>NC_088680.1:69169284-69828988 GCF_950023065.1 Planococcus citri
GTGAAATCGAGAAAAAATGAAATAAATCAAAATTCAAAGTAGTTGAAAAAACATGAAAATTTCTCGAAGAAAAACTCCTTCGATTTCCCAAAAAATGTTTGCGTGATAAAGTGAAAGCATCCAGAGCTGAAAAAAAGAAGAAAAACTAAGGTCCCTAAAAATATTTCAAAAATCCATTCATCATTAAACATTTTCTAGATAACCCCCTCCCTCATTCCCTCTAAAAAACCTCTTTCGGTTCCCTAAACAATTTTGGTCGCTTCAGAAAGAGGATATCAGTGTTAGAAAAAATCTCTAAATTGATGACCTAAATATTTTTTGAAAATTTTCCATTTTTGGTCAGTTCTCAAATAAACGAGATTTTCAAGAAAATACCTCCCTTGGACTCCCAAAAAATTTGGATTCGTACATAAAGCGGCAAATAATGTTGGAAAATACAATTTGAAAAAAAAGAAGAAAAACTGACGTTTTCAAAAAATTTTGGAAAATTTTTCATTTCTTGTCAAAAACGTTCTAATAAATCACTTCAATTTTGTCCCTCATATAATAAGAAGGGTCTTCAATGTTGAAAAAAATGAATAAAAATAATTAAAGTTTCCTTTCATAATTTTTTTTTTTAGAATTTTCCATTCCCAATAATTTTTTTTGAATTACCGACCTTTTCAAGAAAATACTTCCCTTTGTGCAACAAACAACGCGATCCCAAAGTTGAGAATTTTATTTGTTGATTTTTTTTTTCAAATGTTCCTCTCCATTCAAGAAATGGGTCATTCCATGTCAATTCGACCAAAAAAGTGCGATTTTGAAAGTCATGTCTTTCCCAGGGGGGGGGGGGCTTCCATTATTTTCACATTGTCTCGAGGTACTCAACTTCAGCAGCCCATTCCTCCAAAACTATGATACTTTGATCAACACTGATTTCACAGTTCAAAAGGGTATTGAATTTTAAACTTTTTAAGCATTTTCAAATTTTCAAAATTTGAAAGTTGAACTTTCAAATTGAAAGCTCAAATTTCAAAATGGCGCTGTAAGTTGGAGCTACCATTTAAGATTCTGAAAAAATTTCCATACATGCTCCTTTAGATGCTTTTTCGAAATATTCAAGTTTCGAGATGAGATCTCTTAATGGAATGGAAGCACCCCATCCCCAATTTTGGGCAAAACTTTCAAAAAAAAATCTGGGGCATGTGATACATCGAATGGTATGTTTTCGGTAACGCTGAACACGAATATGACGTTAGATTTTTGATTGGGGCCATCCATGGCCCCCAGCACCGCTCCAAATGGGGTAAAAGTTCAAAATAGGGTTTTTTCGTGCGACACATGAAATAGTATGTTTTTGGTGACGCTGAATATGACGTCAGATTTTCGGTTGGACCACATCCACGGCTTCCAACATTTTTTTTGGACTTTTACCAATTGGGGGAGGTTCTCGGAGCCATGGGTGAGGTCAATTTAAAAAACTAAGGCTATATTCGTGTTCAGCGATATTGAAAACATACTATTTCATGTGTCACATGATTGAAACCATTTTTTTTAGGTTACCCCACTTGGGGATGTGCTGGGGGCTGTGGATGGGTCCAATCAAAAATCTGACGTCATGTTTGTATTCAGCGTCACCAAAAACATACCTACTATTTGATGTGTCGCACGAAAAACCCCTATTTTGAACTTTTACCCCATTTAGGGAGGTGCTGGGGGCCGTGGATGGGCCCCAATCAAAAATCTAACGTCATATTCGTGTTCAACGTTATCATAAACATACAATTCGATATATCACATGCCCCAGATTTTTTTTTGAAAGTTTTGCCCAAAATTGGGGGTGGGGTGCTCCCCTTCCATTAAGAGATCCCATCTCGAAACTTGAATATTTCAAAAAAGCATCAAAAGGTACATCTATGGAAATTATTTCAGAATTTTAAATGGTAGCTCCCACTTATACAGCGCCATTTTGAAATTTGAAAGTTCAACTTTCAAATTTTGAAAATTTCAAAATGCTTAAAAAGTTCAAAATTCAATACCCTTTTGATCTGTGAAATCAATGTTGATCAAAGTATCATAGTTTTGGAGGAATACGCTCTGCTGAAGTTGAGTACCTCGAGACAATGTGAAAATAATGGAAGCCCCCCACCCGACCCCTGAGGGGGCTGGGACCAAGCTGATTGCGGGTTTCTTACTTACCGAGTGGGTAGATACTGTAAACAAAAATTGAGCGAAATCGAAAGACATGACTCAATAACGTTGGTCGAATTGACATGGAATGACCCAAATATCAAAATAAGCTCTTTTTCAAGAACCTCCCTCGGTAGGTGCCCCAGAAAAGTTGATACCAATAAGGTGAGAAAAACCCAGTTTTTTTTTTTAACGAACAAATTCATGTCAGAATTCTTTTAAATAACGCGCAAACCACAAAATCCAATTATTTCTGCAACTTTGGGACGCACAAGTTTGACTTTTTTCATTTATTCGGGAAGGAGGAGGAGTCAAGACTTATAAAAATGGACTAAATCCGAGGGTTAGAATATAAAAATATGAACATTTCAGGTTTTTCCCCCCTAAATTTCGTAATTTTCTTTCAGAAGAGACTCGAGTTCCACTTTTTTCGGCGTTGAAAAGGGGGAGGGTTAGAAATTCTCAAATAACGCTTTTCTATTGTAAAAATGGTCCAAATCAAGAATTAGAACGTAAAAAAGTAAAAATGCCAAATTTTACGATTTTTCGTATTTTTAAGTAGGACTCAACTTGAGGGGGGAGAGGAGGGGGAGCCAAAACTATTGAATAAGTAGTGCTTTTCGAAATGAAAAAAAAAACAAATATACTTACTTACCTAAAAATTTCAATTATTTCGGTTTTTCTTGATTTTTTTTGAAAATTCGGAGACCTTCCAGATTTTAATCATTTTAATGTTACATTACGCGGTTTAAGTTTTTGAGTATTTTTTTTCTTCAGAAAACCAGCAATTTTAGAGAGTTGAAATTCATACATACGAGAATCATTAATTAGTGTGTTTTCTTCTGTACTGTTATCACTTAGATTCGAGATGAGATGTTCGGAATTCTACAGATGCAAACAACTGCTTTATGGAGTACAACCCCCTCAGATCAAAACATCGAGTTCCTTCCACTATCAATAGCAGCGGGCTGGCAAATGGTACTAATGAGACTTTACTACGGAAGTCCTCCAGGAAAATTTAAGTCTAAAAACGAGTAAGTAAATTACGAGTATTTCCAATGTACATTGTTATAATTATTCAAATACGTACACATTTTTACTCGAGTGGGCATCTAAAAAAAGTACCTACTTAAAAACGTTTTAAAAAACTAGCCCCTCGAAAATTCCGATATCTTTTCAAATCTCATCGTAGCTATAATTTTTCCAACTTGTTTGCAGTTTTTTGAAACAAGCGTACGCATTGGCGGGTATACTCGATAAAATCTCTTCAACGTCCAATGCCAAGCTGAAATTCGTGAACACTGTATTTTACGATCAAAGCAAAATATCGAAGCAGCTTTTGAACGACTTGAAAACCTACTATCACGCTGAAGCCTTCGAAGTATCGTTCGATTCGGAATCAGATGTTTTGGCCGTAGTGAACGAGTAAGTATTGAGATCAATTTACTAGCATTTAAAAATGAATATGGTAAATTATTGCACTTAGCCTACAATTAGTTTGCATGTTTGCATTCATTTTAGACGGTTTAGTAATGTTACAAAAGGACGAATACCTCAAATGGAGACCCTCAATCTTGAAGGAGTTTCCAACATGCCGAGTTCCTTATTAAATTACACAAGTTGTTGGGATACGCCGAAAATCTGGACCAACTTTGTCAAATTGTAAGCTTTCGACAAAAATTTACTGATAAATGCGACTTTAATTATAATACGTCGGTATTTCCTCGATTTCTAATCATCATTCATTCGATTGCCCACAGATTGAAATTCAAAAACTCGAACGGCGAATTCGATATCGAAACGTTCAACGCAAAGGAAACAATCGGTTATTACAAAAACGCCGAACAAAAATACGAAGCTATCAGATTACCTTTCAAAAAAGGCGAATTTGCCATGATGGTAGTGTTACCTAACCAAGATCAGTCGTTAGAATTGATCGTCAAATTAACCGCAAACGATCATCAACAAATTTTGCAACGTGTTAGTGAAAATTACGAAAACATCGATTACGCGATCCCTTTCATGAATTTGACGCAGTTGATGGTAAATGAAAATGGCACTGCTATATACGTCGACGATACGATTACTTGCGACTGGCCGACGGCGACTGAAGAAACCCAGGAAATTAATAAGATCGATTATAAACCGTTCTACGTGAACAGACCGTTCGCTGTGTATATTTACCACGAAAAAAGTAAATTTGTTGTAATGTACGGTTTGGTAAATAACCCAGCTTTAGGCACAATGCAAAATCGTAGGGTACTGTTTCAAACTAGAATAAAAATGCAAGATAAAACTGAACTTTAATTCGATTGTTAAGTTTATAACCTATTCGTGTGTTTGCTGCGTGTAAATAGGATAGACTATCATTGATAAAAATACCAATTGTACGTAAAAAATTGGCCAAATGTATTTTGTACCTATCTATTGAACACGTAATAAGAATTACATCACAAAGTATTATGTTTGCGTGGATTTTTTTAATGTTTTCGAAATATTGACTATAAATGCGAACCAATGAACCGGTTTCAAAATGTGATTGAACAGAATTGTGTAACTTTTCACGCCCTACAACTCCTGTTTCAAGCTTTTATTTTCTTGATATCCAATTTCTAAGTGATTTTTGATAACTGGTTGCAAATTAATGAACCGGTTTCAAAATCTGATCAGTGAAAATGGTTCAATTTTTCACGATCTACACCTTTTGTTTCAAGCTTTTTTCTCCATCTCCAACTTTTAGTTGTTGATTGTCAAAAACTTGTTGCAAAATGCGAAGGAACCAATGAACCGTTTTCAAAATGTGGTAAGAAAGAATTGTGCAATTTTTCACGCTCTACAACTTTTGTTTCAAGCTTTTTTCTCAATTTATAATTTTTATGCGATTTTTGATAACTGGTTGCAAATTAATGAACTGGTTTCAAAACCTGATCAGCTAAAATGATTCAATTTTGCCCGCTGTACAACTTTTGTTTCAAGATTTTTTTCTCTATCTATACAATTTTTAGGTTGTG
The DNA here is from genome assembly GCF_950023065.1 of Planococcus citri. Lineage (NCBI taxonomy): Eukaryota > Metazoa > Arthropoda > Insecta > Hemiptera > Pseudococcidae > Planococcus > Planococcus citri. The sequence goes on from NC_088680.1 coordinate 69,174,468, forward strand.
GCAACACTGCTTACCTACCTATAGGTAATGTATCGTACATGTATGTATCTTATCTCAAATACATCATTCCTACTTTGTACTCTCACTGAACACGCTACATTGGCGACGAGAGAAAAAAAGTCATGAAAATAAGTGAATGTATATGTTAAAAAGTGCCGAGTTCGCGTTATCATCGTGAAAATTGGTAATAATTACGTGAAAATTTTTTAATCGTATCGTAATGAGTTAAAAAAAACCATCCAAAATGCCGGCGGAACCTCAAGAAATTAAAATCGTACAGATTATCGGCGATCCGCCTAAATATGAAGGCAAGTGGAGCTTGTTCAAAAAACAGCTCGAAGTGTTTTTTCGCATGAACTCAATCGAAGATGATAAGAAAACGTATATTCTGCTCAACTCCATCAATAGTCAAATGTTCCAGTTGATTACTACTTTGGTTTCGCCTAAGGAACCTATCGATGAGAAGTATAAAGACATTGTTGATCTCGTGGATAAACACCTCGACCCAACACCAAATCCGATCGTCGAGCGTCATAATTTTAACATCGCCAAACAAGAAACCAACGAGTCAGTTCCTGATTTCATCGCTCGACTACGTAAGTTAGCCACCACTTGTGATTATGGTACTACTCTCGATAATCAGCTTCGCGATGCGATAGTCCGAGGCATAAGAAACTCTGATACTAAGAAAAAACTCTTCGAAAAAGGGAAGGACTTGACATTAAGCCAAGCACTTGAGATCGTGAAAAGTTCGGAGACAGCCGAGCAAAATACCAAACAGGTCAATGGTGAAACTCCGAGTACCAGCTCAACCGTTTATTTTCAATCTTCAAGTGGCTCAAATTCCCGCCAAAATAAGTGCAATAATTGTGGCAGAAATAACCACTCAACAGCTAATTGTCGTGTTCCTAAAACCAAATGTGATTATTGCGGTAAAAACAACCACCAATCGAATCGTTGCTATTTTAAAAAAGATTGTAGTGTATGCGGTCGAAGCAATCATACGCGTGACAAATGCAGATACCGTGATCTCAGCTGTAATTTCTGCAAACGTAAAGGTCACTTGGCAAATGTGTGTCGTGATAAAGCTAAAAATAAGTCATCCGAGCGGAACTCTGATAGGGAAGTTGCAACAAGGTCTGCTAAAACAAAAAGCTCTAACCTCAATTTCCAAGAGGACGACGACGACATCGATACTGAACCATGGTCCTTGTATTCAATCAATGATGGGAAGAAAAATCCTGAGGTATTAGATGTTGTACTCGATGGTATTAGCCTAACTATGCAGATCGACTCCGGCTCAACGATCTCTGCCATGAGCCTAGCTGATAAAACGAAATACTTCCGTTCCAATAAAGTTCATAAAACCTCTCGATGTTTCAAGGATTACATTGGCAATAAAATCGAGCCTGTTGGCTACATAATTGCTCAGCTTCGACTCAACTCGAGGGAAAAATGCCCGGCAAAGCTGTACATCTTCCAAAGTGGCGGTCCTCCATTATTAGGTCGAGATCTGATGGAGTTACTGGGTATCCGTTGTCACTTAGTGACCCAAGGTGGTAAAATTAACCACATTGAAGAGTCGGATATAGTCAAAATGATCCGCGAAAAATACCCAAATGTCATAGCCACTAGTGATAATATTGGAAGGTATAATAAAGAACTCCTGCATATTCCATTGAAAGTAGATGCAAAACCAATTTACATTGGTCCAAGGCCATTACCATTTGGCCTCAAAAAGCTGGTAGAAGAAGAAATCGATCGTTTGCTCAAATTGAAAATTATTGAACCAACGGTGTACAGTGAGTGGGGCACGCCGATTGTCCCACTGCTCAAGGATAAAAACTCAGTAAAAATTAGCGGTGCTTACAATCTTACGGTGAATAAAAACATACTTACTGAGCACTTTCCAATTCCGAGGAAAGATGATATTCTGGCGGAAATCCGTCCAGGGTGTAAATTCTCCAAGTTCGATTTAAAATTCGCTTATCAGCAAATGGGCCTTGATTTACAGTCGCAAGACCTCACAACTATTACAACTCATATTGGCAACTTTAAATATCGAAGTCTACCTCATGGTATAAGCATTGGCCCAGCAAGATTTCAAAATACGATGGAAAAACTATTAGCTGGTATCAAAGGGCTATTCAAATTCTTCGATGACTGGTTAATTGCTGCTGAGAACGAGGAAGAACATCTTAAAATAATTCACGAAGTCCTCCGCAGGTTGTCCAATGCTGGATTACGAATCAACCTAGATAAATGCCGATTTTTCGTCTCAGAAGTTACTTATTTGGGCCATAGAGTCAGCCAAGAAGGCATCAAACCTCTTGAAAAACGTGTTCAAGCTATCATTGATCAACCGAAACCTCAAACAGTGAGGCAAGTTAAAGCATTTCTAGGTATGGTAAACCATTATTCCAAATTTATTGAGGCGAGAGCCAATATGCTAAAACCATTGTACGAATTGTCAAATAGTGAGAAATTTTATTGGGATAAAGATTGTGATGCTGCATTTGCTAAAATTAAAAAAGAAATTGCTTCAGATAAACTCTTAGTGCATTTTGATGAGAATAGAAAATTAATTCTAAATTGTGATAGTTCAGAATATGGTATAGGTGCAGTCCTATCTCATGAGATGGATGATGGGTCCATCCGTCCTATTGCATACGCATCACGCACTTTATCCCAACATGAGAAAAACTATTCTCAACTTATGAAGGAAGCGTTAGCTATTATATTCGGTGTTAAGTACTTTCATCAGTTTGTATATCTAAAAAAGTTCGTTATTGTTACTGATCACAAACCGTTAACTGCTATATTTGATAAAAGTAAAAACAGTGAATTGAGTATGATGGCAGCCAATAGGGTTTTGAGGTGGAGTATGTTTTTGTCAAATTACAATTACGAAATTCAATTCACCAATTCTGAAAACAATTCTGTAGCTGATGCTTTAAGCAGATTACCTTCGAATGCTAAAAACACTGATAATCCTGACGATAATATCAATTCTCCATTTATCAATTTTTTCGAAAGTGTATTCAACGTTGAGGAGTTCATTGAGGAATCTAAAAACGATAGTATTCTAAGACAGGTGTATAATTTTGTAAAAAAAGGCAAATGGCCTAAGTTTAAAGTAAATAAAATCGAAGGGGATTTGAGAAATTACTACTTGTGTCGTGATGAAATTTATATTGAAAATGGGTTGCTGTATAAAAATAACAAGTTGATTGTACCTAAAAAATTGCAACTCAAAGTTCTGAACGAATTGCATAGTACACATTTTGGTATCGGTAAATTAAAAAGTACTGCTAGATATTATTATTATTGGCCTAATATGACGAGTGATATTGTTAATTTAATTAAGAATTGTAGTAATTGTCTCGAAAATGGTACAAATGTGCCTAAAAATAAGATGGAATCTTGGCCTTATCCTAGTAAACCTGGTGTTAGATTACATGCTGATTTTTGTTTTTATAAAGGTAAGAATTTTTTAATTGTAATAGATGAATATTCTAAGCATCCTGAAATTTATTATATTTCTAATATTACCACTGATATTACGATTCAGTGCTTTCGTGATTATTTTGCTCGTTGGGGTATTCCCAAGCTTTTAGTAACTGATAATGGTACTCAGTTTACCGCGAACGAATTCATTGAATTTTGTACCAAAAATAACGTAAAGAAACTTTTCTCTCCACCTTATCACCCGCAAAGTAACGGAGCTGCTGAAAATTTCGTTCGTACTTTCAAAGATAAATTTGTTAAAATTTTACACCCAAAATCTGATGCTAACGATAGTGAAATTAATAGGATTGTAAATAGTTTCCTATTCGATTATAGAAACATGGTTCATGAAACCACAGGCAAAACGCCTAATGATTTACAGTTGAATAGAAAGATAAGGTGTAAAAATGAAGTTTTAAGTAACGTAATCAGGCAACAGGCCAAACAAAAGAAGAATTTCAAAGGTAAATCGAGTAGTATATTTAAAATTAATGATGTCGTTTATTTTCGAAATTATTCTGGTCAACGCAATTGGGTGAAAGGTGTAATAATTTCACAAATTAGCAGATTTATTTTTGCAATAAGAGACAAGAATGGCATTAACGTAACTCGCCACGTAAATCAGATAAAAAAATGTACCCAAGAGTTAGATAAAAACGAAGCTGAATCGAATGTTAATGTAAACGTAAAATCACCAAGTATCGAAGATAAACCGAGCCAAGCTCGTTGTAAACGAAAAACTATTGTAATTAAACCGATCGTGTCTAATCCTGTAACGAGTCCTAGTACTAGTAATGTTCCGAATAATTCTTCTGCAAAAGTTTTACCTAATAGAACTAGGCAGAAACCTGCCAAATACAATGATTACGTATAAACGATTCAACGAATGTAATGTATTGTTAATTGTATTAAATTGATGTATGTAATGTAAAATGTAATTGTATAGTATTGTAAAATTTAATTTTGTAATTAGAGGGGAGGAGTGTGGCAACACTGCTTACCTACCTATAGGTAATGTATCGTACATGTATGTATCTTATCTCAAATACATCATTCCTACTTTGTACTCTCACTGAATACGCTACATAGGTAATTGTCAAAAACTGGTTGCTAAATGCAAACCAATGAACCGGTTTCAAAATGTGGTTAGACAGAATTGTGTAATTTTTCACGCTCTAATACAACTTTTGTTTCAAGCTTTTTCCTCGATATCCTATTTTTGGGTAATTTTTGATAACTGGTTGCCATTTAATGAACCGGTTTCAAAATCTGATCAGTGAAAATGGCTTGATTTTTCACACTCTACAACTTTTGTTTCAAGATTTTTTCTCCATCTCCAACTTTTAGTTCATTGTCAAAAACTGGTTGCTAAACGCGAAGGAACCAATGAACCGGTTTCAAAATCAGATCAGCTAAAATGGTACAATTTTTACGCTCTACAACTTTTGTTTCAAGCTTTTTTCTCTATCTACAATTTTTAAGTAATTGTCAAAAACTGGTTGCTAAATGTAAACCAATGAACCGGTTTCAAAATGTGGTTAGACAGAATTGTGTAATTTTTCACGCTCTACAACTTTCGTTTCAAGCTTTTTCTCAATTTTTAATTTTTAGCTAATTTTTGCTAACTGGTTGCAAATTAATGAACCAGTTTCAAAATGCGATCTCTGAAAAGGTTTGAGTTTTTCACACTCTACAACTGTTGTTTCCAGCTTTTTTCGCTATCTACAATTTTTAGGTAATTGTTGAAAACTGGTTGCTATAAATGCAAACAAATGAACCGGTTTCAAAATGTGGTTAGACAGAATTTTGCAATTTTTCATGCTCCACAACTTTCGTTTCAAGCTTTTTTCTCGATCTCCAATTTTCAGCTAATTTTTGTCAACTGGTTGCAAATTAATGAACCGGTTTCAAAATCCAATCAGCGAAAAGGTTCGCTCTAAAACTCATGTTTCAAACTTTTTTTCTCCATCTCAAACTTTTAGGTAATTGTCAAAAACTGGTTGCTGAATGCGTACCAATGAACCAGTTTCAAAATCTGATCAGTGAAAATGGTTCAATTTTTCACGCTCTACAACTTTTGTTTCAAGTTTTTTCTCTATTTACAATTTTTATGAAATTGTCGAAAACTGGTTGCTAAATGCAAACCAATGAACCGGTTTCAAAATGTGGTAAGACAGAATTGTGTAATTTTTCATGCCCTACAACTCTTGTTTCAAGCTTTTTTCTCGATATCCTATTTCTGCGTGATTTTTGATAACTGGTTGAAAATTAATGAACCGGTTTCAAAATCTGATCAGTGAAAATGGTTCAATTTTTCACGCTCTACAACTTTTGACTTCTAACTTTTTTCTCCATCTTCAACTTTTATTTGATTGTCAAAAACTGGTTGCTAAATGCGAACCAATGAACCATTTTCAAAATGTGATTGAACAGAATTGTGTAATTTTTCATGCCCCACAACTTTTGTTTCAAGCTTTTTTCTCGATCTCCAATTTTTAAGTAATTTTTGATAACTGGTTGCAAATTAATGAACCGGTTTCAAAGCAAAAAGGTTCGATTTTTCACGCTCATACAACTTTTGTTCAAAGCTTTTTTCATTATATACAATTTTTGGGCATTTTTTGGTAACTGGTTGCAAATTATTGAACTTGTTTCAAAAAATTCATATCAAATTTTTGTCGGCTTAGTGTGTAGAATACATTGCGCCAATAAAAACCGGTTCTAATTTTTTTGGCCAAACTGGTTTTTCAATTTGTGGAACACACTGTGCATGGGCCTGAAATTTCCAATTTCCCTTTTGAATGCCTTTATTTTTCCCTACTCAACGCCGCTCCATTCATTTCGCCAGCTCTTTCCACTTAGAAATAAAAGCCACTGAGCACTACTTTTGTGTCACACTGTAGGTATGTATACCCTGAACACGAATCCTCGGTGTTCCCCTAATTGCGGATTTTAGAACTCCAAATTAGAGGTTTCTGGGGTATTCCCCTGTACTTCTCCAAATTACGGTCCCAGACCAAAAATAGGGTCCATAAGTTGTTCTATGTCAAATTTCCCATCAAATGACCCATGAACCAACTTCGTCCCCCTTAGAGGGATGGACCTACAGTGAAATTAGAATTGAATCTGAAACGCGCGCGCATGAGGGGAAGCTGAATTTTTGTATGCTGGTCTATTTTAGTACCCTGAACACAATAAATCCGTGGAGTTCCCACCTGTCCCCAGTTAACTGTCCCCTAAATGTGGATTTTAGCCTCCCAATGAGGCTTCGTAGGGTTCTTCACCCATACCTCCCCAAATTGCAATCCTATAGCCCAAAAATGGGGTCCATGAAAGTTGTTCTACGTAAAATTTCCCATCAGATGACCTATGAACCAAAAATTAGAAATGATATTTTAAAAATATTCTTAGCTTTCAATTCCCCTCCCTCAGAAATTTTCAAAATTTTTGGTTTACGTCCTCCACTTGGGACCTCTTTTTATTTGAGAGCAAAAATGTCATCAGAATTGAGTTTAGGTGGTCAAAAAACGTAAGTATTATAATTTGATACTCCATACAAAAACTTTCAAAATTTTCAGTTTACTCCTCCCCCCGGGGGGGCCCTTCTCATCTGAGAACAAAAATATCATCAGAATTGAATTCTGGGTGGTCAAAAAACATAGGTATATTTTGATATAGACTATATTCTAACCCTCAAAAAAGCGATTCTGTAAATCAAATCGGGAATGTGAAATGTTTTGGGCGGAAAATGGGCTTACGGACGAGCTCTTGCTAAAAATGCAATTTCCCCAGCGCTGGACCCGCTTATTTTCGAGATTTGGGGCCAATTTTGGGTCCGTAAATCATTCGAGGAATGTGTGGGGAAATTGCATTTTTGGGTAGTGTTGGTATCGTAGATGAGAAATGTGCAATTTCCCCAACCCCCCAGGCGCTTATTTTGGGCTCACCCCCCTTTCAAAATTTCGACTTTCCAATAAAAATTCATTGAAATACGAGAAATTTACACTTTCGGATGAAATTTTGTATACTAACTAAGGAAGGCATGAAGAAATCATATCTGGCGAGTTTTGGTTTTTGCAGGCCCCAATTGGGGTTGCAGGAGCACCCCCACCCCCAATTTTGAAGTTGGGGTAAAATGTCGATATTGGTGTCGTTTTCGTATGAAACGACCACGCCGATGACGAATATGAAGTCAGATTTGAGACTGCACCTCTCAGTACCCGCAATGAGTGGATATAATACTTGTGAAAATGTAATCGAGTCATTCGTCATTCCACATCAATTCGACCAAGAAGTTGAAAGGGGGGGGGGTCGGCGATTTCTTTGAAAATGTTCCTGTGGAAATACCTTCCGAAGGGATGACCAATGGCGCAAATTGCAGCCCTCTACCCCTTGTTCAATGGCTGCTAGGGGGTGTAAAAAATTTCAGTGAACTTGAAATATCATCCATTTCAGCAGTGGATTACTAGGTAACCACGATACTTACTAAAATGGAACTTTTCCCAATAGTTAAGAGGTTTTGAAAGGTTTTTTGGTGTTTGAGTGATATCATAAAAATCAGTGTTGCCAATTTTTTTCATACGAAAGATTAGCTCGAAAAGTTTCAAAACGTAGTTTTCTTATCGTTCTGACTCTCAAAAATTAGGGAAAAAAATATATATTATGGACAACTTTTCATGCTGAACAACATATTAAGAAATTGGGATGGCATTATTTCGTAAAGTCGATTTTAAAAAATTGAAAGTTTGTGAAAAATGCGATCGATTTTTTGATTTGAAACATGAAAAAAAGTTTTGATTGGTGAAGTGGACCCATTTGACCTTTATTTACACATCCATTTAAAAAAATCATTATTTTTGCTATGAGTGTAATTTTTATCAAATTTTTCATGAAATACGTCGGAAAGAGGTCACTATAAGACAACTAAATGAATTTTAACTTAAAAACTTTGTTTGATGTTTGGAATTGAAATGTTAGACTGAGACTTATGCCTATGTCCGGAAACTCGTAATATTAGAGTATTTAACCCTTCTATTTCGGGTAACACTGATTGGTACAGTCGCGAAAGAGGTTTAGCAGCATCTTTTGCGACTGGACCAATTCGCAGTTCATCAACGGTTGTCCGCGAATCGCCAAGTTAATGTGCCTTTTAGTCTTTGTGTCCTCCGGGTCCAAGTTAAAAGTTATTTCGTAGAATTAATTAGTGTATTTAAGTGATCCCTCCAAATTTGTACAATATTTTCCCTATTTCGCACGAGTTCGTGGTGCATTTTATGAATAATTATCGATTATTGACGTGTATTTCTGTGTGATTAAACTCAAATATAACGAATTTCGTCACGTATTCGTGTACTCTTTGTTAATTTATTATATTCGTCGTGTGTAAGGTACTTTTCGGTACTGTGTAGGTGAGCTGGGGTAAGTACTTATTTTATGCCAACTTGCTTTATTCGTCATACCTTTCATACGTGCAATTATATTATTTTATCATTGGCGCCTGACGAGAATTTTTTCTTGCATGCAAAAAGTTCAAGTGCTTTCCATTACGGAATTTGCGCCTGTTAAAGTGTTTAATTTTTAAACTTATATCCGCGAAGCGCTTTTTATAATACGTTGCATTTGTTATCTACGTGTATTTCAGGGCAAATCCCGGAAATTCGCGTAAATTTTGTGCATTTTAAGGCGCGAATCGTCGAGTTTGAAAAAGCGCGGGAAACCGCTCGTCTGAACTCGATTCACCTCGTCACGCTTGATTGCCAACCCTTCGCGGTTGCTACGAGGTAGACTTGCCCTTGAACAAGTCGTAAAAACGCGCATTCGCGAACCGAGTGGAGTTTGCCGGCACATTCCATTCAAACCCTTTATTTTTTCTTACAGTAGCTCGTTTAGAGCAATTAAAAAAGTCGTAAAATCGTTTGTCAAGTAAATTCTTTGGAATTTAACGACATGTCGACCCTAAAAGATCGTTTGAGAAATCAGCCGCGGCGTAGCCTAAATGAAAAGGATTTGCAACGACCACCGCCTAGTAGCTCGAAGCCGCAAACCAAAAACAAGAAAAAGGTAACTGCCGCACCCTCGATAATAAACTTAAGTACGCTTCACGAATTGGACGATCCGTTCACCGACGATGGAAGCGATCTACCTGTGAGTGAGGAAGAGTTAATGGACCCTCCCACAATGCCACCCAGCGAGGTAGAAGTCGACCACATTACTGAAAGATTGAAATATACCTGGCGATATATCGATGGCCATTTTAGGAAAACCCTAAAAAATCAAGAAATGATGAAGGATAAAATCAACGACATCGACGCATCAGCGCAACAAGCCAATAACATGGCAGCTAATGCATTACAAATTGCAGGAAAAGCTCAGCGTAGAGCCGAATCGAACAATGATGAAATCCAAACAATCAAGGCACGGCAAGACGAACAGGCCACCCGAAACGAAAATCGGTTTCGATCACTAAGAAGAAAAACGGATGATCATGAAAGAGACATCGATACACTAGAAACTGATGTACGTGGTATTCGTGGCCAATTAGCTGAGCACGTGCAAGTACTCGCGGAAGAAACGCAAACCACTGAACACGTCGCGCAAAAGGTCAATACACTCGAACAAAGAGTCAACAACGCACCGAATGCGCCAGGAGGTAGTCGTCAGCCGAATAAGATCGATGTTATGTTGCTCAAAGCATCGAATATCATATTCTCGGAACAAAACCGTTTATTTCCTCACGATTTCATACAACGTTTTGAGCATTTCACTGATGCAACTAATGCGCCCGATGCGCATAAAGCACACGTATTTACAACGGTAGTAACTACGTATGACCGCGAAGCGTGGATGACTACTCTCTGCCCAAATGATTCGTATGATAATACGAAGAAGAGTTTCCTCCAATTTTATTGGAACGAACGGGCTCAAGATAGACTTGAAATGGCGTGTAATAATTACGACTGTGCGACAAGTCTACAAGATTTAATCGGTCAACTAATTCGGTTTACAATTGCATTGAGCCACACTGATCGTCGTGGCATGCAATACATCATTCGCGCAATTTCGGTAAAACTACCACCCGCCTATCAAATGATGGTACAAGATCAAAACCAAACGTTGGAGCAATTCATTGCAAAACTACGTGAATTGGCTGGCATTAAAGTCGATTTCGCGAAACATCGACGTGTACGTATCGTACCGATGCAAGCGAAACCCAAACCATTTCCAGAATGGCAAATGCAACGACACATATTCATGCAAGGACCAGTACCACGCTGGATGCAACCGAACTTGGTTCATACAAGACCATTATTACCAATGCTAATGCCACCCCCTGGACAACAACCACCGACGTTTCCAACCCCCCAAGCTATAGGACAATCCGTCCAAGGAAACAATGGAAATCAGCAACAGGGACAGAGACCTAGATTCCCGCAAAACGCACGATTGCAGCCAAATTTTCGATTTCAGAACCACCCTAATCGGAATAATTACGCGGCTAACAATAACAACAATAATAATAACACGCAAAACGTATCTACCCCTCCAGCAGTCATAGCATTGCCACCCCCACCGCCGGCAATCATGCCTGCACAATTTGTAACGATGGGCCCTGACGGGTCGACTCAGCTCGTTCAAAATTTTCAGGTACCAACATCGGGTCAATACTACGAAGATAATAATCTAAACATCGATGCAACTAGCCCATATTACGACGAATACTGTCAATACCTATATAACTATTACCAACAATTAGCGACGAATCAAAATAGCCAACCGGCTACGATAAGTGAATTACCTGAATCAACACAAAAACAAAATGATGCGTTACAAGTTCAATACGCTACGTTACAATTTCCCCAACCTACCGCAACACACGTGGATTCGCATGTAAACAATCCCCCCGCTACCGCGTCCACCACCCAACCATCAACGAGTCAAACAAACACACCGAACGCGGCGAATAATTCTACGAATACCCCGCCACCCGCCGCTACGCCCGCGGGAAACCAACGAAGCTAGGGACTGCGGGGGAGTCACCTAGTAATGTCTCACCCCCCAGTGCGATATTCGACGAATATACCTGGCTTGGAGACAGTTTAGTTCATTACCTTAAACGAGGATCGATTTCACACAAAGTGATAATGGACGAACATCTGCGCGATCAATTAAGTTTAGAAGAACTATACAAACGTATAGAACCTATTCGAATATACCCAGGAACAAAAGTGGTATTATCAATGGGTCAGATGGAGCTAAATTTTTCTAAAAAACCATACGCGGTCGTCGCACGCCAAATCGATAACATCATTAATCTCTTACTCGACACGAAAAAAGTCGAACACATCTTTTTACTAATGCCTTTAGTAAAACCACGTAAACGTACCGACAAGCCTGTTAGCTTAAATCGGTACATTGCATACCGCGATATGTTCATTAGACTTCTCGATGATAAACGCATCACTTTTTGGCGCCAGCCGGCGTATGAATTTCTAAAGCAAGAAGTGGTTACATCCGACACAGGTGTAGTTTTTACCAGACCTGCGGTCGACGATAAAAATAACATAATACCTCGACTCGACAAATTCTACTATGCGAAAGAATTTGATAGGTACTATCCTGAAATGTCGACTTATTCATATTTATTAGAAATGATGACCGCGGCACTCAATAAGTATGAAAAAGTTACTCTCGATAATCAAAATGCTAACAAACCGTTATATCGAGAAGAAAGTAAAGGACCATTGAAGAAGTTATTCGCTACGAATCTAAAACTGCATGAAAACCCAATGGACGAGAAAATGCCTATCAGCAACTTAATGATGCGTAAATTGGTCCAGATTTTATCGCAAAAAATCGAATGTGATCAAGTAACAGGTGAATATACGCGTCGTATGGTTTCCCCTGATGGTAGTTCACTGTTTGTGAAAATAATCTACGATCCACCGGCGAAATCTGGTAAATTATCAAAACCTGTGAATATGGAAAATATTCAAATCAAGAAACGTGTACATATAAAAGGTACTAACGGTGACGTAACGATGTCAGATGACGAGTCCGATGAGGACACAATCAAAACTACAGAAACAATTGACAAAATCGGGCCTAAAGTTTTAGGTGTCAATTATGTAGATTCGATCGACTATGCGCATACAAAGAAAGATCCACCTACGAATGAAACTCAAATGCAACCGATGACAAAAGATCAATTTATCGATCATTCCACCGTAGACCCAATATGCGTAATACCCGTAATGATAGGGTTACAACCACTTGCTATTCAATTAGATAGCGGTGCTCTACCTAATGTCATCTCGAAACCAGTAGTCGAATACATCACACGTCAACATCCACAATGGATTAAATACATACAATTACGACGACCAGTGATGCTGAAAATGGCAGATAATTCTATAGTCAAAACAATGACTCATATCGTCGAGATATGTATGCGTATAGGTACACACTTAATCTATGCGCCATTCTTCATACTAGATACACCTGCTAAATCGTGTATATTAGGTAGAATATCGATGCGATATTTAGGTATCGAGCCTAAGCTCGAAAAGGGGCACGATTATGCAAATTGCAAACCTCGCAACGGGGTACCTTTTAAAATACCCTACCTACGTGAAGACGAATATAGGGATGCTTTGTCTGTCTATCATATCGAAGAAGACCCTAATTATCGACACGAGATGATTCATCATTTACATCGACAAACTGGGTACTTTGACCAAGAGTTCGCGAATGAACAAATTTTAGCGCAAGAATTGTACAAAAAGAACATGAAAAATGATCTAAATAATTTGGTAATTAAAGGTCGAATTACAGCCGAAACGGCTGAAAATGCGTTCAAAGAGGTCGAAGAATATTGCGACATATTCAGCAATTCCCCTGGACGCTATATCGGTGAAAAGGTAAATTTTAAGTTCGACGTCGATCCCAAACTGGGACCATGGCGAGGAGAGAAATTCCGCCCATCGCAAAAAATCATGGAGGCTTTACGACGAACGATAGCTAAAATGTTACGCGAAGGGATTATACGACCGTCTAGGTCTAAATACATAAATACCATGGCACCGGTAATAAAGAAAAATGGCGATATACGTTTGTGCCTAGACGCCGACGAACTCAATAAAAAACTTCAACAAGTACTTACCGAACCGAATCCTGTCGAATGGATAATTTTCGAGAATAAGGGCGATGAACTTTTTTGTACGTTGGATTTTACTGCCGGTTTTTGGCAGCTCGTTTTAGACGAAGCATCGCGGGAATTTACCGCTTTTCAGGTATGCGGGCAAGTCTACGAATTTTGCAGATTGCCCTACGGCCTGAAAATATCGAGTGGCGAATTCGTGCATATGATAAATCAGGTACTACCTGATATGAAAGGTGTCACGAAATTCGTCGATGATGTAAAGGTATCGGGCGCAACGTTCCGAGAAACTTTGGATCGATTGAAGAAAGTTTTTGAAGCGATTCGAAAAGCTGGACTTAAACTGAATCCGAATAAAACTCAATTTTTTCGCGAATACGCCGAGCACCTTGGCTTTGTAATTTCAAAAGACGAAGTCGCGAAGCAAAACGAGAAAATAACGAAGTTTTTGGAATTTGTTCAAAAACACACGAAGAAAGGAAAGTTCGAACTTAAAACGGTCAAGGAAATACTTACCTTAGTTGGCCTAACTGGTCTTTATCGAAATTTCATACCGAATTATATGCAGATTCTACGACCCATCTACGACCTTACCAAAGGTAACTCCGATAAGGTCACTTGGGGAGCCGAACAGGCGAAAGCTTTTGAATTATTAAAAGCAGAATACTGCAAAGAATTCAAATTGAAACCACCACCTCAAGAAGGCGATTTATACCTCGACACGAGTGTATCTGAAGATGCTATGAATGCAGTATTATTCTACAAAGATAAAGATACAAAGGAAAAACAAATCTGTTTATTCATATCCATTTTATTCGAGCCACATCAAAAGAAATTTACGCTGTTCGATCGCGAAACAATGGCTCTCGTTCAAGTTTTGAAAAAAGTTCAGATGTGGGTTATTGGTCGAAAAATACACGTACGTAAGAATTTAATGGCAATTGTTAATAAATATCGCGATATGGCTCAATCTCATCGCAAAGCTGCGAGTTGGATAACTTGGCTTAATTGTTTCGATCTCGAATGGTCGATGGATAAATCAAATAAACGTTTATACGATGTAAAAGCTAAAGAGCTCGAAATTAAAAATTTTTCCACCGAAATTCCACCATATGAAGTATATTTTGTCGAAGAAAATATTTCCTTGCTATATAACAAGCTCAATGACATTCCTAAATACCAACACGGTGATGATACTTGCGCAGCGCTTTTTAAAATCCTAACTACTCATTATAACGACGATGAGAAAAAGGAAATTGAAATAAAAATGCGCCGTGCGAAGAAATTCGCAATACACGATACACAAGTATTCGAAGAACGAGTTGAACCAATGGAAATGGATGGTGAGGACATCGCAGCGATGAAACCTATTAAAAAGCCTATGCTAATGAAGCGTTTAGAAAATGGCTCTTTCGTGCCATACCTACCTGACTCGCTCTTTTACGATACCGTCGACTATTTGCATCACGCATATGGCCACCTAGGAGCGGCCAAACTAGAAATGGTGTTTCGTAGGATGTATTACCACCCTAACTCTATGCACTATATAAGAGAAATCTGCAACACATGTATCGTGTGTAAGGTTAACAAAAATTACACGAATCATAAAGTGTTGGAATATGGGCAAATCGAAGCTTATGCAATAGGAGACGTTTTGTCAGTTGACATTTATGGTCCTATTCCCGCCATCACGGGATACCCAAAATACCTACTTGTAGTAAAAGACATTTTTACTGGGCGTGTATGGTTGCAAACGATGCACCATATTCGACAAATGGACGTTTGTAACGCTATGAAAACGGTGTTGGCTGACATCGAACGTAGCGAAATAAATGTCAAGAAAGTAATTACCGATAATGGTTCGCAATTCATAAGTGAATCTTGGTATAAATTACTCGAACACAACGATATAAAAGTCGCTCATACTAACGCATACAACCCGCAATCCTCTTCGGTAGAGCGAACTATGCGAGTAATTGGCGACAAATTACGTGTGAAATTGAATAAAATTCACAACCCTCATCAACCTCATACGGGATGGCAATATTTTATTCAACAAATTCAGACCGAAATTAATAATACTCCTACCTCCTTCGGTTTTACCCCCAACGAGGCATGGGGCAAGCGAGACGATATTAACACAGGGATGCCTCACCGAAGAAAGAAATTTGATTTTCAATTTAAATTGCTCGAATTACGTGAAAATTTGAGTAAGGTCAAAGCTCCATCTGTAACACTCGCCGACAGTTTTTCCGAAAAGTTAGACCCTAACAAGGATTTAATTCTGGACATGGATAATTACGCGCGCGTAACTGCTGATGGTGCTTGCTCCAAGAACGGAGATTTAGACGCTATTGCAGGTATTGGCATCTGCTTTGCGCCAGATTCTATACGAAACGTATCAGATAGGATAATACCTACCGACGAATTCCAATTATCGAATAATTTTGCAGAATTGACAGCAATAATCCAGGCGCTGGAAATTCTCAAATTCAACAACGTCAAGAAAGTGAAAATCTTCTCTGATTCAAATTACGTAGTTAAAGCGTTAAATCATACTGTACATAACTGGCTAAAGAATAAATGGCTCAATGCGCGTAAAAAACCCGTCCATCATCGTACGCTATTCGAACGAATTTTGGAATTAAGAAAAGCATTCGACAATGTTGAATTCCATCACGTATACGCCCGCAAGTACGAATATACGAATATAATCGCCGACCATTTGGCCAAAAAGGCCGTGTACACGCTGGAATTAGCAAAATTCCAAGTTGAAAAAATGTCGGATTGACAAATAATTGAAACGTATATTCGAGAGCGACGCAGATTGAAACGCATTGAAGAAGAGTACAAATTCAATAAAGAACACAAAGATCCCGATACGTTGAAAGAAGGTGACATGGTTTTGCTGACGAATCATAAATTATCTAGTTCAGATAAAATGACCGCGGCCAAATTGTATCAGAAACGTATTGGACCGTTCAAAATTTTGAAACGTACTGGTACAAATTCATACTTAATCGAACCGACTGATAACTCTCAAACGAATAGAATAGCAAATGTTCGACAGCTGACTTTATTTTTAAAGAAGGCTGAGCTTGCTGAATTGGAAAATGACCCCTGCCTACGTTCATGGCTCGATAAACGCTCATTCAAAGAAAAAATTTCTGAATTTTTAAACACACACCTCATCGAAGATAACGAGATTACGTCTGACGAAGACGAACTCCAAACGGTAGAAAAAATTCAGAAAATACGCGTACCGCGTTCTAACATACAGGATGAGAATACCAAAGCAGCTGCCAGATCAGTACTCGTTAAATTGCAAGAAATTGCTCGCGAACAACGTAGAGTTTTTCGTGCACAAAAACGTGATAAAATTTTACAACAAAAAACCAAAATAGACAGCTCACCAAATTTACCCGAGCAAACACCCGAAATCATTGACCTGACGCGGGATAAGGAGAAGAAAAAGAAGAAGAAACCCAAGGATGCTGAAAACCCTACCATTCCAAAGGAAGTCAAAAACCCTATACCCTCCACTTCGTCGATAGCTCGAGACGAGCAAAATGCAAAGAAAACCAGACGTTCTGAACGCCTAGCGGCGACTTTGTTACGTATGGGGCAAAGCCCAGCATCAAAACAGAAGGCAATTGAAGTAAATTCAATTCACGGTCGTGATTTCGAAGCAGTTTTTTATCGAAATTATTATGGTAAAGATAGCGATATTAGTACCGAATACGATAACGATGACGTCAGTGACACTGCTAAAACATCCATTCATCAACAAAATGAAAACTCGAGTGTAACTACTGAATCAAATACTGGTAATGAGGAGAACACTCAATCCCAGAGAATAATTACGACAAGTAATACTTCAATCACTGCAACACCTAAACTCGGAAAAAAGAATAAATTACAAAAACTGATTCGATGGGCTACGAAGAAGAAAACATTCCATCGACAGTGAATACAGCGGTTTATTTACATACACCCTCACTTACACAAACACACTCGCATACGAGACAAAAACTCTCTCGATCATCCGTTTCCAGGAATTTAGCAACGCTGCTCATACCCGAGCTCAACCAATCACCAACGTCCGATAAACAGCACTGGCTGTGTTGTCATATTTTTTTTTTTTTTTTTTTTTGTTGTTGTTTTTTATATTCTCCTTTCTTTGCACCCGAAGATGATCGACACTCGATTGCGAATTCATAACATCCTATGATATCGTAGTGAACAGTCCAATTTAACAAGTGAGTACCCGAAAAGGGTTAAGGTGCGGTGCGTTCAACTATCCAAAACTTTTTAGTGACGTTTAATGTAATTATTCGTACATGACGAAGATATACACCGATACGGTGACAACTATTCGTTTCGAATTATAAAAAAGTGATAATTTATTGGACAAACAAACGACATAATGAACCAGCTATTACTCGTACCTCGCCGCTTTAATCAACGTCCACCATACTTGCAGCTTGGTCACCAAACGATCACCTTTAAACTACAAGGAGTTTGCAAAGATAAAGAAGGAAATATGGATTCGGTAAAAGTCCAGTTACTTTTTCAACATCGAACCAAAACAATCAACTATACACGAGGCGATTTTAACAACTGGGTGCGATTATTTTTACGATTAAACCCAATAAAAGACTTCACGTACTCGCCGAAGAAAACCCTACGCATCGAAATACATCCGGTAATTACGAACCAGCATCAATTGACGGTACTCCATTTTGACGGTAATAGTTTTCAAGTACCTATTCAAACGGCAATCTTCAATGAAACTTTATTAGCCTTTGATTTCGACCCTACGACTCTGCAATGGAGAAATTGAAATGACGAATCGTGACTCATTTCCGAATTCCAGACTCGTAGATACTATCGACTACGCTTTAATATAACTTTCATGTAAATACGTTACGATTAGTATTAATCCTCAAAACTTTTCAATGTTTCTATCGAAATAAGTATAAATTCTAAGTATGCCATTTACCGGCCAATTATTCGTTCGTGAATTTAGATATAAGTTTTTGCTCAAATTAAGATAGCCAATAATTAATCAATTTCCTACTCCATTTTTATTATTATGCTACCGTAAAAATTTCTACAACTCTGTTCACATACTTCACACCGAATACAAATACGATTCGTAATAAAAATTCAAACCCGAAAAATACATAACAATAGACCTACCTAGTTACTTCCTTTGTTACCAACCCATTTTTAGTTCCGTTTGCTGATATTATACTTAATTTCGTTTTTGTGTAACTTTTTGATATATTTCTATTTTTTAATGTCATATGTGTTCCTATTCTATTGAATAAAATATCATGTTATCTATCTAACATTTCTTTCATTATTTGAACAAAAATTTCTCGAAGCGAGTACTTAAGTACGATGAGTCCAATTAAGGGCAGTGTGTAAATACGTACATCAACACATTAATATGTAGTACAAGACAAATGGAAGAAATATAAAAAGACGAACCTACCTACAAATTTACCGACAATAGGTACCTACCTACGTATCAACCATCACAACGCACTCGTATCTATCAGCATCGCTGAGATAAGAATAAAATCCTAAAATACACACAAATAATGGAGAAGAATAACGATAAACTCATTGAACGAGTACAAGTACATTCAGGAAATGCATGTACTCTCGACCAATCAGAAATAGGCGATAACAAGAGGTATTTTTGCAGGTATCAAGATAAATTTATTTCGCCAAATATTCATACCACCTACAACCGTCGAACTCTACGCATCGTATGTCATTCTTTTCTCGTTAAAATACCCATAAAGGACTAGATAGTGCGTATTACCGGTGATTTGTGCGTGTTTCGCCCTGCCTTTGTGTGTTATCGCCGTTCCGGTGCGAAAGTATAAGCAAATCGCAAAAGTACGCGTTCTGTGTTCCAGAGATCATGAATCCTGAGTTTCGAGTACCTCACAATTACAACCAACGCCCACCATACCTTCGTCTTGGGCATACAACTCTCTCCTTTCGATTTAACGGTCCAGGTAAAGACACAGATGGCTATGAAGATGCGGTGAAAGTCCAATTGACGCACCGCCGCCGCGTACGTCGACGCACATTCCCACGCTTTGAGTATGAGTCCTGGGTACGCGAATTTTTGCAGCTAAATCCAATCACAGACTTTACCTACTCTCCTAAAACAGCATTTCGTGTCGAGCTCCACGACTTATATTGGGATAAACACCGATTAATGGTACTTCACATCGATAAACAAGCATATCAAATTTTGGTTCGCAATTCAATTATCAACGATACGCTGGAGAGGTTTGGTTATCGACCACAAGATTTTCAACATGCAACGTAAATAAAATTAATTACTAAAAACCTCGACGGTTTGTACGGAGTACGTACTCCTATGCAAATTTGGCCCGCATCGTGCAAATATTTGTAACGTTATTTCTGTTATCTATTTATTCTAACTGTTATTTTTTCCATAAGTAAATTTTGTTTCTTTTTCGTTATTCGTGAATCCTTGAGTATGAATATTTATCGTTTGTAACGATTTATTACCATTTTCTTTCGTTATTTAATATCTAAGTACCCTGTGAATGTAATATAATTTGTGACTAATTATGTACTTGTTATATACTATTGTATTTCTATATGGCGAATATACGTTGCGTAAGATTACTATCGTATTTAGTTTCACACATAGATACCCAACCTTTGTAACGAATAACACATCGATACCGAACAGCGAAATACACGATCGTATTACATTGATACTGAAAACGGTATTTAAAAAGACTAATCAGTCATTGCTGCAAAAATTTTACACTTTGTAATACTGAACCTCGCTTATGATCAATTTGAAAAAATTCATCTCATTCCTGGTTTTTCCACATACAAACTTCATACGTATTACTGAGCACAATCGCGATCTTCTTTTTTTTTCTCACAGGATAGACTAACCACCACGATTAATCCGTCTCGGTTTGCAATTTGGTTCGACTTTTCGGCTTACGTCTGTTTACCATAAAAGGTAATGCGGTAAATACTCACAACCGAGTTACTCCAAAATTTCGTTCAATTTTCACTTCGTGCGCTTAGTTTCAAATTTTAAACACGATAATTCGATACGAATTTTCTACCTGTCAAATTACTCAAGAACATCTTGAACTCGCACGTTCGAATAATCCACTACAAACAGCCGCTTTTCTATGTAAAATACGTGTTTTCGACTCGTGGTGTTTTTCACATCATCTCATCTCCGAGATGACCTTATATAACTCGTACTGTTAACGTACATTTTTCGTATCGAAATAAGCCATACCGGGTATTACGCCGAACCGTCGTTCTAATACTAAATTTTCGTGTACACAAAGAAGAATATCGCAAATAAAGACGCGAGTGATCCGATAATCGGGATAAGTTTCGAATGCGTGTACGCTGAGCGTTCAAACTTTTCAATTTTTTCAAATTTACGCATCGTAATAATGGATTTCCGACCCGATCATCTTCGTTTTGGCCATATACCGGTCCATTTTTCCGTCATCGGTACGTTGTCCAGCTCGAATCATCGCCTCATTCGCATTCAATGCACAGCCCTTGGCCGCAAACACCAGCGCTCGTTCCGAGCTGACGACTTCGATCAATTTTGCATAAGGCACTTTCACCAACCGGCAAAAGCTCTCCTACGTGCAAACGCCAGACTACGATTAACCATGGAACTCCACGATCTGTACGATGAATCGAACCGCCGTCTCGTTGCCCGCCGCCTCCAAAATGAATGGAGTGATACGATGGTACCGGTAGAAACCATCAACGATATGCTACGTAAGTTTCGGTTCAACCCCGGCGATTTTGAGGTAAATCCACTTGATTTCGTGATACCAATGGAAGTGGATTAAAACAATGTACAAATTTTCGATAGCTTGTCGTCTTTTCGCGACCAATAGTACCCTAAAAACGTAGATTTTAAAGCTAACTTTAATTTTAGATTACTTAATGTAAACTAATAATACGACCGTATGATGTTAAACCAATCAGAATAAACCGTTCCTCTACATGCCTCGTGTACTTTATTTACCATAAACGGTATATAATAAAAACATATACAAGTAAGTAGGTAAACAATAGAAACCCTACCTACCTAGAATGGTAAGTACTAGGTAGACGGGTAAGAACTAAAACTTGACCTACCTAGATTGGTAAGTACTAGGTAGGCAAGAATACAAGTGAGCTAGGTAAAAATAAAACCAAAAAGACAAACAATACTAAAATTTTCGACTAGAAATGGTAACTAAAACAATTAAAATCAACATACTCAAAATCGAGTCAGGTAAGCTTAAATAAATAAAAACAACATAAAATGACTAGAAAATAAGAAAATTTATTGGTAACCAATTAAATAGGTAGGTAAACAAAAAAAAAATACGACGCCAGGCCGGTGTAAAGATGAAAACAAAGATTACCGTACAGCTGAAAATCAGCCAGGTAAGTGATTTTTTCTTTAATACTTTTTTCATATCTCGTGATATGTCGACATCTCCACGTCGAACCCATAGTAACTACATCGACACCTGCAATGTATTTGACTAGACATACATGCTGTTCAATAAATTTACCACCAAATTTTCATTCAAATCGATTTCAAATCGACACCCCCTACAGCTTTCAAGTACACTTAGTACTCATACATAATTCATCCGCATATGGACGGGTATTTTTTTTTCGACATTTTCAACTTCAAATAGAAAAGCGTACACATGCAAGTGTTTTTTCTAGAGACGGTCGTATAATTATCGATTCTTTTGACAAAAATCCAGCGCACCACCATCTGTAAATCAGTTGCGCGCTCGATTTTACTCGTCACCTTGGAAAAGGACCCTTAAAGGGATATTTTTACGAGCTGGACAAAAACCGAAATGGTTTCAAAATTGAACAAAAAATAAAAATATCGTTTCGGTGATTAAAGCAAGCTGAGACTCGTCTACGACTCGTAAAATACGACACTTCTACGTCGCAGAACGTTTCAAAGGCAGTTAAAATATGCCTGAGAAACAAAAAGAAATTCAAGGTTAAGTTTTAACGATGAAAAAAGACCAACCACCTTTGTCCAAAGGGACAAAAACTCGCTACGAGTAAAATAAAAGAAGCCTAAAAAGCAATAAAACAGTCACTCAGCGTCAGATTTCAAAAAGACTAGCAGACTGGTCGCTTAATTTTATGCGCATAATGTGCCAGCTTCGTCTTTCTTTTTCTACGAAATTTTTCAGCATACCGACAGGCTAGCTGATAAGAAACAAAGACCATATAAACGCAGGAGTGGGGCAATTTTGACTAAATCTAACTCAACTCACCACCGAGTTTTAGCATCGACCATCATTAGTTGTTTTTCTTAGCCTTCGATACGTTCTCTGTTATCAATATTGTCACCTGTGATTATCGATCCGCAACAATCTGATAGCGATACGCCAACCGAAAAAACTGAAAAAGCTAAGGAAGAAAAGCCACCAACTCCAACGAAACCTAAACGGAAATCATCAGCTGGCACTGTACCATTGTCCAAATACGTCCCCATCGCAACGGTATCGCCACTGCCGACCGACACTGCGTCAACATCTAACGTTGCATCGATCCCTGAGCAAATATCATCGACATCGCCAATCCCTACGGACCACAGCATCCCCGATAACGAGATCATTCGCCAGCCATCGCGCACCGAAGAAGAATTACTAAATTCCGACGCGAGTATGCATAGCGATGACAACCGTAATGACGACGATACCGTTATGGAGTAACGCTGTGAGTAATTATTTTTTCCAATTCTGCTCATTTAGCTACAGATAAAAATTCGTAAATTAAATTATTCTAATGTTCGTTACTCGCGATATACCACCTAGAATTGGAAAAATACGGTTACATGTTGTTTATTTGAGGAAAATATTAATGTATATCGAAGATCTCAAATTATGTTAAATAATCGTACCGATTTCATATTTTTATATCGAGATACTCATTAAACTACTCTTAGTTAAGCGTTCCTAATTGTTAAGACTGAATTTTTTTTTTTTAAGTATTCTACAGAGCTTTCTCGAATTATTCAGTACGAATTATAGTTTATCTCTATCGTTATAAGAGTATTTACTCACTTATTTTATAATCAAAATTTTTTTTTTTTTTTTGGTATCGAACGATTTTGGCATGTTTTTTATTGTTTAATTACGAATTTTGAACGTTATTTGTTACGCTTCTTTGGTCTTAATGACCAACTATTCGATACCCTGTATATACGTTACGCATTATGTTATGTGTGAACTGATTTTTCTCTGTTATGTAGTTTTTGAATTTTTTGTTAAATGTACTCGACAATAATTTTGTGTAAACTGTATGTAATCCATCATGATAAATGAATTTGTGCCATACCTAAAATAAAAAAGACAGTTCAAGATAGACTAATATTTATTGAATTTTAACAGTTCACAACCAGCTTTAAGTAATATTACTTAACTATAGTGACATATAATTAAACCACGAACTCGATGCAAATATTCTTCTCAAGTTATCAGCTGTATACGTATCTAGAACATAACAAAGAAATAGAATATTGAATTAATTTCAAATATACGAATATAAGATGAAATAGAATAATGCTGACAATATTTCTACCGACATAATAATATGCAATAGTTCAACAAATTTCCTACCTTTCGTGCACGATTTAGCTTGGCAATTCTTCATCTTGACTACGTATCGTAGATATCTTTAAGAACTTGCGTTTTGGTCATGTTTCGATCCGTTGGGAGGTATTTGCTGAAATCAAAAAAGGTACCAGTTCAGTATTCGTCATATGTTTGGATTTGTTTTAGCTGGTAGATAGAAAGGTTTTTGAACTACATTCATACTGGGTTTATTGAACCTCGTCCGTCGTTCAGTGATCCAGTGGTTCGCAGTTTCGACTACCTGGATACCTACCACGCTCGTGGGATTGAAATTTTAGTGAGTTTACTCTGCTCCTTTTGTTCTCACCCGAGAAACCATGGGGGGCAGCTGATAGGTCCGTAGCGGACAATTGGCTGTCCACTATGGACGAGTTACCGGTAAGGCATAGTCGAGCCTTTGTTCTACCGTGATTTGCTCAGCTGGTTCACCGACCGCTAAGTAAACTCACGCTGGGGCATATGTTAGACTGAGACTTATGCCTATGTCCGGAAACTCGTAATATTAGAGTATTTAACCCTTCTATTTCGGGTAACACTGATTGGTACAGTCGCGAAAGAGGTTTAGCAGCATCTTTTGCGACTGGACCAATTCGCAGTTCATCAACGGTTGTCCGCGAATCGCCAAGTTAATGTGCCTTTTAGTCTTTGTGTCCTCCGGGTCCAAGTTAAAAGTTATTTCGTAGAATTAATTAGTGTATTTAAGTGATCCCTCCAAATTTGTACAATATTTTCCCTATTTCGCACGAGTTCGTGGTGCATTTTATGAATAATTATCGATTATTGACGTGTATTTCTGTGTGATTAAACTCAAATATAACGAATTTCGTCACGTATTCGTGTACTCTTTGTTAATTTATTATATTCGTCGTGTGTAAGGTACTTTTCGGTACTGTGTAGGTGAGCTGGGGTAAGTACTTATTTTATGCCAACTTGCTTTATTCGTCATACCTTTCATACGTGCAATTATATTATTTTATCAGAAAATTGAATTTTTTCAAATTTTGATTTTTTTGTGATGAGTTCATTTCATTGAGTGAAAGGATTTTTTCAATTTTTTTTAGCAGATACGTAAAAATAGGGGTCAAATAAGTCGACTTCAAATGATGCCGTCCCATTTTTTGATATGTTGCTTACCATGAAAAGTTGTCCAAATGTCCATAATATATTTTTTTCTGAATTTTTGAGAGTCGGAACGATATGAAAACTACGTTTTGAAACTTTTCCAGCTAATTTTTCGTATGAAAAAAGTGGCAACACTGATTTTTATGATATCACCTGAACACTAAAAAGCCTTTCAAAACCCCAAACTATTAGAAAAAGTTCCATTTTTGTAGGTATTAGTGATGGGCGGTTATTAATCGGCCTGAAAAATAATCGTTTGGCGATTATTGTTTTTTTTTTGAATAATCAATTATTTTTACATACGAGTATGTAGGGCAAATTGTGTAGATTTCAATTGAATATTAGGATGATTTTTAAAAATGTAAAAAATGAAATATTGACTGACTCATCCTGTAACTTCAAAATTTTCTCCGAAATAATCACATTTCTGTCATTTTTCATTATTCAACAGTCAATTAATTGACATTTTTACGTTTCTTTTTTCAGAAATTTTCAATTTTGAACATTACAATCGATTATCAGGAAAAATTACAAGAAAATCGCCGACCACCCCCCCTTCCAACTTCTTGGTCGAATTGATGTGGAATGACGAATGACTCGATTACATTTTCACAAGTATTATATCCACTCATTGCGGGTACTGAGAGGTGCAGTCTCAAATCTGACTTCATATTCGTCATCGGCGTGGTCGTTTCATACGAAAACGACACCAATATCGACATTTTACCCCAACTTCAAAATTGGGGGTGGGGGTGCTCCTGCAACCCCAATTGGGGCCTGCAAAAACCAAAACTCGCCAGATATGATTTCTTCATGCCTTCCTTAGTTAGTATACAAAATTTCATCCGAAAGTGTAAATTTCTCGTATTTCAATGAATTTTTATTGGAAAGTCGAAATTTTGAAAGGGGGGTGAGCCCAAAATAAGCGCCTGGGGGGTGGGGAAATTGCACATTTCTCATCTACGATACCAACACTACCCAAAAATGCAATTTCCCCACACATTCCTCGAATGATTTACGGACCCAAAATTGGCCCCATTTGGGCCCCAATCTCGAAAATAAGCGGGTCCAGCGCTGGGGAAATTGCATTTTTAGCAAGAGCTCGTCCGTAAGCCCATTTTCCGCCCAAAACATTTCACATTCCCGATTTGATTTACAGAATCGCTTTTTTGAGGGTTAGAATATAGTCTAATACTCCACTCGGAAATTTTCAAAATTTTGAGTTTAGCCCCTTCCCTCCTGGAACCCCATTTCATCTGAGGGCAAAAATATCATCAAAATTGGATTCAGCGACTTCAAAAACCTCTTTACTGACATAAATCATAAATTTGGCCAGCTGTAGCTCAGCTGTCCCATTGCGATAATAGTGACTGCAAAAATGATTTTAACGATCCAGTAAAGTCGATATGACTGCAGTTATACTGTACCTCAATCATAAAAAAATGCTGATCTCATTAAGCTCAAAATTGGGTACCTAGATAATGATTTTCGTGCTTTTTGAAAACGGTCAGGTGACCTATCAGAATGTGTTAAAATTTCGCGAGAAATTGAAATATTTCGACAGAAAAGTATTTTGGGCATTTTTGAGCCATTTTGAGCCTCAAAATTGGGTAATATGATTTTTGTGATTTTTGAAAACGGTCATGTGACCTATCAAAATGGATTAGAATTTCGCGAGAATTTCAAATAGGTATTTTGACAAAAATTCATTTTGAGCATTTTTAAACCGATTTGTGCCTCAAAATATGATCATGGTTGTTGGGATCACTTTGAAAATGTGTCACGTGATTAATCGAAATTAATTAAAATTTCACGAAAAATTGAATCATTTCGACAAAAATTAATTTTGAGCATTTTTCGAGCCTCAAAATGGGGTCATGATTTTTGAAAACTTTGAAAAGGTGTCACGTGACCCATCAAAATGGATTACAATTTAGACAGAAAATCAAAAAATTTCTATCGAAACGTCTTATTTTGAACAGTTTTGAAGAATTTCGAGGCCAAAACTTGACTATAAGCACTCATACAAAATACCTCAACACTCGATTGAAAAGCTACGGGCTCATAGAAGATACCTAATTTTGAAAGAGACAAATACAGTATGATTCTACATGTCAAACAGTGGCATGTGACAAAGGGCGGATCTGGATGAAAAATTTTCAGACCGATTATCTCTCTAAATTTGAAACAGTGAAATTTCACTGCTTAGCAGTCACGACATTTTGCCTTTTTGAAAGCAGTAGTTTTTGACTGAAAAACAGTAGAAAATCTACTGAACTGGTCAGTCAAAAAGATTTTTTACTGACCTATTCAGTGAATTTTTCACTGTTTTGCAGTAAAAACCTAGGTACTATATGCTTAAACAATTAAGCATCCTAACCGACATAAAATATTTCGAAATTGGATAAAACGGAATCGAAAAAGGATCCCAAAATACACCACTAGCAAAAATGTCAAGCACTGAAACTCATTTTTCAATATTTATCAAATTTTTAAAAATTCAAAGGCACATTTCTCATGAAAAAAAACATAAAATTGAAATAAAAGGCTAAAATTTGGCGTTTGACCTAGGTACGAGTATTTTCGACCTCTCGAGTCAGTTGGTGAGCCCTATAAAATGCTTTGTTCTGACAAGGGAACCTCTTGAGCTGTCCGCCTCCGATTTGAACGGGACCGCGATTTTTGGAAAGAACATGGTCTAAAACCCCCAAATCCAAATTTTCAGCTGCTCAACTTCATTTTTCGATTTTTGGCGAATTTTTGAAAATCTAAAATTGACCATTTTGGTGATTTATGCTTTTTCAAAAAAAAAGTACGTACTTGATCAGTAAAAATGTTCAAAATAAGTCCTAAAACTGGTATTAATTCCCCAAATCCAAATTTCGCCATTTCCAGTCATTTTGGAGCCTCCAGCGCGATTTTTCAATTACTCCAGAATTTTCAATTTGCTTCAGAAGGCGTGAATATGCAGTTGGGCAGCTAAAAATCGAGTTGTGTGTTATACTCGACCTGTTTAACGAATTTATCCACATTTGAGCCGATTCTGGAGGGGACACCTCAAGAGTGGTTTTTTGACCAGTATAGGGGCCTAAGTTCATTTTTGACCATTCCAGAAAAATTTGAAATTCCTGGAGAAAATCCAAAAAATCGCTAGAGGCTCCAGAATGGTTCAAAATTTCATAAACTACCTAACACGGTCGAGAGGGTGTCTTGATAAGCATTGGTTAATGTTATAGCAGCCTAAGTTCATTTTTGGCTCTTCCAGAATAATTCGAAGTTCCTGGAGAAAAACCAATAATCGCTGGAGGCTGTGGAATGCCTCAAAAACCGCCTCAAATGGTCCGGAGGGAGACCATTTAGCACCTCAATGTTATAAATATATAAAGTTCATTTTTAACGTTTCTCGGTCGATTTGAAATTCCTGCAGAAAATCCAAAAAATTACTGGAGGCACCAAAATAGCCCAAAAAAAAACACCTAAAACTGTCGATAGGGTACCCAACAGCACCAATCCAAATTATGGGTGCCGAAATGTATTTTTGACCATTCCTGAACGGTTCAAAATTTCTGGAGATGATCAAAAAATCGCTGGAGGCTCCAGAATGGTGCAAAACCCACCTAACACGGTCGAGAGGGTGTCTTAATAAGCATTGGTCAATATTATAGGAGTCTATGTTCATTTTTAACCATTCTTGAGTAATTCGAAATTCCTGGAGAAAATCCAAAAATCTCTGGAGCCTCCAGAATGGTCCAAAAACCTAACAAGGTCGAGAGGGTGCCTTGATAAGCCTTTGCCAATGTTATAGAAGTCTAAGTTCATTTTTGACCATTCTAGAACGATTTGAAATTCCTGGAGAAAATCCAAAAATCTCTGGAAGCTCCAGAATGGTGCAAAAACCACCTAACACGGTCGAGAGGGTGTCTTAATAAGCATTGGTCAATATTATAGGAGCCTAAGTTCACCTTTAACCATTCTAGAATAATTCGAAATTCCTGGAGAAAATCCCAAAATTGCTGGAGCCTCCAGAATGGTCCAAAAACCACCTAACACGGCCGAAAGAGTGCGCAATAAGTAATGGCCAATTTTATAGGGACCTAAGTTCATTTTTGACCCTTCCAGAACAATTCGAAATTCCTGGAGAAAATCCAATAATCGCTGGAGGCTGTAGAATGCCTCAAAAACCGCCTCAAATGGTTCGGAAGAAGCCCATTAAGCACTGATCAATGTTATAAAAATTCAAAAATCAAAAATTTCCCGTTTGCGAGAAAATTTTAAATTTGGGCGAATTGCAGTATTTTATCATGAACTAATCCCACGAGGGCGAATTTCGCCATTTCCAGCCATTTTAAATCACGATAGGGTCTATAACAACACTAAACGATGTTTTTATTTCTTTATTTAAAATTCTTGTGCTCGCTCAACGTCACGTCTTTTTATCTTCGACACGGATGTGCTTTTGTTTACTAACAGCTCTGTCCCTATTATGATTATTTATATGTATTGTATGTATTTATCAGTACACCATCTGCTTCACTTTCAACGCGATTCTTACTTTCATTATCTGATCTATTTCCTTAAACCTGATTTTTTTCAAAATACCCTCGTTCCTTTTGTTTCAATTTCCCCACTCCTACAATATACGCAAAATGTCTATACTTGGTTCAGGTACATTTCAATATAAGCGTAACGATTCGTTGGTGAAATGACCATTTCGTGATCAGTTTCCCAAATGTTAGGAGTTTACAATAATATTGAATATTTTGTTGTTAATTCATCGAGTTTGTGAAAAAATAGATACATACAAAATCTACAATATGGGGATGTTTCGAACAGCGACGTTCTTATTTGTCGTGGGACAATTCGTATTCGTTAAATCGCAGAGCCACATCGCGGAACCATCTATGAAAGAAAGGGTAAAATGATTTTCATCTTAAAAAATCAATATTTAAATACATGGGTAGACCTAGGTATACCTACTATACTTATTTATTCGTACGTATAATTTTTTCTACTAGAAATTAATCAATTAATTCAAGGTTTCGATGTCAATTTAGGCCTTCTAATTTCACCCAAATTTTTTTCACGTACACCTACCCATCTAATTTGAACTAAACCAGGATCCATGGAAAAAGCAAAACTGCCCATTGATTTTTAGATTTTTGAAAAAAAATTTAAAGCCATCTGCGGTCCTTCAAGCTACAAAGCCTGGCAAAATTGTAAAATAAATCAAAATTTAAAGTTGATGAAAAAACGTGAAATTTTCTCGGAGAAAAATCTCCTTAGATTTCCCAAAAAATGTTTGCGTGTTAACGTGAAAGCTTCCAGAGCTGAAAAAAAAAAAACGAAAAACTATGAGGTACCTAAAAATATTTCAAAAATCCATTCCTCACTAAAAATTTTCTGCATAAACCACTCATTCCTTCCCTGTAAAAACCTCCTTCGGTTCCCTAAACAATTTTGGTCGTTTCAAAAAGAAGATCTCCGTGTTGAAAAAAATGAAAATTTTTTAAAAATTGGTGACATTCAGGAAGAAGGAGGAGTCAAGGCTCATAAAAATAGACCAAATCCACGGGTTAGAATATAAAAATACGAAGATTTCAGTTTTTTTTTCTACTATCCTAATTTTCATTCAGAGGAGGCTCGACGAGTTCCGCTTTTTTTCTGCGTAAAAAATGGGGAGGGTTTGAAATGATCAAAATAACGCTTTTCTATCATAAAAATAGTCCAAATAAAGAATTAGAACGTGAAAATGCCAAAATTTACGATTTTTTGATTTTTAAGGAGGACTTAACTAGAGGGGAGAGTTGGAGTCAAAACCATTATAATAGTGCTTTTCTAATGAAAATAGACCAAATATCTCGTATGAGAATTAGAATGTGAAAACGTAAAAATTTCAATTACCTATTTCGATGTTTCTTAATTTTTTATGAAAAGCTAAAATTTTTGAGGATTTTTTTTCTTCAAAAAACCAGCAATTTTTTAGGGTTGAAGTAGGAAAAAAATCGCGAAAAAATATTCACACCTACGAGAATCATTAATTGGTGTGTTTTCTTCTTTACTATTATCACTTAGATTCGAGATGAGATATTCGGAATTGTACAGATGCAAACAAAAGCTTTATGGAGTGGAACCCCCTCAGATCAAAACATCGAGTTCCTTCCACTATCAATAGCAGCGGGCTGGCAAATGATGCTAATGCAACATTACTACGGAAGTCCTCCAGGAAAATTCAGTTATAAAAACGAGTAAGTATAAATTACGAGTATTTCCAATGTACCTACGTTGTTATACAAATAATGTAAATTTTTACTCGAGTGGGCATCTAAAAAAAGTACACACTTTTAAAAAAACTAGCCACTCGAAAATTCTGATATCTTTTCGAGTCTCATCGTAGCTATTTTTCCAACTTGTTTGCAGTTTTTTGAAAAAAGCCTACGCATTGGCGGGTATACTCGATAAAATGTCTTCAACGTCCAATGCGAAGCTGAAATTCGTGAATTCTGTATTTTACGATCAAAGCAAAACATCGAAGCAGCTTTTGAACGACTTGAAAACCTACTATCACGCTGAAGCCTACGAAGTATCGTTCAATTCGGAAGCAGCCATTTTGGCCGTAATGAACGAGTAAGTATTGAGATCAATTTACTAGCATTTAAAAATGAATATGGTAAATTATTGCACTTAGCCTACAATTAGTTTGCATTAATTTCAGACGGTTTAGTAATGTTACAAAAGGACGAATACCTAAAATGGAGACCCTCCCTAAATTACACAAGTTGTTGGGATACTCCGAAAACCTGGACAAACTTTATCAAATTGTAAGCTTTCGATAAAAATCTACCCATAAATTTGACTTTAATTATATGTAGGTATTTCCTCAATTTCTAATCATCATTCATTCGTTTGCCCACAGATTGAAATTCAAAAACTCGAACGACGAATTCGAAATCGAGACGTTCAACGCGAAGGAAACAATTGGTTATTACAAAAACGTCGAACAAAAATACGAAGCCATCAGATTGCCTTTCAAAAAAGGCGAATTCGCCATGATGGTAGTGTTACCTAACCAAGATCGGTCGTTAAAATTCATCAGTGAATTCACAGGAAACGAACATAAACTAATTTTGCAACTGGTTAGTGAAAATTACGAAAACATCGATTACGCGATCCCGTTCATGAATTTGACGCAGCTGACGGTAAATGAAAATGGCACTGCTATATACGTCGACGATACGATTAGTTGCGACTGGCCGACGGCGGCTCAAGAAAACCAGGAATTTAATAAGATCGATTATAAACCGTTCTACGTGAACAGACCGTTCGCTGTGTATATTTACCATGAAAAAACTAAATTCGTTGTGATGTACGGTTTGGTAAATAACCCAGCTTTAGGCACAATGCAACCTCGTAGGGCACTGTTTCAAACTAGAATAAAAAAGCAAGACAAAATTGAACTTTAATTCGATCGTTAAGTTTATAACCTATTCGTGTGTTTGCTGCGTGTATAGGATAGACTATCATTGATAAAAATATGTAGGTACTAATGTACGCAGAAAATTGGCCAAATGTATTTTGTATCTATTGAACTCGCAATAAAAATTACATCACAAAGTATTGTGTTTGTGTAGATTTTTTTGAATGTTTTCGAAATATTGACTAAATGCGAACCAATGAACTGGTTTCAAAATGTGGTTAGACAGAATTGTGTAATTTTTCACGCCCTACAACTTTTGTTTCAAGCTTTTTTCTCGATATCCAATTTTTAGAAGAATTTTGATAATTGGTTGCAAATTAATGAACCGGTTTCAAAATCTGATCAGTGAAAATGGTTCAATTTTTCACGCTCTACAACTTTTGTTTCAAGTTTTTTTCTCTGTTTACAATTTTTAGGTAATTGTTGAAAACTGGTTGCCATATGCGAACCAATGAACCGGTTTCAAAATGTGGTTAGACAGAATTGTGTAATTTTTCACGCCCTACAACTCTTGTTTGAAGCTTTTTTCTCGATATCCAATTTTTAGGTATTTTTTGAAAACTGGTTGCAAATTAATGAAGCGGTTTCAAAATACATATGATCAGTGAAATGGTTCAATTTTTCACGCTCTACAACTTTTGTTTCAAGCTTTTTTCTCTATTTACAATTTTTAGGTAATTGTCGAAAACTGGTTGCTAAATGCAAACTAATGAACCGGTTTCAAAATGTGGTTAGACAGAATTGTCTAATTTTTTTCGCCCTACAACTCTTGTTTCAAGCTTTTTCCCTCAGTATTCAATTTTTAGGTGATTTTTGATAACTGGTTGTCAATCAATGAAAAGGTTTCAAAATCTGATCAGTGAAAATGGCTCAATTTTTCACGCTCTACAACTTTTGTTTCAAGCTTTTTTCTCCATCTCCAACTTTTAGTTGATTGTCAAAAACTGGTTGCTAAATGCGAAGCAACCAATGAACCGGTTTTAAAATGTGGTAAGACAGAATTGTGTAATTTTTCACTTCCTACAGCTTTTGTTTCAAGCTTTTTCCTCGATTTATAATTTTTAGGTAATTTTTGATAAATGGTTGCAAATTAACGAACCGGTTTCAAAATCTGATTGAATAGAATTGTGTAATTTTTCACGCCCTACAACTTTTGTTTCAAGATTTTTTTTCCATCTCCAAGTTTTAGTTGATTGTCAAAAACTGGTTGCTAAATGCGAACCAATGAACCGGTTTCAAAATGTGTTTGAACAGAATTGTGTAATTTTTCACGCCCTACAACTCTTGTTTCAAGCTTTTTTCGCGATATCCAATTTTTCGGTTATTTCTGATAACTGGTTGCAAATTAATGAACCGATTTCAACATCTGATCAGCTAAAATTGTTCGATTTTTTACGCTCTACAACTTTTGTTCAAGCTTTTTTCTCTATCTACAATTTTTAGGAAATTGTGGAAAACTGGTTGCTAAATGCAAACCAATGAACCAGTTTCAAAATGTGATTAGACGGAATTGTGTAATTTTTCACGCTCTACAACTTTTGTCTCAAGCTTTTTTCATTATCTACAATTTTTGGGTATTTTTTGGTAACAGGTTGCAAGTTATTGTAAATGTTTCAAAAAATTCATATCATATTTTTATCGCCTTACTGTGTAGAATACATTGAGCCAATAAAAACCAGTTCAAATTTGTTGACCACACTGGTTTTTCAATTTGTGGAACACACTGTGCATGGGCCTGAAATTTTCAATGTCGCTTTTGAATGTCCTTATTTTTTTCCCTACTCAACGCCGCGCCGCTCCATTCATTTCGCCAGCTCTTTCCACTTAGAAATAAAAGCCACTGAGCACTACTTTTGTGTCACACTGTATGTATAGGTACCCTGAACACGAATCCTCGGTGTGCCCACTTGTCCCTAGTTTGCTTTCCCCCAATTGCGGATTTTAGGCCCCCAAATGAGAGGTTTCTGGGGTATTCCCCTGTACTTCTTCAAATTACCGTCCTAGACCAAAAATAGGGTCCATACAGTGAAATTTATAGCATTGAATCTGAAACGCGCGCGCATGAGGGGAAGCTGAATTTTGGTATACTGGTCTATTTTAGTACCCTGAACACAATAAATCCGTGGAGTTCCCACCTGTCCCTAGTTAACTGTCCCTTAAATGTGGACTTTAGCCTCCCAAATGAGGCTTCGCAGGGTTCTTCACCCATACATCCCCAAATTGCAGTCCTATAGCCCAAAAATGGGGTCTATAAAAGTTGTTCAACGTAAAATTTCCCATCAGATGACCTATGAACCAAAAATTAGAAGTAGGTAATATTTAAAAAATATTCTTAGATTTCGATTCCCCTCCCTCAAAAATATTTTAAAAATTTTAGGTTTACCTCCTCCCCTTGGGACCTCTTTTTAGTTGAGAGCAAAAATGTCATCAGAATTGAGTTTTTAGGTGGTCAAAAAACATATTATAATTTGATACTCCATTCAAAAATTTTCAAAAATTTCAGTTTACTCCTCCCCTCGGGGGCTCCTTCTCATCTGAAAACAAAAATATCATCAGATGAATTGAATTCTGGGTGGTCAAAAAACATATATTTTGATACTCCACTCGAAAATGTTCAAAATTTCTAGTTTAGCCCCTCCCTTCCTGGGACCCCATTTCATCTGAGGGCAAAAATATCATCAAAATTGGATTCAGCGCCTTCAAAAACCTCGATATGACTGCAGTTATACATCCCAATCATAAAAAATGCTGATTTTATTTTTCGTGCTTTTTGAAAACGGTCAGGTGACCTATCATAATGTGTTAAAATTTCGCGAGAAATTGAAATATTTCGACAAAAATGTATTTTGGGCATTTCTGAGCCATTTTGAGCCTCAAAATTGGGTAATGATTTTTGTGATTTTTGAAAACGCGGTCATGTGACCTATCAAAATTAATTAAAATTTCGCGAAAAGTTGAATCATTTTCGACAAAAATTAATTTTGAGCATTTTTGAGCCTCAAAATGTGGTCATGATTTTTGAAAACTTTGAAAATGTGTCACAGGACCCATCAAAATGGATTACAATTTAGACAGAAAATCAAAAAATTTCCATCGAAACTTTTTTTGAACAGTTTTGAAGAATTTCGAGGCCAAAACTTGACTATAAGTACTCACACAAAATACTTAAACACTCGAGTGAAAAGCTACGTGCTCATAGAAGATACCTAATTTTGAAAGAGACAAATACGGTATGATTCTACATGGTAAACAGTGGCGTGTGACAAAGGGCGGATCTGGATGGGCTTTGGACCCGGCCGACCATTCAAAAAATTTTCAGACTGATTATGTCGGACCCATTATTTTCTTGAACTATCTAAAAATATGCTTAAGCATCCTAACTGACATAAAATATTTCGAAATCGGATACCTAGAAGGGAATCGAAAAATGATCCCAAAATACGCCACTATAACAAAAATTCCAAGCACTGAAACTCATTTTTCAATATTATCAAATTTTTAAAAATTCAAAGGCACATTTTTCATGAAACAAAAATCAATAAAATTGAAATGAAAAGGCTGGAATTTGGTGTTGGACCTATTTTCGACCTCCGTTTTCAGAGAGAAGTTATTTAAAAGAATTCTGAGAGATTGAATTTTTAAAAAAAAGTACCAACTGTTTTTTTTTCACCTTGGAAGGTCTCTATGCAGGTGACCAACATTGATAGGGATTTTCTCGGGAAAAAACTAACTAGAAGCATGGCGTGTTTTACTGTGGAAGTTTTCAGGAAGTACATAGTTATTTTATTCTGGCAAATTCGACGATTAAGATGCTCTTATCAAAAACCTACATTTTCTTTGGATAATCGTATTCTTTCTTTCTCAAGTTCATCCGCAATTTTCATTACCTTTTGATGGTGCGTAGAGACTAATTGCCTTCTTTGTGTAACTTGCTTTTGCTTCTATTGTACCAGTCTTTTTTGTACCTACTTTTTTCCAAAGCCTTGAAGTGTCATTTTGAGTTTTTTATTTTGAGAAACAAATCGTGCTCTCTGTGCTTTCATGGGCTGTTGTTCAAAACTTTACAATTAACGGATTCGTCGATCCGTCTGGAGATCAACGAATTTGAGGTGAAGAAGCCATCTTTAATTACTCGTATTTCACACTAGAATCGTTTCCCAAAGCTACGAATTTTAATCTCATGGTAAGTATTGTTGTTTATTGGTATAATTTTTGCACATGTTATATTTGAGAGATTGAATTCAAAAAAAATAAATAAATAGGTACCAATTTATTTATTAAAAATTGTTTCCCACTTTGACGGTCTCTATGAAGGTGGTCAACATTACTGGGAGTTTACGCGTAAAATATTTCGAAAACCGGTTCAAATTTTCCAAGTAATACATATTATTTTATTCTTGCGAATTCCACCCTTCAGCTGCCCTTTTCAAAAATCTAAATTTTCTTCGAATATTCGTATTCTCAATTGTCACGTCTTTCTATCTTCGACCCGGATGTACTTTTGTTTACAGACAGCTCTGTCCCTATTATGATTTATTTCATACATCTGCTTCACTTTCAACGCTTTTCTTCCTTTCACTATCAGATCTGTATTCCTTTGAACCTCATTGTTGTCAAAATACCCTCGTTCTTTTTGTTTCAATCTCCCCACTCCTACAATACGCAAAATATCTACTTGGTTCAAGTACCTAAATTTCAATACATAAGCGTAACGATCGTTGGTAAAATGACCATTTCGTGATTAGTTTCCCATATGTTAGGAGTTTACAATAATATTGAATATTTTGTTGTTAATTCATCGAGTTTGTGAAAAAATAGATAGATACAAAATCTACAATATGGAGATGTTTCGAACAGCGACGTTCTTATTTGTCGTGGGACAATTCGTATTCGTTAAATCGCAGAGCCACATCACTGAACCATCTATGGAAGAAAAGGTAAAATGATTTTCATCTTAAAAATGAATATTTAAATAAGTACATGGGTAGGCCAAGGTATACATATACTTATTTACTCGTACGTATAATTTTTTCTACTAGAAATTAATACCTATACTCGTAGATACCTAGGTTATTTCAATTCAATGAATCCACAGTTTCGATGTCAATTCAAGCCTTCTAATTTCGCCCAAATTTTTTTCACGTACATATACTTACCCATCTAATTTGAACTAAACCACGATCCATGGAAAAAGCAAAGCTGCCCATTGATTTTTAGATTTTTGAACATTTTTAAAAGTCATCTGCGGTCCTACAAGTTACGAAGCCTCGCAAAATTGTAAAAAAAAAAACTCGAGAAAAAATGAAATAAATCAAAATTCAAAGTTGGTGAAAAAACGTGAAAGTTTCTCGGAAAAAAATCTCCTTCGATTTCGCAAAAAATGTTTGCGTGTTAACGTGAAAGCTTCCAGAGCTGAAAAAAAAAACGAAAAACTAAGGTACCTAAAAATATTTCAAAAATCCATTCCTCATTAAAAATTTTCTGCATAAACCACTCATTCCTTCCCTGTAAAAACCTGTTTCGGTTCCCTAAACAATTTTGGTCGTTTCAAAAAGAAGATCTCCGTGTTGGAAAAAATGAAAATTTTTTCAAAATTGATGACATTCAGGAAGAAGGAGGAGTCTAGGCTCATAAAAATGGACCAAATCCACGGGTTAGAATATAAAAATACGAAGATTTCGTAATTTTCATTCAGAGGAGGCTCGACGAGTTCCGCTATTTTTCTGCGTTAAGAATGGGGAGGGTTTGAAATGATCAAATAACGCTTTTCCATCATAAAAATAGTCCAAATCAAGAATTAGAACGTGAAAATGCCAAAATTTACGATTTTTTGATTTTTACGGAGGACTCAACTAGAGGGGGGAGGGGGAGTCAAAACCATTAAATAGTGCTTTTCCAATGAAAATAGACCAAATACATATATGAGAATTAGAATGTGAAAACGTAAAAATTTCAA
This sequence comes from Planococcus citri, assembly GCF_950023065.1. Classification (NCBI taxonomy): domain Eukaryota; kingdom Metazoa; phylum Arthropoda; class Insecta; order Hemiptera; family Pseudococcidae; genus Planococcus; species Planococcus citri. The sequence goes on from NC_088680.1 coordinate 69,213,398, forward strand.
TTACCTATTTCGATGTTTCTTAATTTTTTATGAAAGGCTAAAATTTTTGAGGATTTTTTTTATTCAAAAAACCAGAAATTTTTGAGAGTTGAAGTAGGAAAAAAATCGCGAAAAAATATTCACATCTACGAGAATCATTAATTGATGTGTTTTCTCCTTTACTATTATCACATAGATTCGAGATGAGATATTCGGAATTCTACAGATGCAAACAAAAGCTTTATGGAGGGGAACCCCCTCAGATCAGAACATCGAGTTCCTTCCACTATCAGTAGCAGCGGGCTGGCAAATGATGCTAATGAAACTTCACTACTACGGAAGTCCTCCAGAAAAATTCAATTATAAAAACGAGTAAGTAAATTACGAGTATTTCCAATGTACGTTGTTATATTGAAATATAAAATTTTACTATAGTGGGAAACTGGACATCTAAAAAAAGTAGCCACTCGAAAATTTCGATATCTTTTTAAATCTCATTGTAGCTATTTTTCCAACTTGTTTGCAGTTTTTTGAAAAAAGCGTACGCATTGGCGGGTATACTCGATAAAATGTCTTCAACGTCCAATGCCAAGTTGAAATTCGTGAATACTGTATTTTACGATCAAAGCAAAACATCGAAGCAGCTTTTGAACGACTTAAAAACCTACTATCACGCTGAAGCCTACGAAGTATCGTTCAATTCGGAAGCAGCCGTTTTAGCCGTAGTGAACGAGTAAGTATTGAGATCAATTTACAAGCATTTGAAAATGAATAGGTAAATTATTGCACTTTGCCTACAATTAGTTTGCATTAATTTCAGACGGCTGAGCAATGTTACAAAAGGACGATCACCTAAAGCGGAGAATCTCCCTATTACAGGAGAGGCCAACATGCTGAGTTCCTTAATAAATTACACAAGTTGTTGGGATACGCCGAAAACCTGGACAAACTTTATCAAATTGTAAGCTTTCGACAAAAATTTACCGATAAATGCGACTTTAATCAATTATATTTCCTCAATTTCTAATCATCATTCATTCGATTGCTCACAGATTGAAATTCAAAAACTCGAACGACGAATTCGACATCGAAACGTTCAACGCGAAAGAGACAATCGGTTATTACAACAACATCGAACAAAAATACGAAGCCATCAGATTGCCTTTCAAAAAAGGCGAATTCGCCATGATGGTAGTGTTACCTTACCAGGATCAGTCGTTAAAATTCATCAGTGAATTCACAGGAAACGAACATAAACTAATTTTGCAACTGGTTAGTGAAAATTACGAAAACATCGATTACGCGATCCCTTTCATGAATTTGATGCAGCTGACGGTAAATGAAAATGGCACTGCTATATATGGCGACGATACGATTACTTGTGACTGGCCGACGGCGGCTCAAGAAACCCAGGAAATTAATAAGATCGATTATAAACCGTTTTACGTGAACAGACCGTTTGCTGTGTATATTTATCATGAAAAAACTAAATTTGTTGTAATGTACGGTTTGGTAAATAACCCAGCTTTAGACACGATGCAACCTCGTATGTTGAAGATTCAAATGAGAGTAAGAAACGATAAGACTGATCTTTAATTCGATCGTTAAGTTTAACCTACTCGTGTGTTTGCGGCGTGTAAATAGGATAGACTATCATTGATAAAAATACCAATTAATGTTCGCAGAAAATTGGCCAAATGTATTTTGTACATATATTATATTGAACTGGGAATAAAAATTACAACACAAAGTATTGTGTTTGTGTGGATTTTTTTGAATGTTTTCGAAATATTGACTAAATGCGAACCAATGAACTGGTTTCAAAATGTGATTGAACAGAATTGTGTAATTTTTTACGCCCGCCTACAACTCTTGTTTCAAGCTTTTTTCTCGATATCTAATTTTTAGCTGATTTTTGATAACTGGTTGCAAATTAATGAACCGGTTTCAAAATCTGATCAGCTAATATGGTTCAATTTTTCATGCTTTACAACTTTTGTTTCAAGCTTTTTTCTCCATCCCCAACTTTTGGTTGATTGTCAAAAACTGGTTTGCTAAATGCGAACCAATGAACCGGTTTCAAAATGTGGTTAGACAGAATTGTGTAATTTTTCACGCCCAACAACTTTTGTTTCAATCTTTTTCCTCAATTTTTAATTTTTAGGTAATTTTTGATAACTGCCCATGGAAAATGAATTCTATAAAATTCTATAAAAAAAACATTGAAAAATTTTCTATAGAATTTTATGTCCAGAATGTACCTATAAAATTTTATCAAATCACATTTAATTTGATGTAGGTACTTGGATAAAATTCTATCGAACTTATATTCTTTTGTTTTAAAAAATGATAGATAATTAATTAGTAAAAATGGTCTAATTAACGTTAAAATGTAATTTGCGCCTAAAATGTGGAGTAGTGTAGTAAATTTCATCAAAAAAGCGAAAAAAAAATTTCAAAAAATTTGACTGCCTTTGATGGGGTTCGAACCGTCAACCTTCCACATCTTAATCAATTATCTTAACCACTATACCACGCCCTGTTCCATGAGAGAAGAGGTGTTAAGAAAATTTATATTCTCTTTTCCCGGGTCTGGACTTGGAAAATTTTCAGGATTGTTTGATCAAATTTTATAAAATCAGGTAGAGTTTGATTATATTTGATCAAACTTGATCAAGATAAATATATTGTCATACAGAAATTTTTTTCAGTGAAACAGAAGTTCATAACTTTTATCCAGTTTTATGCAATTCTATTAAATTGGATAAAATAAAAGTATAACAAATCAACTAAGTGATGCATACTTTGATCAATTTTGATATAGCTTTATAAAAGTTGATCAAACAATATCATGTTTTATATATAACTTTCAAGAATACGTTATATCCAACTCTATAAAACTTTATACCACTTCATCAACTTTTACAAATCTTTATAAAATCACATCAAACATTTTGTATTAAGTATACTACATCAAACTTCATCAAACTTTATCAACATTCACCAATTTTTATAAAATTTAATAAAATTTTGTGTGTTTACTACATCAAACTTTATCTATTTTTACCAATTTTTATAAAATCGAATAAAACTTCATGTGTAGGTATATTTCATCAAATTTCATCAAACTTCATAGAACTTTATCAATTTTTATGAAATTATAGAAAACTTTACATTCACAGTTGAACTCCACTAGATCTAATCAGATATAATTTTATAAACTTTGATAGAATTCTACAAAACTTGATCAAATTTTTCATCCAATTTGATCAAATAAGATCAAATTTGATAAATTTTTATTGAATTTTATCGAATTATTTTCCCATGGGTGCTTGGAAATTAATGAACCGGTTTCAAAATCTGATCAGCTAAAATGGTTCAATTTTTTATGCTCTACAACTTTTGTTTCAAGCTTTTTTATCTATCTACAATTTTTAGGTAACTTTTGATAACTGGTTGCAAATTAATGAACCGGGTTTCAAACTCTGATCAGCTAAAATTGTTCAATTTTTCACGCTCTACAACTTATGTTTCAAGCTTTTTTCTCTACCTACACTTTTTAGGTAATTTTTGATAACTAGTTGCAAATTAATGAACCGCCGGTTTCAAAATCTGATAAGTGAAAATGGTTCAATTATTCACGCTCTACAACTTATGTTTCAAACTTTTTTTCTGTATTTCAAAGACAGAATTATGTAATTTTTCACGCCCTACAACTTTTGTTCCAAGCTTCTTTCTTGATTTCTAATTTTAAGGTAATTTTTGATAACTGGTTGCAAATTAATGAACTGGTTTCAAAATGTGGTCAGACAGAATTGTGTAATTTTTCATGCCCTACAACTTTTGTTTCAAGCTTCTTTCTCCACTTACAATTCTTGGGTAATTTTTGATAACTGGTTGCAAATTAATGAACCGGTTTCAAAATCCAATCAGCGAAAAGGTTCACTCTACAACTCATTTTTCAAACTTTTTTTCTCCATCTCAAACTTTTAGGTGATTGTCAAAAACTGGTTGCTAAATGCGAACCAATGAACCGGTTTCAAAATGTGGTTAGACAGAAATGTGTAATTTTTCACGCCCAACAACTTTTGTTTCAAGCTTTTTTCTCAATTTTTAATTTTTAGGTAATTTTTGATAACTGGTTTCAAATTGATGAACCGGTTTCAAACTCTGATCAGCTAAAATTGTTCAATTTTTCACGCTCTACAACTTTTGTTTCAAGCTTTTTTCTCTATCTACACTTTTTAGATAATTTTTGATAACTAGTTGCAAATTAATGAACCGGTTTCAAAATCTGATAAGTGAAAATGGTTCAATTATTCACGCTCTATAACTTATGTTTCAAACTTTTTTTCTGTATTTCAAAGACAGAATTATGTAATTATTCACGCCCTACAACTTTTGTTTCAAGCTTCTTTCTTGATTTCTAATTTTAAGGTAATTTTTGATAACTGGTTGCAAATTAATGAACCGGTTTCAAAATGTGGTCAGACAGAATTGTGTAATTTTTCATGCCCTACAACTTTTGTTTCAAGCTTCTTTCTTGATTTCTAATTTTAAGGTAATTTATGATAACTGGTTGCAAATTAATGAACCGGTTTCAAAATCTGATCAGCTAAAATGGTTTAATTTTTCATGCTCTACAACTTTTGTTCCAAGCTTTTTTCTCCATCTACAATTCTTGGGTAATTTTTGATAACTGGTTGCAAATTAATGAACCGGTTTCAAAATCCAATAAGCGAAAAGGTTCACTCTACAACTCATTTTTTAAACTTTTTTTCTCCATCTCAAACTTTTAGGTGATTGTCAAAAACTGGTTGCTAAGTGCGTACCAATGAACCAGTTTCAAAATGTGATTAGACAAAGTTGTGTAATTTTTCACGCTCTACAACTTTTCTCTCAAGCTTTTTTCTCTATCTACAATTTTTGGGTATTTTTTGGTAACTGGTTGCAAATTAACGAACCGCGGTTTCAAAAAATTCATATCACGTTTTTGTCGCCTTAGTGTGTAGAGCACATTGCGGCAATAAAAACCGGTACGAATTTTTTGACCAAACTGGTTTTTCAATTTGTGGACACACTGTGCATGGGCCTGCAATTTTCAAGGTCGCTTTTGAATGCCTTAGTTTTCCATACTCAACGCCGCTCCATTAATTTCGCTAGCTCTTTCCACTTGGAAGTAAAAACCACCGGGCATGGGCACGGCCCCTACTTTTGTGTCATACTGTATAATATTTACATTATATGTACATAAAGACCCCAAAGTTGAAAAATATAAAAAAGATATAAAATTGATGTCTGCGTCTGCAGGTATAAATTAATTGAAAATTTTGCATCTCTAAGCATGAAGAGTGAATACTTCCAAGCAGTGGCGTGCACTGAGTTGAAAGATTACCGGGCATTTTTCATTCATGACGATACCACCACCACCCCCTCCCCCCCCCAAGCCAAAATTTTTTTCAAGTCAAAGACGAAACTAGACGTTTTATTTTAGGAAGGGATAGGGTCAAGCGGAAATTTTCCAACTGATTTGGAAAAAATACTTATTTTACCAAGAAAACAGTCAATTTTAAGAATTTTGCTGATTGAAGTAGTATTCAATTCAGATTTATGACTGTTGATGAAAGTTATCTTTAAAAAAAACAACAAAATTAGAAGCTTCATATGGAATGTTGTATTGTGGATAAGAGAAACAATAGACCCAAGCGAAGCGAGGGCAAAAGCATTTGAAAATTTGTATTTTGAGATGTGAAAAAACATTGACGAGTTCATTTTTTTGGCTTTAAAATATTCTAGAATTTGAATAAATGTTTTTTTAATTCAATTTTAAAAAGGAAAACTAAGTGAACGGACCCGAACAAAGTGAGGGGTAAAGTAAATTATTTGGTATTTTTTTAAACAAAAAGTAAATTTTTCTATCTTGGGCTCTTCAAAAGGCGAAAAAACATAAAAATTATTTAGCCCGAGCGAAGCGAGGGCAAAAGCTTTCAAAAATGTCTTATTCAAGTTCCAAAAAAGTAGGTTTCTTTGTTAATTTACCCATGATAAATCTTGCGATTGATTTTGTCCATGCCAGAAGTAGATTATCAGCTTGTCACTGAAGATCTTATATGTATCTACTTGTTCATTTTTTTAAAATTTTTCCAGATTTTTAATTTGATTTATTTTTTAAAAATTTTCAACTTGTAAACATTTTTTAATTTGAAAACTTTTCAGTTTATTGAAGTTTTTTTTTTGCAAATCAAGCATTCAAAGTGTTTTGAAAATTTTGAGTATAGAATGAAAAATCAGTTTTTTTTTTTTGAAATGATTAAATAATTAAAATTTAACCAGCTTAGCACAAAATTTTGCATTTTTCAAATGTTCAATATGAGTATTTCTGGAATTTTTCTGTTAATTTTCATACTTTAGTTTTATTCTTAAAATTTTTGAAAGCATCATCATGAAGGGCCCGAGCGAAGCGAGGGCAAACGCTCTTCAAAATTTTTAGTTTGAAGAAGCAAAACTACTGTAATTTTGATACGAAATTCTAGTTTTTCCATCACTCACTCAGTGGCGGACTGGGTCGGTTTGGGCCCCCTGGTGGATGCACCGAATGAGGCCCCCAAAATTTTTTCCTTCCCCTTAAGAATCTTTCTCGTGCTGTTTTTTTCTCAGGTTTGGATACTTGAATGTAAGTTGTGCGATTGATTTTTACTTTTGTCTTTTTATTCAATATTTATTATGTAGGTATAGTAGGTACCTAATAGCAAAAAGAACCGATTTTTTTTTGAAGAGGGAGGATGAAGGAGAAATTTGCCATAAGAAAAAAATATCGAGTATGCCGAATTAAATGAACTTTTTAAAAATGAAATAAAGGATAAATTGACAATTTTGTCAATTGATATATTATGTAATTCAAAATTCTAATTTCCCTTCTGAATTTATGAAAGTTTCAAAAAATGTATTTTTTTTCGATTTAGAAAAGTGATAGAAATTGACCCGAGCAAAGCGAGGGCAAAAGCTTTTAAAAATTTTCATTTCAAAAGGTAAAAAACGATGGTTTTGAAAAATTTGTTCACTTTTTTAGCACAAAATTTTAGAGCTTGAAAAATTTCAAATTTGAAAATGAAAAGCAAACAGGCTCTGAGTGGAGTGAGAGCAAAATCTAGTTTCGAGAAATAGAAAAACAACGTTTTTTTATAGGTGAGAAGTGTTTTTTTTTTTGTTGAAAATTCCTTGAAATTTGAATACCTACTCAATAGATTTTTATAAAAGTTCGATCTCAATTTGAAAAAAAAACACACAGGTCCAAGTGAAGTGAGGACAGAAAATTTCAAAAATTTGTATTTTGAGTGGAAAAAAACAATTTTTTTTGTGGTGACTGATGAGTTTATTCTTTTGATCACACAATTTCAGAACTTGAATTTACTAAAATTGAAAATTTAGATTTTTGAAGAAAAAATCTCACAAAATTTTTCGTTGGAGAAAGTCCAAATATCATCTTTTTTTGGTTTGAACATGGCCCCGGCGCGGGGGGCCGCTTGTTGTTTCGGGACCCCTCACAATTATGAATAATTTGAGAAATAGAAGATAACAAATTCAGCCCGAGCAAAGCGAGGGCAAAAGCGTCTGAAAAAATGAGAATTTTGAGAATAGATTAGTGATTTTGTCCGCAAATTAACGATTTTGCCAATAAATTCCAAATTTTTAAAATATGAATGAGAGGGATATAATACCTCCTAAACCCCCTTAAATTCGCCCCCAGACTTTCTGATCACATTTCAAAATATTTGTGAAATACGACATTTACCTACCCATTATTTTTTTTCATTCAAGTTATAACTTATTTAATGTAATACGTATAGAGAAGTACCTATAGGTACTATTCTATGGCGAGTGTGTGCAGCAATTATCAACTCGCTGTGTTTAGTAAAGTCAGCGATATTATGGAATAGTGTTTAGAGTTGAAAACAGGGCGGTTCGAGGGGAGAAGGGTGCAAAGGGGAAGATCGCCTCGAGCCCACGCTTTCTGGAGAGCCCGTCAAAAGAAGGGCCCGCTATGAAAAAAAAACCATTTCCTTAAATTCTCGAAACACAAATTTTCGAAAGCTGTTTGCCCTCGCTTTTCTCGGACTTGTTTTCTTTTCTTTTCCAAAATTAACATCCTGAAAAGATCTTTCAAATCCTAAAAATTTAAAAGCGAAACAAACTCCTGGCATACATATACAAAAACGTCGTTTTTTGCTTTTTTCGAAATACAAATTTTCAAAAACTTTCGCCCTTGCTCGCTGAGGCCACTTTGTTTCTTGTTTTAAAATAAAAAATTCACATTTGGGTCCTCAAAAATCCAAAACAGAAAATCTCATATAAATACGATATCAATCGGCTAAATTGTTATTATTTCCCTACATCAGTTGGAAAATTTTCAGTCAACCCCCCACCCCCCGCCCTCAAACCGCTATATATTTTCGTTCCTAGAAATGTTCCCAAATCATATTTCTACCGCTGGTCTTGTACTGATAGGTTAAGGTATAAAAAATGAATTTTGTTGAGTAGAATTGAATATTATTTATGATAGGGTTAATTTATGGCATTTCAATGGCGGCACTAGTTTTTGATCACTTTTCGAAGTTCGTGTGAAACGACATTTGCCATTGCCTGCTTTTAAACATATCAACTGATCACGTAACACAACACTTCATCGCCATTATTCATTCAAGTCATAATAGGAGGACATAGGTAGGTGGCCGGTGGGTACTACTTTGATAGCAGTATTAAGCAGTTTAATATTATTTCATTTCTACTTTGATTTAACAATTTATTTCACAGTAGATTTTTTGTCTGTTTTTTTTCCTAACTAACTCATTAAATATTTGCCTACTACCACCACCACCACCACCACCCCCCCAAAATTTTACCGGGCATTTGCCCGGTAAAGTATTAGAGTGCACGCCACTGCTTCCAAGCCCGCCTTCTTTTTCACTTCTTTTTTGGGGGCACACTAATTCTCGAATGTTGTAAAATAAGAACGTTAGCTGTTTTAGAGAATTTAGGACAAATATGAACCTACAACCTACATAATTTCTTTATTCGAAATTTTGAATATCAATTCCCATTAAAAATTGACTTACTTATTAATCACGTATTAATTTTCTGTTTCAAATTTGTACTCACCTGAAACAAAAAACAATAACAAATTACGATTGGTGGATTTGCAACCATCTCACAACGAGTAAAGCATTATTAAATAAACAAATCTAATATTATTCTACCTATGAGGATAATCTCAATTTTTCGATAAATTATCCAGAAGTCCTCAATTTGAACAATTTAATGGAGTCTCATCACATTGAACTTTTGAGCACTATCCGCACAACAATTATCGACGTCGGCATTTGCATCGACCATGTTTTCTTCCAATATAATGATAGAAAAGTGATCAATTAGTTATTTAGTAGGAATTTTCTGTCTGTAAATAAGCCAGGTTGGTGAACATTTTTGGAATTTTCTCATTATTTCTGATACCTCGACATGCGATGTCGACATGTTGAAGTAAAATTCAATGCGCGAAATTTACATCCACAACTATGTCGACCAATTTTTCAGAATTAAAATTTTGTTTTAGCGTTTAAAAGTTCAGTAAACATTTTAAAATATCACCTTGTTTGAAGAGAAGAACAAATTTTTGATGGCATTTACCTACAAAATTATTCATTTTTTCGTAGTTTGCAGTTGTCGATGATATGTTGATGTGAAAGTTGATGGTCCACAATTACATCAACACCAACCTCGACCAAATTTTCAAAGATTTCTCAAATTTTGAAAATGACGTTGATATTGTGGTATTTGTTGATGTCAAATTTCACATCGACATTAACATCAGCATGTTGTCGACATGAAAATGTATTAGTTCAGTACTCTTGGATAAAGTATTGCACCTTCTCAATGCAAGGAGTTTATGTTCAACTTCTTATTTTGTACAAACTTTCCGTCTGTACCTCTCAGAGGTGGCCTCTGTGTTGATGCTGCTTTCAGCATGAGCAATAGCCACTTTTAAGAAGATCATTTTTGGAAAAATTTTTATTTTTGTAATTAATTTTTCAACTTTTTCATAGCAGGGTATCGACAAACATGTCGATGCAAATGTCGATCCATCCACATCCGTCACATTTGGATCCCACATGTCAATGCAAATTTCGACTCTATGTCGGACCAATTGTCGACATAAATGTTGATCAACATTGGTAGACAATTACATCAACAATTGGGTTGAAATAGGGTCGAAATTCACATCGACATGTGGTATCCAAAAGTGACGCATGTGGATGGATCAACATTTTACATTGAAATTAGCATGGTCATTATTGAACAGGTAGTTCAATAGTGCTCAAAAGAATTTGAGTCCAAACATACTTAGAGCATGAATTTTAGAATGTTTTTAAAAAAGTGTCATGCAACCTATCAAAATGGCATAACTACAATTATGAGAGAAAATCGAATTCGCCTCGCTCCTTAAACTTCGCACTCGTTAATCGCATACTTTCCGCTCCTGTCACGTAATATACTATATTTACATAGGTATACATTAAAATTGAACTCGTTCAACACCACATCTTCGCGTCTTCGGCACGTAAGTATTTTTGTTTAGGTACTAAAAGCTCTGTGCTCGCTCAACGTCACGTCTTTCTGTCTTCGGCACGTAAGTATTTTTTTTTTACCACAGTTCTGTCGAACTTACGATTAGGTAATTTTTCAAAATATGTACCTTCGTTCCCTTTGTTTCAATTCCCCCACTCTTGCGACACGCAAAATACTTGGTTCAAGCAATTTTCAATATAAGGGTAATGATTCGTTCGTGAAATGAACATTCGTGATTAGTTTTTCAAATGTTAGGAGTTTACAATACTTAATTGAATATTCACTGGTTAAATAATCGAGTTTGCTAATATTTGTAAATTGATATTTTACCTATCTACATTATTAGTGATGTTTCGAACAGTGGCTTTCTTATTTTTCGTGGTGGGGCAATTCTTATTCGTTAAATCGCGATATTCGCCACATCATTATGAAGAACAGGTAAAATGATTTTTATTTTAAAAAATGAAAATTTAAATAGGTGCATGGGTAGGTCTATTACTCGTACGCATAATTTTTTCAACTGGAAAATTAATACCTCGTATTAGGTCATTTCATTCAATTAGATCGCGGTTTCAATGTCAATTTGGGCCTTCTAATTTCGCCCACATTTTTTTTACGCACACCTCCCCATCCAATTTGAACGGGATCACAATCCATAGAAAAAGCAACGCTGCCCGAATTATTTTTGGATTTTTGAAAAATTCAAAATTCAACGTTTTCGACGATTCGTGCTTTTGAAAAAAATAATATGTTTACCTACTTACTGACGAGCCCTTACAGGCAGAAAATTGTTTTCAACCGAACGATGCTGAATAAAAAGAACACGTAAAAATACAACAGCAGGCAGACTTTCACGTGCTGAAATGCATATTTCGATTTTTTGTGAAAAATTTGCGATAATTTTTTCAATGCCATCTCAGAGGGTGCTGACCGTATACAGGGGAGTGGGTCTACTTTTCATAAAAAATCGACATGTATATCGAAATGTAGGTTTTCCAGGATGCTGATTTCAAAAATGCTATCGAATTTTCATTTTGGTCGAAGCTAAAGGGATGATACTGCATTCAAGGAGCGGGGGAGGGGGATTTTTGATAAAAGTAATAAATGTTGGACTATAATAGATGAGGGTGACATTTTCTGCATAAGACCAATATAATATGCATTAGAATGTACGTTTTTGTGGTCAATGTTTGCAGAAATCTTATGATTTTTTTGGTTCAAACTTTGGGGCGGGGGAGAGGGGTTGGGGTAAAATAATGACGTATGGAGGAAGCGTCACAAAAAATGCACTTTTTTTCATTGTAAGGAGTTGATGATCATCAAAATGTATAAGGTAGGGTATATTGATTTTTGTGGTAAGTTTTCGAAAGTATAGTTGTTTTGAATCCGCCCTGTTTTAACCAAAATGAAAAATCTATATCATTTTCGGGAAGGGGGTGAATCCGTCCTCCCAATCACCTCTCACCCTCCTATGGGACTTGTCAATCGCCTGTTGGGCTTGGAAATATTTTTTTTTTGGTGTTCTTGATCATCATACCAAATTTCAAAGATTTATCATGATTTGCGGTTTCTTGCCCAAAAAATACATTTTGCCACTGAACGATAATGTTGGAAATTTTTGGTGTGATGCGAATGTCAAATATACAAAATTAAAAGAGTTACCTATTCAAAAACTATTCACATAATTAATTTGAATACTTGATGTAAATAAATATGAGTGTAGTGAACTTACATTGGCAAGTGGCAATAAAAGCGCTTTACTAATGTAAACGTCGCGTCGAATTGTTTTTCTTTTCAAAATAAAAACAAATAACTTTATAGGGTGGAAGTAAAACAAAATAACTAACCCAAACAAACTTCACATGACTATAAGAATAGGAGCCACAACTTATATCTAATTATTGTAAGCATAATGATTGATTTGGTTTTCTTCCTGTGATTATCATCACGTTAGATTCAAGACGACGTACTTACTCGTATATCTGAGGTAACACCAGCTGTTTGGAGGGTATCTCCTTCAGATATGAACTTTGAGTATCCTGCACTATCAGCGCACGTGTTTTCAGAAATAATTAAACGCGACATCGAATTCGACCCGTAAATGAATTACAAATACGTTATTTTAATTTTTAGTACATCTACATACATAGGTACCTACTAACAAGGGAACGTCTTGAGGTGTCACACTCCGATTTGAACGGGCCCTCATAGAAAATCACTACTAGCGTCATTACTAAAAAAAAACACTAGTCACTTTTTCGGCAAGTAGCGTCACTACTACTGACAGACGTTACTAATGACTAGTAACGTTTGTCAATAGTAGTGACACGCGCAAATTTGCGCATTTTGCACTGAAAATCATGACAAAAACATGTTAATGGCAGCTATTTACTCGTAGACCCTCCTAGAACAACGAATTCTTCCCAAAAAAATTTTGAAAATCAAAAAAAATTTCATGCCTGGCGTGGGGTTTGAACCTGCAACCCCTCACTCTCTAGTTACCTGCCTAACCAACTAGGCCACTGAGGACGTTGGAAGTTGAGGTGTTTGAAACATTTATATGCACTTTTTAGCACTCTGGACTTTAAAAAAATTCAAGTTTGATGATTTTTTACAAAACTAAAACCGAGTTTTTGGTGTGTTAATATTTCTAGATAAACATTAAATGGGTATCATACTCTTGTATTCGATATTTCTTTGCGAAAATGGACCCTTCCTTATCCCCTTCCCCTCGTTCCCCCCTCCGAGGGTGCTGGTACCTCGAAATTTTTTTTTCATTTTTCGACTGCAATTTCGGCTTTATTCGCAAAAATGGACTTTTTTCCGTTCCTCTCCCCTCCTCTCACCCCCCGAGGGGGCTGGTACCTCGATTTTTTTTTAATTTTTCGACTGAAATTTAGGCTTTATTCGCAAAATTCATAAATTTTTTTCCGTTCCTCTCCCCTCCCCTCCCCCTCCGAATATTGAAAATATAAATGGGGCCAGAGCAACTGAGCAAACCACAACAAAAGTTCTTGACAATTGACAATTCTTCATTTTTTTCAGGATATAATTTCTATATTTTCACAAATAACCAATTTGGCAAAAAATTGAAATGTTATATGATTATTTCCAGATATTCGGCGAAAAAAAGGGAGTTTTAGATTGAGGATTTCTGGTAGTTTGACTGAAATGCAGCGGAGGATCTTTTTTTGAAAAAATCCTAAAAACATCACATTATTTTGTGATGTGAGAAGTCAATTTTGCTACTATCTAATTTTGGTCGGAGATAGAAAAAGGAAAATGATCTGGCCCAAGCGGAAAATTTTCAAAATTATGGTTTTTGGTAATTCTTTAATTTTCACTCGTTACTAGTGTCGCACACTGGACCGGCCTAATGAAAAGTGCGCGCATGTCAATTTTTTGAGAAATGATGGCCTACGACATGAAAAATATGACCTTCCCTTATGTAATTTTTCACGATAAATTCGATTTTGGTATCAGTTTTACCCCTAACCCCACTGGGGGGGGTGGTACTCGCTCAAAATTTTGGAAATTTTCAAATAAATGATCATACATATCAAAATGTAGGTTTTCGAAGGCGTAGAATTCGAATTTCACACTATTTTTACGCTCCGAGGTTCAGGGTTCAAGGGGTGGGGGTGGGGGTGTTGAAATTTGAAAATTTTCAAAAAAATGATCATACATATTGATATGTAGGTTTTCGAAGGCGTAGAATTCGAATTTCACACTATTTTTACGCTCTGAGGTTCAGGGTTCAAGGGGGGTGGGGGTGTTGAAATTTGAAAATTTTCAAAAAAATGATCATACATATTGATATGTAGGTTTTCCAAGGCGTAGAATTCGAATTTTACACATGACAATTTCTACATTCTGAGGTTCAGGGTTCAAGGGGTGGTAGATGGGAGGGAGGAGGGTTGAAATTTGGAAATTTCCAAAAAATGAGATGGATTTCAACGTCTCTCCCCTGGCCCATCTTTGGGAAATTTCACAAAAATGATGTGAGAAATGGATTCAGGGAGGTGAAAAACATACATTTTGATACCAAACACGGCTTTTTCACAAATTTTGGATTTTGACCCCCTCCCCTGGTCCACGGTTGGGAAATTTCACAAAAATGATTCCAGAAATAGATTCAGGGAGGTGAAAAACATATATTTTGATACCAAACACGACTTTTTTTGCGAAATTTGGATTTTGACCCCCCTCCCCTGGTCCACCTTCAAGAAATTTCACAAAAATGATGTCAAAAATGGATTAAGCGTATTCGAAAACCCCCGGATCATGAGTCTTAGACTTTTGGAACCCTAAACACGAAAGATTGCAGAAACTTCAATTTCAGCAAAAATTTGCAACTTTCACACGTTTTAACTTGAAAAAGTAGTCAATAAATCGAAAATCCGCAAGTTTCCGCAGCTGGAACTATCGTAATAGTAAAAAACACATTGAAATTAATAAATTTTCACGAAAATTTTTTTGATCCACCTTGATCCAAATAAGTAATTGTACAATGAACAGGTAAAAACAGCTTAAAAGTACTGCTTATTTTGCTACCAATTATTTTGTAAACAGTAACATATTAGAGAATCTTGCTCAAATATTTCAAAAAAGTACACTTTTCTCTTAATAATAAAGTTTTTTCCATAAATTTTCATGCGTTTTTACCCGCTAATTAAGAGCAAGCAATTACCTGCATAAGTGCCAATGTGCTGTGTCACGCGACAGTGCAATGTCGCGCGCAACGATCGGTCGCGTTAGGGGAGGGACGGGGCAATGGGAAATTTTGTTTTGAGTGTTTTTGGGTTCGGGGAAGCATGTACCTTCTACAGGACCAAAAAAAAAACATATTCATTTGGTATTTTTTTTTGGGTCCATGCGCGCACTTTTCATTAGGCCGGTCCAGTGTGTGTCGGCTCGGTCATTAGTAGCGTTAAATCATTCACTAGTAACGTTGAGACAGTCGCTAGTATCGCCAAACTGATCGCTAGTAGCGTCAAGTCAGTCGCTAGTAGCGTCGAGCTGGTCGCTAGTAGTGTTGAGCTGGTCGCTAGTAGTGACAAGTTGGTCGCTAGTAGTGACGAGTTGGTCACTAGTAGTGACGAGTTGGTCGCTAGTAGTGTCAAGTTGGTCGCTAGTAGCGTCAGTACAAGCGTTAGTAACGTTTTCGGTATCACTAGTAACTTTTTCAGAAACGCTAGTAATTTTTTGAAGTCACTAGTAGTGATTTTCTATGAGGGGGCCGCGATTTTTGGAAAGAGCATAGTCTAAAACCCCCAAAACTAAATTTTCAGCTGCCAAAGTTCATTTTTCGATTTTTGGCGAATTCTTGAAAATTCAAAATTGACTGTTTTTGGCGATTTATGCTTTTTTTTTCAAAAAGTACGTACTTGATCAATAAAAATGGTCAAAATTGTTGCAAATAGGTACGCAACTACAAAAATGTCCGTCCAACATGACGTAATGTTACTCTCCCCCTCCTATATAACTTGACCAATGTGTTGTATTCTGTATCGATATGATGTTCATTTAGTATGCTTAATAAAGACTTCCGATTGAGTCGTTCTTGTTCTTAATAACTTATTCAATAGGTTATGGACACAGTTCGCGACTTCCACTGCGCCTAACGTAACTGAGTGAAAAATTTCAATAACGTGATCGCGTATTTAAAAGTAAAGTGCGATTTTATCGTTTCTAATACTCTGAAATAAAACAATTATGGGTGAAAATAGTGATTCGCGTCGTTTTCTAAAATTCGAACGTTTTACTGGCAAAAATTATGCCATATGGAAAGATCGCATGTTATGTGCATTGGATGCACAAGAATTAAGAAAATTTGTCACTGAAGCTATTCCACCTGCCCCAACAGAAGCCTGGAAGAAGAAAAACGCAGTTGCAAAAAGTGAAATCATTTATCATCTTGGTGATGATTTTGTGAGACAAGCAGCAGGTACTGAATTTGCCAAAACTATTCTGGATGATTTGAATGCAGTTTATGAAAGGAAGAGCTTGGCCACACAAATTATGATCCGTAAACAACTTTTGCTGATGAAATTGGGAAGCAATTCGTTACTATCTCATTTTTCAAAATTTGAAGGCCTGATTTCTGATCTGAAAGCTGCTGGAGCAACTATGCCTGATGATGATGTGATTTGCCATTTGTTGTTGACACTTCCATCAGAATATGATGGAGTAATTACGGCGATTGAAACTTTGACTGATGAACGTGTGACTATTCCATTCATTAAAAATCGTCTTTTGGAATATGAAATTAAACTCAAAGTCAACAAATCTGATGAGATTCCTCCACAAGCTTTGTCCGCGAAGTCTGCTGGTTTCAAGAAGAAAATCTATAATAAAACTAACAAATGGAAGAAACCACAAAATAAACCTTTCCAGAAACCTTATGAAAGCAAGAAGCAGAAGAAATTTTGCAAATACTGTAAAACCTATCGTTTGCATGATGAAGATCAATGTTTCAATAAACCAAAACCTGATGATGCAGAGAAGAAACCTGATCCAAAACCTGATCCGAAATCATACCACCTGTCTTCAAGTGGACCTGTGTGTTTCATGCTGGGAGCTGTCGAAAGGGCTAAATTCGTCTCGGAGAAAATTGAATTTGTGCTTGATTCCGGATCCACTGACCACATTATCAATGATGATTCGTTGCTGACGAATGTGCAGAAATTGCAGCCACCCAGGCGGATTCAAATTGCGAAGAAGGATGAGTTCCTCATTGCCACAAAAATAGGGAAGATCAGTCTAACAAATGGTGTCATTGAAGATGTACTTTTTGCTGAAGAGCTTCCTCAAAATATATTATCAGTTAAAAAATTGACTGATAAAGGGTGTGAAATTGTATTCAAACCTGGGAATGTTGAAATTCGTAAAAACGAAGTTACACTAGCCAAAGGTATGTTGAATTTATATTCAAATCAGTTTATGGTAAATTTTAGTTTGAATAAATCTTGCTATCTTGTACAAGGGAAATCAAATGAATATGAATTGTGGCATCAGAGACTAGGTCACCCTAGTAACACAAAACTTGAAAAAATAATTTCAGATAAAATGCTTGATGGTATAGATTACGAAAGTATTTCCATTATTGATGATATTTGTGTGCCCTGTGTACAAGGTAAGCAAGTTAATTTACCATTCAATAAAGAAAAGTTGAATAAACCTACTCGCCCTCTAAATAAAATTCATAGTGACGTTTGTGGTCCTATTACTCCTCCCTCTCTTGATCATAAAAATTATTTCGTGACTTTTATTGATGGGTATACTCATTATACTGCCACTTACTTAATTAAACAAAAATCTGAAGTTTTTGAAAAATTTAAAGAATATTTAGCCCAAGCTACTGGTCATTTCAATTTAAAAATCAACTCTTTATATTGTGATAATGGGGGTGAATATTTTTCAACTTCATTTCGATCATTTTGCTCTGAGAATGGAATTGCTTATCATCCAACTATTAGGTACACACCACAATTGAATGGAGTTGCTGAACGTATGAATCGTTCATTGGTTGAAAAGGCCCATGCAATAATACATAATGCAAAATTACCTCAATCTTATTGGGGTGAGGCAATTTTAACAGCCACCTATTTAATAAATCGAACGCCTACAAGAGCTCTCAAAGAGAGTAAGACTCCATTCGAAATGTGGTATAATAAAAAACCTAATGTCGAAAATTTAAGGGTATTTGGATGTACAGCATTTGCTAAAAATCCAAATGTTTCCTTAACGTTTGAAGATCAAACAATTGAATGTATATTTGTTGGTTATGTGCCTAATGGATACAAATTAAAGGTTAAAAACCAAAATAAATTTATTTGTGCTAGAAGCATCACATGGAATGAAAATTCCTTCAATTCCTCAGAGACAAAAGATTCAGAAAATAAACAAATTGAAAATGATTTTCATGTTGAAATGAAACAATTTCAAAATTATCAAACTTCAGATTTAAATTTAAATAATGGTGAACAAAATTCACCTGAATCTAAAAATCAGGGGGAGGAGGAGAAATCACATGAGGTGCGCCGAAGTAAACGCATAAAAATGCAACCAGATAGGTATGGTGATCCTATTACCTACCAATCTGTATGTAATGATGCATTTTCTATTGATTTGCCTAAAAATTATGATGAGATAAAAAATCGAAGTGATAGAATTGCATGGGAACAGGCAAAAGAATGTGAAATTGCATCATTGACTGAAAATAAAACTTGGGAACTAGTTGAGATTCCAAAAACTGAAAAAATAAATATCATTGGTAGTAGGTGGGTATTCGCCATCAAAACTGATGAATTTGGTAATCCAATTAGGCATAAAATGCGTGTAGTAGCCCAAGGTTTTTCTCAAAAATATGGCGTAGATTATCATGATACATATGCTCCAGTTGCCAGTATTACTACTTTTCGAATATTAGTAGCATTAGCTGTACATTTTGGTCTATTATTAGATCATATGGATGTGATAACAGCATTTTTAAATGGCGATTTAAAAGAAAAAATTTATATGAGAGTACCTCCAGGTTTTCCAGCTAAAACAGGGCAAATTTGTCTACTAAAAAAATCACTTTATGGCCTAAAACAGGCTTCTAAATGCTGGTATGAAAAGTTGGACTCTATTTTGAAGAAGTTGGGATTTAAAAATTCCTATTACGATTCATGCCTATATTACCTTGTAAATGCTCATGAAATAATTTTCATTGTCTTATATGTTGATGATCTTTTAATAGCCTGTAAAACAATTCAGACAATGGCGAGAATAAAAGCAGAGCTGAAAAATCATTTTAAAATGGTAGATTTAGGTCCAGTTAGACTATTTCTTGGTATTCGTGTAAGTCGTTTTGAAAATTACATCACACTCGACCAGAATGTGTATTTAAAAACAGTTCTTAGAAGGTTTCAAATGGATACTGCAAATCCGCATAAAACTCCACTTGAATTAAAAATTGATCATGCCGATCTTTCTCGAGAAGTTAGTGGCGATAAGCCTTGTCAAAACGCTATAGGATGTCTTATGTACGCGATGGTGTGTACCAGACCTGATTTGAGTTACTGTGTAAACATTCTTAGTCGCTATCAAACTAAAAATAATCCTATGGTTTGGAAATTGGTAAAACGTGTGTTGAGGTACATTAAAGGCACTGTCGATCTAAAATTATACTTTAGACAACACAATGATAAAACTGAAAACAAAATTATCACCGGATATGCCGATGCCAGTTTTGCTGATGATGAAACATCACGTTGTAGTACAAGCGGCTTCTTCTATGAGCTTTATAAATGTCCGATTAGCTGGAACACAAGACGTCAGCGTTGTGTTGCGTTATCTAGCACAGAGGCGGAATACATAGCTGCCTCCGAAGCTGCTCGCGAGGCTATGTGGCTTAGAAATTTGCTGTGTAGCATTTCTATACGTGTTGATACGCCAATAAAAATATATGAAGATAACAGGGCATGTATCTCATCGGCAAATAATGAAAATATCAAAAGACTTAAACATGTAGATATAAAATATCATTTTGTCCGTGAGAAATGTAATGAAAAATTAATTGAATTAATTCCGATTTCTACAGGGTTCCAAACAGCGGATGTTCTGACGAAATCACTTCCAATTGTAAAATTTGAACTTCACAGAGCTGCAATTGGACTTGCATAATTATATGTCTATTATTTATGTATACTAATGTTGAACATTTTTGAGGGGGAGTGTTGCAAATAGGTACGCAACTACAAAAATGTCCGTCCAACATGACGTAATGTTACTCTCCCCCTCCTATATAACTTGACCAATGTGTTGTATTCTGTATCGATATGATGTTCATTTAGTATGCTTAATAAAGACTTCCGATTGAGTCGTTCTTGTTCTTAATAACTTATTCAATAAAAATAAGTCCCAAAACTAATATTTACTACCCAAATCCAAATTTCATCATTTCCAGCCATTCTGGAGCCTCCAGCGCGATTTTTGAATTTCTCCAGAATTTTGAATTTGCCCCAGAAGGCGTGAATATGAAGTTGGGCAGCTAAAAATCGAGTTGTATATTACACTCGACCTGTTTAACGATTTTATCCACATTTGAGCCGATTTTGAGGGTGACACCTCAAAAGTGGTTTTTTGACCAGCTTTTTTCAAAATTAAAAAATCCAAAAAATCAAAAGTTTCCCATTTGTGTGGAAATTTTTGAAATTCACGCGAATCGCTGTATTTTGTCCGTAGCTAACCCCCCCAAATCAAAATGTCACTATTTCCAGCCATTTTGGAGCCTCCAGCGCGATTTTTCAATCTCTCCAGAATTTTGAATTTGCTCCAGAAGGCGTGAATATACAGTTAGGCAGTTGAAAATCGAGTTGTATATTTCACTCGACCTGTTCCCGTTTGTGTGGATTTTTTCAAATTTACACGAATCGCTGTGTTTCTTCAAGAACTAACCCCCGGAGCGCAAATTCTACCATTTCCAGCAGTTTTGGAGCGAGAGTGACACACCAAAAAACCACTCTTGAGGAGTCACTCTCAAAATCGACTCAAATGTAGATGAACTCGTTAAACAGGTCGAGTGTAACACATACAACTCGATTTTTTGCTGCCCAACTTCATATTCACGCCTTCTGGAGCAAATTCAAAATTCTGGAGCAATTGAAAATCGCGCTGGAGGCTCCAGAATGGCTGGAAATTGTGAAATTTTGATTAGGGGGCTTAGCTACGGACAAAATACAGCGATTTGCGTAAATTTCAAAAATTTCTTCACATATTGTTATCTTCTGATTTTTTGGATTTTTTAATTTCGAAAAAAGCTGGTCAAAAACCACTCTTGAGATGTCAATCCCAAAAACGGATCAAATGTAGATAAATTCGTTAAAAAGGTGGAGTGTAATATGCAACTCAATTTTTAGCTGCCCAACTTCATATTCACGTCTTCTGGAGAAAATACAAAATTCTGGAGAAATTGAAAATCGCGCTGGAGGCTCCAGAATGGCTTGAAATTGTGAAATTTGGATTTGAGGGGTTAGTTTTGAACAAAATACAGCGATTCGTGTGAATTTCAAAAATTTTCACACAAACGGGAAACTTCTGATTTTTTGGATTTTTTAATTTTGAAAAAAGCTGGCCAAAAAGTCACTTTTGAGGTGTCACTCTCAAAATCGGCTCAAATGTGGATAAACACGTTAAACAGGTCGAGTGTAATATACAACTCGACTTTTAGCCGCCCAACGTCATATTCACGCCTTCTGGAGCAAATACAAAATTCAGGAGAAATTGAAAAATCGCGCTGGAGGCTCCAGAATGGCTGGAAATGATGAAATTTGGATTTGGGTAATTAATATTAGTTTTGGGACTTATTTTGACCATTTTTATTGATCAAGTACGTACTTTTTGAAAAAAACGCATAAATCGCCAAAAACAGTTAATTTTGAATTTTCAAAAGTTCGCCAAAAATCGAAAAATGAACTTGGGCAACTGAAAATTTAGTTTTGGCGATTTTAGACTATGTTCTTTCCAAAAATCACGATCTCGTTCAAATCGGATTGTGACACCTGAAGAGGTTCCCTTGTAAGTACATAGGTTAGGGTGGATCACCAAAAAGAAAAAATTTGGCAGATTTTGATCATATCCAGCAAAGGTCTTCATTTTGAGTTGGAAGTTGGACAAACAGATTTGAGCCTTCAGAGAGTAGGAATTTTTGAAAAAACCGTGAGATTCCTGCGTCGATTTGTGCTAATTTTTGAATAAATTCGTGTATCGATAATTTTTCCCAATAAAATTGAAAAAAATTTATAAGTTTTTGGTTATTTTTTTTTTTTAAATTATTCAAATTGCTTGTATTGCCAAAAAGGTGGCACCACTGCGTTCCAGAATATTTCATCAGTTTCAGAAATGACATTCTTTCGATGTTATGGCTTAATTGATACGAAATATTTGGCAAGAAAATATTATCAAGAGAGGAATTAATGCAAAAGTCGACCATTTGAAGAGTGATATTCCAAAACTCGCTTTGTCCATTTTCACAACTTTTCAGGAGAGAGGAAAAACAGTTTCCCTTTAAACGGGTAAATTGGCTTTTTAGGCGAGTTTAGCACTTATTTGGGTGGATTTATGATGTAGGAGTGTAGGTATACATTTCATCCACTAAATACCTGCTGCTGAAAAAAATTTCAATAAAAATGAACAAAACGCCTTTTGGAACATTATTTTTTTTTAAATTTTTAGTGAATTGACTATTTAGGTGAGTTTAACACCTCATTTTGGTAGGTTGATGATGTAGAAATGTGAGTTAATACTTCATCTACCAGGTACCACTGAAAACCCAACTTTGATAAAAATGGACAAAGCGAGTTTTGGAATATCACTCTTCATTTGCAAATTTTCAACCGCTCACTAGAACTCTATAATTATGAAGGTAATATCATAGATCGACACAGAATCTCACATATGTATAGGTACTTTCATTTGAGACTGGGTCACTTTGCCCGAAACAGCCGTTGTGTTGCGACAGGAGCGAACAAAAATGATTTTTTTCGAAAATACCTCCTCTTCGAGGGCCCAAATTTTCCTCCAGGGGCACCTCCGGAACTAAAAAAAATTGTGGGCAACTTTAAATTCAAAATGAAGGTTTCTGGTGTACGCAGAATTTGGTCAAAATCCACCGATTTGTTTTTCACGATCCACCCTAATGTAAGTAGGTACTATAGAAACGAAATTCTGCATTGTTACAATGATTAGGTATAGCCATTTTTTGAACTTGTTCGCAGATCATCATCCGCATGGGCGGGTATACTCGATGAATTTGCTCAAACGTCGAACGCCCAAGTACAATTCATGAATGCCATATTTTACAATCCAAATAACACAAGGAAGCAGTCCGCGGACTACTTGAAACAGTACTTTCACGCCGAAGCCTACGAGATATCGCTCGGTGTCGTCAATTCAAATGAAGCCATGTTTGCCTTATTCGACGAGTAATTGGCTAATTTACAAGCATTGAAAAACACATCACATACGATTTTTTTACAATTTGTTTGCATAAATTTCAGATGGCGGAGTAAAATTACAATCGAACGAGCGCGTCAAAGAGTGGACTACTTTATGAAAGAAGAATCCTTCCTTATAGCCTCCGCATCGAGCTTCACAAGTTGTTGGGATACACCAAAAGCCTGCGCCAACTCCGTTAAAGAGTAAGCTTTCGACATGATAATATGAATCTGTAGATGAATCTCATCACCTGAGGATTTACTCTTATCTATTTTTCTAATCATCACTTCATATTACAGAATGAAATTTAAAACCTTAAAAGGGGAAATCGATATCGAAGCTTTCAACGCCAAGGAAACCATCGGTTATTACAACAACGTCGAACAAAAATACGAAGCCATTAGATTACCTTATAAAAAGGGTGAATTCGCCATGATCGTAGTGTTACCTAACCAAAATCAGTCGTTGGAATCCTTTAGTAAATTTACAAAAAACGATCATGAACAAATTTTACAACGTGTCGACGAAAATCATGAAAATATCGATTACGTGATCCCATTTATGACGGGGGAGTGGATGTCGATGAATGAAAAGGGAACCAGCATAAATTCCGACGATGAGATTATTTGCGAATGGACTTCAGCTCAAGAGACTCGAGAAGTTAATAAGATCGATTACAAACCATTCCACGTGAATAGACCATTTGCGGTGTATATTTACCACGAAAGAACAAAATTAGTTTTCATGCATGCGTTGATCAATAATCCTCCATTAGGAGC
Organism: Planococcus citri; assembly: GCF_950023065.1. Classification (NCBI taxonomy): domain Eukaryota; kingdom Metazoa; phylum Arthropoda; class Insecta; order Hemiptera; family Pseudococcidae; genus Planococcus; species Planococcus citri. The sequence goes on from NC_088680.1 coordinate 69,237,757, forward strand.
ACAGAAATTTTGTAAGGTGCTTCTGAGAGAGACGCCGCGCAATGTAACCATGGCAACGTGATAAAGAGGCACGTTCATCGCGGCTATCCGGTTGCTAGTATTGTGCATAAAAGTTGTGCAAGTTATTCCTCTTCAGATTATAACGTGTTGGGTTTTGTATAATATTTTAAATGTAGTAAAAACGTTTTCTTGTAGTTTTTTGCAAGCTTTTTAATTGCGGATTTTAGCCCTCCCTCCAAATGAAGGTGCAACGGCCAAAATTCTGATTCCAAATTTATCCGATAAATTTTCCAATTCTTCGAGGCGTTCGTGAACGTTTTCAATAATATTTGGCCGCGCTCGGTTTTTTGATTTTTGTTTATGTACTCGCTAAAATTGCTCGCGTTTCTCATTCCTTTCCAATTCATTGTACGTCAATGTTCTTTCATTTTTTCTCATTATTTTTTATGTACGCGAATTCGTGAAATTTATAAATGTCTATTTTTCCATGTATTTTTCATATTTTCTTTATAAATGATTTTGTTTAATGACCATTTTTACTTTGTGTATTGTCATGTTGGTTACATAAATGGGGGCCCGTCCGGGATAGAAACAAATCGGTTCGTTATTTCATTTTACATATTTTGTTTTTAACCGTTAAAAAAAAAAAAAATGTTCAATCAAAAAAGTCATTTGGTTGAAATTCTAAACCAAGATCCAAACATCTGTAAGTATGTATATCGTCTGTATGTATCTACGACTACGTTTTCTCTGCGGAATTTGAGTATGCTGAGTGCGTTGACCTTGATGTTACGTCACTACCTCCGATTTCTGTCAAATGAGTCTGCATAATTCGCCAAATTCGTTCAATTTTCTGCAATTATCGATGTCATTTTTCTCAGCCTGAACCACCAGCACTTGTGTCAATTGATTGGTAATAATACTTCGCTGTTTTCGTTTATTTCGTTCAGCTCATCACCACTCACATCATCACATCATAGTTCTCGTTGGTATTCACGTTTTTGTAATTTTTATTTATTCGCGATTTTTTATTTGATAAATCGTCAATTTATTTTCGCATAAGTACTTATAACCCACGATATTACATAATTAATTACCTACCTATCTTATGCTATTTTTTTTTTGAAAATTGATTGATCAAAGAAAGACATGGAGGAATTCTCAAATAATCCAAAGTTGTTCAATTGTCTCCTTACATTAACTAAAACTCTGGTTAGACTCCATAATCACCTAGATTTATTAGAAGGTAAAAATACGTCTTTTTCGTCTGGTTTATTATCTCAAAATAATGAAAAAAGTTATGGTGAGCCTTTCTCTCAATGTTTACCTCAAATACCAGTATCGCATTTTATCAAAACATTTAGAAGTAATTATTATTTGTCCTCAAATAATACAACCGATAATTACGTTTCTAAAAGCTCAACTCAAATTTATGAACAGAGTTATGGAAATTATCTCAATTTTAGCGATACGAAACTGTATCCTTCTGAAAATAGGGAATTTAATAATTTTATTGAGCCTAAATTTGTATCTGTTTCTCAAGTTTACGAACAAACTTATGGAAATTATCTCAATTTAAGCCATGTAGGTCTGAGAGTTCACAAAAAACCTGATCACGTAATTATCGATTTGTCTTTTATGGATGATTTTGGTGAGGCAAAAGTATCGAGCGAATCTTTGGAAGTTTTGAACAAAAATACAAATAATTTCCAACTTGAAATTTTGAACTCAGACAAAAATCACGCATGTGATTTCATTCATAATTTGGAAACTGAATTTGAAATCATTGATAATTTTCCTGTAATTAAAAACTCAAATGATTTTTATCTTGATTTTTCACCAAAGTTTGAAACTTGTGAAATCAAAATATCTGAAAAGGCTCATTCAATTGAGAATTTTTTGGAGATTGAAAATATTAATATAGTTGATGTATCTGAACCCTCAATTTTATGTCAAGTTTGTTGTGATTTGAAAAACTATGTTTTCAGTTCAAGTTTTTCTGAGTTTGATTTACTAAAACTAGAAAATGAAATATTTTTTGAACCAATCATGTTTGAGTCGTCTTCAAATAGCGTTAGTAAATCACAAATTTTAAACTTGATAAATTTGGGATCCAAAATTTCAAAAGTTCATGATAAACCACTCTCAAATGTAACTATGAATGAAAATGTTCACGAATCCAACATTTCTGAAGATCTGGAAGTTGAAATCAAACATATAAATCCTTTACTCAAACTTATCAATAATTTTGATACAAAATTTATAATCATCAGTATAACAAAACGTTATTTAAAAATGATTTTTGATGAAACTGATCTCTCTTATTTTACTGCATTTTCTCATGCAGGGGGCAAGTCTGTATCACTTGTAAAACCTTTGCAGGATGGTAATTTTTATGGATATAATAAAATGTTCAATGATCAATCGATTTTGAAATTTATTTTAATTGCCCTGAAACGCAAAAGGAAAAAAATGTTTTTTAGATCTTTATGGTTCGCTTTCTGACTTATTTGCTCGAAGTTATTGATTTTTCTGATCAATTAATTTTTATTCTCAAAATGAAAATGATTAGGTAATTTTTTCTGATTTAGTGGCATTTCTATGCACATCTTTCTGATCCAATTTTCCAACTTTCCTGTTTTTCTTCCTAGTTTTTCCTATTAATCTTTTTGTTTTTCCCTTGTTTTCCTTTCCTACTCTCTGGAATGGGGTGAGGGACTTTTGTCCAAGCCTTACATTCCAGAGAAGGTGGCAGACCATGGTGTAGGCTCACTATTTTTTCATCTATGGGAGTCTCACGTTGGTGTCACTCCTTTTTCCCATTCTTTTTTCCAGTTTTCCTCATAATGTCTTTATCTTTGTTCTTTTTTCTCTTTACTTAATATATCTATTACCCAATTTTGCCAAATGTTTATCCCGTTTTCATGTTCATAATATTGTTCTATATTTTCTTTTCTATTTTTTTTATTTGTATAATTTGAAGGTGATTTAATGATTAAGTAATTTTTGATTGTTATTGTTATTTCACAATTTTGTTATTTTTGTTAATGACCAATCCAATTTTCTCCAAGCTTGCTTTGAGAAATTTGAATCAGCCAGGGGGCATATGCAATGGCCAAAATTCTGATTCCAAATTTATCCGATAAATTTTCCAATTCTTCGAGGCGTTCGTGAACGTTTTCAATAATATTTGGCTATGCTCAGTTTTTTGATTTTTGTTTATGTACTCGCTAAAATTGCTCGCGTTTCTCATTCCTTTCCAATTCATTGTACGTCAATGTTCTTTCATTTTTTCTCATTATTTTTTATGTACGCGAATTTGTGACATTTATAAATGTCTATTTTTCCATGTATTTTTCATATTTTCCGTCGACCGTATGTAATGGACGAATAATTCAAATGGCAGGAAATGACGCCCACATTTTGGATGCAGAATCCTGGAAACGTTCTGCACATGCGCCAAACATGATGCTTACAGTGCTGGCGGAGAGAGAGACGGTTCCCTGGTTCAACCCACGTTCAACCAGTAAACCGTCTCTCTCTCCACCAGCACCGTAAGCGTCATGTTTGGCGCATGAGCAGAAGATTTCCAGGATTCTGCATCCAAAATCTAGGCTTCACATTTTGTCATTTTTTCACCGTTGAATTATTCGTCCATTATATACGGTCGACGATATTTTCTTTATAAATGATTTTGTTTAATGACCATTTTTACTTTTTGTATCGTCATGTTGGTTACAAAGGGTTTCAGGGTTTTTTCCATGTGCTTCTCCAAATTGCGGTCCTAGCCCAAAAATGGGGCCTATAAAAGTTGTTCTACGTAAAATTTCCCATCAGATGACCTATGAACCAAAAATTAGAAATGATATTTTAAAAATATTCTTAGCTTTTGATTACCTTCCTCAAAAATTTTCAAAACTTTTGGTTTACCCCACCCCCTTGGGATCTCTTTTCATCTGAGAGCAAAAATGTCATCAGAATTGAATTTAGGAGGTCAAAAAACATATATTTTGATACCCCACTCAAAGATTTTCAAAATTTTCAGTTTCCCCCCTCGCCCGGGAGCCTTTTTTTCATCTGAGAGCAAAAATATCATCAGAATTGAATTCAGGGAGTCAAAAAACATAAATTTTCGAAATCTTGAGTTTAGCCCCTCCCTTCCTGGAACCCCATTTCATCTGAGGGCAAAAGTATCATAAAAATTTGAATTCAGGATAATCTAAGAATATGCTTAAGCATCCTAACCGACATAAAATATTTCGAAATCGGATACCTAGAAGGGAATCGAAAAATGATCCCAAAATACACCACTATAACAAAAATTTCAAGCACTGAAACTCATTTTTCAATATTTGTCAAATTTTTAAAAATTCAAAGGCACATTTTTCATGAAAAAAAAATTACTTAATTAAATTGAACTAAAAAGCTGGAATTTGGTGTTTGACCTATTTTCGACCTCCCGAGTCGCTTGGAGTATAAGGCGTTTGTTTTGAGAGAGAAGTCATTTAAAAGAAATCTGAGGGATTGAATTTTTTTTTAAAAAGTACATACCCTACCATCTGATTTTTTCACCTTGGAAGGTCTCTATGCAGGTGGGCAACATTGTTCGGGGATTTTCTCGGGAAAAAATAAACTAGAAGCAGGGCGTGTTTTGTGGGAGTTTTCAGGAAGTATTTTATTCTTGGTAATTCGACCATTAAGATGCTCTTTTCAAAAGCCTACATATTTTCTTTGGATATTCGTATTCTTTCTTTCTCAAGTTCATCCGCAATATTATACCTACTCGTATATTGTATCGTAAAAATAATTGTTTTATAAATCACGATAGATTCCATTTGACTACACGAAGCAATGTTTTTATTTATATTTTCCGATAACTTCTTTAGGTATTTAAAAATATTGGACTCGCTCAACGTCATGTCTTTCTGTCTTCGACACGTAGGTAGAGATGTGGGTACATATTTTTGTTTACTAACAGCTCTGTCCATCATATCAATATTTCCTACGTATTATAACTATGTAGGTATTTATTAGTACACCATCTGCTTCACTTTAAACGCTTTTCTTCTTTTCATTATCTGATCTGTTTTCTTGAACCTTTTTGTTTTCAAAATACACTCTCGTTCCTTTTGTTTCAATTCTCCCACTCTTGCAACACGCAAAATACTTCGTTTAAGTAATTGTCAATACCATAGTAATGATTCGTTGGTGAAATAACCATTCGTGATTAGTTTTCCAAATGTTTAGGAGTTTACTAATTGAATATTCGCTTGTTAATTCATCGAGTTTGTGAAATTGGTATTTTTATTGATATTTGATACCAATACAAAATCTACTCTTGGAGATGTTTCGAACAGTGACGTTCTTATTTGTCGTGGGACAGTTCTTATTCGTTAAATCGCAGAGTGACATTACTGAACCATCTATTGAAAAAAAGGTAAAATGATTTTCATTTTTAAAAATGAATATTTAAATACATGAGTGGTACATATAGCTTTGAAGTTATTTCGAAATATGTATTTAAGTGGGTAGAAATCACATTATCCTTTCTTTGTCGGGATAATTTTCAAAAATTCGCTAAAGATCGAAAACTCAATTCGAGTGACTGAAATTCTGGTCATGGGGGTCTCAATGATCATGCTCTTTTCAAAAACTGCATTCCCATTTGAATTGGAGGACACCTCCAGTGATTTTTAAAAATATCAGAAAGGTTGAGATGCACCCTATCCACTCCCCCACGAACGAGCAGTGGGCAAACTTAAACCACCATCTTTATTGGTAAAGTTTACCAGAATGGGCCCATTTCATTAATACCCAAAATTTCTATCCTTATTAGATTCAAACAGGCATATTTAAAATTATAAATACGGAAGTACGAGCATCTTGGAGTTCAAATTACCCGCATGAGAACATTGTGCTTCGTCCATTATCACTGAAAATAGGCGAGGAATCGACGATAATTAAAATATATGTACTACGAAAATGAGTGCTACGAGTATCCTAAAAACAAGTACGTAAAACTTGATAAATTCCAGTTAGTTTAATTCAATTTTTCCGCTGAAGGAAGCATTGAATTCTATTGAGGTACGAACAATCCATGTTGTTGTGAGCATTTGTTTACGTCTTTGTTTGACAATATTTTAAATACTTACCTATCTAGAAAAAAACAACTAAATAATATAGATACTTGGTCAATTTTTTAAAACCAAATTTATTAATTTTTTCCAACTTTTTTGCAGAGTCTTGAAAGAATCGTATACTTTGGGAAAGATAATCGAAAAACTGCAACAGACGACGAATGCCAAGCTAAAATTTACAAATGCCATATTTTACGATGAGAGAAACACACCGAAACAGTATTTAGACGACATTAAAACCTACTATAACGCTAAAACCTTCCAAGTCTCGTTCGATTCGAGTAATCAAGCCGAAGTTTTCGCCTTAGTCAACAAGTAAATACGACTATATTAAATCAAATTTATGGACTACCTATCTACGAGTATTAAGCGAACCTCTTAAAATGGCGCTCTCAGATTTGAACGAAACGAAGCAAGATCGAAAGAGCACGCTCTAAAACCCCCGTAAACAAAATTTCAAGTCTTGAAGTTGATTTTTTAAATTTTCCCGAAATTTTTGAAAATTTAATAAAACTGTTCAGAGGGTTGATTTTTAAACTACTTTTTCATTTTATGAGAAAAGTGAACCAAAAAGAACAATTCCTTCGATTCAATTTGCATTCATCAACAAATACTATACTTTTGAGCCATTCTGGAGTCTCCGAGGATTTTTTAAATCTCCTTCAAAAGTTTCAAATCACTCTGGAAAGGGGAAAATGAACTGAAATGAATTTTTCAAAGAAGGAATACAAAGAGCGGATTTTTCGACCAAGTACATCGTCTGGGCCTCGTACTCAATTATTTTCAAAAAAAAAAAAAAAAAAAAAAAAAGAAGACGAAGAAGAAGAAGAAGAGATTGAGCAACTTGAGAAAGAAAAAAGCTCGAAAAAGTAAACAAAAAGTAACCAAAATTGTGACAAAAAGTGGGGAAAAGTTTATGCAGAGAAAACTGATCGAAAAAAACATATTAGGTAGTTATGACATTTCAAATTAAAATGTTCCGTTTTTTTTTAATTTTAAATTTTGGTTTTAAAAAATATGTATATATTTTTGGCAGTTTTGGGCAAAAAAGCGAGAATTTGTGCAATTTCTGGCAAAAAAAGTTAGACTTTAAGGTAATTGAATGAAACTTTTTGAATTTTTGTAGAAAAAAAAACGATTATATATATTTAGCTATTTTGATGAGCAGCAAAATTTTTTGCAGATTTCTGAAAACGCGAGAATTTATAACAATTTTTAGAATAAAACAAGACTTTGACGATTTAAGCAAAAACTGGAATTTTATGGAAATTATAGACATAAAAAAATCAACTTTGGTCAAAAAACAAGAATTTTAGACAATTTCGGAAAGAAGGCACTTTTTGGAATTTTTGTGAAAAAAAGGCAATTTTTAGCTATTTTTCTGAGCAGCTAAATTTTTGTAAATTTTTGAAAATGCGAGAATTTTTAACAATTTTTGGAAAGAAGCAAGACTGACGATTTCGGCAAAAAATTGGACTTTATGGCAATTACCAACAGAAAAAAAAAACGTTCTCACTATTTTGGTGAAAAACGCAAAAATTTTGGACAATTTTTGAAAAAAGTACACCTTTTCGAAATGTTTTGCCAAAAAACGATAATCCTTGGACATTTTCCTAAAAAAATGACATTTTGTTGCCTGTTTTTGAAAAAACGGGAATTTATTCATTTTTTTCGAGAAAAAAACGACAATTTTCAGTAGTTTTGCTAAAAAAAAATTCTGCCATACTTATTTGAAAAAGCGAGACATGTTGACAATTTTCTGCAATTTTCGGCAAAAAAGCTACGCTTTCAAGAAATTTTTTGAGGAAAAAAAGAAATTCTTTAGAAATCTTTCTGAAAAGCGAGAGTTTTTGTCAATTTTTTACAAAAACCAAAACTTTGTTAATTTTAGAAATAAACAGAATTTTTGAAGAAGAGTACGTTTTGCAATTTAGATTGAAAAAGCGAGAATTTTGGACAGTTTTGGATAAAAACAAGGCGGGACTTATTGGAATTTCCTGCAAAAAACAACAATTCTTGGCCCTTATTCTCAAGAGTAGTAGAATTTTTGTACATTTTTCTGAAAAACGAGAATTTTTGACAATATTTGGCAAAAAGCAAAGCAAGACTTTGACAATATCGACAAAAAAAGAATACTTTGTCGCAGGAAAAAAATACAAAACTTTTTGACTATTTCGACAAAAGGCAAAATTTTTTGCAATTTTCGGCCAAAAACGAGACTTTGACACCTTTAGCAAATGGCAGGGCCTTGTAATCGTAACGCTGAAAAGCTAGTAGATAATATAGCCAGTTAGAAAAAAATAAGTGCCAGTTTTAAAGGTTTCACGAATGTAAGCATAATAATTTCAGCACTTTTTCTACATTTATTCCACGTAAAATTTCAGATGGTTGAAACAAAATGTCGAAATACCATCGGAAGTTACAGCAGAACCGTTCAATCTCACTGGAGTGTACAATTTCCAGAACATAATGACGATTTACTCCAGTTGCTGGAATATACCGAAAACGTTGGGAAATTCTTTCAAATTGTAAGCATTTAACTAGTGGGTCATTCCACGTCAATTGGTCCAAGAAGTGGTAGGGGGGTTCGATGATTTTTTAGAAATTTTTCCTGTGGAAAGACCATTCGAAGGGATGACCAATGGCGCAAATCGCAGCCCTCTAGCCCATTTTTAAAGGCATCCAGGGGGTGTCAAAGTTTTCAGTGAACCTAAAATATCATCCATTTCAGCAGTGAATTACTCGATAACCGCGATACCTACCAAAATGGAACATTTTCCCATAGTTAGGGGTTTTGAAAGGCCTTTTGGTGATATCATGAAAATCAGTGTTGCCACTTTTTTCGTACGAAAAATTATCTCAAAAAGTTTCGAAACGTAGTTTTCATATCGTTTCGACTCTCAAAAATTCTGAAAAAAATATATTATGGACAACTTTTCATGCTGAACAACATATTAAAAAATTGGGATGGTAACATGTTGCAAAGTTGATTTTAAAAAATTCAAAGTTTGCGAAAAAATGCGATTTTTTGATTTAAAACATGAAAAAAAGTTTTGATTGATGAAGTTGACCCATTTGACCCCTATTTTTACGTATCTGTTGAAAAAGTTGAAAAACCCCTTTCACTCGATGAAATTAACTCCTCACAAAAAAATCAAAATTCGAAAAAATTCAATTTTCAATTTCCAACATCAAAAAAAAATGTTAATTTATTCAGTTGTCTTATTTTGACCTCTTTCAGACGTATTTCATGAAAAAGTTGATAAAAATTACACTCGCAACCAAAAAATACAAATTCGTTCATTTTTTGAATCTTTTCGAATTTTGATTTTTTTGTGAGGAGTTCATTTCATCGAGTGATAGGGTTTTTTCAACTTTTTCAACTGATACGTAAAAATAGGGGTCATATGGGTCAACTTCACCTATCAAAACTTTTTTTCATGCTTTAAATTAAAAAATCGCATTTCTTCGCAAACTTAAAATTTTTTTAAATTGACTTTGCAACATGTTCTCATCCCAATTTTTTAATATGTTGTTCAGCATGAACAATTGTCCATAATATATTTTTTTCAGAATTTTTGAGAGTCGGAACGATATGAAAACTACGTTTTGAAACTTTTTGAGCTAATTTTTTGTACGAATCAAAGTGGCAACAATGATTTTTATGATATCACCAAAAATCTTTTCAAAACTCCTAACTATGAGAAAAAGTTCCATTTTGGTAGGTATCGCGGTTATTGAGTAATTTACTGCTGAAATGAATGATATTTTAGGATCACTGAAAACTTTGACACCCCCTGCCTGCCTTTAAAAATAAGCTAGATGGCTGCGATTTGGGCCATTGGTCATTCCTTCGGAAGGTCTTTCCACAGGAAAAATTTCAAAGAAATCGCCGAACCCCCCTACCACTTCTTGGTCCAATTGAGGTGGAATGACCCGGGTACGAGCTGTAATACACGTATCCAATCTCATCACCATTCTATATCTATTACTTATTACTTATTCGGTTGCCAACAGGTTGAAATTTAAGACGCCAGAAGGCAAAATCAACGCCGAAGCGTTCGACGCGAAGGAAACAGTCGGTTATTACAACAACTTGGAAAAAAAATACCAAGCCATCAGATTACCTTACAAGAACGGCGAATTCGCCATGATCGTAGTGCTACCTAACGAAGACCAGTCGTTGGAATCGATTATTGGTAAATTTACAGAAAACGATTACAGGGAAGTAATGACACGTGTTAGTGAAAATCACGAAAATATCGACTACGCTATACCGTTCTTGAAATTTGAAGGGATGTTAGTGAATGAAAAAGGTACTAGTATAAACCACCAAGGTAAAATTATTTGTGACATGCCCTCGTCGACTCAAGAAGCTGTCGAAATCAATTACAATAATGAGATTGATTATAAGACTCTGCATATTGACAGACCTTTCGCGATTTTCGTTTATCACGAAGGGACAAAATTTATTCTATCGTATGCTTTGGTCAACTTTCCAGGAGAAGGTGCTCGTCTGGTTAGGTACGGATGTGGTGAGGATGATTCATCATGTGTGCAATCAAATGAATTCAAAGAAAATGTGTACGTACTGTCGTACTAAGGCAGTCAGTCAGGGATGGGTCGTTTTTTACTTATTTATTTATTTATTTATTTTTATTCATTCATTTATTTGTTTTTTTTTTAAAGACGTAGCAAAATATCATGGTCAAATAACCCCGAGAAAAATTTCAAATTTTAATGACAATACCTCTCGAAAGTTGAAAAATTTATCTGAAAATTTTCCGTCAGTATTTAGACCTACGCTGAGATTTTACAATTGTTCAATTTTACGTTAAGATGCATTATTAGGTATTGTGTATGTGTAATATGAACATAATGTCACTTGTACATACTGTTATAAGTAGGCTGTGTTTAATAAATACATATTTTTCAACCGAGGAAAACTGGTACAATTTTTGAAAGTAATACGATGACGTGCTGAGGTATAACATAACATACCTAATACATAATCATTTGCAGTCCCTTCTTGGCCCCCTAAACAAACGGTTACAAAAAATTCAAAGAAAGACGTCTAAAAACCCTCAATTTTCAAAATGCCTCAGACCCAAAAAATTTCCAATAGTGAGTACCTGGCATCTCCCCTTATTCCAAATAAATAGGTTTACTTTAGCTCGCTAGTCGCACAATAGAGCGCTAGTGCCCCATCAGTGCTCCACCCCCCCATCAATATCAAGTAAAAATAAACTGTATTGGAATTATTTCAGAGTGACCTTGCGACCTATAAAAATAGGTTAAAATTTTGTGAGAGTAACGAATATTTCAACGAAAGGGGGTTTTGAATTTTCGAACCCTTTTGAGCAGCTCTGAATTGGTTAATGATTTTTGAAAAAATGTCAATGTGGCTTATCGAGATGAGTTGAAATTTCGCGAGAAAATGAAAGATTTCTATCCAAACATTCTTTTGAGCACTTTTGAACAATTTTGAGCTCAAACTTGGGCATGAATTTTAGTATGTTTTAAAAAAGTGTCATGCAACCCATCAACATTGCTTAAAATTTCGAGAGAAACTCGAGTATTTTAACAAAAATGTTTTTTGAGCATTTTTTAAAGAATTCCAAGCCAAAAATTGAGTCAATTTTTGAGACTTTTGTGGGAGGTAAGGGATATAACGTACAATTAGTCTGGCATATGACAATAGGAGTACTTGCACCCCCCCCCCCCCCCGACCGATACTCCGGGACAACTTTTTTCTTGAAGGGGACATCCTAAGGAACATTTTAAAGCAAACTTGCTCAAAAAAAAGTTGGCCTTACTTACAAAATGGCGGCCATTTTGATTGACAGGTCAGCCGAAATCGCAGATTTTTCGTTTCAACATAGGACTTGCACGAAAGTTTTCAAACCTTACAAACGTAGATCGAAAGATCATGCATAAATTTATCACTTGTCAAAATTTCAAGTGCTAAAGTGTGTTTTTCGATTTTTGGTGAATTTTTGAAAATCCAATTTAGGCCAAAAATGAGGGAAAAAATCAAAATTATACCAAATTGATCAAGAAAGCTGAAATTTGGGGATATACCCTATTTTCGACATGCCAAATGGATTGGAAACGGTTTCCACCAATTTTGAGCAGTCCTGGAGCCTCTAGCGGATTTTTGAAACTCGAAATTCCCACAAAATTCCATCAAATTGGAGTTGCAAAGCTGAAATTTATTCTAAAAACTAATTTCAATACCCTACGAAGTACTGCAGGTGAATTTCAAGTCGTTTTGGAGCCTCCAGCGGCATTTGAAAATTCCTGAAGCCTCCAGAAGATTTTTGAAACTTTAAATTTTTACAAAATTTCATCAAATGGAGTGGAAAGCTGAAATTTACTCTACACTCCAATTTTAACACCCTCTGAAGACGACTTCGGGTGGGTTCAAGTCATTTTACAGCCTCCAGCGACTTTTTTGAAAATTGCTGGAGCCTCCGGTAGATTTTTGAATCTTGAAGTTTCTCCAAAATTTCATCAAGCTGAGATGGAGAGTCGAAATTCATTCTGCAGAAGTTGACTGCTTGTGGATTTCAAGTCGTTTTGGAGCCTCCAGCGACTTTTTGAAAGGTTGTATGGCTTTTTTTGGAAAATTGAAATTTTCTAAATGTTGCTGGACGCTTCAAAACCATTTGAAATCATCATGTAGTCTGCGAAGTAAATTTCAGCTTGCCAACTCCACTGGATAAATCAATGTTGAGGGAATTTCAAGTTTCAAAAATCTACTGGAGGCTCCAATAATTTTCAAAAAAGTCGCTGGAGGCTCTAAAATGACTTGAAATCCACCAGCAGTCAACTTCGTAGCGTATTAAAATTACTTTTCAGAATGAATTTCTACTCTCCATCTCAGTTTGATGAAATTTTGGGAAATTTAAAGTTTCAAAAATCTGCTGGAGGCTTCACGAATTTTCAAATGCCGCTGGAGGCTCCAAAACGACTTGAAATTCACCTGCAGTACTTTGTAGGGTATAGAAATTAGTTTTTAGAATAAATTTCAGCTTTACAACTCCAATTTGATGGAATTTTGAGGGAATTTCGAGTTTCAAAAATCTGCTGGAGGCTCCAGACCTGCTCAAAACGGATTGAAACCGTTTCCAATCGATTTGGCATGTTGAAAATAGGGTATATCCCAAATTTCAGCTTTCTTGGTCAATTTGGTAAAATTTTGATTTTTTCCCTCATTTTTTTGGCCTTAGGTAATTCGATTTTCAAAAATTCACCAAAAATTGAAAAACGCGTTTTAGCATTTGAAATTTTGACAGGTGATAAATTGTTGCATGATCTTTCGATCTACCTTTGTAAGGTTTGAAAACTTTCGTGCAAGTCCTATGTTGAAACGAAAAATCTGCGATTTCGGCTGACCTGTCAATCAAAATGGCCGCCATTTGTGAGTAAGGCCAACTTTTTTTTGGGCAAGTTTGCTTTAAAATGTTCCTTAGGATGTCCCCCTTTAAGGAAAAAGCTGTGCCGGAGGATCGTCGGGGGGGGGGGTGCAATTACTCCTATTGTTATATGCCGGACTAAGTATAATAAGTTATTATACGAGTACATATTTTCAAAAAAAAATTCGAACACTGTTCACTCGCACAACTTATCATTTCAGTAATTTTATTTACCTATTTCTCTTTAAGTAATGGGAATCCCACTCTTAATTATCCGATAAATTTTAGTACGCTCACTATACATGAGAATAAGAAAAGAAACATTGTTTATCAACAAGGTTATCACTAATAAGCACAGAAATGACCATATTTTGAAGTATCTATACACCAGTAAGTAACTGCTAAGTCTCGATTCGATCATTCTAACACAATATTTTAATTAGGTGTACACGCTCATATCAAATTATTAAACCATGCATAACTCCATTAGATCCGAATAATGGAAGTGCGAGATTTGAAATGAAAAAATAACGCTTATCGCAAAAGCCAAAGATCATGCGAGACGAGCAATTACGATGCAGTAAACAAACATTTTATATAAACGATGGGAGAAATCTGATTTATACATAATTTGGATGTATAACATTCTTTGCTTTTGAAGGTAAGAATTTTTATTCGTAGCTCAATTTTTTTAATTTTTATTTTTGAATACTGTGCGTTTGCAATAAATTTGAGACTGAAGTGTTAATTAATCTGATTATAGTTGCTTTTCATTCGAATATGTTTTGGAAAATAATTCTTTTATGCGCCGATGGGAGAAATCTGATTTATACATAATTTGGATGTATAACATTCTTTGCTTTTGAAGGTAAGAATTTTTATTCGTAGCTCAATTTTTTTAATTTTTATTTTTGAATACTGTGCGTTTGCAATAAATTTGAGACTGAAGTGTTAATTAATCTGATTATAGTTGCTTTTCATTCGAATATGTTTTGGAAAATAATTCTTTTATGCGCCTTCGCCGGGCAGATCATTAATGCGGAGAATGATCTTGCAACTACGTCCGTTGAACAACAGGTAATATTTCAGTTTTTTCGGTAATTGACTTATTTTAAATTTTCACTTGTTTGTGCCCTCGCTTTCTGAAATTGTTGATTTTCATAAGAAAATGAATCTTCTACATGATTTTAAAGTCGTATGTTCGGAATCGTACAAATTGGAAAAACCATCCGTGGTCGCCTAAGCTATAATGCTTCGCAAATTATCAAAAAATCGAGAAAAAATTAAAATTAAAATTATTCAAAGTTGGTGAAAAAACATGAAAATTTCTCGAGAAAAAATCTTCTTCAATTTCCCAAAAAATGTTTGCCTGTTAAAGTGAAAGGTTTACAAAACTGAAAAAAATAATAAAAAACTGAGGTTCCTAAAAAAACTTCAAAAATTTATTTCTCACTGAATATTTTCTGCATACCCCCTCCCTCCATCCCTCTAAGAACCTCCTTCGGTTTTCTCAACAATTTTGGTCGTTTCAAAAAGAGGATCTCAGTGTTGAAAAAATTTTAAAAATTTAAAAATTTGATGGCCTTGCTTGATATTTTTTGAAAATTTCCCAATTTTGGTCGATTTCCAAATAAACCAGATATTCAAGAAAATACCTCCCTTGGTCTCTCAAACAATTTTGATTCTTTCATAAAGCGGCTCTTAATGTTGGAAAATATAATTTTAAAAAAATTCATTTCTGGCAAAAAACTTTATAATAAACCACTTCAATTTTGTTCCTAATTGTAAATAAAGAATTGATGGCCTTGGTAAATATTTTTTTGAAAATTTTCCATTTATGAGTTAATTTTTAAATAAACCACTTTTTCAAGAAAATACCTCTCCTGGTCACCCAAACAATTTTGATTCCTGCATGAAAGAAACTATGGTCTCCAAAAAATTTGGAAAATTTTTCATTTCTGGTCAAAAACGTTCCCTCATAAGAAGGGTCTCAATGTTGGAAAAATGAAAAAAGTAATCAAAAGATTTTCCGATCCCAATCAATTTTTTTTTTTTTGAATCACCAACCTTTTCAAGAAAATATCCCTCCCAATTATTGGTGCCCCAAACAATGTCAATGTCTTCGAAAGGAAGCTCTCATAGTGGGAAGTAATCAAATGAATGAATGGATAAAACATTAAGGTTCCCAAAATTTGCTCAAGTTCGACTTTTTCACATTCAGGAAGGAGGAGAAAGAGGAGTCAAGACTTATAAAAATGGACCAAATCCAAGGGGTTTGAATATAAAAATATGAACATTTCAGTTTTTTTTTACATTTCTAGTAATTTTTTTTCTTTCTTAGAGGAGACTCGAGTTCCTCTTTTTATTCTACGTTATAAAAGGGGGAGGGTTTGAAATCAACAAATAAGAAATAACGCTTTTCCATAATAAAAATAGTCCGAATCAAGAATTAGAACGTAAACACGTAAAAATAGCAAACTTTACGATATTTCGTATTTTTAAGGAGGGCTCACCTTGAGAGGGTAGGGTGAGGAGGGAGGGTCAAAACCATTAAATAGTGCTTTTCTGGTGAAAATAGACCAAAAATATGAGAATTGGAAAGTAAAAACGTAAAAAATTTAAATTCTTTGGATTTTTCTTAATTTTTTTAAAAATTTGGGGAGCTTTCAAAATCAGCAATTTTTGAAAGAGGAAGTTGAAAAAAAAATCTGCAAAAAAATATTCACATCCAGTGATTAATTCGTGTTTTCTTCTTTACTATTATCACTTAGATTCAAGATGACATATTCAGAATTCTACACACGCAAACAAAAGCTTTATGGAGTGGAACACCCTCAGATCAAAACATCCAGTTCCCTCCACTATCATTGGAAGCTGGCTTGCAAATGGTACAGATGAAGCTTTACTACGAAAGTCTTGTAGGAGTATTTTATTCTAAAAACGAGTAAGTAAATTATTTCCAAATAATTATGTTGCATTCAAAAAATAGGTATATAAATTTTTTCTCGAGTGGGCATCTAACAAAAGTACACATTTGAAAAAAAAAACTACTCGAAAATTCTGATATCTTTTCAAATCCCATTGTATCTATTTTTCCAATTTGTTCGCAGTTTTTTGAAAAAAGCATACGCATTGGCGGGTATACTCGATAAAATGTCTTTAACGACCAATGCCAAGCTGAAATTCGTGAATTCTGTATTTTACGATCAAAGCAAAACATCGAAGCAGCTTTTGAATGACTTGAAAACTTACTATCACGCTGAATCCTACGAAGTATCGTTCAATTCGGAAGCAGCCATTTTGGCCATAGTGAACGAGTAAGTAATATGAGACTAATAAAACAATGAATGGATTATTGCACATTGCCTACAATCAGTTTGCATTAAATTTCAGATGGCTGAATAATGTTACAAAAGGACGATCACCTAAAGTAGAGAGCTTCCCTCTCGTCACAGGAATGAATAACCTACAGAGTTCCTTAATAAGTTACACAAGTTGTTGGGATACGCCGAAAATCTGGACCAACTTCATCAAATTGTAAGCTTTAGATAAAAATCTATCCATAAATTCAACTTTAATTATGTATAGGTATTTCCTCGATTTCTAATCATCATTCATTCGATTGCCTACAGATTGAAATTCAAAAACTCGAAAGGCGAATTCGAAATCGAAACGTTCAACGCTAAAGAGACAATCGGTTATTACAACAATGCCGAACAAAAATACGAAGCCATCAGATTACCTTTCAGAAAAGGCGAATTTGCCATGATCGTGGTGTTACCTAACCAAGATCAGTCGTTAGAATCGATCGTCAAATTAACCGCGAACGATCATCAACAAATTTTGCAACGTGTTAGCGAAAATTACGAAAATATCGATTACGCGATCCCGTTCATGAATTTGACGCAGATGACGGTAAATGAAAATGGTACAGCTATAAATGGCGACGATGCGATTACTTGCAACTGGCCGACGGCGACTCAAGAAACCCAGGAAATTAATAACATCAATTTTAAACCGTTCTACGTGAACAGACCATTCGCTGTGTATGTTTACGATGAAAAAACTAAATTCGTTGTGATGTACGGTTTGGTAAATAACCCGGCTTTAGGCACGATGAAATTTCGTTCGTTACAGCTTCAAGTGAGAATAACGAACGATAAAACTGATCTTCAATTCGAGCGTTAAGTTTAATCTATTGGTACCTATGTTAGCTGCGTGTAAATAGGATAGACTATCATGGATAAAAATACCAATGTACGCAGAAAATTGATTAAATGTATTTTGTATTGAACTCGGAATAAAAATTCTGTCACGAGGTATTGACGTATTGTGTTCATTTTTCACCAAGGAGTCACTGGACATTCAAAGAAAACTTCAAAGGCTCTGAGGACATCCCGTGAATTTTTCAACATAAATTTACCTTTAAAAAAAGTCGAAAACTCACTTTGTGACTTCTGGTGAATCTGACACCAAAAGTCACCAGGATTCACCAAAAAGTCACCAGATATTCAAAAACATTTTCTGGGGTCATTAGGACATTTTCTAGTGAATTTTTCACCATAAGTTCGTCTGAAAAAAAAGTAAAAAACTCACTTGGTGATTGATTGCTGGATAATCTGTCAACAGAAGTCCCCAGAACTAACCAAAGAGTCGCCAGATATTTAAAAAAAAATTACCTAGGGTCAGGAGGATATTCTGTTTATTTTTTCATCATAAATTCACCTGAAAAAAAAAAATGCAAAAACTCACTCGGTGACTTCTGGTAAATCTGTCACCACAAAGTCACCAGAATTCACCAAGGAGTCACCATGACACTCAAAAACTTTTTTAGAGGACCTGAGAACATTCTGGTGGTTTTTTCACCATCAATTCGTGTTGAAAATGACAATAAACCTACATGGTGACTTCTGGTGAATCTGTCACCAGAAGTCATCAGACACTCAAAAAAAATTTTAAAGGCTCGAGGGGATATTCCCGCGAATTTTTCAACATGAATTCACCTTTAAAAAAGTCGAAAACTCACTTGGTGATTTTTGGTGAATCTGTCACCAGAAGTCACCAGGATTCACCAAGGAGTCACCAGATATTCAAAAACATTTTCTATGGTCATTAGGACATTCTGTTGAATTTTTCACCATAATTTCCTGAAAAAAGGCAAAAACTCACTTGGTGACTTCTGGTGAATCTGTCACCACAAAGTCACCAGAATTCTCCAAAAAGTCACCAGACACTCAAAAAAAAATGTTTTAAGGTCCTGAGAACATTCTGGTGGACTTTTCACCAGCATGTTGTGTTGAAAATGATAATAAACCAACTTGGTGACTTCTGGTGACAGTCACCGAACGCTCAAAAAAAATTTAAAGGCTCTGGGTATATTCCCGTGAATTTTTCAGCATAAATTCACCTCAGAAAAAGGCAAAAACTCACGTGGTGACTTGATAACCTGGAAGTTTTATTTTAAAGAATACTGATTATAAATTCAAAACTTTTTTCAAAAATTTTGGGCAAGCTGAAATCGCAGATTTTGCGTTTCAACATAGGACTTGCACGAAATTTTTCAAACCTAACACAGGTAGATCGAAAGATCATGCAAAAATTTATCACTTGTCAAAATTTCAAGTGCTAAAGTGCGTTTTTCGATTTTTGGTGAATTTTTGAAAATCCAATTTAGGCCAAAAATGAGGGAAAAAATCAAAATTTGACCAAATTGATCAAGAAAGCTGAAATTTGGGGATATACCCTATTTTCGACATGCCAAATCGATTGGAAACGGTTTCAACCCGTTTTGAGCAGTTCTGGAGCCTCCAGCAGATTTTTGAAACTCGAAATTCCCTCAAAATTCCATCAAATTGGAGTTGTAAAGCGGAAATTTATCCTAAAAACTAATTTCAATACCCTACGAAGTACTGCAGGTGAATTTCAAGTCGTTTTGGAGCCTCCAGCGACTTTTTGAAAATTTCTGAAGCCTCCAGCAGATTTTTGAAACTTTAAATTTTCACAAAATTTCATCAAAAGAAAATGGAAAGCTGAAATTTACTCTACATACCAATTTTAACACCCTTTGAAGACGACTTGAGGTGGGTTCAAGTCATATTAGAGCCTCCAGCGACTTTTTTGAAAATTACTGGAGCCTCCAGTAGGTTTTTGAAACTTGAAATTCCCGCAACGTTAATTTATCAAAAGGAGTTGGCAAGCTGAAATTTACTTCGCAGACCACATGGTGGTTTCAAATGGTTTTGAAGCATCCAGCTACTTTTAGAAAATGTCAATTTGCCAAAAAAACGCCATAAAACCGTTCAAAAAGTCACTGGAGGCTCCAAAACGACTTGAAATCCACCAGCAGTCAACTTCGTAGCGTATTAAAATTATTTTGCAGAATGAATTTCGACTCTCCATCTCAGTTTGATGAAATTTTGGAGAAATTTCAAGTTTCAAAAATCTACTGGAAGCTTCGGTACAATTTCGGACTTGGTACACAACATATACACGTATGAACCTATTTCTTTACTCGAATATCAATTCCCATTAAAAATTGACTTGCTTATTGATGACGTCTTAATTTTCTGACCAAGATTTGTACTCACCTGAAACAAAAAACAATAACAAATAACGATTAGTGGAGTTGCAATCATCACAACGAGTAAAGCATAGGTAAGTACATACATTTAAAAAGTAAATCTAATATTTTACCGAAGAGGATAAACTTCATTTTTTCGATAAATTATCCAGACATCTTTGATTTGATAGATTTAATGCGGTCTCGTCACATTAAAGTTTTCATCGAAGAGAAAAAATTTTTTTCAGAAGATTTGTTAAACAGCTGAAATTGTTGCCAATTTTTGAAAAAAGAACAAGTTTTTGAGAACTTTACCAAAAAACAGAAAGGTTTTTTTTGGCAATTACAGGCACAAAAATGATTTTTTTTCGGTAAGACTTTTTTATAATTTTTTGAAAAAAAAATCAAAACTTTTTGTGTGGTAGAAAAATTACAGTTTTTCAGAAACATGGTAGGCTACAATGGCTACATCGATCATGGAGTCCTCAAATTTAGCCAAAAAAAGTGCACGTATCAGCCCATATTAATCCTAATTTTCTAATAATATTCTGCACGCATGGACGCCGAACGAGGCATAAAGTATAAAATAATCGCTAGTTAATAGTTTTAGAAGCACAGCAATACAATTTTCAAATTTTTCATACATATTATATTAGTCTCAAGTTGGCCATTTTTGCATAATACTTTAATAACAATTAGATTTCGTAGAAACTGACCGAACCTCGAACAGAGTTAACACATGTTGTTATGAAAGGTCAAAAAGTTGGCTTACAAGGCAGTAAATATAAAATTCGCCACCTAAAGCTACCATAATAAATAATATGTATTATTTTTTTTTTTTAGGAAAAACTGGTTTTGAAGACGAATCGTTATTTGAACGTTGAATACCTATTCCTTACGTATACGATGTATGCTCATAACTATCTTTGTAGTTTGTATCTACATTAGGTAATATCTGTTCGTGTATAGTGTTTGTCTTTTCCAGAAGTTAGAATTTCCAATTTCCATCCTGACCAAGGTAATTCTCTTTTTTCTGCTTTTTCAAGACGTATTGTGCATATTCTTAATGCTGCATGTTTATCATTGCATGACATACCATATACGATTCAAATGATTGATTTAAACTTTAGCGTAAAATATTACATTCAATATTACCAACTTCAACTTCACATTCGCAGATGTTTCGAAGAATTTTATTGTTGCTTGCCATCGGCCAATTCGTAGCCATCAAGTCGGAAAACAGCCAAAATTCCACGTCAATTGAGAAAACAGTGAGTAAACTAATTTTTTTTTCAAAATTTCGATGAATAATTTTTTCAACCAGACTGTCTGATACCTATTCATATAAACTTTGGTCATTTAATGTTTTCTTACCACTTCTCCTACACATCAGATCGCGACTGAAACATTGAAAAATATGATCGGGCAAGTACGTGCTTATTGGGAGGTAACTCCTTCGGATCAGAACATTCAATTTGGCCCAATATCGTGGGAAATAGTTTTGCAAATGCTGCAAATTAAACTTTATCACGAAAGTTTATTGGCTTCTCTCGCTCCTAAAGACAAGTAAATAAATTTCAGTTCCTATTTCATACGGTTTTATCGCGAATTTGGTAAACGTAGGTACTCGTCACGAATGTTATATTTTTTCGACATTGTTCGTAGATACTTGGAAAAACCATATGCTTTAGCAGGCGTACTAGATAAACTGCAACAAACATCCAATGCCCAGCTGAAATTTATGAATGCCATATTTTACGATCAAAGAAACACATCGAAGCATCTTCTGGACGATTTAAAATCTTACTATCACGCCGAAGCTCTCGAAGTATCTTTCGATTCGGACAATAATGCAGCAATTTTAGCTTCGTTGAATGAGTAAGTAAAGCAAATGAGACAAAACTAGAATGCCTGACATTCAAAATATTTCTTATAATTAGTCTGTAATAATATGAATTTCAGATGGATGAATAGAAGTACCAAAGGACGAGCACCTAACACGGAAAATCTAAATACCAAAGGGTTGACCAATTTACAGAGCTCTGTGTTAAGTTACACTAGTTGTTGGGATACGTCGAAAACTTCGACCAACTTTATCAAATTGTAAGTACCTATCCAAAAATAGAACAGACAATATTCAGGATTACCATTTCAACGATTGTTTCATTATTAATATACCTACTTAATTTGACCATCAACAGGTTGAAATTTAAAACCCCAAGCGGTGAAATCGACGTCGAAACGTTCAACGTGAAAGAAAAAATCGGCTACTACAACAATCGTGGAAAAAAATACGAAGCCATTAGATTACCTTACAAGAAGGGTGAATTCGCCTTGATCATATTGTTACCTAACCAGAATCAGTCGTTGGAATCGATTAGTAAACTTACAGTAAACGATTATCAAGAATTGTTGCAACGTGTGAGTGAAAATCACGAAAATATCGAATACTCTATACCTTTTATGAATTTGACGACGACTGCTGTGCACGAAAATGGTACAAGTATAAACGAAGACGATACAATTATTTGTGAATGGTCGTCGACTCAGAAAGCTCGAGTGAATAATGAGACCGGTTACAAATCGTTTCACGTTAATAGACCATTCGCCATGTTTCTTTATCACGAAAAAACAAAGATCATTTTAATGTATACGTTCGTGAAAGATCCAACTTTGGGTATATTGAAATCTCGCGAATTTAAGATCAAGGTGACAGCAACGAATGAGAAAACTGAGCTTCAATTAAATCGTTAAATTGTGTACCTAAATTTGAAAAATCTGATTAATAATGTAGTATCACTCAAGTGTAACTACTCTATTAAGACGTATAGGGAACCTTTGACAAATACTAATGTGCTTGAAAATTTGGCAGCATTTTTGTACAGATGCCTGCATCCACATAATTTTATACCTACTTAGATATATTTTACATATTTTACATTGCCAAAGTTACCCAGTACCCATCTCACGATTAACTTATTCTCACATGATGTAAAATTTGAAAATACAAAATATTGTTTCTTGAAGTGTTTTAATTATATCCATTTATGTTTGAAAAGATGCATCATCTAAGCACTGTAATGGCATTGTGTGGACGAGAGGAGGGGGGAGTTGAATTTTTGACCTTTCTAAATTTAAATAAAAAAACTGAAAAAATTAAAATTTTTCAGCTTCTGATTTTTTTCCACATTTTTATTATATTAGTACGTAGGTAAATTTTCAGAATTTTCAAAGTTTTCTCTCATTTTTTGATTCTTATATCTTCATTTTTTAGCCAAATTTTTGTAAAAAATGATGGCTATTGCGGTAGGCCCAACTTTGGATAAAAAGGTCGGGGGTCAAAAATTTTGATAGTTCTTGACATTTTTAGCTCAAACTAGACGATTCCCGGTGTGTCAGTTTTTATATGTATAAGATAGATAGGTTTATAAGTTTCAGCACGACCTTGATTTTTACATTTTATGACCTGGAACCTGTTCTAATTGATGAAATCAACTCAAACTTGAGAAATGGGGTTCATTTAAGACTTAAAATTGACCCCCGAAGTTTCAAGGGTCAAAGTTGAAAATTACAGAAAGGTCATTTTTTTGGAGGGGCATAATAAGGCCCCAAATGAACGAAAAGAGTCCAAAATCATACCGTAGGTCAGTACTTCCATTTTGATCAACATATCCAAATTTCAGCTCCCTAGGTCATCCCCAATCTATTTTAGGTGGGAAAAACCACATTTTACCCCTATTTTTGACCCCCTCACCCCTAAAATTGACCTAGGGGTTCCAAATATTCAGCATACAATGAGAGGGTGCCACTTGAGTGCTTTTTGCAGGATTCAACCTTCCAACTCCATTTGACCCTCCTCCAGGGTGAAAAAAGGGAATTTTTGCAGGTTTTTGGACGTTTAGCCAAACCTACAGACCCTCCAAATTGACCTACAGGGTCCAAATTTTCACAGTACATTGGGAGGATGTACCCGAAGTGCCTTTTGCAGGTTTCAACCTTCCAACCCCATTTGACCCCTCTCCAGGGTCAAAAAAGTGGATTTTTTCAATTTTATGTGTTTTTTGAAAATTTTGGCATTTACCCAAGCCTACAGCCCCTCCAAATTGACCTAGAGGGTCCGAATTTTCACAGTATATTGGGAGGATGTACCCGAAGTGTCTTTGCATGTTTCAACCTTCCAACCCCATTTTTACAGAAAGACCATTTTTTTGGAGGGGCATAATATGACCCCAAACACATGAAAAAGGTCCAAAATCATACAATTGGTCAGTACCTCCATTGTGATTTACATATCCAAATTTCAGCTTCCTAGGTCATCCTCACCTTGATTAAGGTGGGAAAAACCACATTTGACCCCAGTTTTTGACCCCCTCACCCCTAAAATTGATCTGGAAGGTCCAAGTTTTCAGCATACAATGTGAGGGCGACCCTTGAGTGCTTTTTGCAGGATTCAACCTTCCAACTCCATTTGACCCTCCTCCAGGGTGAAAAAAAGGGGATTTTTGCAGGTTTTTGGACGTTTAGCCAAACCTACTGCCCCTCCAAATTGACCTACAGGGTTCAAATTTTCACAGTACATTGGGAGGATGTACCCGAAGTACCTTTTGCAGGTTTCAACCTTCCAACCCTATTTGACCCATTTCCAGGGTCAAGACAGGTTTGTTACCACATTTTTTGAAGGAGGAAGTAGAGAGTTGGCGAAGCCCAAGGGGGTGCAGAGGGGACGAAGTCTCCCCACACGCAGGCGAAGCACAGGAGCGAAGCGAGGGTGCAAGTAGTTCAAGAGAAGCGCAGAACATGAAAAACACGTGTATGAGGTTGTTGGGCGAAGCCCAAGGGGGGGTGCAGTAGTCCCCCTAAACACAGGCGAAGCACAGGAGCGAAGCGAGGGTGCAAGTAGTTCAAGTGCCCTCAATGTTTCTGGCACAAAAATTTGGCTCTTACGTAGCGGCAGACTGCTACGACTTTTTTATCTTGTTTTCGAGATTTTGAATTTGATTTTGAGTTGTTGATTTTAGGTATTTCCAGTTTTTGATTTTTCCTCCAATTTGTATTTTCAATTTTAGATTATTCGATTTTACTTTCATTAAGTATTCGATTTTCATTTTCAGCTTCTAATTTAATGTTGAGAATTCCTTTTTTCATTTTCAGTTTTCAATTTTTCATGGAAATTTTTCCATTTCATCTGCAGTTTTTTTTTCATTAAGTTTCGAACTGCATTTTCTGATGATTTTCAGTTTTACTTTTACTTTTAAATAATATATTTCACTTTTTGATCAAATTTTTCAGTAGGTATATCATTTCCTGTTTTCAATTTCATTTTTGGGGATGGATAGATTTATTGACTGTTCATTTTTGGAGGCAGTTTGGGTTCACTTTCAGTTGTCCATTTCATTTCTTATTTTTAGTTTAATTTTCAAAACTACATAATATTAAATTCATTTCCAGTTTTCTTGGATTTTATTTCAAGTTTTCCGTTTCATTTCCTGAGTTTGCAATTTTGCTTTTGTTTTTGATCAAATTTTCAATTTTTGATTTCGTCATCACTTTTTTAATTTTATTTTTCGATTTTAAGTTTCTCATTTATGTTTAAGATATTTTAATTTAATTTTCAGAGTTGTTGATTTCAATTTTAGTTCTTAAGACATTTGATTGCGGCTACAAATCAAGTTTTTGATTTCACTCTGATTTTAAATCTTCAATTTTTGGCTTGGTCTAATTTTAAAAAATTACGAATTCATTTGCAGCTTTCAATTTTTGATCATAGAATTTCCTCAATTTTATTTTCAGTTTTTATTTTAGGTATTTTTAGTGTTCTTAAGTTTGCGTTTTCTAAATCTACAAAAATTTGAGTAGCCTCATCGATTTCTTTTGAGAGCTGTTTTTTAGGAGTTAATTAATTTCATTTTCAATTTCAATTTTTTTAAAATTTCAATTCAAATTTTCGATTTTTTCTGTTCTATTTTCTATTTTCCATTTTATTTTCAGTTTTTGATTTTTTTTTTCAGAATTACCAAATTAATTTTTTATTGTTTATTCCATTCCCAGTTTTCAAAATTATTTTCGGTTTTTGATTTCTCAATAATTTCTCATTCAACATCCACGAAATTCAAAGAAATGCATTTTTCTATGATCTTAAAATGTTTGAAAATCTCACTACGTAGTATTCCAAGTTTTGAAGCTTATCGAAAATAAAGTAAGTAGGTAAAAAAAAATCAAGAAAATGAACTTCAGTATCAGCACTGCAAAGTCAAGGTCTGGGTTTTTCGTGTATTGTGATCATTTATTCCTATTCCATACAATCAGTTAATGTGCAAGGTGAAAAGGTCTTTTCTCGTTGGATGCTCCATAAGTACACATAATTTATTATTTATGAGTGAACACAGAATTCATTATCAAAAATACATCATATTTTATTAATGGTACCCGCTAACTACCTACCTACCTACCTAAAAACAACTTACGAGTATTTAGTTAATCTTCTAGGAAATGTAGAGAATATAAATATGAATAGAAACAGGTTATTTTGTTTTGTCGAAGAACTGATCTGGTCTTGCGAGTGAATGAAACATAATTTAGTAAAATTCAACGAATCTCAATAACCATTATTGTTATTTATGCAGTGATATTTTGTGCAGATACAGATACCAACAATATTCCAAATTTCACAAGGTAAGAAATTTCAAAGTGGCTTATTATGAATTTACATTTTTTTCCGTAGGTAAATTGAAAATATTCGAGTTTAATATACCTATTATTTCTACACTTCGTGTTTGTAAATTCGCAGATGTGGAAAATCTTGATATCATTCGCCTTACTAGTGCAATTATTCACTTCCACCTTCTCACAGAATGCTAATAGTTTGACAAAACGACAACTAGAGGTAATTTTTTCTTTAGATACGAACAAAACAATGATTTTCTTTTTTTTTTTGTATCCTTTAATAATTTATGTATTCAGGTTCAAAATACGACTATCGAAGAAATACTCAATGACAGTCGAGTTTATTGGAACAAAACCATGCCAGATAAAAACCTTCAATTAATTCCTTTGGCATTGTTTACTTCTAGAAATGTAATGGAAATCAGATCTCATTACGAAGGAGCGGCTGCGCTTTATTTTCCAAAAAATAGGTAAGTTAGTTTCAAAAATTTAAAAACTAGGTTAATAGGTATGAAAATGAAATTGAAAAATGAAAATAAACCAGAAAAATGAAAATAAAACAGAAATTGACATAAAAAAATTGAAAATGAAATTAAAAAACTAAAAGTAGGGTAGAATTTAAAAATGAAAGTGAAATCAAAAATATTTGAAAATGAAATAAAGCACTAAAAACAAAAAACAACAACAAAATGGAAAATTTGAAAAAAAAACAAAATCAAATTCAAAACAAAAAATAAAATCAAAAAACTTATGAAAAAGATTCTAAAAAAATCAAATTCAAAATTCCAAACATGAAGAACTGTTACAGGCAGGAATATGGCCACACTGCTAGTGTAACTAGCTGTGTTTCCTCTCTTTTCCCTTCGGGGGGTGTAGAACGATGTACAGAGTACAGAGTTCTGATAATTCCAACATTAGTATTCTATTGGTCTTGCTTCGTGATCGTATTCGACTCGCGACAAGAGTGATTATTCGGAAAATTTGTTAAGCTTCGGAAAATTCGGTGATATTCGCTTTAATTAAATTGGTTTCGCACGTACGCGTAGTGTGTCAATTATTACTTGGTGAGTCAGGGAATGACAAATTTGGTAGCCTTTCAATTACTCTGTCCTTAGGTAATTAGCGATGGGTATGGTCTTTTGATCTCTCTTATACGGTAAACTTGATACAATTATCATCTATTCGGCTCCAGTTATTACCACCACTCCCTCCTCTCACAGAACAGAAACTGAAAATAAAATCGATTGAAATAAAATTAAAAACCACAAGAACAAGATAAAAAACTGAAAAAAACTAAACCAGAAAACTTGAAATTAAATAACTGAAAAAAAAATAGATCAAAAACTAGAGGTGGAATTATTGAAGAATCAAGAAGTGAAAGTAAAACTAAAGCTACGAAAATTAAATTAAAAACTCAGAATGAAATGAAAAAAACACGAAAACTAATGTTGAAATCGAAAATTGAAAGTAACACTGAAAACTAAAAATAAAATTGAAAAACTGAAAATCGAATTCAATAACGAAAGCGAAATTAAGAATTCTGAAAATGAAATAAAACACTAAAAATAAAACAAAAATTGAAAATGATGTTGAAAATTTGAGAAAAAACAGAAAATGAAATTTAAATGATCAGAACCTAAAAACAAAATTAATTGAAATTAAATTAAAAACTGAAAATGAAACCAAAAAAATGAAAACTCAAATTGAAATCAAAAATTAAATATAGGTACTGAAAACAAGTAAAATTAAAAACTGAAAATATAATCCAAAAAATTAAAGCCGTCGTTGTCGTCGTCGTCGTTTCCTTATAAGCGGTACGCCTGTTGGCCTGTCTGCTGCGGTGTGGAACCTGTTGAGGATGAGCCTGAGGTATCCGTGAGTTTCCTCCTTGGTCTCCCTCTGCTTCTCTTCCCCGTTGGTGTATATTAAAGGACCTGTTTTGGTGATCTTCTTGCCGTTCTCCTCATGAACTTCATCTCTGCTGCCGTTATTCTTCTTTTATCAGATTTCTTCAGTGCCCATACCTCGCTTCCATAAGTCATCATTGGTATTGCTAGGGTATTGTACACCTTCAATCTAGTTTCTTTTCGCACCTTACTGCTTCTCAGGGTCCTATTTATCAGTCCTGTGACTCTCAGGAACTTTGCAATCGTTTCCACCAACATCTACTTCTCCCTGGTATGATATCGTGTTTCCCAGGTATTTGAAATTATTGACCTGTTCAATGATTTTTCCATTTATTACAATCTTGCTTCTTACTGGCTCCTTTCCTTTGAAGGCCATTGTTTTTGTTTTCTCTGATGATATTCTCATATCATACTTTTCTGATGTCTTTGTTAAATTATACATTGATCTCTGTAGGTCATCTTCTGTTTCGGCTAGTACTGCTTGATCATCTGCGAATAATACTGTTGATATTTCTTGCCTTCTGTCTGTGTTGATTCCTTTTGGCTTCATTTTCTGCCATTCTTTTACCATGTGATCCATATACATGTTGAATAAAACACAAGACAGTGGACATCCCTGGCGAACTCCTCCGTTTATTTCTACTTGTTCTGAGAGTTTATTTCCAATTCGTACTCTTATTCTAGTGTTCTTATATATGCTGTTCATCACCTTTCGCATTTTATATGTGATCTCTTCATCTTTTAGGACTTCAAACAGTTTTTTTCTATTAACCCTATCATATGCCTTTTCCAGGTCTATAAAGCACATGTGTGTTTCTAGGTTGTATTCGATCCTTTTTTCCATCAGTAGTTTTACTGTATAACTTGCATCAGTGCATGATCTTCCTTTTCTAAATCCGTTTTGACTTTCTGACAGCTTTTCTTCTGCATGCTCTGCCAGTCGTTTTGCCAGTATTTTCGCATATATCTTATAGCAGGTGTTGAGTAGACTTATTCCTCGGTAGTTTTTCAGGTTTGACATATCGTCTTTCTTGAACAGTGGTATTACAATTGCTGTTTTGAAATCTTCAGGTACCTTTTCTTCTTGATACATCCTATTTAGGAATTCCAGTAGTCTTCTTTTAAATTCGCCACTTGCATATTTGTACAATTCTGTTGGTATGCCATCTTCTCCTGGAGCTTTTGCATTTTTTGCTGTTTTCAAAGCCTCTTGTAGCTCTCTAAATGAAATTCTGTCTTCTGGTTCTCCAATTTCTTCTTCTATCTCTATGTCTTGTGCGTTTTCATCACTCCAGAGTTCTTCAAAATATTCCTTTGCATCATTGATTTTTATTTTTGGCAAACCCACTCTTTCGTGAAAATTTGTGTCAATTCTCCTTATGATCTTGTACACCTTTGGCCGTAACTTGTATGTGTCATGCTCCAGGAATGTGATGAAATTTTCCCAGCTCTCTCTCTGTAAGTTCCTGGACTTTCTCTTGACTTTTGCCGACTGTTTTCGATATTCTTCACCATTAACCTCACTTTTTGTGCTCATGAATTTTCTAAATGCCTGTCTTTTCTTTTGTATGAGTTCTTGGATTTCATTGTCCCAATTCTTTATTCTTTTCACCCCATTCTTTTGCCGCTTTTGTCACAATGGATTTGATATTTCTCCATTCTTCTTCTACGTCCTGGCTTGTTGGTATCTCTTGACTAATGATGTTCATCTGTCTTTGGTACAGCCATTGGTTGGTTGGGTCATCCAGGGCTCTTGTGTTGATCTTTTCATTTTTCCTGGCTGGTATTCTTGTTGTTTCCATTCTCATTACTCCTTGAACAAAACGATGGTCAGTGCCTATTTCTAGACCTCTGTATGTTCTTACATCCAAGAATTTCTTTGCGGCATTTTCATTGGCTATAAAATGGTCGATCATTGAGCTTTGTCCTCTTGTATTGCTCCATGTCATCTTGTGATCTTTCTTGTGTTGGTAGAATGTATTCATGATTCTTAGTCCATTAAAAGTGCAAAAATCTATCAGTCTCTTCCCATTTGTATTCATTCCTTCTGCTCCATACATACCAGTTACTGTCTTTACCCGCTTATCTCCTACCTGAGCATTCAAATCTCCGGCTATTACCAATTTATCTTCTGGATTTACTGCTTGTACTGCCCTCTGTAGTTGCTCGTAGAACTCTTTGCTTTGTTCCTCTCTTCCCTCTTCCGGTGCATATACTCTGATTATTGTAAGAAAGTCTTTTTTCAATCTCATCCTTGCTGATACAATTCTTTCATGCCAATTAAAGCGAAATTAAAAATTCTGCAAATGAAATAAAAATCCAAAAATTAAACAAAAATTGAAAATTGAAATAAAAACTTGAGAAAAAACGAAAATGAAATTCTAAACAAAAAACCAAATAAAAAAATTTATGAAAAAAGGTTCTAAAAAAATTAAATTTGAAATTCCGAACACGAAGATCAAAACCTAAAAATAAACTCGAATACCATCGAGAACAAGATAAAAAAAAAACTAAAAAAAAAAAAGAATCAAAAACTGAAAATGAAAACGAAAACTCCGAATTAAATTATTGAGAATCGAGATGAAATTAAAGAAGAATCAAAAAATGAAAGTCAAACCAAAAATTATATTTATTCAGATCAACGCATATCGAATCAGATCAGCAAACTATGGTTAATTTCCTGAGTCCTGACCCAATCAGCTCAATATTTTTCCACTAAAGAAGTCATTTCTAATATTTAAAATCTGTTCGCAGATTACTCGAAATAGGTTACTCCTTCGCAAACCTAATAGATACTTTGCAAGATTCACCCAACGTCAACTTGAAATTCAAGAATGCCATATTTTACGACGAAAAAAGCACAAATAAGCAATACTTAAACGATGTAAAAACACGTTTTCACGCTGAAGCTTATGAGATGTCTTTTGCCTCAAACAACAGCGAGTCGATTGTAGCACAATTCAACGAGTAAGTAAAAATAAAATTTTTCGTTTTTAACAAAAAAAAAAAAAAATGAAAATTTTTGTAATATTCTCTAATCATTATGTACCTACATTATACCTAATAATTATGCTTCAGATGGTTTAGTAGCATTACGAAAAAACCACAACCCAAACTAGAAAGTCCTCTGATGTCTGGAATGAATAGTTTTCATACCACTGTGTTCACCTTCTCTGGATGCTGGAATAAGCCCAAGATTTCTGACGATATCAAAAAAACGTAAGTACCTATTCGATTACCTAAAATGTCTATACGATGCCATTCATCTGCACATACACCTATAAAATTGTTTAATTCATACCTGAAAAAATCCACAGACTAAAATTCAAAACACCGACAAAAGAAATCGACATCAAGGTGCTCCAAGCCAAAGAAAAGATCGGCTACTATAACAACCCCGAGCTAAAATACGAATCCATCAGATTACCATTCAATAACCAAGACTTCGCTGTGACTATCGTGCTGCCCTACCTCAACCATTCCTTAGATATGGACTTATTCCGAACATTTAAAGGTCCAGATTATCTAGAACTACTCGAACGAGTAAATAAAAATAACGAAAACATCGAGTACTCTGTGCCCTTAATGAATTCAGCCATGATTACGTTGAATGGAAACGGCACCAGCATAAATAAAGATGACCCGATTATTTGTGACCAATCTTCGTCGATTCGACCAGCTGATCGAGAAACTTCGTACAAGCCGTTCATCGTCGATAGACCATTCGGTGTGATTTTATATCAGGAAAAAACGAAATTTGTTTTATCTCATGTTTGGGTGAGAAATCCTACCTCGGGTGTGAGTTCTTTTCACCGGTATTCGGGTAAAATTGCGTATATTGAGAATAATAAGCCTAAGTATCCTCTTATTCCTACTTACGTAGTTTATTACTGATAAGATGTGATGTGTTTCGAGTGTCTGATGAGTAAAATATACAACCGATATAATGTTAATCGCTTCAGTATCGTATAATTATTTTTAGTACCTATTCTCACAGTCTGTTACATTAAATTATTGCACTTGGGGGAAACCGAAATACGAAAGTACGTTGATAAAAATGTCTTCAATATGTATGTTCGAGTGATAAGAAAATAATATTTAGAAGTCTGGTATATAATTATTTTTATAATCGACAGAAAACATATTGTCAGTTCAGAGGTTATCAACAAAATGATAGGTAGTATACGGTTCGCAACATTTGAATTAAAATTAAAATTTGTAAGTTTAACTTTTCATCCAAATACCTACCTAAAATTCTGGTAGAAATGAGCGAGCATTTTAAAATAATAATCTCAAGTAAAAATATAATTATGTTGACATTTTTTAAAAAATGAAAAAAATTCAAATAGGTACACTTTTTATAACAGTTTAAGAAAAATCAAATATTGATCGCATTATTATTTCTTCCATAACAAAAATTCACACGGAAATATTCAAACTATTTTTTTAAATTCAAAATAATGGCGCCCTCTCTGCTTCCAGTTATGAAACTCGTGCAAATGAATCGAGCAAAACAAACCCACATGGTCAATGTACACATCTCAATGTACATAGCAAAAGGGGAACGGGCCAATGAATATGATAACGCTGTCGATGATATTTTAAATCTCCAGAGTGCAGCATCATTCAGTGTATCAAAACATTAACGTCGAATAAACGATCCATTCACACCAACTTAATAATTAACGTCAATATTATTGTTTAAGCTACGTAAATAATCTGATTTAGAAACATTTTAATTTTTTATTTTGCGACCAGAAGATAAAAATGAGAAAAAAATTGTCATTTTGCATACCTCGAATTCAACTCATTAAGTATTATGCTATGTTATCCAAAATTTGAATTAAAAAAATTCACAGATTTTGCATTCAAACTCAGCGACTTCGAAATATTGAAAATCGACAAGACACAATAAGTCAATATTTGAATTCAGCGCTTCAAAATCAGTAACAATCGATACGTCACTCGACCTTTGTTTCTATTTAAAATTTTTATTAAAATTGAAAGCCTTTGTGTACCATTTTCCCCTCCTCTAGCAAGTTGAAATCCCATTTTAAAAAACAGGGTTCATAAAACAAGAGTAAAAAAGAACCTTCATTCCAGTTTTTTGAATATTTAAACGATGTCTTTCAATTTTTGTAGTACTTATTATGAAAAGTCGAGCTTTCGTCTTCAAAGTTCAATTTTGAGTTTTTCAAAATTTTATTGCAATAACTAATTTCACATCTGCTCTGTTTTTTCTTCAAAACACCGCGAATAGATTTTTTCTAATAATAAAATTCAACCAATCTCGAGTTCAAAGACAGTGTTTCGTAAGAAGAAATCGTAAATGTGCGATAATTACGAGCCCCCTTCCCACCCCCACCCAATAGAGAGTTGGGACGGAAACAGAGGCGCTAATTTCACCAAGCCAGTTTATTTTTAATTCGAGTTGACATTAATAATACTTAGACTAAAAATAAGTTACGCAAGCAACGAAAGTTATTTTTACGGCAAACTGAGTATGCAATTTTATTAACACCATTCGACGAGCGACTATGTTCATTGATGTAGGCAACCCATCTGACATACCGATTGGTGAGAAATAGATGAAGAATAACTATTCAACTTGCAGGCCCGTTTATTCGAAAAATCAGTTATTTAGAGGTTAGTGGAGGTAGCACAAAAGTATTTCTTCAAAGTGGCAGACAGTTCCAAGTTCTAACAAATGATTTTTTTCACGTAAATAAACATAGTTAAAATTGAATTTCTGGGCAAATGAAAATTCCTTTTCAATATTTTCACATCAGAATTCCAAATTTTATGAGCCTCTAGAAACAGTAATAGAAAAAAAATGAGTAATAATAATAATATTACTTATGCAAAATTTTTCTAGATTGCAATTTATCCTCTTTTTTCAGCAAAATATCGAAGCACAGAAAATGAAATTTTTTCCAATACCTCCTCTTCTCCACCATGCCAAAAAACCAGAATATTCATAATAATAATTATATAAAAAAAAAAAAAAAACTAAATTACCAGAATTGTAGCCCACTCAAAATGCTTCAAAAGTTTTCCAGCAAAGTTTTCGGGTTTCTGCCTACATTTTAAGCAATTTCGGTGGATCATATGACACTTTCTTCGGATATCTTGCAAATTTCTATTCAATTTTAGACTCAAAGTTCTTCAAAAATGTCCAAAAAACATTTTCGTTGAAATATTTGGATTTTTTGTAAAATTCGACCATCTTTGATGAGTTGCAAAGTGACTTTTTGATAATTTCACAACAGTTCGTTTTTGCTCGACATTTTTTTTTTCGAGGGAAAAATCATACTTCAACGAGTTAAGAATTGAAAATTTTGATACCTCTCAAAATATATGTATAAGTGAATTTTTTTCAAATTTTTTGGAACCTCCCCCCAGGGGGAGATATATACTAAAGAAAATCTGAAACCGCTAAATCTTTGAATGTAATTTCTGAGAGTTTTTGAGTTTTTAAAAATGATCCACCAGAAGGAAACACATTTTAAATAATTTCCAAAAATTACTCATTAAAACGTATTTTTAGAAGATAAAATTTAAAAATGAATTTTCTTTAGTCAATATTTCCTCCCTAGGGGACAAAAAAAAATGTGAAAAGGATTTGGGCATTCAGATTTTGAACACTGCACAGACTTGACAAAATGGAGCAGATGGACCATCTGATCATTAATGGGTGTAGGTTAGCACTAAAACTACCTACTTTCTTCATCAGCTGTGCCAAAATATGTTTTGCAACAAGGCTAGGGCTTGCTATCGGAATTACCCCACTTTACCTTAATAAAATTTAGTGATGTTCCCGACTTAATTTATTTTAATGGGATACAGTTTATTACTTGGTCTCACAACTTTAACATTATTTTTAAATGTGACTTTAGAGCCAATCTTATTTGATTATTTAAACTTTTGTATATTTCAACAATTTTGCCTACTTTCTATGACCCCCTTGGAGTATATTTTTCACTTTCAACCAGAACAACATCTCCAACCTTCAGAACCGAATCGACATCATTTTTCCTTTTCTTTATACAGTTGTTTCTTTCACAGAGACTCCTTAGATATTCAGATTTCCATCTTTTCCAAAATTCTTCCAAAATGGCATTCGACTTTTTCCATAATTCAACTAATTTAACATTTTTACAATTTTTCAAATCGGGAGTGTAACTAAATTTTAAATTTAATAAGTCATTTGGTGACAAAACATCGTGATCACTTTCTCTGACATATACAATTGGACGAGAGTTTGAAACCAACGCAGTTTCATACAACATTATGCGTAGGTAATTGATTTATCAATAATTTACTGTGAAAAATAGTTTTTCTAAGACATGATTTAACTTGAGAAATCAGTGTTTCATAAAATCCGCCCAGCCAGGGAGCGTATTCTGGCAATAGTTTTACAAAAGTTGATTACGTTTTCATCAGAAGTAATATTTTGCCATAATTTTTCAAGTAACGTTTTTGTCAATTTAAATTGAGGTGTGTTATCACTAACAATCAAAAAAACTTCTAAAAGCGAGTAAAAATTCCGAGGTTGTCACATCGTGTAGTAACCTTAACATATAAATGACCAAAAGTACATATCAATACCAGAACAGGAAAATGGTGAACTTTTGGAAACTCAACATTTTGGTAACAGCGGCATTGGATGATATTTAAAACTAAGTTGTGATTTGTCACGAGAAAACTAGGTTAGTGTCCAAAACGTAAATTTTAAAGGCTGTACATTTGAAGTTTTGAATCTATGTGTTTGGCAATCTATGATTCGTAGGTCCCTGAAACTTGGACCACTTTTGGCCACAAGGGGTGCCAACATAACCTGACATCTTTTTTCAAAATCAGGGTTGCCAAAGGTCAATAATCAAAATTTCCCTAAATCGATTTTTTTCGTTTTTTTTTTAAATTTTGCGAAAACTACTAAGAATGAATTATTAATATAAAATTAAGTTATTCATTGATTTTTTCAATTTTTTCAAAAATTTTGTTCAAGGTGAAAAGAGTTGATTTTTTCAGCTTAAGCCTCATTCAAATTTCAAATCCTCCAAATGTGGGCTGATTGTCCTAAAATTGGCATATTGACTCCCCAGAACATACTTTTCAAGAAAATCACAAAAAAAAATTTCCAAACTTTTCTTGTAGTTGCTCTATTTTTTCAACTTTGAATTTAGGATCAAAAGAATCGTTCGCGAATGTTCTAACCACCACAGGCGGATTCTGCACATTGAGAGTACTATACCAATATCCATAAAAAAAAACCATCAAAACAAGTGAACACAAAATTTGCACCCCACTTCAAAGTTGAACTGAAAAAATTAAAACAGGAGCTAGAAGATATTCGAGAATTTAGTCAACTAATCCAATCACCATATTTGAGAGAAAAATATAAAGTTAAAAAAACTGAGTACAAACGTTTAGTGGCCTCAGCTAAAAAACATGCAATTGATAGTAAAATCTTGGCCTCATGTAACTATAATAAGACAGCATGGGAAATTATAAACCATAGACCAAATCATCATTCAATTGAAATTATTGCAAACAGCAATACCTCAACAAAAGAACCCTACGAAATTGCTCAACTATTCAACTCATTCTTCACAAAATTACCAGATCACCCCCAAATGTCACATGGCCTTGACCCTCTCTCACTAGTAAATCACACACTCCCCTCTTTTTTTTGTGAACCTACCAACATGTATGAAGTACTCAGCATAATAAATTCCCTCAAAAATTCCACATCAAAAGATCATCTTGGTATTGATGTTAACACACTGAAACTCTCTGCCCCTTTTGTTGCTTACCCCCTTGCCATACTCTTCAATGAATCCATTGAAAAGGGTATTTATCCACATGAAATGAAAACTAGTGTAGTAACACCTGTCTTTAAAAATGGAGAGAGAGATAAACTGAATAATTACAGACCAATATCAATCACCCCAGTTTTCTCTAAAGTGTTTGAAAAAATATTCCACAAAAGATTAGCAGATTTCTTTGAAAAATATAAATTACTCCACCCATCCCAGTTTGGCTTTCGGAAAAACATGAATACCACTTCTGCAATCTATAAATTTGTTCATGAGGTATTGAATGGTCTCCAACAGAAAAAAAATCTATTAGCAGTTCTTTGTGACCTGTCTAAGGCTTTTGATAGGGTTGACCACAACATTCTGCTAGAAAAATTGGAGAGATATGGTGTTAGAGGTATACTATTAGATTGGGTCAAGAGCTACTTTTCTGATAGAGCCCAAATTGTAAAAATCAACAATAGCACATTTTCTGATGCGGAACCTATTAAGCAAGGGGTACTTCAAGGATCCATCTTAGGTCCACTGTTCTTTATTATTTATATCAATGATTTATCACCTTATTTTGGATACAGCCTCACAGAATTTGCGGATGATACAACAGCTCTTCTAGAAATAGATGAAGGTGTTGATAGCAGTCATGTTCAGGGCATTATGAATAGGTTGATAGCTTGGTTTTCGGCAAACAAAATGATACTAAATTTAAATAAAACACATTTCTTGGGATTTGGTAAGGTACCTTCTTCTATAACAGAAAGTTACAGAATAATAGATTCAACTAAATTTCTAGGAGTTCTAATAGACTCTGACTTGAAATGGAATAACCAAGTGGACCATTTAATCAAAAAACTTTCCACTTATACCTACTTAATACGACAGCTCCGTGAAATAACACACTCTCACACTTTAAAACTTGCATATTTTGGCCTATTTCATTCTAATCTGAGCTATGGAATAGCACTTTGGGGTGGTAATCCCAGTCTACTCCAACGTGTACTACTAATACAAAAAAGAGCTGTAAGAATAATGTTTCGAAAACATCCAAGAGAATCCTGTAAACCAGTCTTTATTGAAAACAACATACTGCCAGCTCCTTGTGAGTACATACTTCAACTGTGTATTATGATAAAGAATGGAATAATAAATCTCAAGGTACCTTCACACACATATGAAACAAGATTCAAACATTTGGCAATAGGTGAAAATTTAAGAACAAAAATTATGCAAAATAACGTTGATTTCATGGCCTCAAAAATTTATAATAAAATACCACAAGAACTAAAAAATATACAATCCAAAAACCTTTTTAAAAAGAAACTAAAAAATTGGCTACAGAGATATGCGTTCTATGATGTTGAAGAAATGCTGCAGCTAAACGCATAAGTTTACTTGTTTTCTTTGTTTTCTTTTTGCTTTTTTTTTATTCATTTATTTTCATTATTTTATTTCATTTATGTATTTCTTTTCTTTTTTTAATTCCATTTTCAATAATTTTTATCATTTTAAACCCTTCTATAAATGTATGTAACATTGAAAAAATGGCCTGTATGCTACATGTTATTGATACCTATCTGTATTAGTACCTATATTTTATATGACATTGTAAATGCAGCGAAAGCTGTGACCCGAGCAGCAATTGAAAAACAGTTCTGCATGCGCAAATGCACGCGGTTACGAGGCGGATCACCAGCAGATCCGCCGCGGCATGCAGAAATCTGGACTAACGCGTCGTACACGCATGGCATTTCTGCCCTGCGTATGACAGGCGTTTCTGCCTGGATTTCCGCTGACGTTTTTTGGATAAATTTACGCATGCGTTTTGCTGCAGAAATGCGTGCATTTCTGCACTGGCATTTCTGCACTGGCATTTCTGCACTGGCATTTCTGCATGTGTTTCGCGTGTTCCACTATGATGCGTTTCTGCTGCGAATACGCATACACTTTAACCTATGCTTTCTGATTAGTAGATTTTTTATGAGCATGTTTTCCTAATAAGGGAGGTTTCCCAATTGACAGAAAAATTGTTGAACCAAATAAAGCTAAATTAAAGAGCTTGTAAAAATATACCATCTGCCAAAATTTCTGCTGCTCAAGTGCATTTTTCGATCTTGGCTGAGTTTTTGAGAATAAAATTTGAGCCAAACTGGAGAAAATCAAAATTTCACCAAATATTTGATACTCGCTGAATCGATTGAAAACGTTTACGAGTCGTTTTCAGCACTTCTGGAGCCTCTAGCAGATTTTTGTAACTTGAAATTTCCACCCAATGTCACAAAACGAAGATGGAAAACTGAAAATACACACTGTTCCTCAATTGCAAAATTGGTTTCAAGCCATTTTGGAGGCTCCAGGGACTTTTTGGGGAAATTCCAATTCTACAAAAGATCCTCAGAATTGCTCCACATTAACTTCAGGGTCATTCCATGTAAACTCAACCAACGTTTTTGAGTCATGTCTTTTGATTTCACTCAAATTTTTTTTACAATATATACCTACCCATCCAGTAAGTAATAACCCCGCAATTAGTTTGATCCCAGCACCCTCAGAGGGCGGGTGTGGGGGGCTTCCATTATGTCCACATTGTCTCGAGGTACTCAACTTCCGCAGCCCATTCCTCCAAAACTATGATACTTTGATCAAAACTGACTTCACTGTTCGAAAGGGCATTGCATTTAGAACTTTTTAAGCATTTTGAAATTTCAAAATGATGCTGTAAGTGGGAACTTGGAACTACCATTTAAAATTTTGATAAAATTTCCATAGATGAATCTTTTGATGCTTTTTTGAAATATTCAAGTTTCGAGATGGGATCTCTTAATGGAAAGGAGAGCACCCCCACCCCTAATTTTGGGTGAAACTTTCGAAAGAGAATCTGGGGCATGTGATATATCGAATTCTATGTTTTTGGTGACACTGAACATGAATATGACGTCAGATTTTTGATAGCACCCCATCCATGGCCTCCAGCACCTCTCCAAAGGGGGTAAAAATTCAAAAAAGTGTTTTGTACGTGTGACACATGAAATACTTAGTATGTGTTTGGTGACGCTGAACACGAATATGACGTCAAATTTTTGATTGGACCTGTCCACGGCTCCTAGCACCTCCCCAAAGGGGGTAACCAAAAAAAAGGGATAAATACATTGAAAAAGTAATATGTATGGTATAGTTTTCAAGGTCGCCGATCTGAATGTGCTCATTAAATTTTTTCATCAACTTGAAAATTCGGTCCAAAGAGAGTGTAAAACATGACATCCGCTGGTCCGTGATAAACAATGAATGAATAAATCTATCAGATACATCTACGTATTTTTAAAAATGTGGTTTTGGTGATATTTGCATTAACAGTAGAAGTATATAGTCGTAGTAATTTTTCCCTTACAAGGAATCAATCTATTCATTTGCATAAAAGTATTTTTCTGTTGTGTTCAACCATGCGGAAATCATTGTCATCTGCGTGCTGCGTGGGAACAATAGCCAACAGGTTTAGTAGATCTTTTGTAGGGTAGTTTGCGAAGAAGACACAGCGTGTGGATATCACTACACAGAATACAAACGATTCTCCGTTTTATTCACTTTTCTAATAGTCTAGGCTGATTTTTTAATACACTCCGTATCACCTGACATATGTCTGGCTATGGCTATACACCACGTGCATGAAAAATATCTATAGGCCTACATGTTCGTAACAATAAAAAAATGAAGCGATTTTCGAAGAAATTTATAATCTTTTAATAACCTCCGTGGTTCTTACAGCTTTAGAGAGAAGTAGATGGGAGGGGGACGTGGATTGTGGCTAAATACATTGCGGGCTATCTCAAGTTCACTTGGAGTACACAACATTACAGCATAATCTCATTAGAAAAGCACTTTCAGGTTCAAAAGTGTACTTTTCAAGCTTTCGTGAGGGGGTGGGGCGTAGGGAAAGTGGATGGTAGCTACATGTGTTGAGAACAACCTCAAGTTCAGTTGAAGTCAATGATTCAATAGCTCAAAATTTCATAAGGAATGGAATGCAAATACAGGTTCAAATGCATTTTGCTACATCACGTTTTTCAATGTTCCACCCCCCCTCCCTCTTCTGAAGTAATACTACTATTTTTGTGAAAGAACTCAAAGGGAAACCTTTCAAGGTGTTCGTCTACAATATGAACGAGGCCCAATTTTTGAAAAGTGCATAGTCCAAACACTCATAACCAAAATTCCAACCAACCAAATGCATTTGTCAATTTTTGACGAATTTTTGAAAATTCAAAATGCCTTTTTTGAAAAAAATATGTATACAAGTAATTATTTGCTGAAATTATGGAAATTAGTACTGAATGAAATATCAACTCGCTGGAACCGAATTTCGACATTTCTGGGTCTTCTGAAGCCTACTGCGAGATTTTCAATTTTTTTGGAAGGTGTTGAAATCAATTTGGGCAGCTAAAAATCGAGTTGTGACTTAACCTCGACCTCTTTAGAGTGTAGGTATTTGTAAATTTAGAATCGAGTCTATATGTTATCAGATTTTCACTGAGACATCAGACCAAATGAACGAATTTTAATTGTTTTGCTACGAGTGTAATTTTCATTAACTTTTTCGTGAAACAAGTCAGATAGAGGTCAAAATAAGACAACTGAATAAATTTAAACTTTTTTGATCTTGAAATTGAAAATTGAATTTTTTTGAATTTTTATTTTTTTGTGATGAGTTAATTTCATTGAGTGAAAGTTTTTTTTTTCAACTTTTTCAACGGATACATAACAATTGGGGTCAAATGGGTCAACTTCACTAATCAAAACTTTTTTTCATGTTTTAAACCTAAAAATTGTATTTTTTTGCAAACTTTCAATTTTCAAAATCAACTTTACGAAATAATGCCATCCCAATTTTTTAATAAGTATGTTGTTTTTTAAGCTCACTGAAAGCCTTGACACCCCCTAGCAGTTTTAAAAAAGAGCTAGAGGGCTGCGATTTTCGTCATTGGTCATTCCTTCAAAAGTCCTATCCACAGAAAAAAATTCAAAAAAATCGTCGATTTCCCTTTACCACTTCTTGGTTAAATTGATGTGGAATGACCCTGTACGTATTAAAATGCCCAACTAATATGGTTGATAGGTTTAGGGTGTGTACGACCTGAGCTGACTATTTTTGCTTAGTTTTTCAAAATTGCTCTGTGAAAATCGAAAACTTGCTCTGATAAATCGAAATATCAAATAGACATGTGAATAATGTTGCCAACTTTCTATTTTTCTTATACTGTGCTCGCGCATCTCGCGCATAGGCATTAGGTATCTAACGTTGTTTGTTTGGCAACAATGGTGCATTCACATCGTTGAAGCTATGCACTGTATGCAGGATAATTATGC
Source organism: Planococcus citri (assembly GCF_950023065.1). NCBI lineage: Eukaryota > Metazoa > Arthropoda > Insecta > Hemiptera > Pseudococcidae > Planococcus > Planococcus citri. The sequence continues at coordinate 69,280,615 of NC_088680.1, forward strand.
ATATGAGAATGAGAGAGAGAGAGAGAGAATAAGAAACTTGTTAGTGAGTAGCGATTCTAGGCTTTAACAGTACAAAACATATTTAATGTATTCAGAGATGTTACAAAGAAATTCTTCACCCCCTCCCACAACCTCCCATTCACACCTACCCTTAACGTTGACAGATTCCTTCTAGCATTTTGTAAAAAGTGAAACTGGTTTTCTTGTCACAGTGAAGTGTTCTTCAGTTATATTTTTTCTGTTGTGGTGCATTGAGTCAGTTTTTACTTTTTCTGAGCGAATTCGCGATTTACTATATTAAATGTTGAACTTTTTTTTAAACATTTGTGTGGAATTTTTGTTCCAAATTGTGTCATAATTTTTGGAATTTCGTGAAATTTTGAAGACTTTTGAGCAGCTGTAAATTTCATCAATTTTCTCGAACCATTGGATGAAGAAAATGGAACAAACTATCCAACCGTTCACTGCTCATAATATGCACGAAAAAAATTCTTTACAATGATACAGGGCACAGGAGAACAAAATGCCGCTGCTGAGCAACAAATCGGTTGATGGAGAAACAACCGCGATCAAAAACACACTGAATATGTATTAAAGAGAAAGATTCACGTGTAAATATGACAAAATAGATTGAGATAGTCGTATACGAGCCTAAGCAATAAATATTTCACAAAAAATTCAAAATATTTAAATGGAACCATTTTTTGAGAATTTTTGAGGAATTTTGGCCAAAATTTTCGATTCAAACTTTCTTTGATGAATTTTGATCCACAAACTCAGCACTCTACACAAACTAGGGTCATTATTTTCTGTGTTATTGAAAAAGGTGCCAAGCGACCTGGCAAAATGGGTTAAAATTACAACTGAAAATCAAAAATTTGTGTTAATTTTTTTTTTGAGCACTTTGGAAGAACTTTGAGTTTAAACTTAGGTAGGTCGTAGTTTTTGGGGGGTTTCAATAAAATGCAACACTATACACATCAAAATAAGTTAAAATTTTGCAAGAAATTCGAATGTTTCAACGAAAATGTTCATCAAGCATTTTTGTAAGATTTTGAATACAAAATTGAGTCATAATTTTGATATTTCTGAAAAATGTGGCGTACCTAATCAAAATACAAATTTTTAAAAGTTTTCGCTCTTCCTCTACTTGGTCCTGTCCTCTTTTTTTCAAAATCAACTTTTTATAAAAGAACATTGCATTTAGTTCTCTTGAAACCAAAATTTCAAAAACTGGTCTTGTTTAAAAATTTAAAAAAAAAACACATTTTGACCATCAAAAATCCGAAATGGGACATGAAAATTTTTATAAGTTCTATGAATACTTACAATATCAATCAAATAATCGTATGTTAATCCTCCTTATTTTTGTTGTTTTTGTACCTATTCTCTTCTCTATACATATAACTACACTAGATAATGAAAACCACCTAAGTTATGTACATTTGTATTAAGGTATGTTTGTTATTTTCTCATAAATATATTCAATTAGCACATTTTTGAAAAATATTTATTCATTTATGTTTCATTTTTTCTGTAAAATGTAACTTTTCAATCACTATACAAGGAAACCAACATTCAAGGTCTCACAGTGGCCGCTGCCAGTACTTTCATTTTTTTTTTTTTAGCCATTGTAGGTATCATGATTTCTATCATTTTAGGCTCATAGACTTATTGGCTCATATACGAGTACATAGTAGTTGTACCTAAGCCTAAGGCATATAATAACAAAAATGCCAGTAATACGGACTATATTTCACTGCACCATCAGATGCGTAAATGCAGCAGAAACGCTGGCAAATACCACGCAGAAACGCACGCGTTTATGCATGCGTGAATGCTGAGAAAACGCACGCGTACTGCATGCGTTTTTGCATGCAGAAATGCACGCAGAAATGCATGCAGAAAACATTCAAATCAGTCCAGAATTACGCCGCGTTTTGCACGCAGAACGCATGCAGATTGCCTGCAGAATGCATGCTTTTCTGCTATGCAGAACATATGCGTAAATCAGTTGAAAATTGCTGCTCGGGGACCTGCAATAAATATTTGAATTTGAATTTGAATTTGAAAAACCAAATCGATTTTTTGGACACTAACCTGGTTTTCTCGTGACAGATCACAGTTGTATTTTTCAATTGAAGAAGATAACAAAAATACAAACGCGAGTATAAAATCACAACAAAGATTGCTAAGTGGCCAACAATTTGCGTATTTTGCAACGTTCGCGACAGGGGGAATTTTTTTGGGGTCAACATTTTTTTCAAAGATACCAAACAATATTCAATCAAAATTTCAAAAATCTGAGGACAGGGGCATTTTGCCTATTTTAACTGGGAATACTCTTTCGGCAAAATCAGTCAGGAATGTTGGAAAAAATGACATAAAAGTCTTCAAAAAAATTCAAAACATAAATAAAGTATCAAAATTAAAGCAAATCAACAAAAAAATGATGCAGTTTCAGGTATTTACGTACAACAACGGCGATTTGTGATTAACAGTCAGAGTTGAGTTGAGGGGTGAAATTTTTACGAAGTCGTTTCAAAGTCTGGACCCCTACTATTCTCCTCTCTTCTCCTCTCCCCTCTTTTCGTCCTTCCACTCCATTTCTCTCCAATTTAGTACCCAAAAAAGGCCCCATATTATGTTCAATTTTTTAGCAACAAAGAGTCTAAAAAAAGTTCTCAAGCAAAATCCTGTCTTTTTCTACATAATCTTAATGAAGTTTTCTACACCTTTGTTGTCGTGATGGCACACCTTCTCCCCTCCCCGAATCCATTCCTTTCGATTAATCTCCTTGGTTCATCGGTTCATCCTCATCCTCATCCTCCCATTTCAGCGAGTACTTTCATTAACATAAATTTTTGAAAACAAACAAAATCACACCCCACACCCCAGTCAATTCAAATCGAAAATAAAAAATGAAAAACTCGACGACTTCGCTTCACTATATAATTATCAAGTAAAGTGAAAACTCTCGTTTTAATACACCAACGATCACCGGTATAGTAGGTATCGAAAATAATCAGACATAAAGATACGATAGAACGGTAACACGACGATGGGTAATGGGTATATCCCTTCGCTTTTCCCTTGGGTCATCCATGAACACATATAAGCTAACGTAAGCTTATTCCAATTCGTTAAATTAATGAAACGGGGGGTTTTATCGATTACTTTAGGTTGGCAGAAGTGAAAATTTATCGTAAAAAGAAACTGCGTGCTGCATATGAAAGTATATACTCGTAGCCTACGATACGAATGTCGCTGTTGCCATAGAAATAGCGCTCGTATCAGGTGCTAAAAGTTGACGAAATTTTCGACGACAAAATATACTCGTTCAACACCAACGTCCAACAACCACACGTCGTTCGATCTACGTCATTAATTTTAATTTAAAAAAACGTTGAAAATTTTCTTACATTGATACGTACGTATAAAGTGCTGGTTATGTGAAAAAAAACCAACACACACACCAGCGACCACCACATAGCCCAAAATGGTGGAAAAAAATAAAACCATTTATCATTACGGGTTGGTTTTGTTGTTAGACGAGCTGAGCCGAGCCGAGCAACGCGTTGGTATTTTAATTTCATTTTAAATTTACAATACAGCAAATGAGAGAAAAGAGCAGCGAGCTAGGAAAATTATTCATAATGGGCGCGGAGTATTAATCCTTGACGGTGGAAAATAATGATAATAATGATGATAAAAAAAAAAGGAACGACGAGTCGTTATAATTAATTCTACGAGAGGGTACCGCCTCGTATATATAGCGTTTATAGTGAATCTTGAGTTCGCATCGAGATCGTTGTGTGGAAAAATTTTCCAAGAGTATAATAATATTACGTATATCTCTGGATGACGATTATCTTTTCACAATACGAGGATGGCGGGGCAGTGGTCGCCCAATCTCACTCCCTCCGCCTCACTTGGTCGGCATTTTTGTAACGTCCGGTCCGATATATTTAAAATAGAAAAAGGCCTTTTCATACTATACGTATATACTAACAAAAAACACGTCAAAAACTTGCACACGTCCGAATGCTGGTGCTGGTGCTGGGTGCGTTTATGATACGGAAATTTACCACATAAAAAGAGGGTGAATTTCTAGGCACAGAAGCATACTCGTAGGTAGGTAGATTAGAGGTACAGTACACGTACGTGAATCGTAATATCGCGAAAGAAAAGCCACTACTGGTGAGAAATTTATTTTCGTTGCGATTTTCTATTTTCATCTCATCATTTTTACAATATTTACCGACTTGTGTGATGTAATATATCGATTAAAGTAAAAAGTTTGACGACAGTTGAATTATTCGCCCCACAACTGCAAGAAAAAAGTCAAGGCAGATATATTTGAGTACTTTAGAGTCAAACCCAGAATTCTCCACTTTTCACCATTTTGAGAAAAACGCAAAAAACTGATGAAAGGTGTGAATCAGTAGTAGCAGGTTTCTGATCTCGCCTATATATAGTGCTTCGGGTAACAATCGAATTGACAAAAAAAAAAAAAATTTCAAGTCTTTCCATAGCAGTAATTCACGATACCATTTTGGAGAATTCTGGTTTTGACTCCAAGTCTGTAAAAAATATCGAAAATACACGAAAATGCATGATAAAATGAGGGATAATTCTAGATTCAAGTCTGTTGAAAGTATCTCAAGGTTGTTTATAGTCGACTAGAATGAAAAAAAAATTTTTTTGAAGTATTTTTTTTCAAAGTTTGACTTGAACCGGGTATTTTGGACCCCCTAACCATCATGGTATCAAATGGGGTAAAATGTTGAATGGCAATTGATGCGTACCTACTAACTGTACCCAAAACGACCATAATCTCATTTTTGAAAATTTTGGACATTTTTCGGAATTTGACTCTGACCCGGTACTTTGGACCCCCCCTGACTGCGTCATTGTGTCAGATAGGTAAAAACGGAGAATGGCAATCGATGCGTACCTACTAACTGTACCCAAAACGATCATAACCTCATTTTTGAAAAATTTGGAGAATTCTGGGTTTGACTCTAAGGTACTCATTTGTTGACACGTCTGCTTTTGATTTTAAAAAAATATGTCAAAGGTGTCTATTTTAACCCCCCCCCCCCCAAAAAAAAAAGAATACAAATACTTACCTACAAATACATCAACGAAAATATTTTTGAACATTTTTGAGCAGTTCAGAGCCCAGAACTACCTATCAAAACCAGTTAAAATTTCAACAGAAAATCAAAAATTCCTATCAAAATTTTTTCGAATAAAATGTTTCAAATTTCAGGATAAACTTATTAATAAGAAAATAAAAAATTTTCATCAAAAAATGTTATTTTCGCACTTTTAAAGAATTTTGACCCCAAAACTAGATCGTGATTTTCAGGATTTTCAAAAATGATGTCGTGACCTCTTTCTCACCTCCCTCCCCCTTCAAAAAATCGAGTCTTCAAGGTGTCCCCAGATTTTTAAAATATTCCAATAGAATATTTTTTTGATATTTTTCTTCATGAAGGTACTTACCTGGACCTGCATAGGATTTCAAGATTCACCCACTTCTCCCACCAGCCCTCTTGGCCCAATTCATAAAAATTCAAAATCCAAGCATCAATTGTGCCTGAAAAATTTTAATCGTCAATTCAACATTGCTTCAGAAGATCAATAGATTTTTGTGCTCAAAAATCTCCAAAACTGTTCAAACAGTTATGTAGAGTTCCGATGGAAAGTTTTGGATTTCTCGCGAAATTTTAACCCACTTTGATATATTATAATATGCAGATCACGATCATAATAAATTCAAAAGTTCCGAAAACCATGTCCAAGTTCCAAGTTGAAAATTCTTCAAAAATGCTTGAAAATATTTTCGTCGAAGTACTCGAATTTTTCGCAAAATTTTAATCTATGTAATTTGATGGATCGCGGGACACTTTCAAAAGTTTCAAAAATCATGAACGAAATTATTATTTTGGGCTTTTATGGACTAATGGCGATTTGGGGACTTTTTATAGAATTAATTGAAAATCTGAAAATCCCCAAAAAAATTGCTGGAGACTCCAGAACGGTTGGGAACCACTGCCATATAAACTGAATCTTAGCTTTTAAACTTCACTGGATAAGACTGTGGAAATTTCTGTTTTAAAAAATTTATTGGATGTTGCAGAACTATTCAAAACGATCCGAAACGGTTTATAATCGATTCTGGAAGTCCAAAATGGGCCACATTAAAAATTTCGGCTTTTTATGTCGATTTAATACAGTTTTGATTTTTTTTCTTGCAGTTTTGACCATACAAAAATAATCCACCAAAATTTAGAGAAAGGACTTCAGCACCTGAAATTTTGGCTGATGATGTATTTTTTCATGCTCTTTTGATTTAGCTGTAGCCAGTTCAAGAATTTCTCTATTGATAGTTGAAAGAAAATATTATTTTCTCACAAAATCCAACCAATTCAGGGGGTGAGATTGCAAAAAGACCAAACTAACTTCAAAATAGGAGCCACCCTAGTAAGGATACATACAGGGTGCCCAGAAATATCGAGCACCCCTAAGAAAGTTTTTCATTAAAAATATAGGTTGGCAACGTGAAATAGATGCATATGGTTGGTGGAATGTTATCTCTACTGACCAACAACCAATCATGTGCTATCATTATTATCATTCACTGTGACCAACCAAAGTATTTTAGTAGAAAACTTTCTTAGGGGTGCTCGATATTTCTGGGCACCCTGTAGGTACTAGTAGGTAGGTATTTTTCAAATCTCCGTACACAGTCTGAAAATTAATTTTCTAGACCTATCTTAGGTCATTATTCGAAATGTTATCTCATTTCATCATCATCAGCAAGCGAAAGAGGAATAATGTTTTAAAAAATTCATCAGTCTCATACGTATATCTATACTTACGTGAAATACACATTATTTTCAACGACCTTAGCACTAATACCTATATTATCTATTATTCTGCTCCATAATAGTTGATATAATCAGCCCACTAAGTTTTCGAATTGATTAGCTGTCCACTTATTAAAATATTTCTTCCAATTTCTTTCGTTATAAATCAATAAAAAAAGTAGGTTATGACTTTGAATTTTGGTCAAATATGTATTTTTTTCATCGTACGTATGAAAATCTCAGTAGTATACCAATTATCATATCACATCGTAAAAAGGCATCGATGCGAATAAAATCAGAGTAGGTCTAGGTAAAGGCAAAAGCACCGTCCTATATAAGTATCTGAAAGTGATGAACTGTCTGAAAATATACTTATTTGTGAGTTAAGTAAACGTCTTTAAGTTCGGTTGAACGAGTTGTTGCAGATTTTAAGACGAGAATTCGGTGCTCAAACGTCTTCCAAATTGAATAAGTAGTAAGTACTAAATGCTAATTAAATATTAGGTACTCGTATATTGTTAGATATGAAATATGGATTATTATTTCGTGTTCTTAGTATTTTACTTACATGAACATACCTACCTAATTTAAATCGAAACAATTTATTCATTTTTTTCTCTCTAATACTTGAGCATGGTGCACTAAAAATTTTCTAGTGAAATAGGTATCATTTTGAAAAATGAAAATACAAAAAATTGCATAAATAGAATTTCTCAAATTGATTTTTGTATTTAATTTTTTTTGAAAATAATTTTCAATGTTTTAATAGGTAGGTAATTTTTGATTTTTTTAAAAATTTTGAACTTTCTAGAAAAAATAATATGTGTGGGCGCATACGGAAAGGGACCTACCGACCAAAACGTAAATTTTACAGGAGAGCCGTTTAAAGTTTTGCGCGCGGTTATTTCTCTTGTTGTTACTGTAAGATTACGTAGGGGTATTCCAACTTCGAAGGTCCTACACTTTACCACACACTCACACACGCCCTCCAATGACTTCTACCGGTCAGATTATGCACTGCATTCAAGTTTTTTCGATTATGAATTCTGTCATGGTTCACTTAGAAGCGAAAAATTTCGATGAAATAGGAGTTATTGGCGGGTTTGGGAGGTTCCATTCGATTCTCTAAGAGTTCCTACAATAATTTCAGGAAAAAAAAAAATTTTCATTTTTTGGTCGGTAGGTCCCTTTCCGTACGCGCCCTCACATATGGTACTGTATAAAAATTACGTTTTCAGCTAAAATCTATTCGTTCGAAAAATTAAATGGAAGATTATACCTTGAAAACTAAAATTTCATGTTTTTTTTTAATGCCAAAAGTTTATGAAAATTTCAAGAGATGATGGACAACTCGAGAGGTCCCTTTGTCAGTATTTCACAATTTTGAAATTCAAAATATTCAAAAATTTGTCCATTTCTCAACTTGAGTGTATTCTTATGGGAAATAATTCTCTCTTTTGACCCTAGACTTGATCTTTGAATTTTGGATAACTCGACTATAATCACAAATCTCTGTATCCATTGTAAAAAAAAAAAAAAAAACCCAACAAATCTCACCTTAACGTATCTTTTTTCAACTTAGCATATATCTTATACAATGAGTAATTTTTTACTGTTTTCGCAGATGGAGATCGTAAAATCTAACGTGAAAACATTGCTGATAATGTTCGTCCTCCTGTCACTGGCTGCCAGCACTCCAATTTACACAAGTATTACATCTACAGACAGCACTCCCGTCAATAGTACCAGTGGTTTATCATACGAGGCTTTTGCATACAATCACAATAATAATAATGACGTGGAATGTTGGATGTTTTGCTCGTGGTTTTGTACCGGTTCTATCAAGGAGGAAACTAGTTCAACAAGTATAAAAGGGAAATGTACTTGTTATTGTTTATAGGCTGTATCAGAATATTTTAAAACACCTTTCGAGAAAAAATCAAAATAAAATCGTTAATATTTTCTAATACCTAGTTTGGTTTTTTTTTTCAAAATATTTCGTATTAATGTAAAAGGTAACCTCCTCCCTATTTGTTTTCGTTGTCGAATAAAAAATATGAAAATTTTCTCTCAAGATGCAAGAAAGGATTTTGAACTGAGATGTAAAAGACATACTCGTAGTAAGGTAATTTTTAACAACTTTGTACCTATATTAGGTATCAATTGTGCGTCATAATGGGTAATAAGTGCGCATAATTAGCCTACGAAGTTTTCGAATTGATAAACCGTCTATCCATTAAAATGTTTCTTTTAATGTCTTGTGCTATAAATCAATAAAAAAATAAGTAGGTTAGAACATATTGGATTTTGATCAAATATTTTTTTCCTGATATTTATAATGCATTATATACCTACTGGTATTGTAAGATTACAAGTCACCACGCCAATTACATACCTTATCACATCATAAAAAGGCATTGGTCCGAATAATAAAGTTGGTAGGTCTAGGTATACATAAGTATCTCAAGTGATGAACTGTCTTGAAATATACGAGTAAGCTACCTAATTTGTTTGTATAAGCAAACTTCTTGAGTTCGGTTGAACGAGTAGGTAGTTATTTGTAGATTTCAAGACGAAAATTCGGTGCCCTGACGACGTCTTCCGAATTGCATAAATAGTAAGTACAAATTGAGTATAAATACTTAATCCTTTTTGTATTCTTAAGCTATGCGAGGTCAAACAATTATCTTTTTTTTCATATTTGCATAGTGGAATATCAGTTTTTGAAAAGTGACTATACAAAAAATGGAACTGGTGGAATTTTTCAATTTGATTTTTCATGCTGACGAATTTTTAAATTTTGGGCTTGGAAAATTGCTGAGTAAAAATTATATCTTTAATTGATATTTCGTCAATAATATTATTAATCGTATCAAAATTTATGGACGGTTACGAATTTGAAAACTGAAATTTCGTATTCTATATACAACTTTTTTTCTTATAGGTAAATTCCAAAAATGTATGATAAATAATATCAAGTTTCGCTAATTGAGGTTCTTTTCACACACTTTTTTTAAATTGGTTTTTAACATTTTACGTGAAAAATAAGCATTTTAGGAGAAAATTTATCAGAAACAAAGTTGCAGAGAATAAAATTTTTGATCTCTCGAGTCTCAATCAAATTTTTCATACGAACAAGGAAACCACCATTTTCGAAAGAAAGCATGGTATGAAACCCAAATACGAACCAAAATTTCACCCAGCCAAATTTTTCGATTTTTGGCAAATTTTCGAACATTTTAGAATGACTACTTTCGACGATATTTTTATTTTTTCGAAAATATAAGAATGTAGGAATATTTTATTCAGTAAAAACAATGGGAATTAGACTTGAAACTAATATCAACTCCCTTGAACCGAATTTCACCATAATATGGGTATTCTAGAGCATCAGACGCGATTTTTCATCTCTCCAGAATTTTTAAAATTTTTCCAAAAAGCTTCAAATTCTCGGCCTATTTTTTTTTTTTTTTTTATAATTTTTTTTAAAGGTTTTTTCAAATAAACAAATTTATTTACATCTTAAATCTAAGACTAAATCTAAACAAAGTGTATTATCTCAATTTATCCCTAATCCTAGATCTAAGATGCGGGGAGAGGGGGAGGGGGAGAGGGGAAAGACGGGTTGTCCACCACGACCCATACCCCCTAGGCGGTTGCCAAGGACACAATCACCCTACCAGGCTTCGTTACTCACGCATGCCTATCAGGTAGTTTGAGTCCCCCAACCCGTCTTGGGAAAAGGATTTTAAGGAGCAGAATTTGGTGCCTAGGGGGGGTCAACAGGTGCTGATCTCCCCTTTGCATTACATGAATTTCGGATATGGGGGGGGGGCATTTGCGAGGAGGCCGGTGCACTTGCTAAGGGCTTCACACCAGCCTCTCACATTGGACTTAGGAGTACAATACTAGATATGGCTAATTATTTTAGGCTGAAAAATGTAGGAAAATAGGTATGATTAGTTAACTTGTTCTACTTTGCAAATATGTACAGCATTATAATACAAAAAAGAAATTATAATACAAGAATGAAGCCCACACTAAATTAGTTTAAGGTTATGGTTTTGAGAAGAATATATTTAGGATATGCATAGGTTTTGAAAAAATCTAACTATAGTTATTTACAGCTTGAGGTAGGGCATTTTAATGGGTTATTTACAGGGTTTTTACTGGTCGATGTTTGGTTGATAGATCAGGATTGAAGCTGTTACTCCTTCTGGGTGCATACTCCGACAGTAACTGGGTGGTCACTGAAGCATTCGATGATGGATTGTTTCACTGTTGGCCACTCCAGTTTATCCAGACCACACCCTAGTCTTAGTACTGCTATCTTTTTGATCTTGAGTTGGTCACATTTGGCAGCAAGTGCTTTCATTGTCGTTACAAAGTCCTTGATTGACGGCTTATCATTGTAGTGTTCTTTGGTGATTGCGTAGAGTATGTAATTTCCACCTTTTTTGAGCTCAACTACTTTACCAACCTTAGCATCCCTTGATTTCAGAGTGTCCTGGTTGCTGAAGGCTCGTTTAAATAGGAGTGCAATGCCCTTGGACATCCTGAAATCCCTGCTGACACAATGGGCCAGGGATATACAAAAAGAAAACACAAGACAATACGCGCGCGTCACCCTTCTTTTTTTACGATTACAGTAAGTAGAAAAATTTTCGACAACGAGACGGGCAAACTGTGGGTATTGTCTAAACAGATCGTCCTCTAATTCCTCTAGGGTGAAGATCCCATTTGATTTGGTCTCTATCTTTCCCCAGTTGGAGTGTTGGATTTTCTTTTCTAGTTCCTTCTCAGCTTGTTTGAGAATTTTCTCCACCCCAGCCGGGGTTATTTGGCCCATCTGAAGGTAATCGCTGTATGGCAGTAGACAACCCACAGCAGCTGGCCCAACTGGGTGGTAGAATCTCTCTTTTATCCCTCTTAGAACAAGGTACTGCATTGTGGGTTGGTATACGTGATGTGAAAATATCAGAGAGTAAGTAGGGATGGCCCAGTTCACTGTCAGTGATCAACTGGTCCATTGCCTTGTCAACTATGTTACATGCCACATTTTGGTTTTCAATATCAGCAAAGTGTTTTACCAAGGATTGATTGTGGACTAATAGGATTGTCCAGCCTTGGTTTACGTGTGTGTCTGAAAGTTGTTCTAATAAATAAGACGCGTTGGTTGACATCTTCAAGTGTTAATCCATTTTCATAAGGTCCCAGAGGTGTGTAGTTTCCACCAGGAACCCGCCCCCCTGAAGGGAGCACCCTTTACGAGACATCTGCATTTCTGCAACTTGAATCAAATTTTTTCAAGATTTCTTTTCAATTTTTGTATTTTTCCAAATTTTTATTTTTTTGGTATTTTGCATTTCTAAAAAAATTGTCAATTTCAGAGCTTGGGATTTTTTTGAAGATGGAGATCGTAACATTCAAAGTCAAAATATTGCTGATAATGCTGATAACGTTCTTCCTTCTGTCACCAGCTGCCAGCGCTCCTATCGATAGTACATCAAGTACATCATTGTACGAGTATTATTCATACGCCAACCACGAAAATAAATACGTTAATCGCGGAGAATGTCAATCGTTTTGCATATGGTATTGTCAACATATCACCGAGCAGAGTAATAATTCCACAAGCATTAAAGGGAGATGCACTTGCTATTGTTTATAGGCTACATCATCACAAGATTTAAAATAATATTATATTAAGACAAAAGTAAAATAAAATCTTCGATTGATAACAGTAGACTAATCAACTTTTTTTTACCAAGATATTTCGTAAATGTACAGTAGATATTTTTCAACTCTGAAATATCAAAGATTCAAAACTTGGTAAAAATCACGAAAAATTCAAATATTCTCACAAAATTTTTTTATGAAGGCATTTTTGAAGAATTTTCAACCATAAATTGAGATATGATTTTCGAGATTTTCGGAAAAGTGTCATACTGTCCATCAATAAAATGGGTTAAAATTCTAAGAGAAATTAGCATTTCTCAACGAAAACGTACTTTGAGCATTTTTGAAGAATTTTGAACCAAAACATTGATAAAATTCCCAAAAGCCCAAAAAAATTACTCCTCGAGATGCAAAAAAAAAAAATTATTTCGTAATACTTGATTTGAAACAATCGTTCAAAAATGTATCGTGTTTAAAATTTATTGAAAATAATATAACCAAAAATCTCTGAAAATAATGATTGTTTGAATAGAGAAGCCTAGCCATGGGCTTACAACAAGATGCGTCGAAAGTCCTCTTTTAATCAAGTTTATTCGATATCTAATTTTATCGGGATTTCGTTCAATCAACACTATCGTCGTATTTTTACTTTACATTTACCTACGTTTGTTTACCTTTAGCTTTTGGGAATTTCACGTTGTTTTATATCACGTATCACGTACTACAGAATCAATGCAACACAACTACCTACAAATCTAATACACATCCCATATCTACATGAAGGCAATAATAGGTTAGGTGCAAAGGTGAAAAGAAATTTATGAGTTTTAAAATACACGTACTGAAGGTAGGCTGGGTGCACATACATGCAGTCGAAGAGTTTGAAAATATGGATTACTTTCTAGTCGAGACTTTCGATAAAGGGGTATATTTTTCCATTTTTCAACCTTCCATAAAATACAAACAGCATTTTTTTTATCCGCAATGAATCGAAAAACGAAAAAAAAAGGTAGTAATAAACTGAGATATGGGGTTTTTTGCTCGCGACTATTTGTTTTTCCTGCTTCGCCGATAATAATTTGCCACCGTTTCACCGTTTACAGTTCAACAGTAAATAAATAAAAGTTATACCTGAGGTAAATTTATCGACTGCTGAAAGTAAGTATATTTCGATTTATTTCTCGTAGCTGACTTACGATGGATTTCTGTTAGATTTGTGATAAGAAAATTACCATAAGATTGAAAAAAAAAAAAACAAAACAAAACATAAATCACATGCATACATATTTTTATGAGAAACTCATCTTTTTGCACCCACACGAATGTACTTATTACAAAAAAAATTGGTAAGTACCCTCATTTCGCCATTTTGAGCATATAAATTTCAACAAATAAGAAACCACAGCAGCATGTATGTAGAAGTAGATATACAAGTACGTGCATTTCGGCTGAAACTGAAGCCATTATGCGGGGATAATTTCGAATTAAATCACATTAACGACTCTTAGGGGACACATCGGCATTCGACAAATGCCTAGAGCTCCGAAATATAATACACGAATATATACGACACGTACTAGAAGAAACATATAAAAGGGGTAAAAAGTAATTTGATATTACTCTAGATAATAAACAATGGTCAAGGATTTTGCAATCTCCATTTTTGTGAATAATAAGGCAGACATTATCCTATACCGGGTACCGAGTAGATGATAATTTTTCAAAAGAGAGAAAATGAGAATGGATGTAGCTGACGTTTTTTTACGTTTTGATATTGCTTTTTATAGCCATTAAAAAAGGGCAATGGAAACAGTAAGAGCATAAGTATGCCTTCCTATGAGTACCCCAAGAATTCCATATTTCATAGAATTAATTATTCTTCTTCACGAGGAAACCATTCAAAATTACACACCAACTTCAGCGAAATCGAGCTAGATCAAAAGAGCGTGTTCTGAAATTGAAGTAGATAATCAAAATTTGGTACGTCTGAGTTTATTTTTGAATTTTTGAAAATTCGAAAAATTCAATAAACCTGCTAATATGACAAATCTTCAACTTTAGGGACCCCTTGAGAAGTAATAAGTAAAAAAAATTATGGCCATTTGTGCAATGAAGACTAATTTCTTAATTATGTAGTACAAAGTAGCAAAATTAGACAAGATTCAACAAAAAAAATTGTTTGAAAATTATTTAAAATTAATAGTTAAGAGTTGATAAAAATCATTAAAAAAAAAAAAACAGAATACTTACCTATTTTAATTAAATTTATATTTTTCGCAATTTTGATCAAAAAAGTGAGGCTCTTTCACAACTTTTTGGTAAAATTCAAGACTTTTTCAATTTTTGGCAAAAATTGGAACTTTTGAGCAATTTTTTTGGGGGGAGGGGGTGTTTATAATTACTAGATTATTACACCCAATACGTCAGATTATATTAAATTTGTCAGGTTGTGTTTTTTAACAAGAGTAATAAATTTTTCTATTTTGGAGAGGCTGTCAGGAATGGAGAGAGAGTTTTCATCTATTTAGGGGCTTTTAGGTAAAAATGGTTATGTGTGATTTTGGTGTGTCCAATTCTCATTCTTGTTAAGATAACGTCTTCAAGTCTATTCAAGTGGGAGAGGTTTTTCCAAGGATGAACTGATTTTTCATGTTGAATTGAAAGAGCTTGTTGGCTGTTTGTAATTTTGCCAATTCATGTATATATTTTGATTGAGAAAAGATTTGATGACGTCTTGGCAAAAAAGTGAGAATTTTCGATACCTTTCTGGAAAAAGAAAGACTTGGTATTTTTCAGCAAAAAACGAAGTTTTGACAATTTTAACAAAAGGCAGGGCTTTTGGCAATTCAGAACAAGAAAACGAGACCTTTGAGGAATTTTAGGGAAAAAAAACGAAAGTCTTGAGAAATCTTTGAAACAAAAAATACGAACTTTTGGAAACTTGGGACGAAAAAGCGAGACGTTGGCACAATTTTCAAAAAGAAGTAAAACTTGGGATTCCTGGTAAAAAAAAATGGCAATTTTTAGGCTAGTAATGTTCAGACGAGAATTTTTGTCAATCAAGGGAAAATGCAAGACTTTGACAATCTGAGCAGAAAGCAAAATTTTCAAAAAATAATTTTTGGGAAAAAAGTAAAACTTTTTAGCAATTTTTTGCAAAATGAAAAAAGTGAGAGACTATTTGGCAAGTTTTTGGTACAAAAGTGAAAATTGGAAATTTCAAGTTAACAATGTGGCCCTTTTCAGGAGTAAGGATTTTTTTGTCAATTTTTGGCAAAAAAGTTGACTTCGATAAATTATAGGTAGCAAAACGGAGGATTTTTCTGAAATTGCCTATGCGGTAAAAAGTGATTATTTTTCACAAGCTTTAGGTAAAAAGTGAAATTTTTTGACATTTTTCGACCAAAAAATTAAGATGTTCAGTCAGTTTTTGGCAGAAACCATAACGGCAAATTTTTACCCAAAATAAGTCACTTTTTCGTAACATTTTGGCGGGTAAAACGGTGAAGTTTCCGGTGATTTTAGGTAACAAAGTGAAACTTTTTAGTAATTTCGGTAAAAATATACAATTACATATTTGGAAAAAGCAAGACTTTGACAATTTTAGCAAAAAGTTCAACTTTTTTCAATAATTATTGGCAGACTTTTTGGGTCTATTATTGATAAAATTTTGATTCTTTGCACAATTTATAGTGCAAATTTAATATCAAAAAATTCACAAAAAATCGGAAAATACATTTTAGCACCTGCGACTTTTATTTATGATGTATTTTTAAGGGCGCGTACTTGATTTTGACAAAATAATTCACTTTAAAGCCAAAAAAAGCTCGAAAAAGTTACTAAAAAAGTGACAAAACATGATGATGATGAGAAAAACATTTTTATGTTGTAATGTTGAAAAAGAACAAACAAAAGCACCAGAACATTGAAAATTAAAAATGTTCTAATTTTCAATTTCAAAAAGTTGAACTATTTTGATACTTGATGGCAAGAAATCGAGATTTTTGGGAAATTTTTGTGAAACAAAGTGAAGATTTTCACAATTTTGCTAAAAAGCCAAAATTTGATCATTTTAGCGAAAAGCAGTAATTCTTGAAAAATAGTTAAAGAAAATATTTGTTTTTCATAATTTTTTCAAAACGCAAAAAATGCCAAAAAACGAAACTTTTTGGCAATATTTAGCAAAAAGCAGCTTTTGGACAGTTTTGAAAAAAAATTAGACTTTTCGAAATTTTTTGCAAATTTTTTTTTTGTAATTTTGCTGGAAAAAACGAGCCTTTTAGTCAATTTTAGAAAAAGGGAGCATTTTTGACATTTTTAGCCAAAAAAGGACTTTTGCAGTTAATGACAAAAAAAATGATAACTAGGTAGAGGTACCTGCAATTGAACATGAAGAAAATCAACGATTACAAATGCATGCCAACAACATCGAAGCTTTTGTCGATTCTGTCAACAAAGGAGAGGTCAACGACATCTACTTTCAAACACAAGGTTTCGATCAACTTTGAAAAAAAAACCTTGCAAAAAATTCACGATCTAATTGCTCCACCCCTCGAACATCTTCACCCATCCCTAATGTGTCCAATTTATCGATGTGTCCAATTTATCGGTAAACTCGCCTAATAAATCTTCTTCTGTTCAGCCTCAGGCGCAAGATACGCCTGATACTTCTCAAGCAGATGCTTCAGAAAATATATCAGAGCCCAGTACGGCCTCGACATGGCTAGAATCGATCAATGAAGGAGATGAATTCGATGAAGCGATCAATAATGTTCAAATGTCATTTTTTTAACAATTTTTTTTAATTCTGTTCAAACTCTCTCTACCTACCACCTACTACCTACTTTCTTGCAATCTACGTATGTCGAAAAAGCAAGCCTTTATTCCAATCTTTCAATTGAAAAGTGAGACTTTCGAAGAATTGTCGGAGAAAAATTTGGTGATGTACGAGGAATTTTTTTAAACCGAAAAGAGACAGTGATACTTTTTTTTCGCCAGCTCTAGGCTTTTTAATAATTCTTGGGAAAAAAGCAAGACTTTTTTTAAAATTTTGGCGAAATTCCAGACTTTGACAATTTGATTTGTTTTGGGAAAAAATGTGATTTTTTGGTATCTAACTATAGGTATTTTTGGACTATTCCAGCATCCTCCAGTCAGGTTTCAATTTTCTCCAGGGAATTTCAAATTGCCCTAGAATGATCAAAAGTATGGTTCTTTCTCAGCTTGAGTCTGCAGGCACATTGATTAAGATTATACACAGTTCAGCAGTCATTTTAGAAAAATTTCAAATATTATCTATACCTACAAATAAGTAAATAAACGTCCAACTTATCGTAATTTTCATAGGACTATACGCACAAATCAAACTCGAACACTCCGCTCACCCTATAGAGAAAACCCCTATTATTCTAAATTAATCTCGAAGCTCGATGCTGCAAAAAATAATACGCTAAAATATAAAAACCAACTTTCCAATTCCATAATTGCGCGAAATTAAAATAAACAACGGGTAGGTACGAGTACTTTGCCGATTAATAATATTTCAAAATATACGGGTTCGTCAAGTCAAATAAAAATCCGAAGGGCTGCTAAAATCAAGCTCGACGATAAGTTAGGAAAAAGGTTTTTATGTAAATATCGAAATTTTATGGCGGCTCGAGAGGGTTCTGCAGCATACCATATCTATACTCGTACTCGTATACATATATAGCGGAATACGTGATGAAGTGAGATGAGGGAGATGATCGGCAACGAGACACGAAAATATAAAAATAATAAAGCCCGAAGACTTGTTTATTTTTCATCGTTTAATATCTACATATAGTATGTATAGCTGAGGCATAAGCGTACATAAAAATATGCGAGTTGGAGTATAACGTATTGTGATGCTGCTGTCGAGCTGGCTGCTGCTGCTGAGGTCTGTCTATATTTTGTAGATAAAGCGTACCTACGCAGCTAGAATGAAGGAGAGAATGAGTAAAAGCGGACTGCTGCGGAAGAGAGTAGATTGTTTGAGCAAGATTGAGAGGGAAAAGGATGATGGGTTGAGGTATCGGGGGTGTAAAAGGGCGAGTATTTTAGGTTTCGTTGATATCGCGAAAATTACCTCGCGCGTATAGGTATTTTTGTACAGTACACTCACACAGAAGCGCAGAGAGATACGAGAAGGAGGCGAAAAGGAGAGAACGAGAACGAGAAATATATAGAAAATTTATACACAGACATTCTAGCTCGCAGAGCCGGCTCGTCCGCACGTATTAGGTATACTCGTACGTTGTTAAAAAGCTCGCAAAATGGCGGAATGTGCTTAACCTTATGAAAACAAAACAGCTATAGGAAAAAAAAATACCCTAAACTAAACTTATATTTATGTGGAAGCCCGTCCCTTTAACCCTTTTCGAATAAAAACAAGTCGCGAGCAGGAAGCGGGTCCGCCTATTTCTCATTAGCTCGAAAACAGGGTTCTCCTTTTTATACGGCGCCGATGAGGCTTCGAGGCTTCGAGAGGGGAAATCGTGGCCACTTTAAAATGTATTTTATGTATTTTTGTACGAAAGGCGGCCGCGCCGCCAGGAAGCGAACACAGTAAACCTCCGTCCGGCGAATAAATCAACGGTTAAATTACGGGCTTTTAATTTTATTCTATTCGTTGCCATGGCTACGGTGTGCTGCGACATTATCTTTGCAAAGCTCTCTCTCGCGTCTCCGCGACGACGACGACGACGATGTCGGATACTGGATGCTGGATGCTGGATGGTGTACATTCTGTGATGTCGTCCTCTCGGTGTCTTTCGACACCCTTTTCGCATTCCTCTCTCTCGTAGTCGTGGCGTTATCGTTTTTCCAATTATTTTCCACTCGCTCTCGTCTTCGTCGCTTCCTCCTTATTCGCTTCACATTCTCTCTCGTCCTATATAACTGCCAAGTTTTCTGTCGGAACGCTTCTTGCTTGTGTGTCGATTGCCTTTAAATGCGTACCTGCTTTCGGTGTTTGGCTTTTTCTCATCTTTAATTCTGAATTATTGAAGAAATATAGTTTTTTTATCTTATCCAGAGAGTACATTTAACGTCAAATCAAGCTTAAAAGGTCTTTCTGGGGGCTGCTGGTTATTGGAAAATTCTCTGGTTTGGTTGTCTTTGGATCTTCTTCCATAGGAAGAAATTCAATCGCGATTTCTAGATAAGTGCATAATGATTCATTATGTAAGATCAAGATTCTCAAAAAATTGTTCGATGAAAACAACCTTTCAATTTTTTTTAAAAGTTTCAGAATTCAAGCTTTCTATTAAAAATTGAATCACGCTGGTGAGAAATTTACAACTTCACACAGTTTCATTTCAATTCAATTGACTTGATTTTTTTCCTGTAAGACCTTTACAAAGAAGGTATTCAGCCAGCACAAAAGTTTTCGAATCACACAAAGGGGAATCGAAAAAAAAAACCACGAAGTACACCACCAGAGCAAATTTCAGCAATTGAAATTCATTTATCGATTTTTATAGAACCTTTAAAACGTGAAAAAAATCAAAATTTGATCAACTCAAGATAAAAGTCTGCAATTTACTTCATGTGCTACTTCTGACCTCTCGAGTTCATTTCTAATAGTTTTGAGTCGTTCTGGAGCCTACAGCAGATTTTCAAGTTTTCTAGTTTTTGATGGAAAAATCCATAAATAGGGTGAAAATGAAAATATAAGAATCTATCAATTTAGATTTGCTGTTTTGGTCACCTTTTAGATCGATTTATAGGCACACATTCTTTCCTAATGATTATAGACCCATCAGTCTTCTCTCTTCTCAATCCAAAATCCTTGAAAAAATCATTCATAAACGTCTTTTGGACTTTCTGAAAAATGAACAGATTTTGCCATCTTTTCAGTATGGTTTTTGTAATAAAATGAGCACAGTTCATCAGTTGCATCCAATGATACATACAACTTATTAACAACGGCTATGAAAAGAAGCAATTCACAACTGCAGCTTTTATAGACATCAAAAAGTCCTTCGACTCTGTATGGCATTGCGGTTTAATTCACAAATTAGTTACAATCGAAACACCCACCTTTCTATGTAAAATCATTTCTTCCTTCCTTCAAAATAGGAAATTTTATGTTCAAATCAACGATGAAAGCTCTTCGCTTTGAGGAATCAGCCAAGGTGTACCGCAAGACGCTGTATTGAGTCCAGCATTGTTCATCTTATACCTACTGCTATATGTGACGCGACAAGACAAAATCGACTTTCGGCCCTAAAAAATTATTTTTCACTTTTTGACAGATTTTTGGTACTCGGACATTCAAAAATCATTTAAAACCACCAAGAAGTCCCTATGATTTGCATAGCTCCATAAATACATGGTAATCCAGTCAAAAGTGTGCTCATTTTTTTGATTTTTTCATTATTTCAACTTTTAAATCGACCTGGAGGCGAAACAAAGCGTTCTACGAAAAAAATACATCGAGCAAAGTTGTAGAGAATTAAATTTCCAAAAACCAATTAGAGGTTTATTTTTCTCCAAAATGCATAGTTTTTCCGTTATTCTCAAAAAACAGACATTTTATGGTAATCATCATGAGGTTTTTGTTTTTTGAGAAAAACAGAAAAACTATGCATTTTGGAGAAAAATAAACCTCTTATAGGTTTTTGGAAATTTAATTCTCTACAACTTTGCTCAATATATATTTCTCATAGAACGCTTTGTTTCGCCTCCAGATCAATTTCAAAATTGAAATAATGAAAAAATTTTTAAAAAATTGAAAAAATGAGTGAAATCATGACTCAGCCCCCTGTATCAATGTAAATAACCATTTTACCCAGTGATATTCACACAAAACAGGCAAGAAACGTTATTCAAGACTATGTTTAGCTCAGTTTAGCCGGAGAACCTGATTAGAACGCAAGCGCTTCCGCTAAACAAGCAGAATTGGACTGAAAACTTTAACCCCCATAACTCAAAAACTTATTTTCAGTTCGAAGGTCGATTTTGTCGTGCCGCGTCACATATGATATTCCTAAACCAGCTGATAATTAAATAGCAATGTTTGCTGATGATACGTGTTTACTCAGCCCAAATAATGATCATCTAATTGCTTGTAATCAACTTCAAGCTGGTATCAATAAATTGGAACCATGGTTTGAACACTGGAAACTTAAGCTAAATCCTCTTGAAAGTGAAACAAAAATCTTCACACTTCACAAAATCTCACCGACTCCAGAAATCTTAATCGATAACACTGTGGTACCATGGAGTACATCAACAGTTAAATATCTCAGCATACACTTGGACCAGAAACTATCTCTCAAGAACCATATCATTCTCAAATCACATGATGCCTACCTCAAACTATGTAAACTTTACCCCTTACTGAATCGTTGCTCCAGATTGTCTACATCTTATAGTCTACTTCTTTACAAAAGTCTCATCCTTAGCTCATTCGCATATGCAGCGCCAATATGGATAACAGCTTCAAGAACTAACGAACATAAGCTACAAATTATACAAAACAAAGTTCTGCGAATCATTACAAACGCACCATGGTTCCTCCAAAACGATCAGTGTTACATAATGAACTGCAAATAGAATCAATCAATGCCTTCTCTGAAAGACTTACTGAAAAATACCTATTCACGCTGGAATCCTTGATGACTTCAAATTCCTACTTGGCAAAAATCTTATGAATTGTCTTAAAACACATAAAAATCCCCAAAATCTTTTTTGATGCAATAAAACAATAATTCTTTCAAATCGTTATATTTGTAGGTTTTTATAAAATTTTCTGCCTATCCTCTTAAGTATTGCGTTATTATTGTATAAAAATTGATCACTTCGTGTACAGCGTTAAGGCGCTGAGCCGAATAAATACATATTTCTCTCTCTCTTTCTCTCAAAATTCCTTTGTTGTAGGTTCAAATCGAGAAAAATTTTTGGTAATTTAAAAAAAAAACTGAAGAATTTGTCATTTGCGTACCTGAGAAGGAAAAAAAGCTGAAATTTAGTCAATATTCTAATTTTTGACCTTTGGAGTCGATTTGTAATTGTTTTGAGGTACATATTTTGAAGCTTCCAGCAGATTTTCACTTTCTCCAGTTTTTGAAAAAAAAAAAAAAAAAAAACTCTCAATAGAGTCAATTGTAACAAAAATTCAGAATTGATCGATACAATCAGAAACAATAGGTAGTCTTCTTCAGATACTCATTTGAATTTTCAACTTTGAAAACCAACTTGAAAATTTTTCAGATTTTTTTTCAAATGTTTCAAATTTGTACCTATGTAGAAAAAGTAAAAATATCCTCTAAACCAAAACAAATTTCTTCCTAGTCCAAAATTTTTCTATTTTTCAAGACGACTAAAAAAAAATGACAAAAATCAAAATTTAGAGATCAAATAAAAAATTTGAAAGCTTCAAATTTAAAAAAATTGAAAAATGGGACTTTTCAATTTCGAATGTTTTTATTTGAGAGGGAAGAGGGAGAGGGAGGGTAAACATTTATTCCAGTCAGAAAATTTTCATTTTCAGTCAAACCTAGAAAACCATTTTTAAAACAGTCAAAATTTTAAAAATGAAGAAGATAAAAAATTGAAAATTTGAAGAGTGATATTCCAAAACTCGCTTTGTCCATTTTTATCAAAGTTGGGTTTTCAGTGGTACCTGGTAGACGAAGTATTAACTCACATTCCTACATCATCAACCTACCAAAATGAGATGTTAAACTCACCTAAATAGCCAATTCACTAAAAATTAAAAAAATAATAATGTTCCAAAACGCGCTTTGTCCATTTTTA
Source organism: Planococcus citri (assembly GCF_950023065.1). Lineage (NCBI taxonomy): Eukaryota > Metazoa > Arthropoda > Insecta > Hemiptera > Pseudococcidae > Planococcus > Planococcus citri. Next base: position 69,303,954 of record NC_088680.1, read on the forward strand.
TTGAAATTTTTTTCAGCAGTATTTAGTGGATGAAATGTATACCTACACTCCTACATCATAAATCCACCCAAATAAAGTGCTAAACTCGCCTAAAAAGCCAATTTATCTGTTTAAAGGGAAACTGTTTTTCCTCTCTCCTGAAAAGTTGTGAAAATGGACAAAGCGAGTTTTGGAATATCACTCTTCATTTGAACTTTTGGGTACAAAAATGGAGAAAAAGCAGGACAGTTTTGTAATTTGGACAAAAAGCGCAACATTTTGACGATCTTGATGAAACATGAGTCTTTCATAGAATTTTGGTACAAAAAGTCTGTAAAAAAAAACAGAATTTTTTCTTTATCAAAACTACAGGATTTCGGCGAATTTTTCAGAAATAAAAAATAAAAAAATTACTGAACTTTTCTGTAATTTTAGCAAAAAATGATACTTCAGACAACAAATAGAACTGTTTTGCAATCTTTCTGCAAATTTGTCATAAAAAAAGAAATTTTATTTACATACTTAAATATAAAAGTAAAAAAGAGGATTTTTAGTAAATTTAGCAAAAAAATAAGGCCTTCTTGGTAACTTTGTCAAAAAAGAAGTAAATAGTATTTCACAATTTTGTCAAAACAACAGATGATTTTTGCAAGTCTGTTAATAAAAAAAATCATTTTACCTACAATTTTCAATTTGACCTTGCAAGTTTGAGAAAAAAAAATATTTTTTCGACTATTTTTACATAAACTGAACAACAAGGTTTTTGATATGTTTGATAGACAAAATAGACTTTTTTGGACCGTTTTGTCAAAAAAAAGTACCTATCTACTTGTTTACTGTTTTGGCAGAAAAAGTGATTTTTGCGTGGGTAAAAAAAAGATAGACGTTTTTTGCAATTTAGGCAAGAACAGGGCTTTTCAATAAATTTACCAAAAAAAAACAACACAAGATTTTTGGTAAGCTTGGCATAAAAGTAAGACTTTTCTTGTAATTTAGGTAACAAACAGGACCTCCTCACAAGTTCCACAAAAACATGTTTTTCTTAGAATTTTGACCAAAAATAAATAAAACGTTTACAATTCAGTTGAAAAAAAACACAGAAATTTATTGCAATTTTGTCATAAAAAACAAACAGGACTACATTAGGGGTTTTGTAAGTTTGGCAGGAAAGCGGAACTGTTTTTGATATTGGCAAAAAAATCAAACAGAAGCAGGACATCATGATAAAAGCAGGGAAAGAAAACCAGAAAAGTATAAAAGAAGCAGACTTGTTGGATAATTTTTAAGAAATGAAAATGTTATTAGGTATAGGGCAGGTAAATTTTTTTCAAAATTCAATGAAACTTGGTAAAAAAAATAATAAAAATTTCAAAATCTTTTAACCTTTCCCCTCTGTCTTCACCTAAAACTCAAATTTGTCAAGTTGAGAAATTCTCAAAATACAAGTTTTTCCCTTCAAAAAGTGATAATTTTGTGATTGCCAGCAGTGGGGGGCAGTGAAAGAGGTAATTTTATGCTGACCAAAAAACATTTGAAATTTTTCTCAAATCGAACTTGGACGAGTTTTGAAGAATTCGAAGTCAGAAAAAATAACCAAAATTTGATCTGATTGAAATAGAAAACTTAAATTTTGGTTCAATTTGCCAATTTCCTTCTTTTATAATTGATTTTTCAGAATTCTGAGACGTTCTGAGCCTTCAGTATTTCTAAATTTTTCGATTCGATTTTTAATTTCAAAAAAAATAAAAAAGTAAGAAGCTTCATTATCACTTAATAACTTGGATAAGTCATACTCGCGACCTCGTCCATATATTTGGACACAGATACGTATTTTTTGCATCTACTTAAAATTTTTTTTTGACTTCATCTCAACTAGAAAATTCTAGAGAAAAAAATGTTTACAAAAATTGAAAATCTAGCCTAAATCTTTTGCTCTTGTGTAAGTAATTCACCTGGTAAATTTTTGAAAAAACAATTTAAAAACAATGGCAGGTGATTATACTGAATATTTTATCAAACATAAATCAAACTACCTACGTCAAATTTCACCTCCGATTTTTCAATTTTATCCATACAAGCTCACAATTTGCTTTCCTATCGAAAAAGAAACTCCTCTACCTCAATTAATACACCTCCAATAACCTATAACTTCGCAAAAAAAAATATATAAAACAAAATAATAATAAAAAACTAATTAATTCGTCGATAACACCGTCGAGCTTCAAGAGCTGAACTGTAATATAAAAACACTTCAACGTAGGTACATAAATAGACCAACTCCGGTACTTTGTGAATGAATGAAAAAAAAAAAAAAAACTCCACCGTGAAAAAAAAATTACCTATGCTTATATCAAATTCAGATTGACTTTAAAAATCGAACCCATTGAAATTTCACGTTCAAGTAGACTTTAATTAAAACACAGCTCGCATTTAAAACATCTATAGCCTCTCTACTTTACACGCAGTCAATATGCATAGTACAATACAGTCCAGGTCATATCGTGCATCGTATAGTTCGATGCACATGACGAAAAAAAAAAACAAAAAATTGCACGTAACGTAAAATTGAAATTTAAAAAAAGTAAAAAAATCAACAAAAACGTCGATTATAAGGCAATACAGACTGCAGAAGTGCAGAGAGAGTGTGTGTGAGAGAGAGTGAGCGGGACAAGATTGTGCCTCTCGAATGCAACTTCATCGGTACCATTATGTATTCTATTCCCAGAGTAATTTTTTTTTTGCATGCACGTTCGTTTTTTTTTTTTTTTTTTTTTTTTTTTCATGGCACAGTATACGATATTTATTCAACTTTAGGTACCTACACGTAGTCTCGTATAGCTTATAGCCGATCGATTCGAGTTGAATTTTTTATACCACAGCGATGGCCGAATCGCCCGAATGATGACGATGAGGCGACGACGACCAGTAGATATAGAACCAGAACCGCCGATTAAAAAATTATTATCGTATTAAGTAAAAATACGTATGATAGAAACGCGTTGAAATATCCATATGCATATGCAGTACGTACTACGTAGAGAAGTACACGTCACCGTAAATGGAGTTTATACCTAAATTAAGTTCTCGTGTCATTTTCCTTACGTGTATACGTAATTGCAAAATGGATACGATGAACGACGCCGATGACAAATTTTCACTTAAGCCAGACAGTTTGAATTGAGTAAACTATACGCGAACCCATACGAGTATTATGCACATTGCACGCCGTGTATACGATTTATATGCACATTCGCAGAAAATTAATACACTACACAGTTCACAGACACCGAAATACACACAAATTGCACGAAAATCCTAAGCAAATATGTATACTTACGATATACGCGATCACGAGCAAGAAAAAAAATAATATCTATAGCTCGAAAGAATTCACTAAAACAGGCACACAAGGCAGAAAGCAAAGTCAAAAGAGACTTACGAGTAGGTACCCTTCTCCATTAAGTATGCAAAACGCTGAGAAAGAAGATTTCAGGCCTATAATTTCCCACTTGCGTAGGCGATTGTGTGAAAAAAAAATTAGCATGAAGGTCGAGTAGCATTTCTCCATCGCTAACACCTCGATGAGAGTGGAAGAAAAATGGTCTAATTTGCAAACAGGACTTTTGAAAAGGTTAAAACCGGTACCATACAGCATTATGCAACCTCGGAGCTGGTGCATCAGGAAGTAGGTAGTAGGTACTAGGTAGTTGGTGTGGGAAAAAGGGCTTATTTGCATAAAGCTATTCGCGTATACCGGTACCTTTTACCTTCTACCTTGCAACGTTATACATACGTTGACATTGGCAATAATATCGAAAGAAAATAATGCGTAGATACGTAGACGTACCTAAAATGGTAAGTAAGAAAGTAAGTATGCAAATAAATACGACCACGTGTGAAAGAGTTGGCGAATTCATAGATCTACAGCGTAAGTTTTTAAACACAGTGTGATCCGAAAGTTTTATATTTGCTTTTAAAAGGTGTATTTTTATTTTAAAAACGATATCAGAAATTTTTACTTTGTGCTTAGGGTAGGTAATCTATCAGAAAAAACGAGAAATATGAGTTTTCCAAGAGAACAGAAGCTTCAACAAAATAGGTTTCAAATATAAATTATCCTCGCATATTTCTAGAAGTGTTCTCCATCATTTGATATTGAATGAAAAATCCGAGCAGCAGAAAACATGCAGTGATATTCAGTTTTCTACAACACTAAATTGTCTTCAGAAATTCGATCAATTTTTCGTACTTTTGATCACAAAAATATCCGAACTGGTGAGAAAATTTCGAGTTCAAATAAACCTAGATCGAGAAAACAAGGCAAAAAAATACCTCGCAGTCGAAATTTCAAAAGCCCAAATAATTATATTAATTGAAGTTTAGGAAATTTTTAAAAATCCAATTGGGCCACATAAGAGAAAAAATAGAAATTTCCATTCATGAAATTTTGTATTTCCTCCCCTTCTCCTTAGTCCGGCATATAATAGGAGTAATTGCACCCCCCACCCCCCCGCTGATCTTCCGGGACAATCTATTCTTAAAAGGACATCCTAAGGGACATTTTAAAGCAAACTTGTCCAAAAAAAAGTTGGCTTTACTTACAAAATGGCGGCCATTTTGATTGACAGGTCAGCCGAAATCGCAGATTTTGCGTTCCAACATAGGACTTGCACGAAATTTTTTAAACTTTTCAAAGGTAGATCGAAAGATCATGCAAAAATTTATCACCTGTCAAAATTTAAAGTGCTAAAGTGCGTTTTTCGATTTTTGGTGAATTTTTGAAGATCCCATTTAGGCCAAAAATGAGGGAAAAAATCAAAATTTTACCAAATTGACCGAGAAAGCTGAAATTTGGGATATATCCTATTTTCGACATGCCAAATCGATTGGAGACGATTTCAACCCGTTTTGGGCAGTTCTGAAGCCTCCAGCAGATTTTTGAAACTCGAAATTCCCACAAAATTCCATCAAATTGGAGTTGTAAAGCTAAAATTTATTCTAAAAACTAATTTCAATAAATCAATATTCTACGAAGCACTGCAGGTGAATTTCAAGTCGTTTTGGAGCCTCCAGCGACTTTTTGAAAATTTCTGAAGCCTCCAGCAGATTTTTGAAACTTTAAATTTTCACAAAATTTCATCAGATGGAGATGAAAAGCTGAAATTTACTCTACACTCTAATTTAACACCCTCTGAAGACAACTTCTGGTGGGTTCAAGTCATTTTAGAGCCTCCAGCGACTTTTTTGAAAATTACTGGAGCCTCCAGTAGATTTTTGAAACTTGAAATTTCCCAAAATTTCATCAAACTGAGATGTAGAGTCGAAATTCATTCTGCAAACTAATTTCAATACGCTACGAAGTTGACTGCTGGTGGATTTCAAGTCGTTTTGGAGCCTCCAGACACTTTTTGAAAGGTTATATGGCGTTTTTTTGGAAAATTGAAATTTCCTAAAAGTAGCTGGAAGTTTCAAAATCATTTGAAACTACCATGTAGTCTGCGAAGTAAATTTCAGCTTGCCAACTCCATTTGATAAATTAATGTTGCGGGATTTTCAAGTTTCAAAAATCTACTGGAGGCTCCAGTAATTTTCAAAAAAGTCGCTGGAGCCTCTAAAATGACTTGAACCCACCTGAAGTTGTCTTCAGAGTGTGTTAAAATTAGAGTTTGGAGTAAATTTCAGCTTTTCATCTCCATCTGATGAAATTTTGTGAAAATTTAAATTTTCAAAAATCTGCTGGAGGCTTCAGGAATTTTCAAAAAGTCGCTTGAGGCTCCAAAACGACTTGAAATTCGCCTGCAGTGCTTCGTAGAATATTGAAATTAGTTTTAGAATAAATTTTAGCTTTACAACTCCAATTAATGGAATTTTGTGGGAATTTCGAGTTTCAAAAATCTGCTGGAGACTCCAGAACTGCTCAAAATGGTTTGAAACAGTTTTCAATCGATTTGGCATGTCGAAAATAGGGTATATCCCAAATTTCAGCTTTCTTGGTCAATTTGATAAAATTTTGATTTTTTCCCTCATTTTCGGCCTAAATTGGATTTTTATAAATTCACCAAAAATCGAAAAACGCACTTTAGCACTTGAAATTTTGACAGATGATAAATTTTTGCAAGATCTTTCGATCTATCTTTGAAAAGTTTAAAAAATTTCGTGCAAATCCTATGTTGAAACGCAAAATCTGCGATTTCGGCTGACCTGTCAATCAAAATGGCCGCCATTTTGTAAGCAAGGCCAACTTTTTTTGGGCAAGTTTGCTTTAAAATGTTCCTAACGAATGTCCCCTTTAAGAAAAAAGTTGTCCTGTAGGATCGGCGGGGGGGGGGGGTGCAATTACTCCTATTGTCATATGCCGGACTATACCTTAAATAGTTTGAAGTCGTTTCGAGTCATTTTAAACAGTTTTGAAGACTCCAAAAAATGTTTGTGAATTGGCAATGTCAACAAAATTTCACGAAAGTATGCTAAAGATTTGAAATTTAGTACGTCAAAGGGTTCATATTTGCTTATAATTATTCAGAGAAGGTCAAATTTCAAGACTTGAATTTCACTTCTCGACTTTGGCTGACGAATTAAGTTATTGAAAATTCAAACGGTCTATTCTCCACGAAAAATATCGAAATCTGATAAAATTGAGATAGAAAAATCGATCGATAGTGGTTTTGCACTTTTGTGGATTTTCAAGAAAATTCTCAGATTTTCTAGTTTTGAAAAAAAAAAAAAATTACAACGGATGTAAAATTTTTGAACCAGATAAAACTAACTAAAAACGCATACAAAAATACAGCAACACCCAAAATTTCAAAGAGTAATAAGCATTTTTCAATGTTGGAAATTTTTGAAAATCAGTTTTGGGCCAAAAATACTTTTTTTTTTGGGTGTTTGTAATTACTTGATTATTACACCCGTCGTCGTGTGAGATTTAAATCGAGTTGGTAAGGTCAAGTTTTTTAATTAGGTCTAAGAATTTTTTAATTTCGGAAGGGTCGAAGTTACTAAAACATCAAAATTTAATCAAATTGACCAAGAAATCTAAAATGTGATATGTACCCCATTTTAGACCCTCTGAATTGATTGGAAACAGATTCGAAGCAGTTTGAGCAGTTCTGGAGCTTTCAACAGATTTTTTAACGCTGAAATTTCCATCAAAATTTTACCGAATCAAGTTGGAAAACAAAACTCACATTACATACTCTGATTTTAACATGCTGATAGTCAATTTGAGGTGGATTTAGACCACACTGGAGCTTCCAGCTAGAATTTGATCATTCCAGTGTCATAAAATCTGTCCAAATTAATTTTCCTTAAGTAGGTACGCGACTGATGAAACACCGATTTTCCAAAATCCATTTCACAGTTTTTATGATACTTTTTCACTTTTTAAAATTCTGGAATTTCTAAGAAGCGTGCTTTAGACTCTGCTTTCCATCTCGAATATTTCAAATTTGAATTTTTACACTAAAATTGAGCCAAATTAAAATTTTTAAAAATTCTTCAAAAATTTAAAATGACGAAACAGAACCAGAAATTCTTTTGGGGAATAAGGGGAGCATTTTTGAATTTTTTTTTAGTTCGATGCAAAAAATTTCTGTTGGTTAAAATATTTCTTTCGAGATGGTATAGAGGGGGTGAGGGGGAGAAAGTTGGATCATGCAGTGCAGAAAATACTTGAACGCGGTCTTGAAAATACACCTCAAAATTCATGTCCTTCCTTTCCAAAAAATTTCTCGTTTTATAATCTAATGCTTGCTCTTTCAGAACTCAAAATGGCTCATGAATCTGCATCTCCAAAAATTGCACGAGCTCTCATAAAAGAACTGGAATTTCTCTCAGTGGCAGAATTCATCCCCTCTCCTCCCTTTCACGCATTCAATTCCAAGAAACACTCGATTTAAGACATCTGCCCTTAATATGGGAAAAAACTGCTTTCCTATTCAAATTTCATTCTTTGAAATTTCAAATTGTTTAAAAGTGTAGGAATTTACGAAAATTGTATGATGATTTTTGCTAACTCAAGTATACCTACCGATCTCCCTTTATCACATTTCAGCCGACACAATTCTAACTTTGACAAAAAAAAATTAAAATAGGTACCTTGTTAATTTTCTGTAGCAAGATTATCGAATCCCTAGTTCATTATTCTTTGGAAAATATTTCTCAAAATTTTGAAAAATAAATTCATTACTTAACATAATTGAAAAAGGATAGGACATTATCATCGTATTAGATAATCTGCGGTTAATTCGGGTATCGTACGAGTATTTTTAACGCAAGCTTATGAATGAGCTAATCGTTGAAAAAAATCGCGTTAAATAAGCCGAAGGAGGAAAAACTGAACGAAAATCGTATAATAATCTCATCCGTGAATTGGCGTTGATTAGTATCTTTGTAGTTCATCCGAGCATTTTTCAATTGTGCATTAAAAAATGGAAGGCATTTTAATAAAATAAACGTGAGGGTGTGTTGAACTGATATATTTAGAAAGATCCTATCAAATCGGTGATATTGGGATACTTCAAAGTCAATTGATAAGATGAACCTCATTCCCTACAATACGAACATTCGTACGAGCAAGATTTTTTTTCGAATGTCTTACTTTTTTCTAAAAACTTCCTGAAATTCTCGAATTGTCGCCAAAAACTGCCAAAAAGCCTCGCATTTTTGCTGAAATTGTCAAGTCTCGTTTTTTGTCAACATTTTTCAAAAAAACAAACAGTTACTTTTTTGAATAAAAAGTATACAAAAATTGCGAAAAAAACCTAAAAAGATTTGCTTTGTGCTAAAATTTTTATTCATATTTCCTTTAAAAATTTCCAATTTTTTGCATAAAAAGTGTACAAAAGTCTCTTATTTTTCAATAAAAATTGCAAAAAAGCAATTGCTTAAAAAACTTTGAATTTTTCCTAAAAGTGCCAAAAAGTCTCACTTTTTTAATCAAAAATCACTAAAAAATATTGGCATTTGTTGTCAACAATTCAAAAAAGTCTCAATTTTTTTCAAAAAATTAGCTTTATAGTCTCGCTTTTTTGCCCAAAAATGCAAAAAATTCTCGCTTATGTCCAAAATTGCTTAAAAAAATTGCCAAAAAGCTTAGCTTTTTTGCAAAAAAATAGCAAAAGTTGTGTTTTGTTGACTTTTTTTTTAAAAAAAGACACTTTTTTGCATTAAAAGTTGCAAGAAAGCTCATTTTTTCAACAAAAATTTCAAAAAATTATATTCTGAAAAAAATGTTGTTTTTTTCAAAAAATTCCAAAAATGATCAAAAAGTCTCATTTTCTGTCAAAATTGACTGAAAATTGTCATTTTTTGCCAGCAATACCAAGAAGTCTCAATTTTGACAAAAAAAAGCTTTTCAAGCAATTGTGTAAAAAAAAACAGGACTTTTGTTTGGCAAAATTTGAAACAAAACGAAGACTTTTTAGGCAGTGAGGCAAGGCAAAATTCAATGCTTTTTGGACGTTTTGACAAAAAGCAAGAACTGACCAATTTTGACAAAAATTACGACCATCAGACCAATTTATCAAAAAATTACTTCCTGATATATGTAAAAAGAGAAGAATTATTACGCGTGAGGCGAAATATTGAAAGAAAATGGTACACATGACCGAATTATTCACGCATTTATTTCGATATAACATAAAACCAAACGTTTCGACACACTAGTTGCCTTCCTCAGCGGCATAGTAGTTTTGACGAAAAAAATTACACCTTTTTGTCAATCCGCCAAAACTTGACTCCCTCCAAAAAATTTTGACGAAAAACGGGAGTTTTTGACAATTTTGGCAAAAATTAGTACATTTGATAATTTTACCAAAAGTGGACACTTTTTGACAACTTTGACAAAAATGAACACTTCTAGATTATTCTGCAAAAAATTGATGCTTTTTGACACTTTTCAACTTAGACAATTTTGAAAAAAAAAAACAGGACCTTATACCTAATAGTGTAAGTATTTAACAAATTTTTTTTGGACAATAGGTATTTTAATTTGAAGTTTGTTTTAGTGAATGAAACCATTCAACACCGCAAACAAACATTATTATCAAAGTATTTTGCCATTTTAGAAAATTATCGAAATTACGCGAGTTGATGTCGTTGACACAGGATTTCTCCAACACTACTGAATGAAATTCGCTGAAATTTGAATTTGTTATACTTGAAGTTGAAAATATTCCCAACAAGTTGACGTTGCCCATTTTTTGATTTTTTTTCGTATTATCAATTTTATCGTCATTGCAAAATTAGCATCATCTGAGGGTATTTTTAAATGGTTATATTTTCACTCAAAAGAAAAAAATTGAAAAATGGGCAACGTCAACTTGTTAGGAATACTTTCGAGCATAACATATTCAAATTTCAGCGAATTTCATTCAGTAGTGTTGGAGAAATCCTGTGTCAACAACATCAACTCGTGTAACTTTTATAACTTTCTAAAATGGGAAATACTTCCATGATAATGTTTGTTTGCAGTGTTGAATGGTTTCATTCACTAAAACAAACTTCAAATTAAAATATTGTCCAAAAAAATTTGTTAAATACACGATTATTCGATTTATACGCAATCGAAAAATGCATCGCCTTTAACCAGTGCTCTGCCTTCCATGTTTTGGTTATGCTATATTTAAAAAATGCAATACCTACGTAGAGCACCTGTGAAGTCTAGTCTACGAATAACTCTCAGATAAATAATTTAGTTGTACTCGTTGAGATAAGTCTTATACTTACCCCCTGGGATAGAATAAGTTACTGAATTAATATGGTGCTCGTACCTGAGGATTGGTGACACTCACATGAAAGTTCACTACACTTCGCGGAAATAATAAATTCTTTTCACGAAAGTAAATAGTTTTTATTCTTAAAACAATTGAAACAAATGTTAAGAATCAAAATAATAATTAAACAATTTTTATAATAATAATTATTAACCAAAGTAGTAAAAAGATAACATTAAACGCAAACGTACGTTTCAGTTGCGCATCCAGAAACATACTTAACCAAAAAGTATTTGTCAACAACAGATGTTGTTGACAAAATACTTCTTAAATCACCAGCCAGTGATTTCTGTACTTCTCACGTACACCAAATGTCGGCATGATAGTATCTCACATATGCCCCTCTGAGCTTTAATCCGTATGTAAACTTACAAAACTGAAGAAAGTTTGGAAGAACACGAGAGCACCCTCTTAAAAATTTTTTGAATTACTCCAAAACCTCGTGGAAATTACCCTTATTGTGAACGACCTCATTACCGGGTTTTTAGCTATCCAGATTGCCTTCCAATCCTTCTGAAAAAATTCAAAAATTCTGGAAAAATTGAAAATTGTACTAGGGGCTTCAGAATGGCTGGGGATGGGTGATTCAGTTCATGATGAGTCGATATCAGCTTTAGAATCTATTTGCATTATTTTGATAAAGGAATATAGGTACCTATATAGATATTGGTAAGACAGAAAAAGTGATTCGCATAACAGGAAATTTGTAAGACAAAATATGATAATGAATTTTATACAGTGTTGTTCATTTATGAAATATTATTTGAAAATATAGGTACCTAACTTACCTAAATAAATTGAGAACTGAACTATTTCGTTTTGATATTAATTTTTTTGATTAGGTATGTACGACGTATGCTTTTATCATGTTCAGAGATTACCATGTACGAATTTAACTAGAAAAGTAAATATTATACTTAAAAGGTATTTGAGAAGAAAAAATACTAATTAAAAAGATAACTCGAAGGAAGATTATTGGATTAATAAATTCCATCTATTGATTGAATATTTCTCAACTGTTAACATTGAAATCACTAACGTGACTGTCAGTCTAGCTTATACAATATCAATATCTGTTTAAATCTTTGAAAATGTTTATAATTTTAAAAAATTATGTTGTACATCTCTTAATTTTATCACGCACTTTCGCACAGCCAGTTGGTGGTAACGATGGTGACAATGAACAGGCAGTGCGAGAAGTAAGTTAATATCCTTGTTAATCTGCATTACAAATTCATTACAATACCTGATTACAAACACTCATATTTTTTAGGAAATCGCTCCAGTGTTGAAAACATTTGAAAATTTTTTAAGTACTGTTGATAATGATACAAGATTATTGCGGAAAGGAGAATTTTTGGGTGAGCTAATGTCACTGGGGAGGAAAGCCGTCAAGGCTGATGAACTGTTGATAAATAAAGGAGCAGAAGCCAAGGCCAACGTAATTCAATTTTTGAAATATTTTGGAATTTGGTATTATTTGTTGAAAGGTTGTGTGAATACAGCTTATGTAAATTTTTTAGGAAATTTATCGTAAAATGTTCCGCCTGCTGGGTGTCTGCTCAAGGGTGGAAACGCTGGTCGATGACTTATATCCTACTAGGAGACCATTTCATATTGGTATAGCCACAGCTTTTCAAGAAATACTGACATCCACTAAACCGGAATTTGAAAACCGCAGCTGCATCAAAATATTTCGTGAACGGGTTATATCTTATGGTATTTCCTTTGCAAATTTTGTAGATGGGATTCGATCGATTTATGGGAGTTTCAGTGATACCCACAAAATGTCTGGATTCGAGCCGAAACTTCCAAAATTTAATGATACAAAAGGTATTGAACTAATGTTTCATGATTTTGGTATCACTCCCCATGATCACTTAGTTAAAACCACTCAAATTATTTTACAACCTCTGGTTTTGCCAAGTACCTCAGATGTTTAAATGCTATATACATATAAGTATATTTTGTGACAAATAAAATTTTTGTTGATTGATACAAATTATTACATAATTGGGTAATTCTCAGAAAAAGGGTCGATTTTGATATGCATAATTTTGAAAAACGAAAATCATTTTTTTGGAAAATTTCAAGTGGGAATCATTTGTATATGTGTCCCAGATCCCTTTTCCAGTGTTGGCCTCAATTCAATCCCCCCCACTGTGGACCCCGCCCCCTAAAACGGCGATAATTAGAATTCGACCCTCATCGATGTGTAATATGTCGATTGACATGTTTTTAAGGTCGTAGAATTCGAATCTGGAGTTATTTTTTTTGTAGAGGTGGAGGGTGAGGCGTGGGGAGGGGAAAATGTCAAATTTTGCTTATACAGTAAAAGCTCGTTATAACGCTTTCGGTTATAACGCTGATTTCGTTATAACGCTGATTTCCTCTGGTCCCTTGACAACCCCATTTAAACCAATGTAAAATTAATCGCGATATAACGCTCATAAGCGATTATAAATCGCGTTATAACGCTCTAAAATTCTGGAAAAATTGCATTTTTTTCCATGATTTTGACAACAAAAATCCATTTTTGCAACAAAAAAGCAAGACTACATGAAAATTTTGTCCGCATCAACAGTTTTTTTGCTACTTTGATTTTTAAAAAAATTTTAAAAAAATTGTTGGCAAAATTTTGCCAAAAAAATCTGTTTCTTAGCTTTCAATAGTTTTAGTTCATGTACAAACAAGTAAGATTATTTTCGATTTTCACCTAGAAAAGAAGTAAGTTTTTTTAAAATCAAACTTTAATAGAAGTGTGATTACAATTCTTACAAAAAAAAAGGCAGATATCTACAGTTTTTATAGAAGTAGAGCTCTAAATTTTTCGTCTGCATAAAAAAGAAAACTGCAATAAAATTTTTCATAATTTTGGTAAGCAACACTGATTACTTTTTGGTAAATTTGGAACAAAAAAGTCAGGTTTTCTGAAAATTTTAACCAAAGAAAACAGTTTTGTAAAACTACACCTCAAAATCAAAGTAAAATTTCAGGTTTTGAAGATAAAGTTCACATTTCAACTTCCTTTTATTACGCTTTTTTTATTTTAAAACGAGAGTTCGCGATATTACGCTCATCAGCGTTAAAACGAGACTTTTGCTTATAGCGCGTTTCGGCTTATAACGCTCTTTTTTTTCGGTCCCTTGAAGAGCGTTATAACGAGCTTTTACTGTATTATCGTGTAATATGTCGATTTATGTTTTTCAGGCCGCAGAGTTCGAATCTGGACTTATTTTTTTGGTAGGGGTAGAGGTGAAGTGTAGGGAGGGAGAAAATGTAAAATTTTGCTTGTATTATCGTGTAATATGCCGACTAGCGCGATAAAAGTACAGCTGTCTGAAATTTGGCCAAGTCGAAGGACAAATGGGCGCTGGACAAGCCGAAGGACAACCTCAACGTTTTTTCGTTTCTAGCCTTACCTACTGGACATTATTCGATTTTTAACACGTAATAAATGTGTACTTATCATGTAGAATAACTTCCCGTGCTCAATTATTGGTTTTGGCGGGTTCATTGGCGTAAATGAAAACACCAAGTCGAAGGACACAGATTTTGCGAAATATCAAAACTTCACAGATAAGTACGATCAGAACGAGCTTTAATGTAGTTTTTAAAAAGAACGGTGCGGGGTAACCTTTCTATGAGAACAGTGAACAATGCAGCCACTCACCAGAAAAAAATGTTGGATTGGGAAGCTACCAAAAATAATTGAAAATTGCTCGAAAATTTGCGCAAAAAGTGTGTGACAGTTTTCAAATGTGAATTGTGAGCTTCCTATAGACTTATTGCAATTGCAATTTGCACAATAAGAGACCTTCATGTTCTATGATAATGAGAATGTGTCAATTTTTCCAAAAAAAATGAAGTTCATGACACTTTATAACATTCATTTTCAAAAACATGATGTGTGACAGCCAAGTCGAAGGACATTTGGGGTATAAAATCAAATGTACACCAATGAAAGGAGGGTCTAAAAACCTCAATACCATGTGTGAAATGTGTGCAGGGTCATTCTTGAATGGACTAAAAAATAAAAAAAAAAATTCATGCTAAAACCGTTGAGAAATTTGCCATGTACACGAATTTTACCTTTTTCTGAGAATTACCCAATTATATATGTATTAATCACTCTACTATGACTTTATTTTGATTACCTAGGTACATAAAATCTTAGGTATCAATCTTACAATAAAAATATGGGTTATCATTATCAAAAATGATTGAATGAAGTGAAAATATTGGTGTTGAACCATTGTTGAAAAAAATCTGGGTTTCCAATAATTGTTGAAAAAATGTAAAAATATTGACGTTTGAACCTGTAATATATTCGTACACATGTAAATAAGCACATAATCACGTTGTCAGAGTTTATTTATAACTGCCATGTTGTGCAGTGCTACCAACCTAAATCTACCACAATTCTTTTTACGCTACATATCCTATAATAATATTAAAAAAAACAATTTAAAAAAAATGCAGAGAACATCTTCAAGTCCATAACTAATCTAATAATACGGCGAGCTGCATTGACTTAATAAAGTGTAGCATACTCTGGGTTGGTCATCATCCTCACTATCGTCTGCTACTGATAACGCATTTATCGATGCTGTTGTTTCAGCAGCTGATGTGATGATGGATGAACCTTGTAGTTGAGCTGATTCCAGTAGATTGGCTGTTTTCACAACATCATTGAATGTAGAATGTTCGTCTGGATGTTCAGCAAAGATTTTTTCGAGCATTGACGAAATGTTTATGCCAACTAGGAATTGATCTCTCAACCTTTCGTCCAGTGTTGTTCTAAATTTACATGGCACTGCTTTTGAACGTAGATTTTCAAAGAAATTGAGGGATTTTTTGCGTATTTTTTCTGGTGGTTTGGCAGAATTTTACTCATTCTGACAGATAGTTTGTCATGGGGCTACAGTATGTGTCTAGGAATTGCACAGTTGATTCGTAAGAGAGCTGAGTTATTAGCTTCGGATTGAAGTGATCACTTACCATTTGGTAACAGTCTGGGCCAATGCATTTCAGCAGTAAGTTGCGCTTTGCTTCGATTTCATCATCTAGTCCTTATAGACTAATTTCTAGTTTGAATCGTTGTATGTAATAACGCCATTCTTCGGATTGCGGAGAGAATTCTGTGAATCGGAAGTTTGAAATGAGTTGTTGTATTTTATACTTAGGTGTTTGTCTGAAAGCGTGGAATGAAGCCAGCAAAGGCATCTCTTCATATGTTGGTGTCTTTGGCTGCTTATAAATAACCATTTCAGAAATTTCACTATCTTACCTATCCATCTCTCTATGAGCAAGAATGTACAAATTACATTTTAATAAAATATATTATTTGAACTGTGAAGGTGTGTTGAACTGATATATTTAGAAAGTTCTTATATCAAATCGATGGTATTGAGATAGTTCAAATTCAATTGATAAGATGAACTTCATTCCTTACAATACGAGTATCCTGAACAAGGTTTTAAAAAAAATTGGTAATTTTTTTATTTTTTTATTTCGCTCTCATCCTCTTAAGTTGTTCCCACAGATGAGGAAATCACTCCCTGAAATTAGAAGTCCCCTGTGTGGAAAATGAGTTGTGCCACTAACACCCTGCCCATGCCCCTCCCTCATTCCCTCTCATTTTACAAAATATCAAAAAAAAAAAAAAAAAAAACTAAATATCAGAGTAAAATGCCAGTTTTACTTTACCTCCATATCTTCAACCATGACTAACTTAGGATTTAGAAGGAAGAGTTCTAATAATTTCATTTCATTAATTTTCACATCTTTTCCAACAGTATTTCAGCCAATCCCAAGACTTTCTCCCAAGAGAAAACACGAATTTTTCACCCAGCTCAAAACTTTTTGGCCACACTGTACATTATGATGCATTCGAAAGCATCATAGAGTAGAAAGGGTGATGCTGGGGATCGAGCTAAAGCTAACGCACGATTAAGTACACATACGAATATATTTTCATCTATTTTTAAAACTGCATCTGAGGGTGGGCTATACATACATAAGGGCTTACTTATCTAACATGGTAGGTGTATGGGCTCGGACATTAACATTCCTCCGCATAGCCCTAAGCTTAGTTTTGATTCATGAGATGGAATTGTACATATACTCGTACCAGCTCGGCTAAAGCTACTTCAATAATTGCCTGCTTGAAATCGGCTATTAAATCGCGCGTATATCCCCTTACACGCGAAGGGATAGGCTAAAGGCAAGGCAGACGATGGCAGAATGGCGAAAAAAGCCAAATTCCTCGTATCATTTACACCTCCCTAATGTTAAAGAGTTGGATTTCTGCCCATTCACGATCATAGGGAGAGAAAAAAAACGAGGGATAAAAACTTGGTATGTACACGAATGCATCGCATCGAGGGAAAATTCTTACATTTAATACGATACACCATGGTCCATGGCAGGACGAACGTTTTTTTATCAAACAAATATACGAATAAAATCTCCCCTCGGTGTTGCTGCTGTTGGCGTTAAATTTAAAACTATACCAAGTCGTCGTTTATGGAAATACGTATACTCGGTCTCGGTTTAATGTGTACATTCGTATATTTCTGCTTCGTACGTATTATACGGAATTAAGTGGTCAGCGAGAAATGAGTACACATTACACACACAGCAGAAGGTAGTTAGGTATACTGCCTACTTGTCGTAGTATTTGGCAGTTCGCACGAGAGAGTCGAAGGGTATTCGCGAATACGAGCACAATGGTGGTCTTTAAATCGCTTTAATGTTGCGAATTTTCACGCTCTCTCGTTCTCTTCTGTAATCCTTTTCGGGCCAAGCGCCAGCACCGGTAGGTAGGTACTGCCACGTTTATAGCGGTACCCAGTACCGAGTACCCACTGAAAAGGCCCGAAATTTATATCTGCTCGAAGAAAACAAAACATCGCCCTAATAAATTACGTACAAAGCGCCGCCGTGCCGGCGAATGGCTTCGTTAAATTCGCGAAATTATATATACTCGTACTTGGGTATGCGAATGCGATGGACGATGAATTAAACCACGTCTGTCGGCCACCTCTGCGGGGATTCGTTATTCGAACGTAGATGTAGATACAGGTACCCATAGACCTTCATACCCAAAATGTATGTACATCTACATAATGTGTGGGCAGAGTAGGGGTGTACTGCCTTATTTTAGCCAAGTTGCAGTTTTCCATCTCCCAAACACTATAAGTTGCGTTACCTTTCCCTATTTTCGATTTTTGCTCTATCTGCAAAAAAAAGTAGCGCCTGTAGTCCCCCTCCCCCCCCCCCATTGAAAAAATTTGAAAAATTCAATTTATCAAAATTCTTTATAATTTTGTCAAAATTTTGTTAAAAGGTGACTTGGAATTATTAAGTGTGGTGGTTATTATCAAATTATATACCTTGGGGGGGAGGATAGAAATATTCCCTAGAGAGTGAACATTTCTCTTTAACCAGCTAGCTCAGAGTACACTTAGTAACACGAATCATCTAATGACATTATCACATAATAAGATGTCCATTTTTACATGAATAAAAACAGATATGAGACGATTTGTTTGAATAATATATTTACACAAATATCCCTGCAATGTAAGCCAAACTTAGTATATAGAGACTGGGTACTTAGTAAGGTTTGGAGACTAAGGGTCTTAGGTCTAGTCATACATCACACGGTGATGAGCGGATTATGAGTCGAAGACTGTCAATAAGTAATTAAACTTAACATCCCTTATGAATTAGTCGATATACCCCAGGATATACTCGACATTGTACTCATAAAGGATGAGCAAAGGAGGTACAAGTACCTCAAAACACTGTACACTTCACCCTACACCTTTAGGCTCTCCTAATACTAAGGCCTGTTTAGGGGACACGTTAGAAAGTACACTTTAAACTAGAGACACTTACCCATGTCCGGAATCCAGGATAAATGCCCTGTGGTACCTTGTGAACGCAACGGCATAATGGGATCACGAGTTGATAATATACACTTATTTTAACCATCCTTGAGTGGGCACTACTAATTAACCAAATAGTGGCTCGCCAGCCATAAGTACAATGTTTACCGAGTGATAGAGATGTAGCGGGCTCGAGATACTACATCCAAGTGATTTTACAGCAAAGACGATCCATGGTCGTACCATCGATCGTCAGAAGTTACCACGTTTCCCCTCTTTTGGAACTAGTTTTCCTTCCCCTCCGGTGAATGGGTACAGTAGAGACTACCTCGGGTGAAGAGGGTTACCTGCATCACCCAAGGCAGTCAAGGCATAACTCCTCCTTACAATTTTTCTAAATAATTGCATTTTCAAGAAAAAAGTATCTCTGGTCCTTCAAACCATACTGACCTCCTAATCAGGAGCCCCTCGAAGTTCAAAAAATTACAAAAAATAAAAATGAATTGAAACCAGGGAAATTTTTTGAAAATAAATCTCATTTCCACATTACAATTGTTTTACTATATACGTATAATCCCATTTTCAAGAGAAAAATCTTTGTTGGACCCCCCCTCCCCACTCAGTGATGTCGATGGACTCGCTTGTGTAGAGCCCTAGCTCCTAAAATTTGTAAAAAAAAATTAAAAAATAGAAAATTAACTAATGTCTGTAGAATTTTTTTTGAAGATTTTTCAAATGGGCAGAATATTTCCAAATATAAGCACATTTTCAAGAAAATCCCTCCTTTGTTCTTTGAAATGATTTCGGTTCCCTCTGGCGAGGAATGCAGTCAAAATTTCTGTTATGTAATTGTTTTTTTTTTCAATTCTACATTATTAGAGAAAAAAAATCAAAACTCATCCAAAAAAAGAAAACGGAACGAAAAAATTTCAAATTTTAGGAAATTCAAGAATGGAAGTTTTTTTTTTAATATTTCAACTTTTTTTGGACGCGGAGGAAGAGGCGTCGATAATTTTTTTAGATTTATTTGTTTCAATTCTGTGTACCTAATCTTCCTACTTACAATATCACTCAAGAAAAAATTTTCAGACAACAAATTCTTAGGCTGAAATGTTTGATTTTTATTTTTAAGAAGGCGAGAATATTTGCGAAAAAGGGGCAGGATAAAAGCAGGATAGCAGCACACAATATTAAAAACGGAACAAGCAGAATCGTTTTTGTGGGGGGGGGGATTTATCGTAGTTTAAGGCGGTTGATATTGGACACCCTGTAATTCCGTTTCAGGAGGAGTTGCGATGAGGCCATTTTTTAGCACCAGCTAGTAATCGACTCAATCACTTTTAAAATGTTGTAATTAATGTCCGAAATACAAATCCGTGGTTAGTTAACCCAAAATGACCATTTTTTGGGTTCCAGGGGTTCCCAAAGTTGCGAATAAAAAAATAAGTTTAGGAGCCTTTGAGTATTATTTTCAAAAACTTTTTTAGCATAAAATATATTTAAACCAAATAAACGTTATGCGAGGTGATTTTCTTACTTTCGACCCTCGAGGGCAAAAATTGGGGGGTTTCAATTTTTTGAAAATTTTGAGATCACCAGTTTGGACCTACCCCTTCAAACCCCGCTAAAAAGCTTTTTACAGTTTATTAGTATCTGAAAGACCTCCATCGATCCTACCAAATTTTGAGCTCAATAAAAATTTTCGCTGGTACTCAAAAATCCAATTTTTCAATTTTTTGTAATTTCGATATTTTGGGAACCCCTGGAAAACTAGGAACCTGCGATTTGCGCCAAACGTAACGTTTTAAGGTATATATTCAATAATCTAGATGAAAAAGTTGAATTAAGCTCCCTGTATATTCGTAATTTTCAACTTTTTTTTGGAGCTTCCCATTTTAGACACCCCTAGAAATGGCGTTTGTGCATATTTTTTCAAATAAATTGAAGAATTTACGTTTGAAACACACTAGCAAGTGCTCGATAATTTTTCATTTGATTTTCTCTGTAACTTTCAAAATTGAGCTATTTTAGGTAAAATTCTGGCATTTTTACTTCGTTGAAATCATGAAAACGTTATTTTAACGTCTTTTCGAAGAGTTAAATCTCAGAATTTGATCCAAAATAGCTCAATTTTGAAAGTTACAGGAAAAATCATATGAAAAATTATCGAGCACTTGCTAGTGTGTTTCAAACGTAAAATCTTCAATTTATTTGAAAAAATATGCACAAACGCCATTTCTAGGGGTGCCTAAAATGGGAAGCTCTAAAAAAAAGTTAAAAATTACGAATATACAGGGAGCTTAATTCAACTTCTTCATCTAAATAACCGAATATACCTACACCTCAAAATGCTACGCTTGGCGCAAATCGCAGGATTCTAGTTTTCTAGGGGTTCCCAAAATATCGAAATTACGAAAACTCGGAAAATTGGATTTTTGAGTAGGTACTAGCAAAAATTTTTATGGAGCTCAAAATTTGGTATGATTATGATTGAGGTCTTTTAGTTACTAATAAACTGTAAAAAACATTTTAGCGAGGTTTGAAGGGGTAGGTCAAAAATGGTGGTTCCAAAATTTTCAAAAAAATGAAACCCCCAATTTTCGCCCCCGAGGGTCGAAAGTAAGAAAATCACCTCGCATAACTTTTATTTGGTTCAAACAGATATTTTATGCTAAAAAAGTTTTTGAAAATAATACTCAGTGGTTCCTAAACTTATTTTTTATTCGCAACTTTGGGAACCCCTGGAGCCCAAATAATGGTCATTTTGGGTTAACTAACCACGGATTCGTATATCGTACACTTGTTACAACATTTTAAGAGTGGTTGAGTCGATAACTAGCTGATGCCAAAAATGGCCTTATCGCAACTTCTCCTTTTCAGCTTCTAAAAAAATTGATTAACCATGTTTTTCATGATGTGAAGTTTGATCAAATTTTCATAAACTTGCGAAAAGTATCATAAAAAATTGTCCAAAACGTGAAAAAATCTTTATAAGTAAAGGAATATCCAAAGAAAACTCGATTGAAAAAGTATAAACGTAAAAATGGCGAAAATCGTTTGAAATGTGAAAAAAATTATCAAGTTGACGTGAAAATCATTGAGAATGATGATAATGAAGTCAATGAAATGCCCTCTTCACTCTTTTTGTCACACTTTTTACAGAACGAAAAAAATAATTCGCGAAACAGTACATTAAAATATTGCACATTCCAACACCGTTAAAGACAAAAATGAACAACTCACCGAAATCGCTGATTTTTTGGCATGAATCCAGATTTGTAGTTGATTGAATCGTATTATGTATCTGAAAAAAAATCAAAAATAAACTTAATTATCTACCTGTACTCACAACTTCTTAAATTAACCAGTGGGAATAAATAAGGGAATAAAAAAGTGTAGGTACTTGAATATGAGGTTAATCATATTATTTCCAGTAGATATTCAGTCAATTTACGAGTATAAGTAGGTACCTAATTAAAAGATCGAAGAGATTCAGAAATATCAATTCGTGAATTAATTGAACCAAAAATTGCAGGTATAATTCGAGCAACGAGCAAAAGAAATCAGAGAACATGAAATAATCTACATAATTTTAATAGTTTTTCAAAACACACGAGACCAAAGGGTAGTTTCCCTTCATCATTAATGTACTTACAATGATTAGACTAACACACTTTTATCAAAAGATTACGTAAGATGAAACCGAAACCACTTATCAATCATCAAAACCGAAAACAAAACAACGCTATACACGTAAACGAGGCACCTAGAGAATGACAAAATATGTCAATTGTCAAGCTACACAAATTTCTTTTCGCAACGTCGAATACGACAACATTATCGCGATATGAATCATCTTTTGATAACTCAACTCGACATCGGTGTTATCGGAATAATCAGCGCGCGCACAGGTGAATCAGTTGTGCACTGATACCAAACCTTTCGTTGCATTGTATAAACGAGAAGTCTTCTATCACAATCATATCACTTCACATTGGTGTTAAATAAAATATGCGTTGTTGTTGTTACGTTTTCAATAATTTTATGAGCACGAGTAAGTTAAGTATCTAATTCAAACAGACAGAAAGATTTCGAACCTTTATCGAGAAATTCTAAAACTGAACCATGTTACCGACGATATTTTGAACAATTTTTTCACGATTTTTGTACCAATATTCTGCAAAGCTCCTTAGTTTAAATCAAATAAGTTTAATAATAAGGAAACCTCTAGATCAAGCATTGGGAAGGAAAACCCATAGGGTGGCTCACAATAATAAACACTTTGGAAGTTCAATTGAAAAATGAAGGGTCATGAAGAGTCTAAAAATGACTCCAAAATGAGCACTTTGATCAAAAAATTGTAAGTTGAAAAATAATTTGCTAATATAATCAATGTAATCAGTATTTTTTGCTCATTTTTATCCAAGTTAGATGAATTATCAACTCATATAGGTACATATTTGTACTTTGCAGCTATTTTTTCTTTACTTTAATACACTTTTCCTAAATTTTGAATCACTTTAAAGAAAATTTCAGCATGTTTTACAAAAGTTTTGGTGATATTTTATCAATTTTTTCGTCAAATTTCAAAAATTATTTGCGCATAGAAAATTCATGCAACTTTTTTGATAAATTTTAAGCAATTCTTCAGATGAGTATTTCAAGCAATTTTTGCCAATTTTTCGATAAATTTGATCAATTTTAAAATCATGCACTTCAATTGGCTTCTTTAGTTTTCGAGTAGTACTCCAGCAAGACTTTTGCGCAATTTTTGGCAACAAAAGTGAGAATTTTCAACAACTTTTGAAACAGAGAAAACTTGTGGAAATTTTCTGCAAAAAAAATAGTATTTTTGCCTAATGTTGAAAAAGCGAGGATTTTTGGAATTTTTTTGGCAAAAATCAAAACGTTGTCAATTTTAGCAAAAATTAGGATTTTTTTAAAAAATAACCTATTAGCAAAAAAAGTGGTGCTTTTTGGACATTTCTGGCAAAAAAGCGAGACTTTTGATTAATTTGTGAAAAAAAAGTGAAAACTTTTGACAATCTTGCTGAAAAAAAAACAAAAATTTTCGTCAAAAATTGAAAATTTGGCAATTTTAGCAAAAATTAGCCAACTTGTGAATAAGTTATATTTTTTTGTAATTTTTCAAAAAATATTGTATTTTTTTGGCAAACAAAGATGATTTTTTGGCAATTTTTAGAAATTTCAGCTAAAAAAGCAAGACATTTCGATTGCTAAAAAGCTAACATTTTTCGGTAATTTTTGTCAAAAAGCAAAATTACAAACAAAAAAAAACAGAAATAATTAAAATATTCAAAGCATATGAAAAATGCAAATTTTTTCATCATTTCTGAACAGAATCACTAGATTTTCAAAATTTTTTGAACACAGTGCTCAGCACGTTATAAGATTTTGATTATCGTAGGCAAAATGACATGATACTCCTCCCCCCCCCCCCCCACAAAAAAGCAAAACTTCGATCTACCTCTACCCTTGATTAAAATGAAACAGTAAAAATTTAGACTGCTGAAATTCAAGTTCAAATTGAAATATTACTCGAGTTTGACACTTTTTGAAATTTCATGTTGTTTTTTTCGAGGTGGGGGGGGGGGTAATTTCTTGTAAATTATTACCTATCGAAAATGACCGACCCAAAGTTCTAACTGCCCAACCACACTTTTTTGAGATTTTCTCCTTTTTTAATAGACTTCTGTAAAGTATTGGGTATACTTACTTATTTTATGACCACATCAAAACTTGCCTTCGAAAAGTAAGCTTAATAGCAATTAAAACGCGATCAGAAAATCCCCCAAAAAAATTATAGGCAGATTTTGTTTCGAAATTTGAGACAAATATGAATTAATTAAAATTTTCAGGATATTGAGAATTCAATAATACTGATATTTTTGCTCGATTTCCATTCATCGAATTGTGCCTTCACAGTAACTTCGCATCATTTGCCAATCGATCAGGTATATTTACTATAGGCACGATGAGTACGTATTTATTTAATACGATTAAAACTGAAATCGTTAAAATAAAAGCTGAGGGCTCGAGCCATTAAATGTAGAGAAGGCTCATCGATTTTAAATTCCACATTGATAACAAGAAAGTATTTTTAAGGCAGATATAAACGTTGATTACAAGCGTGAAAGTTTTTATAATTATTCTGCATCGTGAAACAGTAGTTACCTTAACATTTTTCATTCGCTGTGCTTTCGTGAGCTTTTGAGCACAAATACTGCTAGTTCAATATAATCAGTAGCTATTTAAAATTGTTGTAAATTGTTTATCGAATAAGATTTAATTTACTTTTATACCAACACAATTTCGAGAAACATTTTTTCGTTATGTTGAAATCTGAATTATTTGAAGTATACGAGGAAAAAGTAGAAGCATCCACGTTCTCACTTTCTCAGAGCGACAGCTGAACTAAGAGTATCATTTTTTTACGTAAGTATTACTATCGTTTGATACTTTGTTTCGGTCTAATTAGGTTTACAAACATCCAAACTATCAAAAACATTAACTTCTTGATTAAAAAACATTTCAAAATGAGGTCAAGTACTCGACTCGATGATAAGAAACTATGAATTACCTACTTTTTTTTTATTGAACATTGATTTTTCAAAAACTTGTAAATACTCGACCAACACAAGTAAGCTCCGTAAACACTATAAAAATGATCTCTCTCATTTCACAGGTCAACAATGGACTCACTTCATGCATCACTTCTACACGTAATATTCCTATTTCCAACCCTGAAACCTGTAAAGCTCAACCTGATCTCATTAGAACCAAAACACGAGTACAAAGTATCCTTATCGATGAAAAAAACCAACCCCCCTTACGACCCACCAGTCTACTCGAACACCAGTGATTTCAAACAACTAGTCAAACACAGCCAAGTATTCATCGACAACAGCCTACTAATCGAGGGTATCTTCGAAGAATCCACGTTTCAGTCAAAATATCTCAGAATAGGAGTACCTCCAAAATGGGGTAAAACCGTCAATATGAAAATGCTGCAGGCATTTTTCGAAATCCAAGTACACCAAAATGGTACACCGATCGAGCCAAAGGAGACCACTTCCAACTACAGACTGTTCCGAGAGGGTCGAGTAATCTTGGACGGTGGCACAGTGGAGCATTTAAGCAAACCATTTTTGATCCATCAGAATGATCAGTTTTGTCGCCAGCATCTGGGTCAATATCCAGTGATGTATTTACCATTTCAAAACATAACCGGTGATACAGTCGAAGAGATCAAACAGAGTGTCGACGATTTCATCCAACAAGTTTACAACGAGTTCAAATACATAATGATTCCGATGGTGAAGCATCAGAGTAAAATTAAAATAGACTCTTATATAATGTTCAAAGTGGATAGATTTAATCAAACCATCCTCGGCAATATCTCCGATCACACTTTCGCCTTAGAGTTCCTTAGTCAAATACTAAACGAACATTTTTCTAAAAAAGTAGTCGTCATAATAGACGATTATTCGGCTCCGAGTATCGCTGCGAGGAAAAATCAAAGATTTGGCGAGCATGAAATTTACCAAGTAGATGAACTGATTAACGATATGACTTATAAATTAACGCATAATTTTAATCATAACCAGTTAATAATTATTATCGGATCGGAGGATGTGCATTTACCGACGTTTGAAAATTTTTGGGATAATAATATCACGGCGAGAGATCTGCCTTGGTTTAAACATTTCGGTTTCAATCAACAAGACGTCGGTGTTTTGTTCGAAAAGAGGACTGTTTCCGAAGAATTGCTCAAATTACCTGTAGAAAGGTACGAGACACGGGATCAGGACGTTAGTATGGCGACGATGGCTCAATATTTGAATCGAGACGAGGTTAAGAAAGTATTATTTGAGTGAAAATTGCAGATATTTTAGGCTATGAGACCTGCCTTGAATTTTATTCCTCAGAATAACTACTCAAAACCAGCACATTATCACCTACAAACCTGCATTTATAATATTGATTTAAGAGTGTATAAATGTACATAATTATTTTTATTTTTGAAAGGAGCCCATTTGTTGTCTTTTTTCTGTATTATTGCTATTACGTTGTTATGATATTCTGATTTTTATCGAATAAATTATTTTCTTTCAAGAATTCCAACACCAAAGACTTTTTTTTGCGTGCTCCTAAAGTAAGTTTCAAAAATATCGAAAAATTATTATAAAAATTGATAAAAATGAAAGCATTAAGGGGGGGGGGTATTTGACTTTAAAAAACGCTTAATTTAAGCACTGTTTTGTAAAAAAAAAAAAAAAAGAAAAAAAAGAGGACTTTTGTTAGGCAAACTTTGAAACAAAAATAAAACTATATTTGGACGTAGATATTGGCAAAAAAGCATAAATTGTTGATCAATTTTGGCAAAAATTACAACCATTTGACTATTTTATCGAAAGATTACTTTCTGAGAATTTTGATGAAAAAACATTGCTTACAATCTTTTCGTCAACTTTCCAAAACTTAACTCTCTCTGGTAATTTTGATTTTAAAAAATGCGAATTTTTTGACAAATTCTGGATACAGCAGTCGTTTTTTGAGCATTCTGAGCAGTCTTGACAAGAACAGGACTGTTTCTCAATTTTGGACAAAACTTGACTTCTATGACCATTTTTCCAAAAATGGACACTTTTTGACAATTTTGATAAAATTGAGCACTGCTAGACTATTTTGGCAAAATTTAAGGCTTGAAATTTTTTTCTATAAAAATTGCAACTTTTCAACTTGGACAAATTTGAAGAAGAAAAAAACAAGAGCATTTTAAGCTAGTTTGACCAATTTTGGAACATAAAGAGGAGTTTTTAAACGTATAACGCGAGAATCAATTTTTTTAAATGGTTGGGTGGGGAAGGGGTGTTAGACGGGCGACGATCATAAGTGGTAATAAAAAGGTAGATGAGAATAAGTAATTCCTTAGCAAGTGAGTATTAGAAATATTCTTATACGAGTATTTTTTCTAATCTCAAGAAGAAACGATTAAAACTTACCCCTGCTAAGCTCAGCTTATGCCACTTACAATTCGTAGATGCCAATAAAATAAACGATTCGATGATTAATCAGGCTCACGATGTCATGCGAAATAATTGAAACACAGATTCGTTAACTCCAATGTAATCGTTGTACATATTTAAATCACATTTGGCCTTTTAAAACATAAGGTTTCACAAAATATACAAATTCACCGCCATAAATACGAGATTAGGAGAAGAACCTAATCACGTGTCAAAATGTATTCACTGTCCTGCAAAGGAGATTGGGTTGACCCTAAAACTAATAAAATACGTGTTTACTCTCGCTATTTGGAGCACAGAAGACTAAATGCTCAATGCTCAATCCTCAATCCAAAGATTCATAGATCGCTTAGAACCCTTCGACTCAAGCATCTACCATAAAGGACAAACAAGAAGTGATCACTCAATCTACTCTAGCCGGAGCTATACCTGCGTTTCGAGCGGATCTAGCTTGAGGAATTTATAAGCTAGCACTACTTCACCAAAATATGGGAATTATAAGAATGTTAAAAAGGCGACCTTTCGAATTCTCGAGTACCTGCTATTTACCTTAATAAATCAAACGATCCCTAAGTTGTCATGACCTAAAGGATTAATTTATTGAACCCTATAGGATCTCACCAACCTAAAGAATCAATACGCAATGCACTGCCAAGACAGTGAAGGCATGATGCCACCTTACATATGCCCCCCTGTAGGTTTACCCCCTTGATCCTCATTAAAAAAATCAAAAACCTTTTTTTTTTTGGTTGAAAATTTGCTAAAATGTCATAAAACCAATTGAAAAATGGCTGAAGCCTGAAAGAAAAATAGTGAATTCAAGCAAAATACGTATTGCAAAAAATTGCAGAAAATTACAACAAAAAAAAAATGTAAGTAGATAATCAAATATTGTCAGAAATTTTTCAGTTTTTTAAAAATTTTTTGGGGGATTTTTTCACTTTTGAGACTTTTGAGACTCGAAATCCAGGGAAATTGATAAATTTAATGAACCTAACGAATTGGGTCGTTGGTTGTTGCTTTTTGGGTTGTTGAATGCCAAAATGCTGAAATGTCGGTTGCCAGTTGATCAATGAATGAGTACAAATTCATTTATTAAAAAAATGATATAATTTACTAATTAGTATTCTTGAAAAATATATACTTTTTTAGAATTTTTATGACATGACTACAGTTTGTTTTCTGACATTGAGAAATTTTGAAGAAATTAAAAAAAAAATAATATGTAAAACCGAAAAAACCCGAAAACTGAAACCAAAACTGAAATTTTGAATTTTAAAACCAAAACTGAAACACAAACTGAAAAATATTAATAAAAAAATTGGAGTGAAACCGTAACCCTAATTAAAATAATTAAGGTTAGCACCCCTGCTCACGATTACCAGAGAAATAACAAAAAAAAAAATCACCAAGAATTATTGGTAGTTTACCAAAAATTACCAGTAATTTACCAGAAATTATCAGTAATTTGCCGGAAATTACCAATAATTTACCGGAAATTACCAATAATTTACCAAAAATTACCAGTATTTCACCAGAAATTACCAGTAATTTACCAAAAATTACCAGTAATTTACCAGAAATTACCAGTAATTTACCAGAAATTACTAGTAATATCCCAGAAATTACCAGTAATTTACCAGAAATTACCAGTAATTTACCAGAAATTACCGGTAATTTACCAGAAATTACCAGTAATTTACCAGAAATTACCAGTATTTCACCAGAAATTACCATAAAATCATTGGAAATTACAGATACTTTACCAAAAATTACCAGTAATTTACCAAAAATTACCAATAATTTACCAAAAATGACCAGTAATTTACCAGAAATTACCAGGGAATAATTGGAAATTACCAGTAATTGACCAAAAATTACCAACGCCAAAAAATTTATAGTTTTTACCAAGGAATTATTGTGAGCAATTTGGAAAATGCCAAAAATCACAAAACTTAGACTAAAAATTATTGGAAACTAGTAGAAATGAATACAATAATTGATAATACTAAACTAATACCACCTAGAATTGGGCGGCATAAGCGATAATTGGGAGAAAAAAAACTGAAAACTTAAACCAAAAAGTCAAAAATCCAAAACCAAATAAAAGTACCAAAAAACTATAAACCAAAAACCAATTATCAAAAGGTGAAAACTAAACTAGTGAACTGAAACCAAAAACCAAAAAAAATCAATTTATTTCAGTTTTCATTTCAACCCCTGCTCCGTCTCAAAAATTTCAAGTACCTCTCGGGCTCTCCCACCGGCTCCGGCTCAGGGTTGTACATACATGTTTAAAACACATTTAAAACAAGTGAAAAAAAACAGAACGATGTTTTAAACAAAATAAGCTGTTCAAAGCTGTTTAAAACTGTGTTTTTTTTGGTTTTAAACGTGTTTTTTTTCGACTCCAATTTCCTAAAAAAAACACGTTTTTTTTCTAATTTTTTGTTGAAAAAAAGTGAAATTGAACAAACTGTATGTTTAGAGGCAAATTTTGAGTTTTGATTCCAATTTTTCAATATTTCTTGTGCTTTATAGCGTTTTTATGACGTCACATCTCAAAAATTGAATGAATTTGTGTTTAAAACACATTTTAAACGTGTTTGAAACGCGTTTTAAATTTTAAACACATAGTTTTAAACAGGAGAAAAAAAATTCTTAAACAAAAAAAAACGTTTTTTTTGTTTTTTTCAAAAAAACACGTTTTTGTACAACCCTGCTCCAGCTCCCTGAGCAAGGCAAAAAAGGGGTACCCTCCGGGGGTCTCCTACTTTCCCCCTCCGCTCCGCTCTGCGATCCCTACCTGCCGAAAAGCAGTGTTGTCATAACGTTATTCATAATGTAACAAAAAACAAAAAAAATGGAATTTTTTCCATTATAATAACGCAACGATAAACGAAAACGAAATTTTCTACAGATGAAACGATAACGAAATTATAACGTTATAAAAAAATCTTTTGCCATAAAAACGAAAAACAAAAAAAATTCCGTTATTTTTTTCGTTTTTTCCGTTTTTTTTATACTAAGTAAGCATTGATAAAAAAAAAAATAAAAAATGTAAGCACAAAATTTTTAAAAAATGTTGCAAAACGTTTAAAAAATCCATAAATGTCACACTTCATCTTCAAAAAATATTGAAATTTATAGAATTTATTAGTATGTAAATAAATACAAAAAAAATTACTGAATTCACTCCGAGCTCAGAGGGTACATTTGAAGTACCTCCGGCTCCGTCTCAAAAATTTCAATTTTCAAGTACCTCTGGCTCCGGCTCCGGCTCCTGGAGCTAGGGTATCCTCGGGGGGGGCTCCTACCCTCCACCTCCACTCCACTCTGCGATCCTTGGAGCCTCTTTCAAACCCAAAAAAAGGACACTCAAACAGCAACTTTATCCCTTCTCCTTTCATATCTTCTATTCACACTTCACACACACGTGCAATGTGTATACAATACTGAGAAATTTTTGAAACATTTTGTACTTTTTTCAGTTTTTTCAGAGTAATCCCCAATTTGGGCATTTTTGTACTATGTATAACGAAAAACGAAACGAAATAACAAAATAACGGAAAAATGAAATGATATAATAATGATAAACGGAAAACATGACAAAATTTCGTTATGACAACCAGTGATGGAAAACTGAAACTGAAACTAAAACTGAAACTGGTTAAAAACTTGAACTGAAATGGAGAAACTGAAACTAAAACTGAAACTAGAACTGAAATGAGAAAAACTTAAACTGAAAACTGAAAACTTGAACTGAAAAAAATAAAACTGAAACTAAAAACTAAAAACTTGAACTGAAAAAAATGAAACTGAAACTAAAAACTAAAAACTTGAACTGAAATGTAAAAGTTTTGCCATTCACTGAATTTTGTCGACAAAATCATCGATCTACCTATTCTCAAA
This sequence comes from Planococcus citri, assembly GCF_950023065.1. Classification (NCBI taxonomy): domain Eukaryota; kingdom Metazoa; phylum Arthropoda; class Insecta; order Hemiptera; family Pseudococcidae; genus Planococcus; species Planococcus citri. The sequence continues at coordinate 69,335,565 of NC_088680.1, forward strand.
ATTCTTATTTTTTTCAAAAATTTTTGCCCTCGCTTCGCTCGGGCCAATTTGAATCTTTTCTTTCCGAAAAAAACATTGATGAAAATTGAAAATGAAATTTAGAAAAAGTTGAAATCAAAAAAACAGAATGGCGAATTCTCTCATTAAAATTGATATTGTTCTCATCGCTTTGCATGGGTCAATTTGATACTCTTATCAGAAGTCAGAGTTACAATTTCAAGAAACCTATTGAATTTGAAAAATGTTGAGATCAGAAAAACCAAAAAGAAAAACCTATTTTTTTCCCTCATTAAAATCGATTGATGTCGTTCTATTTTTTAAATCACAAATTTTCCAAAGCTGAAAACTTTTGCCCTCGCTTTGCTGGGGCCATTCAAGATGCTACTTGGGTCATTCCATGTCAACTCAACCAACGTTTTTGGGTCATGTCCTTCGATTTCGCTCAAATTTTTTTTACAATATCTACCCATCCAGTAAGTAAGAAAGCCGCAATCAGTTTGGTCCCAGCCCCCTCAGGGGGCGGGTGGAGGGGCTTCTATTATTTTCAATACTTTGATCAAAACTGATTTCACAGTTCGAAAAAGCATTGAATTTAGAACTTTTTAAGTATGTTGAAATTTTCAAAAGTTGAAAGTTGAACTTTCAATTTGAAAGTTCAAATTTCAAAATGGCGCTGTAAGTGGGAGCTACCATTTAAAATTTTGAAAAAATTTCCATAGATGTACATTTTGATACTTTTTCGAAATATTTAGGTTTCGAGATGGCACTCGTTGACGGTGGGGGAGCATCCCCACCCTCAATTTTGGGTGAAACGTTCGAAAGAAAATCTGGGGCATGTGATATATCGAATTGTATGTTTTCGGCGACGCTGAACACGAATATGACGTCAGATTTTTGATAGAACCCCATACACGGCCCCCAGCACCTCCTCAAAGGGGGTGAAAGTTCAAAAATGCGTTTTGTTCGTGTGACACGTGGAATAATATGTTTTTGGTGACGCTGAACACGAATATGACGTCAGATTTTTTATTTGACCCGTCCACGGCCCCCTGCCCCTCCCCAAAGCGGGTAACCCAAAAAAAAATGGTAACATTCGTGTGACACATGAAATAGTACATATGTTTTCGATATCGCTGAACACGAATATAGCCATAGTTTTTTAAATCGACCTCACCTACGGCCCCCAGAACCTCCCCCAATAGGTAATAGTCCAAAAAAATTGTTGGGGGGCCTTGGATGAGGCCCAATCAAAAATCTGACGTCATATTCGTGTTCAGCGTCACCAAAAACATATTATTCCATGTGTCGCATGAACAAAACACTTTTTTGAACTTTTACCCCTTTGGGGAGGTGCTGGGGGCCGTGGATGGGGTCCTATCAAAAATCTAACGTCATATTCGTGTTCAGCGTCGCCAAAAACATACAATGCGATGTATCACATGCCCCAGATTTTCTTTCGAACGTTTCTCCCAAAATTGGGGGTGGGGGTGCTCCCCCTCCGTCAACGAGTGCCATCTCGAAACTTAAATATTTCGAAAAAGTATCAAAATGTACATCTATGGAAATTTTTTCAAAATTTTAAATGGTAGCTCCCACTTACAGCACCATTTTGAAATTTGAACTTTCAAATTCAAAGTTCAACTTTCAACTTTTGAAAATTTCAAAATACTTAAAAAGTTCAAAATTCAATGCCCTTTCGAACTGTGAAATCAGTTTTGATCAAAATATCATAGTTTTGGAGGAATGGGCTGCTGAAGTTGAGTACCTCGAGACAATGTGAAAATAATGGAAGCCCTCCCCCCACCCGCCCCCTGTGGGGGCTGGGGCCAAACTGACTGCGGCTTTCTTACTTACTGGGTGGGTAGCTATTGTAAAAAAAAATTGAGCGAAATCGAAAGACATGACTTTCAAAATCGCCTTTTTTTGGTTGAGTTGACATGGAATGACCCACTCGTAAGTAGGTGTACAAAAAATGCAAATTTTTCACTTTTTCTGAACAGAACAGAACTACTGGATTTTCAAAGTTTTTTGATACTATACAGTGCTCACTGCTCAGCATGTTAATTAAAAATTATGTTGATTATTGTGGCAAAATAACAATTTTTTGTCGGCAAAAGGACGATGCGATCTTCCTCCCAAGTATAGCATAACTTGTCTTTTCTTCAGCCCCCTCAGGCCCGGATTTTCTCTGCACAACAGCCCTGCATATTTATTCATAATTTTTTAGTTTGAAATATTTGAATTTGAAATTTGAAGTTTTTGTTGCCAAGTAGCAAATTAGATTAACGTATGAAAAAATTCATGAAAGAAAATAAATTTTTTTTTCCATTTCCTTTTGAACTTTAAGAAAAATTTTGAAAACTGAAACTGAAATAGAAAACTGAAATGAAAACTTGAACTGAAAAAAGCAAAACTGAAAACTGAAACTAAAAACTTGAACTGAAAAAAGTAAAACTGAAACTTAAAACTGAAAACTTGAACTGAAAAAAATAAAACTGAAACTAAAAACTAAAAACTTGAACTGAAAAAAATAAAACTGAAACTAAAAACTAAAAACTTGAACTGAAATGAAAAAGTTTTGCCATCACTGATGACAACACTGCCGAAAAGGAAAAATATTGAAGAATAATCGTTTTGCACATCTTTTCGATGTTTGCCAGTTGTGAAAGTGGTTGTGTTCGGTTGTTTCAAGTTGTGAAAATAATAAGATTTAAGCGATTTGATAACGAAAAAGCAGGGGTGCTAACCATAATTATTTTAATTTCGATTATGGTTTCACTCCAATTTTTCCTTGAAATTTTTCAGTTTTCGATTTGGTTTTGGTTTTGAAATTCAAAATTTCGGGTTTCGGTTTCGGTTTTGATCTCATTTACAAAATATTTTGGTTTCAGTTTCGGTGTTCGGTTTTTTTCGGTTTTACATAATTTTTTTTTTCAAATATCTTCAATTCAAAAATTCAAAATTTCTCAATCTCAGGAAACAAAGTATAGTAATTTCATATTAATTCTAAAAAAGTATATATTTTTCAAGAACAATAATTGTATAATTTTTTTAATACATAAATTTGTAATCAAAAGTCAAAAAAGTGAAAAAATCCCCCCCAAAAAATTGAAAAAACTGAAAAAACCCAAACCGAAAACCGAAAAAAACCGAAATAAATTATATCAGATTAGGTTTCGGTTTCACTCACTCTGCTTCATTTTTATTGTTATGGTTTTTTACGGTTTTTAAAAAACCTATGAAATTTCGGTTTTTGTTTTCAGTTAGGGTTTGAAAATGGCTAAAATTAGGTTCTTGTTTGGGTTTCGGTTACGGTTTTCAGTTTTTTGCGGTTACGGTTAGCACCCCTGCGAAAAAGTCAAAGTCAAAGAAGAAATGAGCTTTTTCAAATTATCGCCAGATCGCGTACCATGAGTTGCAACCCCATCTTACTATGTACATACACATACACAATATACCACATGCCACATACTACTGTCTTCTTAGCTTACCATATGAATTGAATGTCGAATGGTGTGTTCATTTAGCTCAGCATCAAGAGTCATCATAAATTCAAGTAAATTCTATTATAATTGTGTGATTTTGTTCCTGACATTCTAGCAGAATTATGTGGTCTCGTAAAGTGTGGTCTCGTAGATATAGCGATGAGGTGAAATCGAAATGTTCTAATTGTGGTGCTGCTAATGAAAGATCTGGTGGTAAGAATTATTAAATTTGCGTTTCTAGGTTTTCTCCATTAATTGTATTATTGATTAACTATTTGTCCAACAAAAATAGGGCTATTTATGATCTACCATGTACATGCTATCTTTTTGTGTTGATGTTATAGGTTTTCAACTCCTGTTCAGATGTTAATGGTAGGCGCTATTGCATACAATGTGTATATCATCTTCAAGCGGTGGTCCGATGGTCGAAAGGAGATGATTAATGCAGATTCGACTCCACAGCGTAAAATGTAAAAAAAGACAGTTTTGTAGTAACATTGAGATGTACTCAGAGGTGTATTTATTTTCATTGTCGTCTTTTACGTTGTTGTAAGATTTACAGTATAAAATTTTGCGTGACATATTATGTCCAATTATTTTATATTGCATAAAGATTATCATCGGATATTTTGTGTGAAGTGTTTTTTTTATGTTGCTGATTGAATATTTTGAATGAGACAGGCCATAGATTTCCAGTATCACATTTATAATAAAACCTTTGTCATCTCGAAAAAAGAGTATTATAAGTTGAATCGGTTAATTAAGAAACTGCATAAGTCCAGTTTTGGCACATTTCACTTTATTGTCGTTTATTACTAATTCGGCCCGGCCGCGTCGATTGGTGGTGTCGAAACGCGCCATCTCACGGCAGAACATGGAGATTTTGATACCGGTTTTTCATGAAACAACATAACTCCACCTCAGTTTTTCATGAAACAACATAACTCCACCTCAGTTTTTCATGAAACTACATAACTCCACGCATTTTATCAAAACAGAATTCTCCACGAGTATACGTTTTTTGGGCATCTTATGGTTTGAAAATGTAAGTCCAAATGTTTCAAAAGTGATAAACACCTTAAAATACGTTGAAAAATATTCGAAAATTACGATTTCATTCACCAACTACGATTTTCTGACCAAATTTCGTCGAGTTATTCATGAAACAACATAATTCCAAAAACTTTGATGCGCACTCACTGCCACAGCCTTCATTGGCGAATTCGGCTAATAGGTGGAAAAGGTGTGTAATGTGACAGTATTAAACATACTATAGTGGTACAATTCAATATTTCGAGAAACCGAAGTAATTAAGTTTTTTGTCTCTCCTGAAAAGTTGGTTTTTGGGACTTATGCAGTTTCTTAATTAACCGATTCAGTTAGTTCATGATATCGCACCTCGGGAGTAATAAGGTGACATCTCAAAAAAGTGAAATTTTACAGGAGAGTGATTTTCTTTTTTTAAAAAACTTGATTCATTATTTTTATCAACTTAATAATTAATTGTGAGGAATGAATAGCACCTCATTTTAAAGATCTGGTATCCTAACTTTCATTTAGCATAAGAACACTTTGAAAAATAAAATCTTAAAGAGGAAATTTTTCAATGTTTGGAAACCATTTTGAGTTAGAACCTTTCATTAAAGTTGATGTGGAGGCGAAAGGAAGCGCCCAAAAAAATTTCATGCAAACAAAGTTGTAGAGAATTAAATTTCCAATCGACACAATGTCGTTAGTTTTTTTCTAGAGTGCTTAGTTTTTGAGTTTTTCTCAAAAAACTAAAATTTCATTATATTATGTGCAAATTCATTTTTCTGAAAAGTGATCAATTTAAAAAAAAATTTCCATTTGGTACAAACCAATAAAAAATGCACTCCTTGTGACTATTTCTAACTGACAAACATTCAAAACAATCAAAACTTGTTAACACTTTGTATGTACGAAATTTGCTCAAAAAAGGTGGAGTTTTTTTAGATGTATCCTTATAACTCCAAACAACTTGCAATGTTGTTGGAATTTTGACTTAGGCCATTTGCGTTTTTTACAAGATCTAGATAATGTACCCAACTCAAAGTGTTATTTTTGGTTGAGGGAGGTCATACAAACCCCAAAAATGCAAAAACGTCAAAATCAATTTTTTTGAGATGTGACCTTCTTACTCCCGAGGTGCGAAATATTGTCAAAATTGCATGAAAGTAAAATTGAGGTGAAATTTTCTATCTAAGGTAAATTTGTTTTAAACTTAGGTATTAATAAAAAATGTAATCGTAAGATAAGAGACTACCTGTAAAGAATTTTCCCCAAGTTTCTGAAAAATAATTCACAAAAGCCATACATATCAATGATTTAGATAATGAGAATGTTTTTTTTTTTTTAGTTCTTGAGGTCACACTTGACTCTTGAGACCAAAAAGTCTGTTTCAATCGTTCTCAAACTGTGAAAATTTGGTCAATTTTTCAAGAGAACGAGATGACTTTATAAATTCAACATATTTTTTCTATCAAAAGATACCAAAAATTACAAATAATACCAATAATTTACCAAAAAAAAAATCACAAAATTACCAGTAATTTACCATAAATTACAAGTGTGATGTACTGACTTTTGGAATTGATCAAATATTGTCTGGATTTTTTACAATTTGTGGTCTGCAACTTACAACAAAATAGGTAAGTACCAATAATTTACAATCAATAATTACCAAAAATTTACCAAAAATTACCAATAACTTGTAATTTACCAAAAGTTGTGCAAAATGTATGAAAACGTGTCCGTAATTTACCAGAGTTGAGAATTCTCAAGAAAAGTAATTTAGATACCCACAATTACCAGTATTTCACCAGGAATTACCAAAAAAAATCACCGAAAATTACAGGTAGTTTACCAAAAATTACCAGTAATTTACCAGAAATTACCAATAGTTCAACAGAATTTACAAGAAGAGTAATTTACCCATAATTACCAATATTTAACCAGAAATACCATAAAATCAAAATCACTGGAAATTACAGGTAATTTACCAAAAATTACCAATAGATTACCAAAAATTACCAGTAATTTACCAAATAATTACCAGTAATTTACCAGAAAATTACCAGTAATTTACTAGAAATAAAAATCAACAGTAGTTTACCAAAAATTACCAGTAATTTACCCACAATTAGACAATTACCAATAATTTGCCAGAAATTAGTATTCCAATGATTTACCAAAAATTACCAACGCCAAAAAATTGATAGTTTTTAACTTTTTACCAAGGAATTATTGTCAACAATTTGGAAAAAGCCAAAAATCACCAAACTTCAACTGCATAAAAATTATCAAAAATTTTAACCAAAAATTTCCGGTAATTACGTAAAAAAAAAAATTGAATTACCAGAAATATAAACCCAACGACCCCAACGTAACCAGTAATTTTAAGAGGAATGGTAAATAATTTCACCAACGCCCAACGGTTACCGGCAATTTATCAAAAATCACGAGTGATTTAGAAAGATTTACAAGAAAACTACCAGTAATGTAACGAGAACGTTTTTTCAAGTCTTTAAAAGTCACACATACTTAATAGTCCGGCATATGACAATAGGAGTAATTGCACCCCCCCCCCCCCCCCCGCCGATCCTCCGGGACAGCTTTTTTCTTAAAGGGGACATGCTAAGGAACATTTTAAAGCAAACTTGCAAAAAAAAAAGTTGGCCTTGCTTACAAAATGAAGGCCATTTTGATTGACAGGTCAGCCAAAACCGCGGATTTTTCGTTTCAACATAGGACTTGCACGAACTTTTTCAAACTTTACAAAGGTAGATCGAAAGATCATGCAAAAATTTATCACCTGTCAAAATTTCAAGTGCTAAAGTGGGTTTTTCGATTTTTGGTGAATTTTTGAAAATCGAATTTAGGCCAAAAATGAGGGAAAAAATCAAAATTTTATCAAATTGACAAAGAAAGCTGAAATTTGGGATATACCCTATTTTCAACATGCCAAATCGATTGGAAACGGTTTCAACCCGTTTTGAGCAGTTCTGGAGCCTCCAGTAGATTTTTGAATCTCGAAATTCTCACAAAACTCCATCAAATTGGAGTTGTAAATCTAAAATTTATTCTAAAAACTAATTTCAATACGTTACGAAGTACTGCAGGTGAATTTCAAGTCGTTTTGGAGGCTCCAGCAACTTTTTGAAAATTCCTGAAGCCTCCAGCAGATTTTTCAAACTTGAAATTTTCCCAAAATTTCATCAAACTAAGATGGAGAGTCAAAATTCATTCTGCAAACTAATTTCAATACGCTACGAAGTTGACTGCTGGTGAATTTCTAGTCGTTTTGGAGCCTCCAGCAACTTTTTGAAAGGTTGTATGACGTTTTCTGGAAAATTGAAATTTCCTATAAAAGTAGTTGGAAGCTTAAAAACCATATTTTGAAACCACCATGTAGTCTGCGAAGTGATTACAGGAAAATTCATCGCGCGAAATTCACCGCGCGAAACTCACCGCGCGAAATTCATCGCGCGAAACTCATTGCAGGGTAAAATTAATCGCAAGGGAAAATTCATTGCGAAGGAAAATTCACCTTTGTACTAAATTGATTGCGAGGGAAAATTCATCGCGGAGGAAAATTCACCGTTGTACTAAATTGATCGCGAGGGAAAATTCATTGCAGAGGAAAATTCACCGCTGCACTAAATTGACCGCGAGGGAAAATTCATTGCGGAAGAAAATTTATTGTGGGGGAAAATTCATCGTAGTATAACGTATATCTTGGGCAACGAATGCAAAATTGGTGTAATCTAATGAATAATAGAAATGTCCTCCACTTCCAACAGCTCTAAGTGAGATTTCTTTTCCACCTGATTTAATTGAGACAGCTAAAGGTGATCGTTTTTTGCTGCATGACTCCGGTAAAGATGACTCAGAGAGACTGTTAATGTTTGGCACCCATCAAATTTCATGTTAACAAAGTTGTAGAGAATTAAATTTCCAATTGACATAATGTCGTTAGGTTTTTTCTAGAATGCTTAGTTTTTGAGTTTTTCTCAAACAACTAAAATTTCATTATAATGTGCAAATTTATTTTTCTGAAAAGTAATCAATTTAAAATTTTTATGTGTATGTATAATATGAAAACTGAAGTACATCTATATCTGTATGTTGAACTTGAAAAAAGAACTCCCATCACTTACGAATCAAAAAAAAAACTGGCATTGAATTGGACTAATTCGCGAATGGTAAATGAATGTAGCCCTCGAATAAATTTTGAAAATTTAGCCCAGCAGTGGCGAAATGGTTAAATTCAAATCCCCTGACAGTGAATTTTCCTCTGCGATGAGTTTTCTTCCGCAATGAATTTTCCCTCGCGATCAATTTAGTACAACGGTGAATTTTCCTCCGCGATGAATTTTCCCTCGCAATCAATTTAGTACAAAGGTGAATTTTCCTCCGCAATGAATTTTCCCTCGCGATTAATTTTACCCTGCAATGAGTTTCGCGCGATGAATTTCGCGCGGTGAGTTTCGCGCGGTGAATTTCGCGCGATGAATTTTCCTGTTACCCTGCGAAGTATATTTCAGCTTTCCAATTCCATTTGATAAATTAATGTTGGTGAAATTTCAAGTTTCGAAAATGTACTGGAGGCTCCAGTAATAAGTCTCAGTAGGCCCTAAAATGACTTGAACCCACCTAAAGTCGTCTTCAGAGGGTGTTAAAATTGGAGAGTAGGGTAAGTTTCAGCTTTACATCTCCATTTGATGAAATTTTGTGGGAATTTCGAGTTTCAAAATTCTGCTGGAGGCTCCAGTAATTTTCAAAAAAGTCGCTGGAGGCTCCAAAACGACTTGAAATCCACCAGCAGTCAACTTCGTAGCGTATTGAAATTAGTTTGCAGAATGAATTTCGACTCTCCATCTCAGTTTGATGAAATTTTGTGAAAATTTAAAGTTTCAAACATCTGCTGGAAGCTCCAGTAATTTTCAAAAAAGTCGCTGGAGGGTCTAAAATGACTTGGCCACACCTGAAGTCGTCTTCGGAGGGTGTTAAAATTGGAGTGTAGAGTAAATTTCAGCTTTCCGTCTCCATTTCATGAAATTTTTTTGAAAATTTAAACTTTCAATAATCTGCTGGAGGCTTCAGGAATTTTCAAAAAGTCGCTGGAGGATCCAAAACGACTTGAAATTCACCTGCAGTACTTCGTAACGTATTGAAATTAGTTTTTAGAATTAATTTTAGATTTACAACTCCAATTTGATGGAGTTTTGTGGGAATTTCGAGATTCAAAAATCTGCTGGAGGCTCCAGAACTGCTCAAAACGGATTGAAACCGTTTCCAATCGATTTGGCATGTCGAAAATAGGCTATATCCCAAATTTCAGCTTTCTTGGTCAATTTGATAAAATTTTGATTTTTTCCCTCATTTTTGGCGTAAATTCGATTTTCAAAAATTCACCAAAAATCGAAAAACGCACTTTAGCACTTGAAATTTTGACAGGTGATAAATTTTTGCATGATTTTTCGATCTACCTTTGTAAAGTTTGAAAAAGTTCGTGCAAGTCCTATGTTAAAACGAAAAAAAACACTCACGCAAAAAAGCGTGAGATAACCGGCTTTTCAGAATTAAAAAATGTATTAAAAACATATTAATTATATTTATATCAGTATAACAGTTTTATAAAATATAAAAAAAATATCTACATCGTAATCAACTTCGGGTCAGTTATTTATTCACTAGTTTCTCAAGTATTACAATAGCGTAATTAATTTTAAATTTGCATAATATTTCAATTCATTGAAATAAATTTAAAAAACAAATAAAATCTCAATAAAGCAAATTTGGAGATTTCATATTGTTCTTTTTTTCGAGGGTGTTCATAATTCAATTATGACTGGAAAATTTTAAAATTTCTTGGGTTAATTTTTGATTGTGATTTTAAACATTACCACGTCGTAATCAACTTCGGGTCAGTTATTTATTCACTAGTTTCTCAAGTATTACAATAGCGTAATTAATTTTAAATTTGCATAATATTTCAATTCATTGAAATAAATTTAAAAAACAAATAAAATCTCAATAAAGCAAATTTGGAGATTTCATATTGTTCTTTTCAAATAGAATTCATAACAATGTCTTTCAATATGCAAATTTTAGTATTAAATTGCTTTTAGAATTTAATAGATAGAAAATCTGACGTCATATTCGTATTCAGCGTTACAAGAAACGTACTATTTCATGTGTCGCACGAACAAAACACTTTTTTTAATTTTTACCCCCTTTGGGGAGGTGCCGGGGGCCATGGATGGGGTCCAATCAAAAATCTGACGTCATATTCGTGTTCAGCGTCACCGAAAACATACAATTCGATATATCACATGCCCCAGATTTTCTTTTGAAAGTGTCACCCAAAATTGGGGGTGGGGGTGCTCCCCCTCCGTCAAAGAGTCCCATCTCGAAACCTAAATATTTCGAAACAAGAAATAAACTGAGAAATCGTTTGGGTATTAAGACAGACATTGGCGATTGCTAAGCAAAACATTTATGCTTTAAAAAAAATAGGTGTACCAATAACAAAACTGATGAGGAAGTCTGCAAAAGTCTGCAAAAATGCCACCAAAAATCAATTAGGCCTACCTAAGCTGAACTGTCAGAGGAACACGTGAACCGACTTTCCATCGAGTTCCTAACAAGAAATAAACTGAGAAATCGTTTGGGTATATTAAGACAGACGTTACTGATTATTGCTAAGCAAAATATTTATTCTTAGAAAAAACTAGGTATACCAAAAACAAAACTGATGAGGAAGTCTGCAAAAGGACGCAAAAATGACAAAAAATATCACTTAATCTGAAATATCGAGGGAACGCCTGGACCGATTTTAATAAAACTCGAAATCTCAAAATTTCGGCAATACACCAGTCGGGAGGGATAAAGCACTTTGTTCAAAATTTCATAGGTTTCGAGTTTACTCTGCCACAAAATTGGTACATAAACACATATATACATATATATATCTATATATATATAAACTTTAAGGAAACCTGAAAAAAAACTAATGGTCCCACAATGATCCCAACACCCCAAAACGCAAAGAAAATTTACTCCGGACCAAAACTGTCACAGTTGAGACAAATACAGTACCTGACTTTTCTTCGAAAAGCCGGTAAAATCCGCGGTTTTGGCTGACCTGTCAATCAAAATGGCCGCCATTTTGTAAGTAAGGCCAACTTTTTTTTTGGAAAGTTTGCTTTAAAATGTTCCTTAGGATGTCCCCTTTAAGAAAAAAGCTGTCCCGGAGGATCGGCGGGGGGGGGTGCAATTACTCCTATTGTCATATGCCGGACTATAACGTTGAGAATCTATCACATTTCTTTTCTTCCAAGTACCTATTCTAAACGTCAGATGATTGTAAAATCAATGGTAGGTCTAGGTACTCAAAATATTAGAAATTGATCTAATTTTTTTCATCAAAATTGAATGAAATTAACGACAAAATTGCCAAACTATCATTCATGTAAAAATTCACAAAAATTGTTAAAAATCAAGAAAACAATGAGCAAATTATTGCCGAAAAATTGGTCAAGATGTCAAGAAAATTCAATAAAAACGTAGATGAAATGTTGAAAAATTTGGATTGAAATTATTAATAAAATGATTCAAAAGAATATATTGAAAACAGAAAACAATTGAGCAAAATTTGGCCAACATTGCTGCAGAAATTTATTAAAAATTTAAAAAAAGAGTCAAAACCAAAACTGTAAACTTTTCATCAAAAATTCTAAACTTGGGAAAAAATCTCAATGAAATTTCTGTGAAAAAAAAGTTGTATAAAATACCTACCATTAACACTCGATAAACAAACACAAAAAACATTGAAAACCATCAGAAGTTGATAAAAACATCTAAAATTTTTTTTTCCAATCAGCAAAGTCGAGCAACATTTTGCAAACCTTGCGTATCAAAAAATATTAAAAACAGTTGCAAATTGTCTTAAAGTTGATACAATCTCCTTAGGCATGGTCGGTGAAAAAAAAGAACTAGAAATTACTGACATTATTTTGAGTTTTTATTTCAAACTACAAATATACTTACAAAGATGCATTTGAAATTAGAATTACAAATAGGTAGGTACCTACATGGATGTCTTACAATTTGAAACGCCTTGTATCACAGTACATAAACTTATAAGCAAAAGGCATCGTAGATACACGTACATCTACATATGTTTTACCTTACGAGTTAGAGGTGAACATATATTACGGATAAAATAGCAAAAAAAAGAATAAAGAAAAAAGATACGATGCCATAGGTACTTCTTTTAGCACGGTGATCATCAGGGTGGCCAATCCACTGCAAAAACTTTCCACACCGCCGCATGCCATGTTTCTGTTGAAATTCTTCTAATATTTCAGTGACTACAGGATCATTGATTAAACCTAATTTAAAAGATATCACTTCTTCCTCTACACCGGAGAAGTACCACTCCAGAAATCTCTGCAAGGTATTGAAAGACGTCATTTCGAGCGCCATTCTATAAAAAACGTCACGAATAACATTGTTAATTGGTATACAACGTTTAACTCGTCGAAACATATATTTTTCATTTTCAAAGCACCACGAAAAAAGACGGGTGAATTTTTCATAATTTACCACCGTCCAAACCCATTGTGGAACACACGTTGTTTGGAGTATTTTAGCTAAGTTAATCGATGTTTCAACTCTAATTTAGAATTTTTAAAAATTTGCCAAAATTCGAAAAATGAACTTGGGCAGCTGAAAATTTGGATTTGGGGGTTTTAGAGCATGCTCCATCCAAAAATCGTGGTCCCGTTCAAATCGGAGGTGGACACTTCAAGAGGTTCCCTTGTTAGAAGGATCGGAAGGACAGAAGAAGAGAGATAATCTATTTTAAGCAATCTGTTACATAAGTACATAAGTATTTGTAACATTTAGCTGTTGCACAAGATTGAGGATTTTCAACCTCTAAATTTAGGATTAACCCTGAAACTTTTTGGCCAGAATCAGTGAAATTTCAGTAAAATTTGAGAAAAAATTGGATAAAATATCATAACATCACTCATTAAACGGACACAAAAACCATTAAATGTTGATACAAAACATCTGAAAATTTGAGCCAAATCGAAACTCGGCAAAGTCGAGCAACATTTTTACAGAACTTGCGTATCAAATGCTAAAATTCAATCAGATATGATCTGTGAAAAAAAAAACTACATACCTAAATACCAAATAGGTACTGACATCAAAATTTTTATTATGAATGACAGAGATGCGCAAATATTACGGTTAAAACAGCAAATAAAAGAATAAAGTAAAAAAATAATATGCAGCGGTAAGTACTTCTTCTACTTTGTCTTCTTCTTCTTTTTATTCTTCTTCTTTCGGCATGAACTTCAATAGGGTGGCCAATCCACTGCAAAAACATTCTACGAAACTGCTTGTCGAATTTCTGTTCCAACACGTTAGCAATTCCAGGATCATTTAATAAACCCAATTTAAAAGATATCATTTCTTCCTCTACACCGAAGAAGTACCACTCCAGGAATCTCTCCAAGTTATTGAGATACTCGACTCGGGAACCACTTCTTCCCAAATACTCACAAACAATATTCTTAATTTGTATACGACGTTTAACTCGTAGAAACATTTCTTCTTCATTTTCAAAGCACCACGAAAAAATATGGGTGAACATTACATAATTACGCACATACCAAGCCCATTGTTGAACGCTTGATGTTTTGAGTATTTTAGCTAATCGGCGTTTCAATACTTGTAGATGTTCGTGTACAAACTCCTGCTCAATAAGTTTGCTCAATTCATTCAAACTACCGTACCATTCATACGGATAACTGTTGGCGGAACATGATGAAAAGTACGATTCTTTCATTTTCAACACCGTAGACACATTTTCTTGGAGAATTTTGTTGACGAATTCGCTCAATTTTAGAAAATGAGATGTATCATTGCTGTTTAAGAGATAATGAGTTTGGTAGTTTCTTCTATCGGCTGCAATCAATGGTTTGATGAATTTTTCTAGAGTATCTTTTAAAGGTATATTCAAGTTCCTAATGGAATGCAACAATCTTCTATTCAATGCATCGTAATCTTCTACGGTGTATAAAATTTTACAAAAATAAGGATGAATTGTATATTTAATCCGTTCATTTTTAAATTTCACTTTACCTTGGAAATTTGGCCTGCATAACTCAAATATTTCATGCACCACGTTGAAATCGAAAAAATAAATAAATGACGGGTCACCTTTGAGAATCAGATTTTTTCGAAAATCTGCGTTTTTCAAAGATAAAAATTTCAGTAGAAATTCATAACAACTGGGTTCGAGTTTTTTCCGGTAAGACAAGATGGCATCAACCACAGTTTTTTCTAATTGGGTCTGTCTCGCTGCATAATTCTTCTGGTGATCGTTGGCTGTATTCCAAATTTCCAATAAAACACTCATTCTGTGCTCTCGGTGAAGGATAGGATTAATGTCCTGTCTGTTTAATATGCTCTCCAACAACTCAACAAATTGCTCATTAGATATCGTATTTTTACACCGCTTCCAAGCCATTATTGCCCACTCAGGCATTTCTATTGCGTTGAGAAAAAGTAATATCACACGAACTGGTTGATGGAACAGTAAACTTGTTAATTGATCATGAGACATGTTGTAAAACATGCTGTCATGCCAGTGAGAACGCTCGAATCGACGTAATCTGTCACTTATAAAGGATACTTGATCATCATCACTCAAACCATTCCAGAATTAATCAAACGCTTCCCGATGGTTCTTAATTTTATATATCATATTTTTTCCATCGCGATAATCATACGAACGAAGGAATGAGACTGGTGTAATTGTGTGTAATTCGGTCTCCAGGTACCAGCAAATCCAGTAAAACAATAACGGATCACTATCCTGATTTACTTTTCGGATCAAGTTTCTCTTAGAGCGGCGATTCAGATAGAAGATTTCCATTTCATTTTCCAAGCAGAAATTGCTCATGATGACGAACTGCTGCACCTCAGTGAACACGTCCGAATGTAGCATGTTGATGGCAGTGCTTTCATAATTGATTCGACCTTCTGGACACCATACAAAATACTTGCAATCAACTTGAGCGATTCTATACTCCTCCAAGCTCGCTGATAATAATTCGTATTTGAAGAATCTAGTGCAAGTAATTGTTTCTTCGCGAACTCTCTCTAAATATTTTCTCAAGACTTGTTTCATAAATCGAGGCAATTTCAAAGTTTTTATCAGTTCATCGCAATCCATTAGTTCTAGTTTATTATTCGACAAATAATCATAATACCCATATTGTTCACAGTTTAGTAGGCGGCTTGGAGTCGTACTGTATCTATACCACACTGCAATGGCTATTTGATTGTACGCCATCTCCTGTAAGCTTGGCAATCTGGGATGCAGCACAAACTCATCGGAAGATGTTTCATTTTGAACTTGCAAATCGTGCATTCTTCTGGAATCCATTGTGGGTGATCTAAAAATTGAGATTGGTGGGTTAGTTGCATGTTCAGCAAAAATAATACAGAAATGGTATCCTGAATGAAACTGTGGGGTCATTCCACGTCAATTGGACCAAGAAGTGGTTGGAGGGCTCGGCGATTTTTTTGAAATTTATCCTTTGGAAAGACCTTCCGAAGGAATGACCAATGGCGCAAAGCGCAGCCCTCTAGCCCATTTTTAAAGGCAGCCAGGGGGTGTCAAAGTTTTTAGTGATCCTAAAATGTCATCCATTTCAGTAGTGGATTACTCGATAACCGCGATACCTACCAAAATGGAACTTTTTCTCATAGTTAGGGGTTTTGAAAGACTTTTTGGTGATATTGGTGATATCATAAAAATCAGTGTTGCCACTTTTTTCGTACAAAAAATTAGCTCAAAAAGTTTCAAAACGTAGTTTTTGTACTGTTCCGACTCTCAAAAATTCTGAAAAAAGTATTTTACGGAGAACGTTTTATGCTGAACAACATTTCTTTATCTTGTAATGACATAGAACTTGGCGAATCTCTACTACAACAAGCCACAGACCAGCTGCTATCATGGTCACAACATAAATGGTTTGAAATTTTCTCAGTCTAAATCTGCTGCCCTGCATATATGCAAACGAAATAAATGTGCCCATGAAATAAACATACACTTCAATAATAAAATTTTTTTTCATGTTTTAAATAATAAAATCGCATTTTTTCGCAAACTTTGAATTTTTTTAAACCGACTTTGCAACATGTTACCATCCCAATTTTTTAATATGTTATTCAGCATGAAAAGTTGTGCATAATATATTTTTTTCAGAATTTTTGAGAGTCGGAACGATATAAAAACTACGTTTCGAAACTTTTTGAGCTAATTTTTTGTACGAATAAAAGTGGCAACACTGATTTTTATGATATCACCAAAAAGCCTTTCAAATTCCCTATCTATGAGAAAAAATTCCATTTTGGTAGGTATCGCGGTTATCGAGTAATCCACTACTGAAATGGATGATATTTTAGGATCACTAATAACTTTGACACCTCCTTGGCTGTCTTTAAAAATGCGCCAGAGGGCTAATCGCCGAACCCCCCTACCACTTCTTGATCCAATTGACGAGGAATGACCTTGTAGCAATATTTGCAAAATCCGCTAAAATGTTGTGAGTAGCAAAAAGCTGGATTAACTTGGAAGGTTGAAAAAGTTTCCTAAAAAGTTTGAGATTCAATAATTTATGAAAGAAATTCGATGAATTCTGCCAAAACTTGAAAGGGAAGCTTTCGTTTAGCTCCCTAAATTGACTTTTCAATTTTTAGAAAATTGTTCAAAGTGTAAAAATTATGGTAATTAGTTCTGAAACTAATAATTATTTCAATTTTTGGTAAATTTTAGAAATTCGATAAAAATAATGGAAATATATTTGTAATATCCCGGCACTGACAATTTTAAGTGGTAAAGTTCATTTTTCGATAACTTTTTAGAAATCAAATCTAGGCCAAAAATGGGGAAAGAATTAAAATTATACCAAATTAACCTCGAGTACTGAAATTATTTGGCATGCTACATTGTCGACCTGCCATAACTAATCAAAACTGTTTGAAACAGTTTTGATTAGTTCTGGAACCTCCAAGTCCAGGGCCTATTTTAACGTGTAGTTCCACACATATTGTGTAGCTCCAAAAAATCGATGTGCAGTATAGAAAAAAATTTTGCAGTTCTAAATTGAAAAAAGAAATTTCAGTAGGTACCAACTATAAAAACTACACAATGCCACCTTCTCTATAGGAGAAATTTTGAAACTCTAATTCTGGAGGGAATAAAAATCGCGTTGGAAGCTGTAGAATGGTTAGAAATCATGGAAATTAGTTCATGGGAGTTGATTTTAGGTACAAGGCTATAGTTGAAGAGGGGGGGGGGAGGTGAGACTTGCATTTTCTCAACTTTTTTCGCCAGATTTTACCAAATTTTTACCCCCAGACTCTTTCTTCCAGATTTCTCAAGCTACGTGGTTTGAATAAATTTTGGAAGGGGGGAGTTCGAAGGAAAAAACTTTTTGATATATAATTTAAAATTTTCAAAAACGATGCTTTTACGTATCTACTTATACCTATAATTATAAAAAATTTGAATTGTTCTATTGCAAGGTTGGTATATACTGAACTCAAAAATAAGAAATTCGCACCTTTTTCTTATAATTTTTTTATTTTTTTAGGTGTTTAGTGGGTATGTGAAAATGAAATTTAAAAAGAGGACAGCACATAATTTCTGGAAAATTTTCGGTTTTGCCTAAGCGAAGCGAGCTAGGGCGAAAAATTTACTTAGAAAACTCACAATTTGTGACTTGTGAGGTAAGTACCAAAATAATTTTCATGTGCATAAAAGTTTCAACGCCAAAATTTTGTACTTTTTGGTATTTTTGAATGAAATTTCATCGTTTTCTTCGTTACTTTGCACTTTCTGAATTGCACTGGTATCGACCTTGTATTGATTTGGTCGTGTCCATTAAATTTCTGAAGTTGATTTTTTATTCTTGAACATTTTTGAAAAATTGCGAAGCAGAATTAAAATCTGTCCGAGCAATGGCTAGGGCAAAAGTTGTGAAAAATTGATAATTCGAAAAGTAAAAAAACTAATGCAAAAAGTTGATTTCCACAGTTTAAAGATTTAAAAATTTTAACAATAGTTTTCAGAAAATTATAATACCTATTTCCAAAATTAGGAATGAAGGCTGCAGCAAAGCTAGAGCAAAAGCTTCCGAAAATTAATTATTTTTCAGATTAAAACAACATTATTTTCGATGTAATAAATTGGTTTTTTCCTAAAAATATGAAAAATTTGCATGGAGTGTTTTTTCTCTTTTTTTTTTTGTGAAGGGGAAAGCCGAGGGGGTATCCTTTAAGATGAATTCCAAACAATTTCAGTTTGTGTTGTGTAACTCCAAAAAATCCTTAAAATGTGGAAATTTCAAGTTTCAATAATCTGCTGGAGGCTTCAGAACTGCTCAAAACGGTTTGAAACCGTTTGCGATCTTTTTGCAGGGCCTAAAATAAAGTACCTATACCCCAAATTCTGGCTTTCTATGTCAATTTGGAAAAATTTTGATTTCTATTCTCATTTTTCCATAAATTTGTTGTTTAAAAATTCACCAAAAATTGGAAAATGTACTTCTTCATCTAAAATTTTGGCTGCTGATAAATTCTTTCATGCCCTTTCGATCAAGGGACATTTGTCCAGTTCAAAAAATTTTGTGCGATTTCTAATTCAGTTGGTTAGTTTTAGACAAAATAAAATAAAAATACATACAGCAATTCGTGCAAATTTCAAAAGTTCTCCTGCAAACAAAATATTTTTGTTTTATTGAATTTTTTTCTTCACGAATATGTTTGTCAAAAAATGCATGAGCCGTTCACCTGGAAATCTTTATTGTTAAAATAACTTGCGATGTTATAGGTACTCTAATGGATTGAGATTCATCCCCAGCTGATTTGAGCTTGTAATATTTCCAGAAGTTTTGTTTCAAAAAAAAAACCTCAATAGGTACTACAAATCAGTAAATTGAGGCCAAACTCATTATAAACGATGCTAATACGAGTACTTCATGTTTTTCGCATTTTCAGCTGATCTTGAAAATATCGATACCTACTTATAAAACGTGCTACATAGATATATCTATTAATTAGAGATAGCATGGTAATACTTACTTTCAGGACTGCATTATTTATTATTATTTGATAAGTCACAATTAATTCACCTCAATCGCAATTTTTTGGTCACTTATCAATAAAAATAACAACACCGAAACTGGTTACATGCACAAGTTATAAGTTATCAGAAGAATGCGGTGTTTATCAATATTTTAATTTCACCACCAAAACACCTTTTTTTTTCTGACGCTAAAACGTGTGAACTTTCGTATTTTCACAACATTGTAACACTGGACGTTAACTTATTTACAAGATGTGTTCAAGGCTACAAAGGTTGCTTAAGCGAACCATGCGAACTGTAGATTTGTCCCAGCAAACCGGTCTTCTATCCCTCTTTGTCCTACACTCGCGTTTTCTCCCTTTCTACCTGCATTTTATCGTTCCTATATCACTTTCTCTCTTTCACTCCACTCCCTTCACCCCCGAATATCACTCGATTCCACCCCTATTCATCCCTGTATCGTCCGCGGCTCTCAGCACATGCTCACTCACACCTAGTTTTAACAGTGGGTAGCAGTAGTATTATATAGGGTGACTGGGGAGAGGTGGTACAAACTTCAGATTTGGATACAACCAGGTACGATCAACTTTCAGATAAAACGTTATGTGAAGGCGTGGTCTATCTTCAAAATTGAAGGTGCAAAATACATTTTCAAAATCTAAGAGCCAAAATCCAATTCTGGCAAATTGAAAGGGCTACAAATGATTTTCAATTTCAAAAAATCGCGATAAAAAGAAATGAATACCACTACGTCGGAAAAATTTTTTCTTACCATGAGTCATTCCACGTCAATTGAACCAAGAAGTGGTAGGGGGGTTCGGTGATTTTTTTGAAATTTTTTCTGTGGAAAGACCTTTTGAAGGGATGACCAATGGCGCAAATCGCAGCCCTCTAGCCCATTTTTAAAGGCAGCCAGGGGGTGTCAAAGTTTTCAGTGATCCTAAAATACCATCCATTTCAGCAGTGGATTACTCAATAACCGCGATACTTACCAAAATGGAACTTTTTCTCATAGTTAGGGGTTTTGAAAGGCTTTTTGGTTATATCGTAAAAATCAGTGTTGCCATTTTTTTTCGTACAAAAAATCAGCTCAAAAAGTTTCGAAACGTAGTTTTCATATCGTTCCGACTCTCAAAAATTCAGAAAAAAATATATTAGACACCACTTTTCATGCTGCACAAGTGCACAACATATTAAAAAATTGGGATGGTAACATGTTGCAAAGTCGATTTTAAAAAATTCAAAGTTTACGAAAAAATGCGATTTTTTGATTGAAAACATGAAAAAAAGTTTTTATGGGTGAAGTTGACCCATTTGGCCCCTATTTTTACGTATCTGTTGAAAAAGTTGAAAAACCCCTTTCACTTGATGAAATGAATTCCTCTCAAAAAATTCAAAATTCTAAAAGATTCAAAAAATGAACGAATTTTTTTTTTTTGTTGTGAGTGTAATATTTATCAACTTTTTCATGAAATACGTCAGAAAGAGGTCAAAATAAGACAACTGAATTTTAAACTTGTTTTGATGTTTGAAATTGAAAATTGAATTTTTTCGAATTTTGATTTTTTTGTGAGCAGTTTATTTCATCGAGTGAAAGGTTTTTTTCAACTTTTTCAACAGATGCGTAAAAATAGGGATCAAATGTGCCAACTTCACCTATAAAAACTGTTTTTCATGTTTTCAATCAAAAAATCGCATTTTTCGCATACTTTCAATTTTTTTAAATCGACTTTGCAACATGTTACCATCCCAATTTTTTAATATGTTATTCAGCATGAAAAGTTGTGCATCAAATTCCCTATCTATGAGAAAAAATTCCATTTTGGTAGGTATCGCGGTTATCGAGTAATCCACTACTGAAATTGATGGTATTTTAGAATCACTGAAAACTATGACACCCCCTGGCTGCCTTTAAAAATGAGCTAGAGGGCTACGATTTGCGCATTTGGTCATCCTACAGGAAAAATTTCAAAAAAATCGTCGAACCCCCCTACCACTTCTTGGTCTAATTGACGTGGAATGGCCCTCCTATAAAAATTCACATTTTTTAACTAGTTTTCCAAAAATATACCTACGTTTTTCAACTTGGACAAATTTGAAGAAGGAAAAAAATATATTTTTAAGCTAGTTCGACAAAAACCAGGATTTTCGTTTTCCAAACTTTGGAACACAAAGAGGAGTTTTTAAACGGATAACGCGAAATTCAATTCTTTTTAGATGTTTGGGGTGGGGAGGTGGTAAAAAAAATATGTATACTTACAAGTTTCGAAAATTAGCGTGCTCTCAAAAAAAAGAAAAGGTGACGAAAAAAAGGCCCACCTTGCCCAAGATAGAAAACTCATCAACAAGCCTCAGTTGAAATTTTGTTAAAATGTCATAATCATAATCGACCAAAGAAAAATGACCAAGGTTACAAGCGTACAGGCTGAAGGAAAAATAGCGAAATTCAAAGTTGATCAAATATTTCCAAACCTGAAAGAGCGAAGCGAGGGCAAAAGCTTTCGAAAACTCACAATTCCCGAGTGGTAAAACAGCATTATTTTTGATTTGAGGAGTCAATTTCCGGTCATTGAAAAAAAAAAAAAATTATCTAGCCCGAGCGAGGCGAAGACGAAAGCTGCGGAAAATTGATAATATGCGACGTAAAACAACACCATTCCTGATTTTTATTAAATAACAGAATTATTTGAAAAATGAAAGACTTTCGGGCGAAAAGAAAGACTTTTTACTGACTTTTTTGAAAAGAAGGACTCATAGGCAAAAAGACAAACTTCAACTGACCTAGGACCTACATAGAAGGACCGTAAGGACTGTTAGAAACCCTGAAACTTTTTGGCCAAAATCAATGGAATTTCAGTAAAAGAGAAAAAATTGCATAAAATATCATAACATCACTCATTATTCATTAAACGGACACAAAAACCATTGAATGTTTATAAAAAAAAAAAAACATCTGAAAATTTGAGTAAAACCCCAAGCAATATAGTCCGGCATATGACAATAGGAGTAATTGCACCCCCCCGCCGATCCTCCAGGACAACTTTTTTCTTAAAGGGGACATCCTAAGGAACATTTTAAAGCAAAGTTTCCAAAAAAAAGTTGGCCTTACTTACAAAATGACGGCCATTTTGATTGACAGGTCAGTCGAAATCGCAGATTTTGCGTTTTAACATAGGACTTGCACGAACTTTTTCAAACTTTACAAAGGTAGATCGAAAGATAATGCAAAAATTTATCACCTGTCAAAATTTCAAGTGCTAAAGTGCGTTTTTCGATTTTTGGTGAATTTTTGAAAATCAAAATTTAGGACAAAAATAAGGGGAAAAAATCAAAATTTCACCAAATTGACCAAGAAAGCTGAAATTTGGGATATACCCTATTTTCGACATGCCAAATCGATTGGAAATGGTTTCAACCCGTTTTGAGCAGTTCTGGAGCTTCCAGAAAATTTTTTGAAACTCGACATTCCCACAAAATTTCATCAAGTTGGAGTTGTTAAGCTAAAATTTATTCTAAAAACTAATTTCAATACGCTACGAAGTACTGCAGGTGAATTTCAAGTCGTTTTTGATCCTCCAGTGACTTTTTGAAAATTCCTGAAGCCTCCAGCAGATTTTTGAAACATTAAATTTTCACAAAATTTCATCAAATAGAGATGTAAAGAAAGCTGAAATTTACTGTACACTCCAATTTTAAGACCCTCTGAAAACGACTTCGGGTGGATTTCAAGTCATTTTAGAGCCTCCAACGACTTTTTTGAACATTACTGGAGCCTCCAGTAGATTTTTGAAATTGGAAATTTCCCCAAAATTTTTTCAAACCAAGATGGACAGTCGAAATTCATTCTGCAAACTAATTTCAATACGCTACGAAGTTGACTGCTGGTGAATTTCAAGCCGTTTTGGAGCCTCCAGCAACTTTTTGAAAGGTTGTATGACGTTTTTTTGGAAAATTTAAATTTTCTAAAAGTAGTTGGAAGCTTTAAAACCATTTGAAACCACCATGTAGTCTGCGAAGTAAATTTCAGCGTGCCAACTCCATTTGATAAATTGATGTTGGGGAAATTTCAAGTTTCAAAAATTTACTGGAGGCTCCAGTAATTTTCAAAAAAGTCGCTGGAGGCCCTAAAATGACTTGAACTCACCTGAAGTCGTCTCCAGAGGGTGTTAAAATTGGAGTGTAGAGTAAATTTCAGCTTTCCATCTCCATTTGATGAAATTTTGTGAAAATTCAAAATTTCAAAAATCTGCTGGAGGCTTCAGAAATTTTCAAAAAGTAACTGGAGGATCCAAAACGACTTGAAATTCACCTGCAGTACTTCGTAGCGTATTGAAATTAGTTTTTAGAATAAATTTTAGCTTTACAACTCCAATTTGATGGAATTTTGTGGGAATGTCGAGTTTCAAAAATTTGCTGGAGGCTCCAGAACTGCTCAAAACGGGTTGAAACCGTTTCCAATCGATTTGGCATGTCGAAAATAGGGTATATCCCAAATTTCAGCTTTCTTGGCCAATTTGGTGAAATTTTGATTTTTTCCCTTATTTTTGTCCTAAATTTGATTTTCAAAAATTCACCAAAAATCGAAAAACGCACTTTAGCACTTGAAATTTTGACAGGTGATGAATTTTTGCATTATCTTTCGATCTACCTTTTTTAAAGTTTGAAAAAGTTCGTGCAAGTCCTATGTTAAAACGCAAAATCTGCGATTTCGGCTGACCTGTCAATCAAAATGGCCGCCATTTTGTAAGTAAGGCCAACTTTTTTTTGGCAACTTTGCTTTAAAATGTTCCTTAGGATGTCCCCTTTAAGAAAAAAGTTGTCCCGGTGGATCGGCGGGGGGGGGGGGGCGGGGTGCAATTACTCCTATTGTCATATGCCGGACTATAGCAGTTCAAAATGGTGTTAAAGTTGATAAAATTCCTTCAGGTATGATCTGTTAAAAAAAGAACTACCTAGATACCAAAAATACTAACATCAAAATTTTTATTATGAATTACAAATACCTACATTATACATAACATCATAGTGAGATTTTGAAAATGCATACTTACATAAGTAGGTACAGGTACATGTAATATTTAATCTTCTAACAAAGTTACTAATAAAGTTTTTGGAACAAGTTCTGTCATGCTATATTAGCCTAAGGCATCAGCATTAGCTTAGAGATGCACAAATAATACGGATAACACAGCAAATAAAATAAAAAATAAAAAAAATAATATGATGCCATAGGTACTTCTTTTAACATTGAAGCCAATACGGTTGCCAATCCATCGCAAAAATTTTCTACAAAGCTGCTGGTCCCTAATTGCTCTTCTTTCAGTTTTTTTTCTTCTTCTTTTTATTCTTCTTCTTCTAGCACGAAGTTCAATAGGGTCGCCAATCCACTGCAAAAACTTTCTACGAAACTGCTCGTCGTATTTCTGTACGGGTTCTAACGCCTTGTCAATCTCAGGATCATTTAATAAACTCAATTTAAAAGATATCATTTCTTCCTCTGCACCGAAGAAGTACCAGTCCAGAAATCTCTCCAAGTTATTGAGATAAGCGACTTGGGAACCAATTCTTCCTAAATACTCACAAATGATATTCTTAATTGGTATACAACGTTTAACTCGTAGAAACATTTCTTCTTCATTTTCAAAGCACCGCGAAAAAATATGGGTGAACATTTCATAATTACGCACATACGAAACCCATTGTTTAATCCTTGTTGTTTGGAGTATTTTAGCTAATCGGTGTTTCAGTACTTGCAGACGTTCATGTACAAACTCCTGCTCGGTAAGTTTGCTCAATTCAGACAAACTACCGTACCATTCATACGGTTCACTGTTGGCGGAAAATGATGAAAAGTACGATTCTTTCATTTTCAACACCGTAGAAACATTTTCTTGGAGAATTTTGTTGATGAATTCGCTCAATTTTAGAAAATCAGATATATCATTGCCATTTAAGAGATAATGAGTTTGGTATTCTCTTTTATTGGCTGCAATCAATGGCTCGATGAATTTTTCCAGAGTATCTTTTAAAGGAATATTCAAGTTTTGAATGGAATGCAACAATCTTCTATTCAATTCATCGTAATCTTCTACAGTGTATAAAATTTTACAAAAATAAGAGTGAATTGTACATTTAATCCGTTCATTTTTGAATTCCACTTTACCATGGAAATTTGGCAAGCATAACTCGAATATTTCATGCACCACGTTGAAATCAAAAAAATAAATAAATGAGGGGTTACCTTTGAGAATAAGATTTTTTCGAAAATCCACGCTTTTCAAAGATAAAAATTTCAGTAGAAACTCGAAACAACTGGGTTCGAGTTTTTTCTGGTAATACAAGATGCGACGAACCAGAGTTTCTTCTAATTGGGTCTGTCTCGCTGCATAATTCTTCTGCTGATCGCTGGCCGTATTCCAAATTTCCAATAAAACACTCATTTTGTACTCTTGACGAAGGATAGGATTAATGTCCTGTCTGTTAAATATGCTCCCCAACAACTTGACAAATTGCTCATTAGATATCGTATTTTTACACCGCATCCATGCCATTATTGCCCACTCGGGCATTTCTATTTCTTTGATAAAAACTAATATCACAGCAACTGGTTGACGGAGCAGTAAATTTGTTAATTGATCATGAGACATCTCGTAAAACCAGCTATCATTCCAGAAAGAATTCTCGAATGTACGTAATCTGTCACTTATAAAGGATACTCGATGTTCAGCACTCAAACCATTCCAGAAATAATCAAACGCTTCCCGGTGGTTCTTATTTTTATATATCATATTTTCTCCATCGCGATAATCATATGAACGAAGGAATGAGACTGGTGTAATTGTGTGTAATTCGTTCTTCAGGTAGCAAATCCAGTAAAACAATAACGGATCAATATCCTGATTTACTTTTCGGATAAAGTTTTTCATAGGACGGCGATTCAGATGGAAGATTTTGATTTCATTTTCCAGGCAGAAATTGCTCACGATGACGAACTTCTGCACCTTAGTCAACACGTCCGAATGTAGCATTTTGATAGCGGTGCTTTTATAATTGATTCTACCTTCTGGACACCATACGAAATACTTCCAATCAACTTGAGCGATTCTATGCTCCTCCAAGTTTTCTGATAATAATTCGTATTTGAAGAATATAGTGCAACTAAGTGTTTCTTCACGAACTTTCTTTAAATATTTTTTCAAGATTTTTTTCATAAATCGAGGCATCGTCAAAGTTTTTATCAGTTCATCGCAATCCATTAGTTCTAGTTTATTATTCCACAAATAATCAGAATACCTATATTGTTCGTAGTAACGTCGGCGACTTGCAGTCCTACTGTATCCATACCACACTGCGATGGCTATTTGATTGTACGCCATCTCTTGTAAGCTTGGCAATCGGGGATGGAGCACAAAATCATCCGACGATGTTTCATTTTGAACTTGCAAATCGTGCATTCTTCTGGAATCCATTGTGGCTGATCTAAAAATTGAGATTGGTAGGTTAGTTGTATGATCAACAAAAATAATACTGCAGCAATATTTGCAAGATCCACTAAAATGTTCTGACAAGGGAACCTCCTGAGGTGTCACACTCCGATTTGAACGGGACCGCGATTTTTGGAAAGAGCATAGTCTAAAACCCCCAAAACCAAATTTTCAGCTGCCCAAGTTCATTTTTCGATTTTTGGCGAATTTTTGAAAACTCAAAATTTAGCCCAGTCAAATAGCGGGAAAAAATGGGTGAACCCGGACATAATTGGGATCAAAGGTTTTTTTTTGCGAATATTGTCTAGGATGGTGTAGTGAACAACATACTAAAAGCCCCCGCCCCTACCCCTAGAACTAATCCCCCCACAGTGGATCAAAGCCCCCCAAAATCCGTTTTTTGTTTTTTGTCAAAAAATTACTTTTGAGTAAAATGAGCACTGATTATTTAATCTCTCCTCAAATACCTATCAAATGAGCTATCAACCAACTCCCTAGCCCCAAGGGGGGCGCTACGACCCCTCAAAGTGATGTGATTTCAATAAGTTTACATTTCATGACTTTGGGACTTGAAACCTGTTCTAATCGATCAAATAAAGTCAAAATTGGGGAATGAGATTATTTTTGGACCTAAAGTCGACCCCTAGGGTGGGGGAGGATCAAATTCAAAAATTACGGTAAGGTCATTTTTTGGGAGGGCCATAATATGGTCCCAAATGAATGAAAATGATCCAAAATCATATCATTGGTCAGTACTCCCATTGTGATTAACATATCCAAATTTCAGCTTCCTAGGTCATCCCCACTTCCTTTAAGGAGGAAAAAACCGAAAATAGGGGTAAAATGAGAGGTTTTCCACCTTAATTCCGCCTTAAATGGAGTGGGAATGATCTCGTGTAAGGAGGGAAATATGCCTAAGGGTGACTAGTATTAGAGTAGTATGATGTACCCTAATCTACGAGCGACGCTGGCATCGCCGCAGTCTGTTTTATCGTATTCAGGCGGTCAGTTATTACGTGTTTTTTATTATTAATCGTGGATCTTCCAAAGTTAATGTGTTATAATTTAAGTCTTTATTGTTTAAGCGTTTTAAGAGGTATTTTCCTCATATTATTTGTGTCAAAGTTTCTTATTATTTTATTGTGTTTTGTATGTGTAATTGCCGATAAGGCATTAATATAATTTACGTATACAAGTGTGCTTTAATAGTTCATTGTGTCGTTACTTGTAACTATCTATCATCATTGGGGTAAGTGCCCTTCGGGCGTGAATATCTTATTACTCAAACATACCTTACGGGTAAGCATCGGCTCATTATAACACTAGGAAGCTGAAATTTGGATATGTTAATCACAATGGGAGTACTGACCAATGATATGATTTTGGACCATTTTCATTCATTTGGGACCATATTATGGCCCTCCCAAAAAATGACCTTACCGTAATTTTCGAATTTGATCCTTCCCCACCCTAGGGGTCGACTTTAGGTCCGAAAATAATCTCATTCCCCAATTTTGACTTTATTTGATCGATTAGAACAGGTTTCAAGTCCCAAAGTCATGAAATGTAAACTTATTGAAATCACATCACTTTGAGGGGTCGTAGCGCTCCCCTTGGGGCTAGGGAGTTGGTTGATAGCTCATTTGATAGGTATTTGAGGAGAGATT
This sequence comes from Planococcus citri, assembly GCF_950023065.1. Taxonomy (NCBI): domain Eukaryota; kingdom Metazoa; phylum Arthropoda; class Insecta; order Hemiptera; family Pseudococcidae; genus Planococcus; species Planococcus citri. The sequence continues at coordinate 69,364,399 of NC_088680.1, forward strand.
AAATAATCAGTGCTCATTTTACTCAAAAGTAATTTTTTGACAAAAAACAAAAAACGGATTTTGGGGGGCTTTGATCCACTGTGGGGGGATTAGTTCTAGGGGTAGGGGCGGGGGCTTTTAGTATGTTATTCACTGCACCATCTTAGACAATATTCGCAAAAAAAACCTTTGATCCCAATTATGTCCGGGTCAAATCGTAATTTGACTGGGCTAATTGACTGATCTTGGGAATTTATTCTTTTTTTCAAAAAGTACGTACTTGATCAATAAAAATGGTCAAAATAGGTCCCAAAACTAATAATAATTACTCAAATCCAAATTTCACCATTTCCAGCCATTCTGGAGCCTCCTGCGCGATTTTTCAATTTCTCCAGAATTTTGAATTTGCTGTAGAAGGCGTGAATATGAAGTTGCTGGGCAGCTAAAAGTCGAGTTGTATAGAAAAATACACGAACCGAACAGCAGGTTGATAAAATAAATCAGGATTTTATCAACCATTAATGTGTACTCTCTGGTTGATCCGTAAAACCTGTGTACGGCTCCTTTTTCATCCTTTCATTCATGCTAGCTATCCTGTACGAGTCGTGTGTAATAGTAGAAGGTGTGCATCAAAGAGAGCAGCACCTCCCTGACTACACTCGACCAGTTTAACGAGTTTATCCACATTTGTGCCAATTTTGAGAGTGACACCTCAAAAGTGGCTTTTTGACCAGGTACCCTCCAAATTTCACAATTTCCAGACGTTCTGGAGCCTCCAGCGCGATTTTTCAATTTCTCCAGAATTTTGAATTTGCTCCAGAAGGCGTGAATACACAGTTTGGCAGCTCACTCGACCTGTTTAACGAGTTTATCCACATTTGAGCCGATTTCAGAGGGATACCTCAAGAGTGGTTTTTTAGTCTGTGACTCTCGCTCCAAAACAGCTGGAAATGGTAGAATTTTTGCTCCGGGGGCTTTAGTTTTTGAAGAAATACAGGGATTCACGCAAATTTCAAAAATTTCTTCACAAACGGTTATCTTTTGATTTTTTGGATTTCTTAATTTTGAAAAAAGCTGGGCAAAAAAGCTGGGCAAAAAACCACTCTTGAGGTGACATTCCCAAAATAGGCTCAAATGTAGATAAACTCATTAAACAGGTCGAGTATAATACACAACTCGATTTTTAGCTGCCCAACTTCATATTCACGCCTTCTGGGGCAAATTCAAAATTCTGGAGAAATCGAAAAATCGCGCTGGAGGCTCTAGAATGGCTGGAAATTGTGAAATTTGGATTTGGGGGGTTAGTTTTGAGCAAAATACAGCGATTCGCGTGAATTTCAAAAATTTCCACACAAACGGGAAACTTTTGGTTTTTCAGATTTTTTAATTTTGAAAAAAGCTGGTCAAAAAGCCACTTTTGATATGTCGCTCCCAAAATCGGCTCAAATGTAGATAAACTCGTTAAACAGGTCGAGTGTAATATTAATATACAACTCGATTTTTAGCTGCCCAACTTCATATTCACGCCTTCTGGAGCAAATTCAAAATTCTGGAGAAATTGAAAAATCCCGCTGGAGGCTCCAGAACGGCTGGAAATGATGAAATTTGGATTTGGGTAATTAATATTAGTTTTGGGACTTATTTTGCCCATTTTTACGGATCAGGTACGTACTTTTTTAAAAAAAGCATAAATCGCCATAAACAGTCAACTTTGAGTTTTTAGAAATTCGCCAAAAATTGAAAAATGAACTTGGGCAGCTGAAAATTTGGTTTTGGGGGTTTTAGACTATGCTCTTTCCAAAAATCGCGGTCCCGTTCAAATCGGAGTGTGACACCTCCAAAGGTTCCCTTGTAAGCTGAAATTTTGGGGAAGTAATTTTTCTAGGTTTTTCTGAATGCAGACAAGTCCAGAAAATGGACGTTTCAAACTCTTTTAAATTAGGGGGGGGGGGGGTCAGATGTCAACTAAATCACAAATTTTCAAGTCAATTTAGTTTAAATTTTTCATTTTTGCCTATTTTTAATCAAATTTGATCTTCAAAAATTGAAAATGCACTTCATTACTCACCTTGAATTTTCGTTTGGTGACCCTTAAAAAAAATTCTACCATCAAAGTAAGTATTTCTTACTGCCAAAAATCGCACAAAGTAACGCCTTTCGTTGACTCTGAAAATTGTCGTTTTTTTTTGCTGGAAAATGTCGAAAAAATTCTAATTTTTTTGTCAAGAACTGCCGAAAAATCTCGTTTCTTTATAAAATAATTGTGAAAAAATCTCGCTTTCTTGACAAAAATGTCACTAAATTCCAAAAAAGTCCTGTTTTTTGCAAAAAATTAAAAAAAATTGAAAAGTCTTTCTGTTTGAAAATCAAATTAATGTGCCCAAATTTTTGAAAATGAAGCCGAAATTTTTTGACACAACACAATGACTAAAAAAAGAATGTTTATAAGGGTTTGGATGTGTTTGGATGCATCTCAGATGCATTCGAGGTAAAACACGAATGCTAGCGACGACTACATTTCAGATGCATGTACTAATTCAAATGTTTTCGAAAAGAACAATAGATCTGGCTATCTGCCATACGCTAAAATCAATGCCGTGTAGGTATTTGATTTGGCCATGCTCATTAAATTTCTGAAGTTGATGTTTTATTCATGAAAATTTTTGAAAAATTGCGAAGCAGAATTAAAATCTGTCCGAGCAAGGCTGTGGCAAAAGTTTGGAAAAATTGATGATTCGAAAAGTAAAAAAACTGATGCAGAAAGTTGATTTCCACAGCTTTAACATTTAAAAATTTTAACAATACTTAGTTTTCAGAAAATTATAATATTTTCAAAACTAGGAATGAAGGCCTCAGCAAAGCTAGAGCATTATTCTAATTTTTTCCATAAATTTGTTGTTCAAAAATTCACCAAAAATTGAAAAATGTACTTCTTCATCTAAAATTTTGGCTGCTGATAAATTGTTTCATGCCCTTTCGATCAAGGGACATTTGTCCAGTTCAAAAAATTTTGTGCGATTTCTAATTCAGTTGGTTAGTTTTAGACAAAATACAGCAATTCGTGCAAATTTCAAAAGTTTTACTACAAACAAAATTTTTTTGTTTTATTGAATTTTTTCCTTTACAAATATGTTTGTCAAAAAATGCATGAGCCGTTCACCTGGAAATCTTTTTATTAAAATAACTTGCAATGTTATAGGTAGGTACTCTAATGGATTGGGATTCATCTCCAGCTGATTTGAGCTTGTAATATTTCCAGAAGTTTTGTTTCAAAAAAAAAAAACTCAAATCTGCTGCTTCTATAACAATGGCTACGGTTTGTTATTTCGCTATTTTTTTCTCAGAAAGTTGAAAAATTTCATATCAGAGACAAATTGGGGAAGACCGTAAGATAGAAACTTTGTTTATTCAATTGGTTCTGATTAGTGACATTTCTCAACGACTTCACAGCTTTCCACTACATGGAACGAAAAAGTTAAATTTTGTTTGATTTCTTTTTACTACGAATCAGTGAATTGAGGCCAAATCCATTATAAACGATGCTAATACGAGTACTTCATCTTTTTCGCATTTTCAGCTGATCTTGAAAATATCAATACTTATAAAACGTGCTACATACTTAGATATATTAAATAGAGATAGCATGGTAATACTTACTTTCAGGACTGCATTATATGTTATTTTGATAAGTCACAATTAATTCACCTCAATCGCAACGTTTTGGTCACTTATCAATAAAAATAACAACACCGAAACTGGTTACATGCACAAGATATAAGTTATCAGAAGAATGTGGTGTTTATCAATATTTTAATTTCACCACCAAAACACCTTTTTTTTTCTGACGCTAAAACGTGTGAACTTTCGTATTTTCACAACATTGTAACACTGGACGTTAACTTATTTACAAGATGTGTTCAAGGCTACAAAGGTTGCTTAAGCGAACCAAGCGAACTGTAGATTTGTCCCAGCAAACCGGTCTTCTATCCCTCTTTGTCCTACACTCGCGTTTTCTCCCTTTCTACCTGCATTTTATCGTTCCTATATCGCTTTCTCTCTTTCACTCCACTCCCTTCACCCCCGAATATCACTCGATTCCACCCCTAGTCATCCCTGTATCGTCCGCGGCTCTCAGCACAAGCTCACTCACACCTAGTTTTTAACAGTGGGTAGCAGTAGTATTATATAGGGTGACTGGGGAGAGGTGGTACAAACTTCAGATTTGGATACAACCAGGTACGATCAACTTTCAGAAAAAAGGTTATGTGAAGGCGTGGTCTATCTTCAAATTTGAAGGGACAAAATGCAATTTTGGCAAATTGAAAGGGCTACAAATGATTTCCAATTTCAAAAAATCGCGATGAAAAAAATAAATACTACTACGTCGAAAAAATAAACAAATTTTGTTATGATATCACAGTTTTTCTTACGTACTCTAAAATTTAAGAAGTTCTTAGTAGCTCGAAAATTGTAAATTTAATCCAGTAATTTACCAAAAATTACCAATGCCTAAAAATTAGCAATTCTTTGCCCACAAATTATTGCTAACAATTTACCAAAAAATTGCCAGTAATTTGAACCAAAAAAAAAAAAAAAAAAATGCCAGTAATTTATGTTGAAAAGAAATTATTGAATGTACGAGTAGGTAGGTGATTTTCATTAAGAATTATAAATTACCAGTAGGTAATTTTATGAGAAATTACAGAATATTCACCAACAGTTACCAGTGATTCACAAAATATTACCACAAAACTAAAAATTACATACAATTTACAAGAAATGGTCAGATAATGTAACGAGAACGCTTTTTCAATCCTAAAAGTCTCACGTACTGTTGAGAATTCATCAAATTTCTTCCAAGCTCTCAAAACGTAAGATGATTGTAAAATCGAATAATGGTAGGTACTCGAAATATTGGAAATTGATCTAATTTATTCATCAAAATTCAACGAACAGCAGCAGCAAAAATGCCAAACTATAACTCATCAGTTGGAAAAATTCACAAAAATTGTTAAAAATCAAGAAAATCGAGCAAAATGTCGCCAAAAAATATGTTGAAAATGATATGAAAATTGATTATAAGTAAAAGTTAAGAACATCAAAAGATGATGATACGTTGAAAAATTTGGATTAAAATTTAATAAAATTATACAAAATAACACATTGAAAAAAAAACAAAACAAAAATTCAGCAAAATTTTGCTAACATTGCTGCAGAAATTTATTGAAATTTACTACTTATACTTATAAAAGAATCACGTTCAAAACTACCTAGATATACCAAATACTGACATTGAGATTTCTATTACGAATTAGGTACTTACAAATACATTGTACATAAATCATGTCTTCTAACAAAGTTATGAAGCTTTTGGAACAAGTTTGTCATTGTAGATTATACTTACTTTATAAATAAGCCTAAGGCATGATGCATTAGCTTAGAGATGAACCAATACCTATTACGGATAAAACAGCAAATAAAAAAGAAAAGAAACGATATGTGCTGCCATAAGTACTACTTTTAGCATGGAGTTCAATAGGGTGGCCAATCCACTGCAAAAATTCTCTACGAGACCACTTGTTGTATTTCTGTACGAAGTCTAATGCATTATTAATCTCAGGATCATTCATTAAACCTAATTTAAAAGATACAATTTCTTCCTCTACACCGAAGAAATACCACTCCAGAAATCTCTGTAATTTTTTGAAGGACGCGATTCGGAGACCAATTCTTTTTAAAAATTCAGGAATAATATTGTTAATTGGTATGCGACGTTTAACTTGCAGAAACATTTCTTCGTCATTTTCAAAGCACCACGAAAAAAGATGGGTGAACATATCATAATCATAATCATACCAAATCCATTCTTTAAAGCTTGTTGTTTGGAGTATTTTAGCTAATCGGTGTTTCAATTCTTGCAGATGTTCATGTACAAACTCCTGCTCAATTAGTTTACTCAATTCATTCAAACTACCATACTGTCCATATGGATCACTGTTGGCGGAGGTCGATTCTTTCATTTTCAACACTGAAGACACGTTTTCTTGCAGAATTTTGGCGACGAATTTACTCAATCTCGCCAAATCAGAGATATGATGAGATTGGTATTCTCTTTTATTGGCTATAGCCAATGACTCGATGAAGTTTTTTAGAGTACCTTTTGAAGAAATATTCGAGTTTTGAATGGAACTCAACAATCGTCTATTCAATTCATCGTAATCTTCAACGGTGTATAAAATTTTACAAAAATAAGGACGAATTATGTATTTAATCCGTTCAGTTTTGAATTCCACCTTACCTTGGAAATTTGGCAAGCATAACTCAAATATTTTATGTACCACGTTGAAATCAAAATAAAATATAAATGAGGGGTCACCTTCGAGAATAAGTTTTTTTTCTGAAATCCACGCTTTTCAGAGATAAAAATTTCAGTAGAAACTTGAAAAAACTGGGTGTTATTTTTTTCCGGTAATACAAGATGGCATCAACCAGACTTTCTTCTAAACATGCCTGTCTCGCTGCATAATTCTTCTGGTGATCGTTGGCCGTATTCCATATTTCCAATAAAACACTCATTTTGTACTCCAGGTGAAGGGTGGGATTTTTGTCAAATTTGTCGAGCAGGCTGTGCAACAACGTGACAAATTGCTCATCAGATATCCAATTTTTGCACCGCTTCCAAGCCATAATTGCCCAATCAGGCATTTCCATTTTTTTGATAAAAAGTAATATCACCCGAACTGGTTGATGGAACAGTAAATTTGTTAATTGATCATGAGACATCTTGTAAAACAGGCAACCATGCCAGTGAGAAATCCCGAATGTACGTAATCTGTCACTCATGAAGGATACTTGATCTTCAGCACTCAAACCATTCCAGAAATAATCAAACGCTTCGTAATGGTTCTTATTTTTATATATCAAATGTAATCTTTCATGATGGTCAGATAGACGAAGGAAGAATGGTGTAGTTCTGTGTAATGTTTCCTTCAGGTAGCAGATCCAGTAAAACAATAACGGATCACAGTCTCTGTGTACTTTCGGGATAAAGGTTTTCATAACACTGTGATTCAGATCGAACATTTTGATCTCATCTTCCAGGCATAAATTGCTCATGATGGCGAACTTCTGCACCTGAGTCAACACGCCCGTATGTAGCATTTTGATGGCAGTGCTTTTATAATTGATTCGACCATCTGGACGCCACACAAAATACTCCCAATCAACTTGACGGATTCGATGTGCCTCCAAGTTTTCCGATAATAATTGGTATTTGAAGAATCTATTGCAAATAATTGTTTCTTCACGAACTCTCTTTAAATGTTTTCTCAAGATTTCCTTCATAAATGTAGGCATTGCCAATGCTCTTATCAGTTTATGGCAATCCATTAGTTCTGGTTTATCAATCGAGTCCAGAAGATGAAACTGTCCATAGTCTCGTTGGCGTGGAGTTGAACAATATCTATACCACACTGCAATGGCTATTTGGTTGTACGCCATCTGTTGTAAGCTTGGCAATCTGGGATGGAGCACAAACTTGTCCGACCGTATTTCATTTTGAACTTGCGAATCGTATATTCCTCTAGGGTCCATTATGGATGATCTGAAATTGAGATTGGTGGGTTAGTTGCATGATTAATTGATTAACAACGATACAGGCAAGAAATCCTGAATGAAACTGTTAGGTCATTCCATGTCAATTCGACCAAAAAGTGGAAGGGGGGTCGGCGATTTTTTTGAAATTTTTCCTGTGGGTAGACCTTTTGAAGGGATGATCAATGGCGCAAATCGCAGCCCTGTAGTCCTTTTTTAAAGGCTGCTAGGGGGTGTCAAAGTTCTCAGCGAACTTAAAATTTCATCCATTTTAGCAGTGGATTACTCGATAACCGAGATACCTACCAAAATGGAACTTTTTTCAATAGTTAGGGGTTTTGAAAGCCTTTTTGGTGATATCATGAAAATCAGTGTTGCTACTTTTTTCCGTTCGAAAAATTAGCTCGAAAAGTTTCAAAACGTAGTTTTCATATCGTTCCGACTTCCGAAAATTCTGAAAAAAATGTATTATGGACAACTTTTTATGCTGAGCAACATACGAAATTAGGAAGGCATTAGACATTAGTTCGTATAAAGTCAATTTAAAAAAATTGAAAGTTTACGAGAAACTGCTATTTTTTTATATAAAACATGAAAAGGAGTTTTGATAGGTGAAGTTGACTCATTTGACACCTATTTTTACGCATCTGTTGAAAAGTTGAAAAAACCTTTTCACTCAAGAAATGAACTCATCACAAAATAATCAAAATTCAAAAAAATTCAATTTTCAATTCCAAATATCAAAAAAAGTTTAAATTTATTCAGTTGTCTTGCTTATTTTGACCTCTTTCTGACGTATTTTTTTTTTAAGTTGATAAAAATTACACTCATCACTGCAAGAAAATTAAAATTCGTTTATTATTTCTTCAATTCACTCAGAATTTTGATTTTTTTCTGATGAGTTCATTTCATCGATTGAAAGGGGTTTACAACTTTTTCAACGGGTACGTAAAAATAATGGTCAAATGAGTCAACTTCACCAATCAAAACTTTTTTTTGTGTTTTATATCGAAAAATCGCATTTTCTTCGAAAACTTTTAATTTTTTAAAATCGATTTTACGACAAGTTACCATCTTAATTTTCTAGTATGCCGTTCAGCATGAACAGTTGTCCATAATATATTTTTTTCAGAGTTTTTGAGAGTCGGAACGATATGAAAACTACGTTGTGAAACGTTTTGAGCTAATTTTCTGTACGAAAAAAAGTGGCAACACTGATTTTTATGATATCACCAAAAAGCCTTTCAAACCCCCCAACTATGGGAAAATGTTTCATTTTGGTAGGTATCGCGGTTATCGAGTAATCCACTGCTGAAATGGATGATATTTCAAGTTTACTGAAAACTTTGACACCCCCTAGCAGCCTTTCAAAAAGGAATAGAGGGCTACGATTTGCGCAATTGATCATCTGTTCGGAAGTTCTTTCCACAGAAAAAATTTTAAAACAATCGCCGACCCCCCCCCCCCTTCATTATCACTTTTTGGTCTAATTGACGTGAAATGACCCATATTCTACACATAAACTAATTTCAACACATGCACTATATTAAGTTGAAGCTGCTAGGGTGGATTTCAAGTCGTTTTGGAGCCTCCAGCGACTTTTTGGAAATGACTAGAGCCTCCAGCAAATTTTCAGTGCTTGAAATTTCCATAAAATTTACAATGTAAACCGAATTTAATCTTTTTAGAAAAACTTCTTTTACCGACTTTTCGGAGAAAAGTGGAGTATTGTATTTGTTGCGATAGTGGAAGTTGGGTCGGGGAGTGACTTTTCTTTGTGTTTCGAGGGTCTGGGATCACGATAGGCTCATTCCCAAAATTTCAGGTTTCCTTATAAATAAGGTTTTACCGACTTTTCGGAGAAAAGTGGAGTATTGTATTTGTTGCGATAGTGGAAGTTGGGTTGGGGAGTGACTTTTCTTTGCGTTTCGAGGGTCTGGGATCACGATAGGCTCATTCCCAAAATTTCAGGTTTCCTTATATAAGGTTTATATACTTATATATATATATATATTTGCTTGCGACCAGACATGTCAACTATGCTTGGCATATATGCAGAAAAGTGAACAAAATTTTAAAATTGGTATAATTTCTGTTCTAAATCACTTATTAAAATTTTATTTGCAGATTCAGTCTAATATTAAAAAAATCTATGTTTTGAAAAAAGTAATCAGATTTTTAGCCTAAATTTTGAAGAAAATTTTTAAAAATGGGGTCTAAGTAATTTGAATTTTGAGAAAGTTAAGACACCAAAAGAAAGCTTAAACAGCATAAAAATTTTTGATGTTTTTAAATTTTCCATAGGCCAATAAAATACTGAAAAATTTCAAGTCAAATTTGTTGTCGTGTACACTCAGGATCGATGTATTTGCATACATCTCTACCAGCACATCACATTCTACTCACTACAAATTGACTGTAGACCCTGCGTTCGTCCTCGCGCCTCGATTTCTAAGCCATGCGCCCTCTGGTGGAAGTTTCTGAAAACTCATAGTTGACTTGTATAGTAAAATTAACCCATGACTTGTCAACTATAGTTGACAAGTTGGTCAGTCCACTTGTATAGTAAAATTAACCCATTCAATAGTTGACATGTCTGGATACTAATACCTATATATATGTTCACGACAGCACACTTATGAACCCATGTATGGGTTAATCTTGCATAAGAAGTGAACCAGTAGGTTTACCAGCCTGGCTCACTTCGTAAAGGCTAAAGTTACATAACAAGTGAGCCACCTGTTTCAAACTAGTTTTGTCAAAGTTAGCTGCGCGCACCAAATGTTTCTCAGAGATGTTCGCTAGATGTAGTACTAACATGAGGCCTATAGAATAGGAAGTACTGGTCGGCATACCCAAAGCCCTGTTGAAATTGGGTATGCACGATGATAAATTTGACTAATGATTTTTCTGCATTTTATTGCTCTATGGGAATACTGTTGATACCAAAAATTTTGATGTGGTTCAGACTTTTTGACAACCAAGCAATTTTCACAAAATTCAATATAGTTCAAAAAATTTTTAAATTTTTTTGAAAAAATTTTCTCCAAAAATTTTTTATTCTGTTTCTTGATACAGATAAATTATATATTTCAATGACTGTGCAATTAGAATTTCGATTAGTTAATTAGAACAGAAATTGAAAATGATTTTAAAAATTTTGAAATTTTGAAAAATTGGCTCATAAGCCTACCGCGATGCCTATATATATATAGCCACATACAGGCAAACTCATAACGTTTTGTATAAACAGCAATCTCAAGACCCCTCTATAACTTCGTTGCTGTGCATGCGCTCGACGCGTCACCCCATAGGCCTGATAGTACTCGATGTTAGGCCGCGTTATATTCGTTTACTTGATTTTTGGGTGACCTATGGAGAGTATCTCATTGCCGAAACATCAATTTTTCAGAAAAGCTTTTTTTTAAAAGTCCCATACGTCTCTGTTTTTCGCAAATAGCTTTTTAACAAAGCATCCCAGAGAAAAATAACCAGCTTTGAGCAGAAAGAAAATTTTATTCTCTACAATTTCCTTCATTGCATTTTTTTCCTAGGATGCATACTTTTCCCGTAAAATCAATGTTTAGACTGAAAAACACGAAAATTCGGACCTGTATAATCAACTCTAAATTAAAATTGAGCAGTCAAAAATTTATTTTAGACGATTTTTGACCACGCCATGTGAAAGAGGACATCTTCAACCACTAAAATCACCAAAAAGAACGTAAAAAACGTAAAAAATGAGTCTTGGCAATAAACACCTTTTCCTCATATCCTCATACCTATTAATTAGGCTATGTACTCATTTGAAAATTGAGTCAAAAGAGAAAGTGTATAAACAGCAATCTCACGTCCCTGCTCAAACTTTGCCAGTAGACTCCCCACACCTTGTAGATTCATATGGCTCCTCATCGAAAAGTCACGTCCTAAAAAGGTTACGAGTTTGTCAAAACGTTATGAGTTTGCTGGTTAATCAAGAAAAAAGTTACGAGTTTACCCCCTAGAATATTTATATATATATATACAATTTTTTTTTTGAATTTTTGATTTAATTCGAAAGCTACGAACTTTTGGATCGAAGTGAATATGCGAAATTGTAGAGATCGTAGAGGCCTACTTAGATTTCAAGTTTCATCAAAATCGGTTCAGCCGTTTTCTAGGTAATGAATTTTGAAAAATTTCGAAAAAAAATTTTGTCGCTCGATAAACTTGGAAGCTGCGTTCTTTTGGAACTTGATGATGATGCCAAAATGTTCGGCTAGTAGCCTAGTTGTGACATTTAAAATTTGATCAAAATTGGTTCAACCGTTGCTGAGAAATTAAATTTTTAAAAAATTTTGTGCAAAGTCACCCCCCGAAAATTTGAAAAAGCTCAATTTTGTTTTCGATTACGTAAGAAAGCTACGAACTTTTGGATCATGGTGCAAGTGCGAAATCATAGGAATGGTGATGGACTTGTGATACTTCAAGTTTCAGAAAAATTGGTTCAGTCGTTACTCAAGGTAATGATTTTTAAGTGAAAAATGTCGAAAAAAAATTTTGTCGCTCGATAAACTTGGAAGCTTTGAACTTTTGAAACACGATGATGGTGACAAATTGTCCGGCTAGTATCCAAGGGCTGACATTTTGAGTTTCATCAAAATCGGTTCAAAGGTTCCTGAGAAATAAATTTTTAAATGAATTTTTAAGTGAAAAATGTCGAAAAAAATTTTTGTCGCTCGATAAACTTGGAAGCTTTGAACTTTTAAAACACGATGATGGTGACAAATTGTCCGGCTAGTATCCAAGGGCTGACATTTTGAGTTTCATCAAAATCGGTTCAACCGTTCCTGAGAAATAATTTTTTTAAAAGTTCAATTTTAAATGAATTCGTGTGCCAAGTCTTTACTTAAATATTTAAGTACTCGTATGTGATGAGGTGAATTTACACATAAAATTTAATTTCTCAGCAACGGCTGAATCGATTTTGATCAAATTTGAAATTTCAGAACTACACTACTTAGCGGAGATTTCGCCATCATCATCAAGTTCCAAAAGTTCAAAGCTTCCGAGTTTATCGAGCGACAAAAATTTTTTTCGACATTTTTCACTTAAAAATTCATTTAAAAATTTATTTCTCAGGAACCTTTGAACCGATTTTGATGAAACTCAAAATGTCAGCCCTTGGATACTAGCCGGACAATTTGTCACCATCATCGTGTTTCAAAAGTTCAAAGCTTCCAAGTTTATCGAGCGACAAAATTTTTTTTCGACATTTTTCACTTAAAAATCATTACCTTGAGTAACGACTGAACCAATTTTTCTGAAACTTGAAGTATCACAAGTCCATCACCATTCCTATGATTTCGCACTTGCACCATGATCCAAAAGTTCGTAGCTTTCTTACGTAATCGAAAACAAAATTTTCAAAAGCTCAAAGCTTTCAAATTTGTCGAGCGACAAATTTTTTTTTCAGAATTTTTCAAAACTCATTACCTAGGAAATGGCTGAACTGATTTCGATGAAACTTGAAATCTCACTAGGTTTGCTCGATTCCTATTAAGTATACGACCCTCAATTTTTTGTGAATCATTCGTGAACGAATCTTTAATTTATGAATAAATTCGTTCGCGAATGAGTCACTAATACGAATCAATTCGTTCGCGAATGATTCATTGAAAATTGAGTAAATGAATCAATTCGTTCGCGAACGATTCACTTGTACGAATCGATTCGTTCGCGAACTATTCACTTGTACGAATCGATTCGTTCGCGAACGATTCACTTGTACGAATCGATTCGTTCGCAAACGATTCACTTGTACGAATCAATTCGTTCGCGAACGATTCACTTGTATGATTCGATTCGTTCGCGAACGATTCACTTGTACGAATCGATTCGTTCGCGAACGATTCATTTATACGAATCGATTCATTCACGAACGAGTCACTTGTACAAATCGATTCGTTCACGAACAAGTCACTTATACGAATCAGTTCGTTTGCGAATCACTGTTTAAATAAAAGTGGATCAATTCGTTCGTAAACGATATTTATTTTACGAAAAGTCGGTCTTCTCACGCTTAATGCGTGAGATTTTTTTTTATTTTCAAAGCACCATGAAAAATCAAACCCATTGTTCAACGCCTGTTGTTTGGAGTTTTTTTTTAGCTAATCGGTGTTTCAACGGGTACATTTCCCCGTACCCCCCCATTTTGGGACGGGTGGTAAAAAGCACCTAGAAGGATAGTGCTAGGTTAGTGCTGGATAGTGCACGTATCGCCGACGTTAGTGCATGCCCCCTTCACCCCCATTTTTTAAAAAATATGTGGGGGGTACAGGGAAACGTGGTACCCCCCCCCCCCATTCACGGAAGGGGGTTAAAAACCACCTAGAAGGATAGTGCTAGGTTAGTGCTGGATAGTGCACGCATTCCCGACGTTAGTGCACGCCCCCTTCTACCCAATTTTTTAAAAAATTTGTGGGTGGGTACAGGGAAATGCTGAACCCCCCCCCCCATTCGTGGAAGGGGGTTAAAAACCACCTAGAAGGATAGTGCTAGGTTAGTGCTGGATAGTGCACACATCCCCAACGTTAGTGCACACTCTCTTCACCCCCGTTTTTAAAAAAAATTGGGGGGGGGTACGGAGAAATGATTTACAAAAAAGGGGGTAACGTTGTTAAAAGGGTTAAAACCCACATAGTTCGATTCAGATTCGTTAGTGCTGGTTAGTGCACACACTTATACAATTATTCCCCCTGCCCCTCCCCCCATCAATATTAAATAAATAATTTTACACCCTATGGTCCAGTAAAATTAGCATCGAATAGGGAAAATCGAAGTGGCAAGCTGATTTTCGGTATATTGGACCATTTTGATGTTCTGAAAACAAATCGGAGGAGTCCTCCCTCCCCGCCACTGCACCGGGTGAGCTTCTCCCCAAATTGTGGATCTTATCCCCCCCCCCCAAATCGGTGTTTGACCAAAATCTCGAATAATACATGTTGACTCTAGCGCAAAAATGGTTTTAAAAAATGTTGTTCTACTTGTACGTTAAATTTCCCATCAAATGAGCAATTGATCAATTTTCTAGTCCCAAGGGGGGGGGGGTGTACCTACCGCGCTTCGAACATAAGTGGGTTTGGAATAGCTTCATAACGTTGATAGTTAATATTGATCGTAATACGAGTATTTTTAATCATTCAAAAATGGCATGGTGATTGAATAATCATCAATCATCATTAAATCGATTATTTTGTTGTTTTACAAGGTGAATTATTTGACTCCTGTTACGAGGTGTATTTTTTAGTGTTTCAATGACTTTTCAATCCCTCCCCATCCCTTTTGACCTGCGAAAGCGGATTTTCGTAAACTTTTTCGCAAAGTGTGATTTTGTGTCTTCGCTGATGACTCTCTCCTCCCCTCCCACTTCCTCAAATTTTTCTAAAAGTCCCTATTCTGTA
Organism: Planococcus citri; assembly: GCF_950023065.1. NCBI lineage: Eukaryota > Metazoa > Arthropoda > Insecta > Hemiptera > Pseudococcidae > Planococcus > Planococcus citri. The sequence continues at coordinate 69,379,413 of NC_088680.1, forward strand.
ACATTAAACTATAAATTCCCTCTAGGTACCTTTTTTAAAGCCCGAGCAAAGCGAGGGCAAAAGCTTTTGAAAAAAATAAGAATTTTGAGGATAGATTGCCTGGTGGTTTAGTCGGTAGGTAAATCAACGATTTTGCCGGCAAATTCCAAATTTCCACAGATCATCAAAAGTGGTCAATTTTAAATTTTCAAAAATCAGAAAATCAGTATCAAACGCGTTACTGACGACATGCCTGCTTGGTTCACAAAAATTTACAGAGAAATCGCAAAAATTAGGGCCTGAAGGATCCATTTTCCTAATCTTGATTTACTACTATGCATTAAAAATTCATAGCTCAAAAGGAGCCTCTTTTCACTAGAGGGCGCATTATCCACCCAGAGAACTTATTTCTTTTGGGGCTCACTTGAGCGTATAGAATCAGCAAACTCTGTTCAACACATAGGCAAGTACTCAACGAATAAAATATGTAGGTATGTACGTAGATGCACATAAATGAATAATGTTGTGTTGTTGTATTAATTATGGTACTGTACACACTCATTGTGTTGTGGTTATTTCTTTTTTTTGCTCTAAATAGATTTTTTGTCTACCAAACTTTAACTTGAGGGGCCTCAAATTCTACTGGGGCCCCAAAATTGCAAGGGCCCCTATTGCAGCCGCAATAGCGCAATACCTACGTGGGCGCCACTGTGGGGGACTCCTCCGATTTGTTTTCAGAACATCAAAATGGTCCAATATACCGAAAATCAGCTTGCCACTTCGATTTTCCCTATTCGATGCTAATTTTACTGGACCATAGGGTGTAAAATTATTTATTTAATATTGATGGGGGGAGGGGGAGGGGGAATAATTGTATAAGTGTGTGCACTAACCAGCACTAACGAATCTGAATCGAACTATGTGGGTTTTAACCCTTTTAACAACGTTTATCCCCTTTTTTGTAAATCATTTCTCCGTACCCCCCCCACAATTTTTTTTAAAAACGGGGGTGAAGAGAGTGTGCACTAACGTTGGGGATGCGTGCACTATCCAGCACTAACCTAGCACTATCCTTCTAGGTGGTTTTTAACCCCCTTCCACGAATGGGGGGGTTCAGCATTTCCCTGTACCCACCCACAAATTTTTTAAAAAATTGGGTAGAAGGGGGCGTGCACTAACGTCGGGAATGCGTGCACTATCCAGCACTAACCTAGCACTATCCTTCTAGCTGGTTTTTAACCCCCTTCCGTGAATGGGGGGGTACCGCGTTTCCCTGTACCCCCACATATTTTTTAAAAAATGGGGGTGAAGGGGGCATGCACTAACGTCGGCGATACGTGCACTATCCAGCACTATCCTAGCACTATCCTTCTAGGTGCTTTTTACCACCCGTCCCAAAATGGGGGGGTACGGGGAAATGTACCCTGTTTGGACTCGTATAAAATCGATGGACAAAAATATGTTTCTCATCGGCTGTGAAGGCCCAAAAAGTAACTGAAACGTTCAGCATTCACAAGTTTCAATGGCCTGCTGTAGGCTTGAGAACTACTCAAAACGATTTGAAACCGTTCGCGATCGTTTTGCGGGGCCTAAAATAGAGTAGGTACCTATATCCCAAATTCTAGCTTTCTGGGTCAATTTGTAAAAATTTTGATTTCCATTCTCATTTTTTCCATAAATTTGGTGTTTGAAAATTCACCGAATTTGTAAATTGAGGCCAAACCCATTATAATCGATGCTAATACGAGTACTTCATCTTTTTCGCATTTTCAGCTGATCTTGAAAATATCAATTTTATAAAACGTGCTACATAAGTATACTCGTAGATATATTAAATAGAGATAGTATGGTAATACGTCTTACTTTCAGGACTGCATTAAATACCTATTATTTTGGTAAGTCACGATTAATTCACTTCAATCGCAATTTTTTGATCATTTATCAATAAAAATAACAACACCGAAACTGGTTACATGCACAAGTTGACAGAAGAAAGTGGTGTTTATCAATATTTTAATTTCACCACCAAAACACCTTTTTTTCTGACGCTAAAATGTGAACTTTCGTGTTCTCACAACATGTGACACTAGACGTTAACCTATGTATGTTATTAGTAAGTACATAAATGTACAAGACTGCAAACGCTGCTCAAGCGAACGATGCGAACTGTGTCGATCTGTCCCAGCAAACCGGTCTTCTATCCCTCTCTATCCTACACTCGCGTTTTCTCTCTTTCTACCTGCACTTCATCATACCTAAACCGCTTTCTCTCTTTCACTCCACTCCCTTCACCCTCGAATACCACAAGATTCCACCAATATTCATCCCTGTATCGTCCGCGACTCACACATGCTCACTCACCTCTAGTTTTTACAGTTAGTTAGTGGATAGCAGTAGTATCATACAATACAGGGTGTCCGGGGAGAGGTGGTACAAACTTCAGATTTGGATACAACCAGGTACGACTAACCTTCAGAAAAAAGGTTATGTATGAAGGCGTAGTCTATCTTCAAAAATACATTTTCAAAATCTAAGAGCCAAAATCCAATTCTGGCAAATTGAAGGGCTAACAAAATATGATTTTCAATTTCAAAAAAATCACGATAAAAAAATGAATACTAGCTACCTCGAAAAGTAAACAAATTTTGTTATGATATCACTTTTTTCTTACCTACTCTAAAATTTGACTTGTAGCTCGAAAATTGTAAAATTTAATCCAGTAATTTACCAAAAACACCAATTCCAAAAAATTAGCAATTCTTTACCTATAAACCTACAAAAATTATTGCCAGCAATTTACCAAAAGCCAAAAATTGCCTGTAGGTAATTTGAACTATGTACGAGTAGGTGATTTTCATTAAAAAATCATAAATTACCAGCAATACTAACCAAAAAATTACCAGTAATTTCATGAGAAATGACAGAATATTCACCAACAGTTAGTCCAGCATATGACAATAGGAGTAATTGCACCTCCCCCCCCGATCCTCCGGGACAACTTTTTTCTTAAAGGGGACATCCTAAGGAACATTTTAAAGCAAACTTGCCAAAAAAAAAGTTGGCCTTACTTACAAAATGGCGGCCGTTTTGATTGACAGGTCAGCCGAAATCGCAGATTTTGCGTTTTAACATAGGACTTGCACAAACTTTTTCAAACTTTACAAAGGTAGATCGAAAGATCATGCAAAAATTCATCACCTGTCAAAATTTGAAGTGCTAAAGTGCGTTTTTCGATTTTTGGTGAATTTTTGAAAATCCGATTTAGGCCAAAAATGAGGGAAAAAATCCAAATTTTACCAAATTGACCGAGAAAGCTGAAATTTTGGATATAGTTACATACCTAATTTTCGACATGCCAAATCGATTGAAAACGGCTTCGACCCGTTTTGAGCAGTTCTGGAGCCTCCAGCCGATTTTTGAAACTCGAAATTCCCACAAAATTCCATCAAATTGGAGTTGTAAAGCTAAAATTTATTCTAAAAACTAATTTCAATACGCTACGAGGTACTGCAGGTGAATTTCAAGTCGTTTTGGAGCCTCCAGCAGATTTTTGAAACTTTAAATTTTCACAAAATTTCATCAAATGGAGATGGAAAGCTGAAATTTACTCTACACTCCAATTTTAACACCCTCTGAAAACCACTTCTGGTAGATTTCAAGTCATTTTAGAGCCTCCAACGACTTTTTTGAAAATTACTGGAGCCTCCAGTACATTTTTGAAACTTGAAATTCATTCTGCATACTAATTTAAATACGCTGCGACGTTCACTGCTGGTGAATTTCAAGTCGTTTTGGAGCCTCCAGCAACTTTTTGAAAGGTTGTATGATGTTTTTTTGGAAAATTGAAATTTCCTAAAAGTAGCTGGAAGCTTTAAAATTAAAACCATTTGAAACCACCATGTAGTCTTCGAAGTAAATTTCAGCTTGCCAACTCCATTTGATAAATTAATGTTGGGGAAATTTCAAGTTTCAAAAATCTACTAGAGGCTCCAGTAATTTTCAAAAAAGTCGCTGGAGACCCTAAAATGACTTGAAACCACCTGAAGTCGTCTTCAGAGAGTGTTAAAATTGGAGTGTAGAGTAAATTTCAGCTTTCTATCTCCATTTGACGAAATTTTGTGAAAATTTAAAGTTTCAAAAAACTGCTGGAGGCTTCAGGAATTTTCAAAAAGTCGCTGGAGGCTCCAAAACGACTGGAAATTCACCTGCAGTACTTCGTAGCGTATTGAAATTAGTTTTTAGAATAAATTTTAGCTTTACAACTCCAATTTGATGGAATTTTGTGGGAATTTCGAGTTTCAAAAATCGGCTGGAGGCTCCAGAACTGCTCAAAACGGGTCGAAACCGTTTCCAATCGATTTGGCATGTTGAAAATAGGGTATATCCCAAATTTCAGCTTTCTTGGTCAATTTGGTAAAATTTTAATTTTTTCCCTCATTTTTGGCCTAAGTTGGATTTTCAAAAATTCACCAAAAATCGAAAAACGCGCTTTAGCACTTGAAATTCTGACAAATGATGAATTTTTGCATGATCTTTCGATCTACCTTTGTAAAGTTTGAAAAAGTTTGTGCAAGTCCTATGTTAAAACGCAAAATCTGCGGTTTCGGCTGACCTGTCAATCAAAATGCCCGCCATTTTGTAAGTAAGGCCAACTTTTTTTTTGGCAAGTTTGCTTTAAAATGTTCCTTAGGATGTTCCCTTTAAGAAAAAAGTTGTCCCGGACGTTCGGCGGGGGGGGGGGGGGTGCAATTATTCCTATTGTCATATGCCGGACTAAGTTACCAGTGATTCACTGAATATGTATTACCAATAATTTACTAAAAATTACGTACCTACAATTTACAAGAAATGACTAGTAACGTAACAAGAACGCTTTTTCAGGTCTAAAAGTCTCACATACTGTTGAGAATTCATCAAATTTCTTCCAAGCTCTCAAAACGTCAGATGATTGTAAAATCAAACAACGGTACTCGTATTGGAAATTGATCTAATTTATTCATCAAAATTCAATGAAATGAGCAACAAAAATGCCAAACTATAGGTAAGTAACTACTCATCAGTTGTAAAAATTAACAAAAATTGTTAAAAAATCAAGAAAATTGAGCAAAATTTTGCCAAAAAATTTGGTGAAATGACATGAAAAATGATTAAGAACATCGAAAGTTGATGAAACATTGAAAAGTTTTAATTAAAATTTAATAAAATTACACAAAACAACTTATTATTATTAAAAACACAAAACAAAAATCAGCGAAATTTTGCTAACATTTCTGCAAGAAATAAATTATTGAAAATTATAAAAAAGAATCGCGACCAAAACTTCCTAAATACCAAATACTGACATTGGAATTTTTATTATGAATTACAAAATATACTTATACATTGTATCCTACACACCATAGTGAGATTTTAAAAATGTATACTTACATAAGTAGGTAGAGGTACACATGTGCATCTATCTTTTAACTAAGTAAGTTTTAGAGCTTCTGGAACAAGTTTGTCATGGATGATTAAACTCATAAATAAGCCTAATGGGCATGATGCATTAGCTTACGAGATGCACCAATATTACGGATAAAACAGCGAATAAAAGAGAAAAGAAACAATATGTGCATGTGCTGCCATAAGTACTACTTTTAGTTTTAGCATGGAGTTCAATAGGGTGGCCAACCCACTGCAAAAACTTTATACGAAACCGCGTGTCGTATTTCTGTACGATTTCTATTGATTTAGTAATCTCAGGATCATTTATTAAACCTAATTTAAAAGATACAATTTCTTCCTCTACACCGAAGCAGTACCACTCCACAAATCTATCCAAGCTATTGAAATACGCGATTCGGAAACCAATTTTTTCTAAAAACTCGCAAATAATATCGTTAATTGGTATAAAACGTTTAACTTGTAAACGCATTTCTTCTTCATTTTCAAAGCACCACGAAAAAAGATGGGTGAACATTTCATATCCAGACAGATACCAACCCCATTGGTAAACACTTGCTGCTTGAAGTTTTTCAGCTAATCGGTTTTTCAACTCTTGCAAATGTTCGTGTACAAACTCCTGCTCAATTAGTTTGCTCAATTCATTCAAGCTACCGTACCGTTCACATAGATCACTGTTGGCGGAAAATGATCGGGAAAAATACGATTCTTTCATTTTCAACACTGTAGACACATTTACATGCAGAATTTTGGCGACGAATTTACTCAATCTTGCCAAGTCAGAGGTATAATAAGTTTGGTTATATCCTCTTTTATTGACTATGGCCAATGACTCGATGAAATTTTCTAGAGTATCTTTCGAAGAAATATTCAAGTTTTGAATGGAACGAATCAATCTTCTATTCAATTCGTCGTATTCTTCTACGGTGTATAAAATTTTACAAAAATAAGGATGAATTATGTATTTAATCCGTTCAATTTTCAATTCCACCTTACCTCGGGAATTTGGCAAGCATAACTCAAATATTTTAAGTACCGCGTTGAAATCGAAATAAAATATAAATGAGGGATCACCTTCGAGAATCAGATTTTTTCTGAATTGCGCACTTGTGAAAGATAAAAATTTCAGTAGAAATTTCAAACTACTGGGTGCCAGTCTTTTCCGGTAATACAAGATAGGATGAACCAGAGTTTCTTTTAATTGGGCCTGTCTCGCTGCATAATTCTTCTGGTGATCACTGGCCGTATTCCAAATTTCCAATAAAACACTCATTTTGTACTCTTGGCGAAGGATAGGGATAGGATTATTGTCCCACCTGTCAAATACGCTCTCCAGCAAGTTAACAAATTGCTCATTAGATATCCGATGTTTACACCGCTTCCAAGCCATAATTGCCCACTCGGGCATTTCAATTTTGTTGAGAAAAAATAATATCACACCAACTGGTCGATGGAACAGTAAATTTGATAATTGATCATGTGACATCTTACAAAAGAGACTATAATGCAAGCGATAACGCTCAAATCTACCTAATCTGCCACTTATAAAGGATACTTGATCTTCAGCACTCAAATGATTCCAGAAATAATCGAACGCTTCGCAGTGATTCTTATTTTTGTATATCAAATGTAATCTACCATGATGGTCAGCTGAACGAAGGAAGGATGGTCCAATTCTGTGTAATTCGTTCTTCAGGTAGCAGATCCAGTAAAACAATAACGGATCCCGGGCTCTGTTCACTTTTGGGATAAAGGTCTCCATAAGAGGATGATTCAGATCGCAGATTGTGATCTCATTTTCCAGACAGAAATTGCTGACGATGGCGAACTTTTGCACCTCAGTCAACACGCCCGAATGTAGCATTTTGATGGCGGTGGTTTTATAATTGATTCTACCATCTGGACTCCACACAAAATATTCCCAATCAACTTGAGGGATTCGATACGCCTGCAAGTTTTCTGAAAATAACTCGTATTGGAACAATCTAGTGCAACTAATTGTTTCTTCACGAACTCTCTTTAAATATTTTCTCATGATTTCTTTCATAAATGTAGGCATTTCCAATGTTCTTACCAGTTTATGGCAATTCACTAGTTCTACTCTATCTATCGAGTCTGGAAGTTGAATTTGTCCATAGTCTCGTTGGCGTGGAGTTGAACAATATCTATACCACACTGCAATGGCTATTTGGTTGTACGCCATCTGTTGTAAGCTTGGCAATCTGGCATGGAGCACAAACTTGTCCGACGATGTTTCATTTTGAACTTGCGAATCGTATATTCCTCTAGGGTCCATTGTGGATGATCTGAAATTGAGATTGGTGGGTTAGTTGTGTTGATAGCTTGGTTCTCAGCAAACAAAATTATATTAAATTTAAATAAAACACATTTCTTGGGATTTGGGAAATTACCTTCCTCTGTAACTGAAAATTACATGACACTCGAATCAACTAAATTCTTAGGAGTTATAATAGATTCTGACTTAAAATGGAATAACCAAGTTGACAATTTAATCAAAAAACTCTCCACCTATACCTATTTGATAAGACAACTCCGAGATATTACACACTCTCATACTTTAAAAATCGCATACTTTGACCTATTTCACTCTAATCGTAGCTATGGAATAGCACTTTGGGGTGGTAACCACAGCCTACTCCATCGTGTACTTCTAATACAAAAAAGAGTTCTAAGAATAATGTTTTGAAAACATCCAAGAGAATCCTGTATACCAGTCTTTATTGAAAATAAAATACTGCCAGCTTCATGTGAGTACATTCTTCAATTGTGACGCGACCAGCGATACCATACCATAAGTCGGAAAACTTTTTTTTGAGATAATCGCGTTTTCATGGAAAAAGTCAGAAAATATCAAAAAAAATTTTTTGTCGATTCATATACTATGAAGCCTATACTTTGGAATGGGTGTACCCACCGATCTCAAACACGTCGTTTTAGTGGTGAAAAACCGGTTTTACAAAAGTGCTTTTCATAAGAAAATGTCAAAAAAAAAAAATATTATGATGTAAAACCATTAAAAGATGAAGAAAATCAAAAAAAAAAAAAATACTGTTTGTAAAAAGGGGGATAGGAAGGATTGGCAGTGAGGGGAAAGATGGTAATATCTTAATGCCTGGGGGATTCCAAGAAATATTCCTTAGAGAAGTTATATTTCTACGGAGTGGTCTAGCTCAGAGGGTAGGCTGTCAATCAATACTAACTCCTATTTAACACTAATCTGAATCTACTCGTGAAATAAAACACAGTAGACAAATCATTTTACTCCTATATTCGATGTAATTGAATAAAATGGTTTAGCGTAATTATACCAAATAATCTTAATACTAAATTAATATTATTCTGTGTTGACATGGAAAACTGTCAGCAGCATAATCGGTCAAGACTATGCGGATTGTGTAGAACTATCTCAGGCTTGAGCCTGGCAAGCGTTTATTAAGCGAGGAGTGCAGTTAATTATAAAAGTGCGGTAAAGTTACACTACTTATAATTAAAGGGGTGGTGAAGGAAACTGGGTAAGATTCAGGATACATCTCTTACCTCAACACTGTACACGTTACCAGCTCGTCGGGGTGCTACTCATACTAAGCACGTCGCTGGTTATTGGTTGGTAGGTACACTTTCAATTGGGTCGCCGATCCCTTAGATCCGGAACGAAAAGGGATGCTTCCATGGTATCATTAATCAATCGACATAACGTGATTAATGTTCTCAATGTTAAAACTTATAAAACAAATTCACCACGCGATGGGTTACATTATAAAAACAGGGAGAGTGGAACTGAGCCACTCCAGCCTAGCGCACTCCGCGACCATGGTACAAGCGAGCTCGAGGTACTCGGACCAAGTGATGCTGCGAGGTTCACGAGCAGAGCTTGGAACCTCGGATAGAGAATATACTTGTACACGTAACCTTCAGTCCCCACTATGGAATAAGTTTAATAATCTTTGCTGCGAAGACTTTATAATAAAAACCACGTATCGCGGTTGGGCCATATCTCACCCTTACATGTTCACTGGTTTTTAAAAATGTTACAAAAATAACCCAAACTTTCAAAAACGTTTTTCTCAGAATTTTGGTTTTTGAATTTCAAAAAATACGCAACTTTGAAATTTTGCAAATTTGTCAGATTTTAATATTTTGAAAATCTGTTTGCACCATTGAAAAGAGGAAGAAAAACACTACCAGAAACCACAATAAAACGAAAAAAATTTTTGCCGACATATGGTATGGTATCGCTGGTTGCGTCACAATTATGTATTATGGTAGGTAAAGAATGGAATAATAAATTTTAAGGTACCTTCTCATACATATGAAACACGATTTAGAAATTTGGCCATAAGTGAAAATTTAAGAACGAAAAATATGCAAAATAGCATTGATTTCATGGCCTCAAAAATTTATAACAAAATACTACAGGAGCTAAAAAATATAGTATCCAAAAAATTTTTTTAAAATAAACTCAAATATTGGCTACAGAGATAAGGTAAAACTGCCTATTAGTACGCATTGCGTTTTTCTCGCGATTGGTAACACTGATTGAAAATTTGACCACACCATGACGTAGCTGACTAATGACCCTAGTTTCTCCGAAAAAATCACGCAGTTTGATTGAAAACTCTGTCTCTGAGAACAATTTGAATGAAAAACTGTGTTTTGGATTTTTTTTTCATCAAAATGGGAAATGAGATTGAACATATTGAAATGATGTTATTTGGTAAGTATCTTATACCAATCGATCCGTAATTTTATGTAGTTTCTTATGAAAAAAAAGACATTTCAAAAATATTATTTTATTGTAGAGCTAGACATCATTTTATGTCAGAACAAAAAACTTCCTATAAGTACGCACCTCCTAAGTCCTATTAGTACGCATCATTTTTGCATGTAAATTTTCATTTTTTTGATCATTTTGCATTAAAATGAATAAAATTAGCTGAAATTGGTATTTAGTCCATCTAAGTTCAAGATTATGAAGTCTGATCATGATACTGACGCTAATTTAAAAAAAATGGTCAAAAAATATGATGTCAAAAAAATGTATTTTTTTAAAATCTGAAAACTTTGCTTTTTCGGATATTTGAATTGCTAATTCGGTTTTTTTACACAGTAATTCCCTCTAAATATGCCATTACACTTTTTCAGTGCTTTTTGTTGGATTTTTTACCATTTTCAACGTGTATTTACTCATGCGTACTTATAGGCGGACGTTTGCCTACTAATAGCTTCCTATTAGTACGCATTTGAGTTGCCCTCATTTTTGCGTTATTACAAAAAAGCAGCAATGGGAAACTCAAAAGTGAGTAAGCAGTTATGTAGCCAAGGGTTCAAAGTTTATGTGTACAAAATTTCATAAATTTTTATGCACAACTCTGGGAGCTAGAGCGTCTCAAACCTTGACCGCGTACTAATAGGCGGTCTTACCTTATGCGTTGTACAGTGTTGAAGAAATGTTGCAGCTAGATTATTAAGTTGTTTTCCTACTGTAATTTTTATAATCTCTTGTTATTTAAACTTTTTTTTTTTTTGTGTGCTATTTTATTTTAAACTTTCTATTGTTCTCACAAAAGAGTATTTTACTGATTTTTCATGAGCTCTATCTAATAATTATGTTTTTTTTTGGTTTTGTGTTAATTTTCCCATTTTTTTCTCATTTCAAACTTATTTTCTCACAAAAGAGTATTTCTTAATATCTTGTATAATTTAATTACTTATCTGTATTTTCAATTCCCCCCCCCCCCCACAGCAGTACCTACTGTGTTGATATTGTAATTAATACTATTGACATTGTAAATACAGCAAAAGCTGTCCACTGCAAGAAACGATTTGATTTGATTAACAATGATACAGGCAAGAAATCCTAAGTGAAACGGTTGCAATACTCGCATGATTTAATAAAATGTTGAGATAGTGAGTTGCAAAAAGTTCGATTGCGTCGAATGAGAAAGATGAAAAAGTTCCCCCAAAATTGTGAGATTCAATCTGTAAAGAAAAAAATTCGAAAAAATCCAAATTTTACCAAATTAACCTCGAAAGCTGAAATTTGGGATATGCCCTATTTTCGACCTGCCAAAACTAATCAAAACGGTTTGAAACTGTTTTGATTGGTTCAAGAACCTCCAAGAAGATTTTTGAAACTAAATAGGAGGAGTATCGATGAGGCCATTTTTGGGCACCAGACAGTTATCGACTGGACCACTCTTGAAATCTTGTAATAAATGCCCCAAATACGAATCCGTGGTTAGTTGACCCAAAATCACAATTTTTGGGCTCCGGGGGTTTCCAAAGTTGCGAAAAAACAAGAATTTTAGGAACCACTGAGTGTTATTTTCAAAAACTTTTTTAGCGTATAACATTTGTTTGAACCCGGTGAACATTATACTCTCTAAATTTAAAGCAGTCAAATTTCACTGCTTAGCAGTCACGACATTTTGCCTTTTTAAAGCAGTAGTTTTTTTTACTGCAAAACAGTGAAAAATTACTGAATTGGTCAGTCAAAATTATTTTTTACTGACCAATTCAGTAATTTTTCACTGTTTTGCAGTAAAAAAAACTACTGCTTTAAAAAGGCAAAATGTCGTGACTGCTAAGCAGTGAAATTGACTGTTTCAAATTTAGAGAGTATGAGGCGATTTTTATATTTTCGACCCTCGAGGCAGAAATGGGGAGAGGGTTAATTTTTGGAAGATTTTGGAACCACCCCTTTGAGCCCCGCTGAAAAGCTTTTTATAGTTTATTTTATTAGTATCTGAAAGACCTCCATCCACACCAAATTTTGAGCTCGAAAAATCAAATTTTCTAATTTTTCATAATTTGAATATTTTGGGAACCCTTGAAAAACTAGACACCTGCGATTTGCGCCAAACTTAACGTTTTTTTAGGCATATATTCAATTATCCAGATGAAAAAGTTTAATTAGGCTCCCTGTACATATTATACTCGTAATTTTGAACCCTTTTTATAGAGCCCTCCCACTTTGGGCACCCCTAAAAATGGCATTAATGCATATTTTTTAAAAAAATTGAAGAATTTACATTTGAAACGCACTAGCAAGTGCCCGATAATTTTTCATTTGATTTTTCCTGTAACTTTCATAAAATTGAGATTCTTTGGGTCAAATTCTGAAATTTTACTCTTCGAAAAAACGTTGAAGTCGCGTTTTCACGATTTCAGGTTCCCAAAATATCGAAATTACAAAGAATTTGATTTTTGAGTACCTGCGGAAAATTTTATTGAGCTAAAAATTTGGTAAGTAGGATGGAGATCTCTCAGATACTAATAAAAACTGTAAGAAGCTTTTTACCGGGTTCAAAGAGAAATTTTACGAATACGCTAAAAATGTTTTTGAAAATAATACTTAGTGGTTCCTAAAATTCTTTTTTTATTCGCAACTTTGGGAACCCCTGAAGCCCAAAAATAGTCAATTTGGGTCAACTTACCACGAATTCGTATTTGGGAGATTTACAACATTTTAAGAGTGGTCCAAGAACCTTCTGGTGCCAAAAAATTGCCTTATCGATACTCCTCTTCTCCAGAGAATTCATCGAATGAAGTTGGGAATCCGCAATTCACACTGCACTTCAAAAAAAAAAAAAAAAACACGCCATCAAGTCGACTGTTGGTGGGTTCAAGTCATTTTAGAGCTCCCAGTGACTTTTTGAAAATTCTTGAAACCTCCAGTAACATTATAAAACTCGAAATTTCCACATCATTTCATCAAATGGCGTTGGAAAGCCGAAATTCATTCTATAAATTAATTTCACTACAAATTAAGTCGACTGCTGGTGGATTTCAAGTCGTTTTGGAGCCTCCAGCGACTTTTTGGGAATTACTAGAGCCTCCAGCAGAGTTTCAATGCTCGAAATTTCCATAAAACTTACAGCGTAAACTAATAAATTTCATCTTTATACCTCAAACGAAGGCGGAAGTGTCATTTTTGAACCATTCGATGAAATTTTATGGAAATTTCAAGTTGAAATGATCTGCTGTAGGCTTCAGAACTGCTCAAAATGGTTTTAAACATTTGCAATCGTTCTGGAGGTCAGAAAATAGAGTGTATCCCAAATTCTAGCTTTCTAGGTCAATTTGGTAAAATTTTGATTTTTATTCTCATTTTTCGCATAAAGGTGCTCAAAACTTCACCAAAAATTGAAAAATTCAAGTACCACTTCATTTGAAATTTTGGTCGGTGATAAAATTCTTTCATGCTTTTTCGATCTAGTTTTGTCCAGTTCGAAAAATTTCGTGCGATTCTAATTCGGTTGGTTATAGTTTTGTTTGTTTTAAACAAAACACTGCAATTCGTGCAAATTTCAATATTTTTTTATTTTATTAAATTTTTTTCTTTACAATGTTTGTCAATAAAAATGCACGAGCTGCCCACCTGGAAATTTTTGTTAAAATAACTTGCGATAGACTCTAATAGATTAAATTGGGATTCATCTCCAGCTGATTTGAGCTTGTAAAATTTCCAGAAGACTATTTTTTTTTTGTTTTAAACGCAAATCTGCTGCTTCTATAGGTAGGTATGTATAATAATGGCTGCGGTTTGTTAGGTTATTTCTCTATTTTTTTCTCGGAAAGTGAAAAAAATTCATAATATCAGAGACAAATTGGGGAAGACCGTAAGATAGAAACTTTGTTTATACAAATACTAGGTACGTAGAATGGAAAGGTTGAATTTTGTTTGATTCTTTTTACTACGTATCTGTAAATTGAGGGCGAACCCATTATAAACGATGATGCTACACGAGTACTTCATCTTCTTCGCATTTTCAGCGGATCTTGCAAATATTAATACGTCTTATAAAACGCGCGACATAGATATATTAAATAGAGATAGTATATGGTAATACTTACTTTCAGGACTGCATTAAATATTATTTATTTCACCACAAAAACACCTTTTTTTCTAAAATGTGAACTTTCGTATTTTCATAATATTGTGAAACTGGACGTTAACCTATGTATTGTACGTTGTACATGGCTACAAACGCTGCTCAAGCGATGAAGCGAACCCAAACCAGTCTTCTGTCTCTCTCTCTATCCTACATTCGCGTTTTCTCTCTTTCTACCCTGCATTCCATCGTTCCCAAACCGCTTTCTGTCTTTCCCTCAACTCTCTTCACCCCCGAATACTTCAGGATTTCATCCCTATTCATCTCTGTATCGTCTGCTGCTCTCACAATCTCACATGCTCTCTCGCGTCTAATCTCTAGTTAGTAGTGGTTAGCAGTAGTATTATACAGGGTGTCCAGGGAGTGGTGGTACAAATTTATGATTTGGATACAACGACAATCGGACACGACACTTTCAGAAAAAAGGAACATTAGACCACAATCCATACACGAAAAAGTGCTCTAGAAGTTGATTTTGTATTTTTTTTTCGGGAACCAAAAAAACGCGCTGCCAAAATGAAGGTACTCGTACTATGTGCCCCATTCAGAAAAGTGCAATTTTGAAATTTTTCCCTTGCACAAATGGGGGGTGGACCCTCAAAAAGGTGACTTTGGGGACATGGTCGGAACAACAAAAACTCGACGGGGTTGTGTTGGGGGACTTCTCCCGATACCAAATATGTGCTTTTTTTCCGTGGCACCCTGCACAACTGCATACTGTGGCACTTTTAATGCGATTTTTATGCATTTTTGGCCGATTTCGACGATAAAACGGCTCTGATGACCAGAGTATGGCCTGAAACCAATGGATTCTTGGACGTGTGTTGAACGGGGATATTTGAAGCCCAACTACGCAAACACGGTGAAAAAATACTTGCACAACGCGATTTTATGTGCACTAATAGGTTTGTTACCACTCCCCTCCCCCCGGTATTCAATAATGCATTGTCTATTTGATAATATCGATGCGACCCATCAAAGTGATATGAAATTTCGCACTGAACTCAAAAATCGTAATCATTTTCAATTCTGACCCCCCCCCCCCCACGGTGGAGTTTTGACTCCCAAACTGAATATAACGACGATATTAAACAAGTTTACCACATTACACGTCGATACCGAGGATTTATGTGTACGCAATAAGAATTATTTCTCATATTCGTTGCTGGGAATATTTTTGCTTCAAAAGTTTTCATTCAATCTGCACCCCCTCCCCTCCCCTTCCAAGACTATGTTTGAACATGGATTTGAAAATTTGATAATGACCTATTAAAGTGGTATAAAATTTCGCGCTGAGCTCGAAAATTGCATTCATTTTTCATTTGCACCCCCTCGGTGGAGTTTTGCCCCCCTCCGACTATAAATCTAACTACGAAAATGAACACGTTGCACATTACGTGTCTGTATAAATGAGGATTTATGTGTAGGTACGTATTTCAAATGATTCTCACATTTGTTATATGGGCATGTTTCTGTTTCAAAATTTCTCATCCCATCTCCGTCCCCCTACCTTATGGGTTTGAAAACTTGACGCGACCCGTCAAAATGATATAAAATTTAGCGCTGATCTCGAAAATCTCATTCGTGTTTCATTTTGACCCCTCCCGCCTCTCCCTACAGTCGATCGATTGTTGTTTCTCATGACTGAATCGAAGTTTGGGTACGACGAAGCTGGAGAAAACATTTTCGTGTATTTCTGTTGTTTTTAAAACACCCACAAGTAAATGAAAAATGGAACAACATCAAAAGATACAAAAAAGGTATGAAAAACGAGAAAAAAATATAAACAAACCAAAAAAAGGAATGTAAATGAAAAATACAAAAAATGCATGCGAAAAAAATGAAAGATGAAAAAAATATAGGTAAACAAGAAAAATGGAACAACATCAAAAGATTGTTCCATTTTTCTTGTTTACCTATATTTTTTTCATCTTTCATTTTTTTTGCTTGCATTTTTTGTATTTTTCATTTACGTTCCTTTTTTTGGTTTGTTTATATTTTTTTCTCGTTTTTCATACCTATTTTGTATCTTTTGATGCTGTTCCATTTTTCTTGTTTATCTATATTTTTTTCATCTTTCATTTTTTTTGCTTGCATTTTTTGTATTTTTCATTTACGTTCCTTTTTTTGGTTTGTTTATATTTTTTTCTCGTTTTTCATACCTATTTTGTATCTTTTGATGCTGTTCCATTTTTCTTGTTTATCTATATTTTTTTCATCTTTCATTTTTTTTGCTTGCATTTTTTGTATTTTTCATTTACGTTCCTTTTTTTGGTTTGTTTATATTTTTTTTTTCGTTTTTCATACCTATTTTGTATCTTTTGATGTTGTTCCATTTTTCTTGTTTGCATTATTTTTTCGTTATTCTTTTTTTCTTATTTCATCTGATTTATTTTCATGTATTTCACGTTCTTATTTTTCTGTTTTTTTTTTTTTTTTTTTTTTTTTTCATTTCATCTCCTTTTTTTCATTTACATTTTTTGTATCTGTCATTGTTGTTCCATTTTTCTTGTTTGTATTTTTTTCTCATTTTTTCTTTTTTTCTTATTTCATTATCTGATTTGTTTTTATTTTTTGTTTTAATTTTCTCATTTCATTGAATGTTTTTCTCGTTCTTATTTTTCTGTTTTTTTTTTCATTTCGTCTCCTTTTTTTCTTTTTTCTTTTTTGTATTTTCCATTTTTCTGTTTTTTCTTTCATTTTTGTATTTTTTTCCACTAATATTTTTTTTATAAATCCTCATGTACAGACACGTAATGTGCAACGTGTTCATTTTCGTAGTTAGATTTATGGTCGGAGGGGGCAAAACTCCACCGAGGGGGTGCAAATGAAAAATGAATGCAATTTTCGAGCTCAGCGCGAAATTTTGTACCACTTTAATAGGTCATTATCAAGTTTTCAAATCCATGTTCAAACATAGTCTTGGAAGGGGAGGGGAGGGGGTGCAGATTGAATGAAAACTTTTGAAGCAAAAATATTCCCAGCAACGAATATGAGAAATAATTCTTATTGCGTACACATAAATCCTCGGTATCGACGTGTAATGTGGTAAACTTGTTTAATATCGTCGTTATATTCAGTTTGGGAGTCAAAACTCCACCGTGGGGGGGGTCAGAATTGAAAATGATTACGATTTTTGAGTTCAGCGCGAAATTTCATATCACTTTGATGGGTCGCATCGATATTATCAAATAGACAATGCATTATTGAATACCGGGGGGAGGGGAGTGGTAACAAACCTATTAGTGCACATAAAATCGCGTTGTGCAAGTATTTTTTCACCGTGTTTGCGTAGTTGGGCTTCAAATATCCCCGTTCAACACACGTCCAAGAATCCATTGGTTTCAGGCCATACTCTGGTCATCAGAACCGTTTTATCGTCGAAATCGGCCAAAAATGCATAAAAATCGCATTAAAAGTGCCACAGTATGCAGTTGTGCAGGGTGCCACGGAAAAAAAGCACATATTTGGTATCGGGAGAAGTCCCCCAACACAACCCCGTCGAGTTTTTGTGGTTCCGACCATGTCCCCAAAATCACCTTTTTGAGGGTCCACCCCCCATTTGTGCAAGGGAAAAATTTCAAAATTGCACTTTTCTGAATGGGGCACATAGTACGAGTACCTTCATTTTGGCAGCGCGTTTTTTTGGTTCCCGAAAAAAAAATACAAAATCAACTTCTAGAGCACTTTTTCGTGTATGGATTGTGGTCTACATGAAGGCAAGGTCTGTCTTCAAAATTGAAGGGGAAAAATGCATTTTCAAAATCTGAGAGCCAAAATCCAATTTTGACCATGGGGTTTGGTGTCGGTAGTACTTTGAAAAAATTCACAAAATTAACTATTATGACTTTTCGTCCAACTTGCAAATTGAAAGGGCTGCAAATGATTTTCAATTTCAAAAAATCGCGATGAAAAAATGAATACTACGCCGAAAAATACTCAAACAAATTTTGTTACGATATCACTTTTTCTTACCTACTCTAAAATTTATTAAGAAGTTCTTGTAGCTAGAAAATTGTAAAAATGAAATTTTTAGAAAATCGAAAATTGTTGAGTTTCGAAAAGTTTTCAAATTTTAGAGTAAGAAAAAAAATGATCATAATATAAACATCAAAAATTTGATGAAACATTGAAAAATTCAGACAAAATATCACAATGTGTCAAGTGGCGAAAAAATTTATCAATTACATACAATGAAAAAAAAATACACAATATTTTTATAAAACTTCATTGAAAAATTATAAAAAAGAATCACGACTAAAACTGTAAAATTGTCGGGAACATTGTACCTAAGCTTTGGCAAACATTAATAAAATTTCAGTAAAATTTGAAAAAAAAAGTTGCATAAAATATCATCAATACTCGTTAAACGAACACAAAAACCATTAAAAACCACTGAATGTTGATAAAAACATCTGAATACATGAGCAAAATTTCAAACAATCGCCATATTTAAAAAAAAAAAATGATTACAAAAATATGTATGTAAGTAAGTACATAGATGATGGAATTAGCTTAGAGGTAGGTACACACATATTACGGCTAAAATGGCAAAAAAAATGAAAAATAAAAAAGATACGACGCTAAAGGTACTTCTTTTAGCAGGGAGTTCAATAGGAAGGCCAATCCACTGCAAAAACTTTCCACGAAACTGCTTGTCGTATTCCTGTATGCGTTCCAATACTTTAGTAATCTCAGGATCATTCACCATGCCTAATTTAAAAGATACCACTTTTTCCTCAACTCCGGAGAAGTACCACTCCAGAAATCTCTGCAAGTTATTGAAACACGTGACTCGGTTAGCAATAAAAACTTTACCAACAATATTATCAATTGGTATATGTCTAAGTACATAACGTTTAACATGTAGAAACTCATCTTCGTCTTCATTATCAAAGCACCATGAAAAAGCACAGCCGAAATTTTCATAATTTGACACATACCGAACCCATTCTTCAACACTTGTTGTTAGGAGTATTAGAAGTAATCGGTATTTCAATTCCGGCAGATGTTCATGTACAAACTCCTGCTCAATTAGTATGCTCAATTCATGCAAACTACCATACCGTTCATATGGATCACTGTTGGCTGCAAATGAAGAAATGAACGATTCTTTCATTTTCAACACTGTGGACACATTTTCTGGCAGAATTTTCGCGATGAATTTATTCAATCTTATCAAACCAGAAAAATAATACTTTCGGTGTTCTGTTTTACGGGCTATAATCATCGACTCGATGAATTTTTTTAGTACATCACTATTGGTTGAAGAAATATTCAAGTTTTGAAAGGAACGTAACAATCTTTCATTTAATTCATCGTGATCTTTTACGTTGTATAAAATATCACATAAATAAGGACGAATTCCGTATGCACTCCATTCATTTTGGAATTCCAGCTGACCTTGGAAATTCGGCAAGCATAAATCAAATATTTCGCGTACCAAGTTTAAATCGAAGTAAAATATAAATGAGGGGTCGCCTTCGAGAAATAGATTTTTTCTGAAATTCGCGCTTTTCAAAGAGATAAATTTCAGTAGAAACTTTAAACTGCTGGGTGCTACTTTTTTCCAGAGACGTGCTTCTATATTATCATCATTTGACCTAAAAGAAAATCTAAAAGGACTCGCTGGCAGCAGAATAACGACAGCAGTTTCTAATGTCCCATGTCTCGCTGCGTATTTCTTATGGTGACCGTTGGCCGCATTCCAAATTTCCAATAAAACACTCATCTTGTGCTCTTGTTCATGCATAAACTGTTTGGAAAATTGCCCAACTAGGCTGAGCAACAACTTGACAAATTGCTTATTAGATATGCGATTCTTACACCGCTTCCAAGTCATTATTGCCCACTCGGGCATTTCTATTTTTTTGATAAAAACTAATATCACAGGAACCGGTTGATGGAGCAGTAAATTTGTCAACTGATCATGGGACATCTTGTAAAACAGGCCATCTTACCAGTGAGAACGCTCGAATGTACGTAATCTGATGCTTAGAAAGGATACTTGATCTTCAGCACTTAAACGATTCCAGAAGTACTCAAACGCTCCCCATTGGTTCTCGTTTTTGTATATAAAATTTGTTTCATCACGATAATCATATGAACGAAGAAATAAGACTGGTGTAATTATGTGTAATTTGTTCTTCAGGTAGCAGATCCAGTAAAACAATAACGGATCTCGGTGTTCATTTACTTTTGGGATAAAGGTTTTCATAGGACGGCGATTCAGATTGAAGATTTTGATATCATTTTCCAGGCAGAAATTGCTCATGATGGCGAACTTCTGCACCTCAGTCAACACGCGCGAATGTAGCATTTTGATGGCAGTGCTTTTATAATTGATACGACCATCTGGACGCCATACGAAATACTCCCAATCAACTTGAGAGATTCTATACTCCTCCAACCTTCCTGATAATAATTCGTACATGAAGAATTTAGTGCAACTAATTGTTTCTTGGCGAACTCTCTTCAGATATTTTTTCAAGTTTTCTTTCATAAATCGAGGCATCGTCAAAGTTTTTATCAGTTTATGGCAATCCATTAGTTCTTGTTTATCAATAAATTGAGGATACCATCGTTTGTAGTTCCGTTGGGTTGGAGTTGAACAATATCTATACCACACTGCTATGGCTATTTGGTTGTATGCCATCTCTTGTAAACTTGTCAATCTGGGGTGGAGCACAAAGTCTTTCGAGGATGTTTCATTTCGAACTTGCGAATCGTACATTACTCTGGAAGCCATTGCGGGTGACCTAAAATTGAGATTGAAGGGTTAGTACATATTGTGAAATTATTGCAATATAGGTACATATTTGCAAGATTTACTAAAATATTCTGATCGTGAGTTGCAAACAGCTTGATTGCGTCGAATAAAAAAGATGAAAAAATTCCCCCAAAATTGGGAGATTCAATATAGTCCGGCATATGACAATAGGAGTAATTGCACCCCCCCTCCCTCCCTCCCTCCCTCCCCGCCGATCCAACGGGGCAACTTTTTTCTTAAAGGGGACATCCTAAGGAACATTTTAAAGCGAACTTGCCCAAAAAAAAAGTTGGCCACACTTACAAAATGGCGGCCATTTTGATTGACAGGTCAGCCGAAATCGCAGATTTCGCGTTTCAACATAGGACTTGCACGACATTTTTCAAACTTTACAAAGGTAGATCGAAAGATCATGCAAAAATTCATCACCTGTCAAAATTTCAAGTGCTAAAGTGCGTTTTTCGATTTTTGGTGAATTTTTGAAAATCGAATTTAGGCCAAAAATGAGGGAAAAATCAAAATTTTACCAAATTGACCAAGAAAGCTGAAATTTGGGATATACCATAATTTACTCTACACTCCAATTTCAACACCCTCTGAAGACCACTTCTGGTGGGTTCAAGTCATTTTATGGCCTCTAGCGACTTTTTTGAAAATTACTGAAGCCTCCAGTAGATTTTTTAAACTTGAAATTTCCCCAAAATTTCATCAAACTAAGATGGAGAGTCAAAATTCATTCTGCAAACTATTTTCAATACGCTACGAAGTTGACTGCTGGTGGATTTCAAGTCATTTTAGAGCCTCCAGCGACTTTTTTGAAAATTACTGGAGCCTCCGGTATATTTTTGAAACTTTAAATTTCCCCAACATTAAGTAATTTATCAAATGGAGTTGGCAAGCTGAAATTTACTTCGCAGACTACATGATGGTTTCAAATGGTTTTAAAGCTTCTAGCAACTTTTAGAAAATTTCAATTTTCCAAAAAAAAACAACATATAACCTTTTGAAAAGTCGCTGGAGGCTCCATAACGACTGGAAGCCCGCCAGAAGTCAACATCATAGCGTATTGAAATTAGTTTGCAGAATGAATTTCGACTCTCCATCTCAGTTTGATGAAATTTTGTGAAAATTTCAAGTTTCAAAAATCTACTGGAGGCTTCAGGAATTTTCAAAAAGTCGCTGGAGGCTCCAAAACGACTTGAAATTCACCTACAGTACTTCGTAGCGTATTGGAATTAGTTTTTAGAATAGATTTCAGCTTTACAACTCCAATTTGATGGAATTTTGTGGGAATTTCGAGTTTCATTAATCTGCTGGAGGCTCCAGATTTGCTCAAAACCAAGTTGAAACCGTTTCCAATCTATTTGGCATGTCGAAAATAGAGTATATCCCAAATTTCAGCTTTCTTGGTCAATTTGGTAAAATTTTGATTTTTTCCCTCATTTTTGGCGAAAATTTCTGGAGCTTTCGGCAGATTTTTGAAACTTAAAATTACCACAAAATTTCATCATCAAATGGAGTTAGAAAGCTGAATTTTACTCTGCAAACTAACTTGAATACGCTATGAAATTGACTGCAGATTGTTTCTAGTCATATTGAAGCATTCCAGTCTTAAACATATTTCTGTCCATAGATTTCGTACTTTTTTAAAAATTTGAAAAATTACTTTTGCAGTGTTCTGGTCGAGATAGAAAGGTGAAATTCAATGTAAGTACACCCCAAAATTTAATGGAAATTTCGAGCATTGAAAATCTGCTGGAGGCTCCAGTAATTTCCAAAAAGTCGCTGCAGACTGCAAAACGAATTGAAATCCACCCGCAATCGACTTCTCTCATCTTGCAAAATATATTAATAGGTACTTATGAAACGTGCGTAAAATAACCTGGGTAAATATAGATAATAGTACTTACTTTCAGAACTGCATTAAATATTATTTTGGCCAGTAACAATTAATTCACTTCGATTGCAATTTTTTGATCATTTACCTATCAATAAAAATAACAACAGCGAAACTGGTTACATAGTACATCATATACAAATTGACAGAAAACACCCTTTTTCTAAAATGAGAACGATCATAGTTTCACAACATTGTGACATTGAACGAATAACAAACGAATAATATGACTGTATTTTATCTACAGATGCTGTTCATGGTTCAAGCTTCAAGTGAACCAGACCAGGCCCATTTGTCCCGGCAAACCGGTCTTCTATCTCTCTCTATCCTACACTCGCGTTTTCTCTCTTCCCCGCACATTCCGTCGGTCCTAAACCGCTTTATTTTTCCCTAGACTCCCTTCACCTCCGAATACCACATGGTTCCTCCCTATTACTCTCTCATGCCTAGTTTTTAGTTAAGTTAGCAGTAGTATATTTTTTTATACAGGGTGTCCAGGGAGTGGTGGAACATGATCATAACAAATTTTTGTTTTTTTTTTTGTTTGAAGTGCTTAATATTTATTTCCGGATTCATTTCTTTCATCGCGATTTTTTTGAAATTAAAAATCATTTGTAGTCCCTTCAATTTGCAAGTGGGGCAAAAAGTCGTATTACGTAATTTTGTTTATTTTTCAAAGAACTACTAACCCCCACGGTCAAAATTAAAGTTTGCCTCTGGGATTTTGAAAACGTATTTTTCCCCTCTAAGTTACAACATAGGCAACTTATTTATCTTACGTTTTTTTTCTACTGACCCGTCGCCTTACTTTTTTATAAAAATTGCGAAACTAGTATCAAATGATACGAAAAATCAGTTGAAAATCGTCTTGAAGTTGATAAAGTCCCTTTAGGAATGGTGTGTGAAAAAAAGAACTAGGTAGTACTTGGATTAAAATTGTCATTTTGAACTACAAATTACATAGATGCTTTTGAAATTAGAATTTTACAAATACATACGTAGATGTTTAACAAATTGAAACGCCTTGTATCACAGAACATACATATACTTACAAGCTACAAGCATGCTTAAAGGTGGACATATATTACGGAAAAAACAGCAAAAAAAATAAATAATAAAAAAGATACGACGCCATAGGTACCTCTTTTAGCACGGCGATCAACAGGGTGGCCAATCCACTGCAAAAAATTTCTACAAATCTGCCTGTCCAATTTCTGTATCTCTTCTAATATTTTAGCAGTTTCAGGATAATTTATTAAACCTAATTTAAAAGATATCAATTCTTCCTCTACACCGGAGAAATACCACTCCAGAAATCTCTTCAAGTTAGTGAAAGACGCGATTCGCTGCGCTATTCTATTAAAAACCTCAACACTAATATTGTTAATTGGTATACAACGTTTAACTTGCCGAGACATTTCTTCATCATTTTCAAAGCACCATGAAAAAACACGTTTGAAACTTTGATAATTACGCACAATCCAAACCCATCGTTCAACACTTGTTATTTTGAGTTTTTCGGCTAATCGGCTTTTCAACTCATGCAGATGTTCATGGACAAACTCCTGCTCAATTAGTTTGCTCAATTCGTTCAAACTACCGTAGCGTTCATACGGATCACTGGTGCCAGAAATGAATGACGAAAAGTACGATTCTTTCATTTTCAATACTGTAGACACATCTTCTTGAAGAATTTTGGTGATGAATATACCCAATCTCATCATATCAGATTCATCATTGCCATTATAGGGGTAATGAGTTTTGTATTCTCTTTTATTGGCTGTTATCAATAACTCGATGAATTTTTCTAGTGTATCTTTCAAAGGAATATTCAAGTTTTGAAAGGAACACAACAATCTTCTATTCAATTCATCGTGATCTTCGGTGTATAAAATTATACAGAAATAAGGACGAATTATGTCTTTACTCCGTTGATTTTTGAATTCCACCTCACCTTGGAAGTTTGGCAAGCATAACTCAAGTATTTCGCGTACCACGTTGAAATCAAAATTGAATATAAATGAGAGATCACCTTGGAAAATCAGACATTTTCGATAATACGCGCTTTTCAAAGATAAAAATTTCAGTAGAAACTTGAAACTACTCGGTGCTAGTCTTTTCCAGAGATGTGCATCATCTGATGGAAAAGAATATTTAAAAGGATTTCCTGACAGTAGACGACTAACGACAGCTTTTCCTAATCTTGCCTGTCTCGCTGCATAATTCTTATGGTGATCGTTGGCCGTATTCCAGATTTCCAATAAAACACTCATTTTGTCTTCTTGACGATGGATACGCGTAATGTGAAATCGGTCAAATAGTCTTTGCAACAGCTCGACAAATTGCTCATCAGATATCCAATTTTTACACCGCTTCCAAGCGATAATTGCCCACTCGGGCATTTCTATTTTTTCCATAAAAACTAATATCATACCAACTGGTTGACGAAACAGTAAATTTGTTAATTGATCATGAGACATCTTGTAAAACAAACTATCATACCAGTAAGAACCCTGGAATGTAGGTAATCTGCCACTTAGAAAGGATACTTGATCTTCAGCACTCAAACGATTCAAGAAATACTCAAACCCATCCGCTTGCAAGTAGTTACCATATGAACGAAGGAATGAGACTGGTGAAATTCTGTGTGATTCGTTCTTCAGGTAGTAGATCCAGTACAACAATAACGGATCATAGTCTCCAATTACTTCTGAGATAAAGGTTTTCATGGGACGGCGATTTAGATTGAAGCTTTTCATCTCACTTTCCAGGCAGAAATAGCTCACGATGGCGAACTTCTGCACCTCAGTCAACACGCCCGAATGAAGTATTTTGATAGCAGTGCTTTTATAATTGATTCCACCATCTGGATACCATACAATGTACTCCCAATCAACTAAAGGCAATCCGCCGTACTTGTTTACGAGAAAATCTGTTGTAAACAATAAATCTCTGAAGTATTCAGTGCAACCAATTGTTTGTTGGCGAACTCTCTTTACATATTTTTTCAAGTTTTCTTTCATGAATCGAGGCATCGCCAAAGTTTTTATCAGTTTATGGCAATCCATTAGTTCTAGTTTCATAGTCGACCAATCGTCAGGATCATATACATCATAGTGTTGTCGTTGGCTAGGAGTCGAACAGTATCTATACCAAACTGCAATGGCTATTTCGCAGTAGGCCATCTCTTGTAAGCTTGGAAATCTGGGATGGAGCACGAACTCATCTGAGGGTGTTTCATTTTGAACTTGCGAATCGTACATTCTTCCGGAATCCATTGTGGGAGATCTATAATTGAAATTGGTAGGTTAGTTGCATGTTTAATAATGATACAGTCAAGAAATCCTGAATTGCAAGATTTACTCAAATGTTCTGAATCGCAAAAAGGTTGAATGGTTATTAGTCCGGTAAAATTATGACAATAGGAGTAATTGCACCCTCCCCCCGCCGATCCTCCGGGACAACTTTCTGGAGCCTCCAGCAGATTTTTGAAACTCGAAATTATTGGAGTTGTAAAGCTAAAATTAATTCTAAAAACTAATTTCAATACGCTACGAAGTACTGCAGGTGAATTTCAAGTCGTTTTGGATCCTCCAGCGACTTTTTGAAAATTCCTGAAGCCTCCAGCAGATTTTTGAAACTTTAAATTTTCACGAAATTTCATTAAATGGAGATGAAAAGCTGAAATTTACTCTACACTCCAATTTTAACACCCTCTGAAGACGACTTCAGGTGGATTCAAGTAATTTCAGGGCCTCCAGCGACTTTTTTTGAAAATTACCGGAGCCTCCACCAGATTTTTGAAACTGGAAATTTCCCCAAAATCTCATGAAACTGTTGGCAAAATTGGTCTCGTAACGATAACTGTAACGTTATAGTTCGATAACTTTTTAGTTTTTATTTTTAAATAAAAAATAAATTTCGGTTTCGCGATATAAATATCGTTGGTTGCGTGTTAAATGGAATTTTGTCCTTTTCGTAAAATCGCGTAAACTGTTGGCTGTTAAATTTATCGTCGTATATTCGTTGTTTTCGTTAGGTATTAAGTTCGTTCGCGTTATTATTGATTTAATCTTCGAGTTGTAAAGTTATCAAGTCGAGCATAAAGCTCTGTTTTTGTTGTTGTTATTTTCCTTCGGGTCAATAACCTAGAATTAAAAATAAATCTTTTATTTTTATTCTGTGTAAGATGTCTGTTCGATTTGTTCGAGTTGTTAATTGATGTCTAGTAGTCAGGTATTTTCCAGTCAAAGGGAATTTATCGTACATGGTAGCGTAGAGCGTAGTTCGTGAAAGCTCTGTTTCGCAATTCGACGTCCTGTGTGGAATTTTCTGGCTTGTGTAGCTTCAGCGTATTGGTTCGTGTGGTGTTCGACGAAGTAAATGTCGACAGTTCTGTCCTATCTGCGGTCAGGAAAAGCGGTCAACGTAGACGACGACGAAAGTAGTTCGGATAAGCGTAAATCGAGCGCTGAATTTCGTGGTTTTTCTGAAAAAGAAAAACCAGAACAAAGTATACCGAGGTCGAAAGGTAAAAGTAAAGTAACGTTACAGCACGTATCTGAGTCATCCGGCGATTCGGAAGCTGGTCAAAGTACTGCAGGTTTTGGTGATTCGACATCTGACGATTCGGCGATCCCTGTTGACTCCGTTCCTCCTCCGTCTAATCCACCTTCCGGTCCTCCACCTCCTCCACCTCCTGGTCCATCCGACGACGACGAGTCTGATATCGAAAGTAGCGACGACGAGTCCGACGAAAACATAGATCCGCGTAACGAGTCTTCGAGCAGTTCATCCGACGAAAGTATGTTTGGTGCCGGTGATACGCGTATAATGGAGTCGATGGTCTTTCGCGGTACGGGCTTCGTGTCCTGGAAGAGAAAAATCAAAGTCATTCTTTCGGCCAAAGGACTTCAAACCGCGATTCTCCAAGTAAATTCGTTATCGCCGCGTAAAAAAGCGAAAGCTCTCGAAATTTTAATTAGGCATAGAGCCCTGCGCCGCCGCGCCGCGCCGCCACCACCACCGATTTTTCAAACATTTTTCAAGCCGCCGCCGCCGTTTCAAAAATTACTTCAGCCGCCGCAGCCGCCGCCGAGTAATCTGCTCGGCTGAGCCGGCTCAACTCACTCAATCAGCAAATTTCAGGAGGATTTTTCGAATATTTTGACTTTTTCAAAAACAAAAATCAAAACTTTTCGTCATTAAAAACAGCCAATCTTTTCAGCTCGGAAAAAATTGGTATTTTCATTTGAGAAGTTGAATTTGATTTTGCTTTCCAATTTTTATTTTGGGGTAATTTTAAAATTTACGAAAAATTACCCCAAAATTTCAACTTTGTAGCCGGCTGAGCCGCCGCCGAGCAAAATTTTGGCAGCCGCCAAGACCTTCGGCTGGAATCGGCTCCGCCGCCAGCCACAGTGCTGCGCGTACTGTAGCCGCCGCCGATCATTTCGCTGTCGGCGCAGGGCTCTAATTAGGCACGTAGCTGAGAACGTTTTCCGATTGGTCAAGGAGACAGAGGATCCGTACGTGTTCTGGACAGAGCTCAACTCCTTGTACCAAGCGGAAAACCAAGCAGCGATAATCGTCTGTCGAACCAGAATTTCGAAGATTGTCATCGATATGTACAAGAATCCGAAGGAGTTCCTCGAAGTGTTTTATACGTTGGTCAACAATATGGAAAGTCTCGATGTAAAGTTGACCCCTTCGGAGGTATATACGTATTTAATCAATGCTTTAGGCAATTCGCCTAAGTATGATTCTGTACGTATGACTGCGCGAGGTCTAGTACACGTAACTGCTGGAGACCCCAATCCAAAAGTAATTTCATCGTTACTTTTGAGTTTGGAAGATACTTCGAAGAACTCCTCGACTTCGAAAGGTTCGACTAGTACCGGGTCCGCGATGGCCGCCGCCGATAATAATCAATCCGGTAATAAACGTAATCGTAATAATCGTAATAAATCGCGTAGTAGTAATTCGAACTCGTCCGGTAATTTGTCGAACGGTAACGGTGATCGTAGTGGTAGTAGTGGCTTCGTACAAGCCAAAGATCGTACCTGCTATAAGTGTCACAAACGTGGCCATATGGCCAAGTCTTGTCGATCCGCCGGAGGGAACTTTAGAAACGATACCAACCCTCGGGGAAGTATCGTTTACTATCGTTGCAACTTGACAGGGCATATCGGTCGAAACTGCCCTCAAAACGGTGATTCGTCGCGTAATAATGGTGGTAACGGTTCGTTGAGTGGTACGTCGGGTACGTCTGGTCCGTCTGGTTCGTCCGGTTCGTCAGGTCCTCGTCCGTCGATAGCGTTAGGTCTATATTCTTCGCCTTCTGAAAAAAAGAAAAATTTCTCGTTAGAAGACAGTCGTAGGTGTAATCTCGTAGATGAATTCGTTAAAAGTCGTGTCGGTCGTAGTAATTTCGGTGACAGTGTTGCGATTTCTAACTTCGGTACGTCGCGTAACGTGAATATCGGGTCGAATTATTTTTTAGGCGACTCGACTGCACTGAATCTCGGTGAAGAAAATGCGTATGTCGAAACGAACGACGACGACGGCGTCGATTTCATCACGTTTGTCGTCGATAGTGGTGCGACGTCGCATTTTCTGAAGCATCCTGGGATACTGCACGATGAGAGGAAAGTTCAGGAAACTTTACAATCCGCTCATCGGGAAGTATCCCTGATGAAAGAAGGAGTTGGTCGATTGAGAGTTTTAGCCGATGACGGAAACGTCTATTGGTTAAATGAAGTATTTTTCGTACCTAGCCTTTCGTTCAGTCTTCTGTCCGTGTCGAAAATCGTAGTGAACGGTTATCGTTTCTTCTTCAATGAAGATCCCCGTTTGGTCGATCCTGCGGGAAATTTAGTGTCAAAATTAGTACTTAACGATAATGGATTGTATACGATTCAATTTATGATCAATATACCTCCTATGTTGTATTCGTGTAATAATTATTCATCTGCGTTGATTTCAAATGATTAAACCCAGATGAGTTGGGCGAAGCCGAACGTAGCGGTGAAATTCACGTTGATCGTAGTATGATTGATACTTCAGCTACCGACGATCGATCCGACGATTTTGCTGATTTTGCATTGGCTAGCGTCGATGATTTATCGTACGAAGAAGCTCTGAACGGTCCAGAAGCGAAGTACTGGAAGGTAGCGATCAACGAAGAGTTAAAGGCGATGAAAGTAAAAGACGTTTGGTATCCGGTATCTGAAAGTAGCGTAAAAGGTGAAAATTACTCGAAGGTAGACAGTAAGTGGGTTTTGAAGAAAAAAATCAACTCGAATGGTGGGGTGAAATATAAAGCACGATTGGTTTTACGTGGTTTTAAAGATAGTCATTTTTACGAGTTAGATGAAATATACGCGCCAACCCCAAACCAACCGATCATTCGATCGATGCTAAATCTTGCGGTAGTAAATCGTTGGCAATTACGCCAATTGGATGTTAGCACAGCGTTCTTGAACGGTGACATAAATCGTAATGTCATGTTCAATCCACCAAAAGGGACTAACGAAGAGAAAGGAGTAGTATACGTTTTGAAGAGATCGTTATATGGTCTCAAAACAAGTCCGAAGTCCTGGAACGCTAAGCTAAACTCGTACCTGTTATCGTTGGGTTTTTCTAGAAGCAAAGAAGATCCTTGTGTCTATTTTGATTCAGAGAATCCGCTTCGATGTGTGTTCGTGGTCTACGTCGACGATTTTCTTATCACAGGATGCGATGATCGTCTTATCGAGTGGTTGGTAAAGAGTTTGAATGAGCGTTTTGGAATCAGAGACCTGGAACAATGTAAGAAATTTATTGGTATGGAAATTTGTCGTAGTAAAAATCAATTAGAGATTCATCAAAACACGTATATCGAACAGTTAGTTAGTGAATATGGGCTGTCTAATTCGAACAGTATTTCAACTCCAATCGAACCGAACTTGAAGATTACTAATCTCAAGCTCGATAAAAGTTACGAAACCAAAGTGCGTGGTCTCTTAGGAAGTTTAAGTTACATAGCAAGGGGAACACGTCCTGACATTGCTTTTGCTGTAAACTTTCTAAGCAGATACCAGCACTTGGCAAATAAGGAGCTGTTCGAATATAGTAAGCGTATTCTAAGGTATTTACGTAGTACGTTAAACGTGAAACTTACCTACGTAATACCTGAATTCGTCGATAAACACTCTGTAAGAGTGTACGTAGATTCAGATTTCGCAGGTGATTGTTTAGATAGGAAGTCAACATCTGGAATTTTTGTGTTACACTATGGCAACGTTATTGACTGGGTAGTCAAGAAACAAAATTGTGTAAGTCTTTCGTCGTGTGAGGCTGAATATGTTGCGTTAAGTACGTCTGGAAAGGAAGTCTTGGCATGGCGAAATTTATTTCTTGAATTGGAAGTTTGTATTGACACTGTTCCGGTGTATTGCGATTCTAACGCAGCGATTGCCGTTGCGAACACGGTCGAATCAAAACGTACCAGA
Organism: Planococcus citri; assembly: GCF_950023065.1. Lineage (NCBI taxonomy): Eukaryota > Metazoa > Arthropoda > Insecta > Hemiptera > Pseudococcidae > Planococcus > Planococcus citri. Next base: position 69,410,907 of record NC_088680.1, read on the forward strand.
CATATCGATGTCAGTTATCACCATATTCGCGACTTGATTTTGAAAAATGTAATTTATTTACAAAAAGTTTCATCGATAGATCAACTGGCCGATTTACTAACGAAAGCCACTACCCGTACGGTTTTCGAACGTTTATGTAAAATATTATATCGTGTTTAATTATAGTGTTCGAGTCGATTTTAAGTAGAATTTAACGTTACCTTAATGCCAAATCCGAGTATGTCCAAAATTTTCGATTTTTTGATTTTGGTATCACTGGAAAGCTGATGCTCAGTCGAATCTAGTGAAATAAATGATTACCCTTATAATTATTATGAAAATGTAAAAAAATTGAATTTAAATAAATTTTAAACATCGAGTATGTCCATTTAGAAGCTAAAAGCGAGTATGTCCATTGAGTATGTCCATTAAAAATAAAACCATCAATGATTGTGTTACAGCTTGTGATTTCAACTATTTGTGAGGTTTCATAGATCAGGGTAAATAAATTACTAATCCGCATTACAAAATATTCTAAACAGAACTCAATGAACTCATTGTGACTGCATGATAACAGTGATTACACATTTGACCATCTTCCGCAACTTTGATCTTTGAGAGCTTTCAAATGGTTGAAGGTACAGCTTTCGATAAACAACCATTTTAAAGAGGATAAAATTACGAACATTTTGATACATTAAAATACGTATGTGTCCACTCAAAACTTTCAGTAATTTCAGTTTGAAGTTCAATACTTGCAGCTTGCAGCTCTTTTTCGCAACTTCAAACTTCGAAAACTTTTGAACGGTTGCATGTAGAGCTTTCGGTAACAGCTCATTTTCAAGAGGATGAAAATCCGAACATTTTGCTGTATTAAAATACCTATGTGTCCACTGAAAATTTCGAGTATTTTTAGTTTAAAGATGACGTACGTAGTATGCAAAAATCAGTAAAATAGAAGTACTCATAAAATCGTTATTTTTACGCGAAATGATAAAAATTCAACACCAATCGACTAGGAATTTCATTGTCTTTAATTTAAGACTGCATAACAGTTTACCCAAACCCGCGAACAATCGAAAAAATTTGATTTTTTACATGAAAACTTACATTCTGTTACTGTTTACTTTACAACGGAGGAAGGAAAATTGCGTATGTCCGCACTTGTGTTGTTCTAGCACTCTAGTATTTGTAGGAGACAGGTTACCAAACACTATTTTGGATTAATGGTTAACTAAATATAAATTATCATCAACTTAATTATATTTAAAACCTAAACAGATACCGGAAATTCATAAGAAATTTGGGACATACTCGGATTTCAATTCTTAACAACATGGACATACTCACGATTGTAAGAGTATGTCCATGGCATATAGAATCAAAACCCGAGTATGTCCATCACCGCTTGAAAAACATTTAATTACACGTACTAAATTGAGAAATTTTACAAATGTAGCTCAGAGAATCTCTTCATAAGAGATTGAGCTATCATACTTCAAAATTTTACTACTCCATATTCCCTCCATTTGTTTTAATCATCTTTCAAACTTTCAATTTCCTCTCCTGAAAAATTCACGTTCTTGGACATACTCGGATTTGGCATTAAGGTAACGTTAAGTTGAAATTTTGCTGTAAAAATATTTTTGATCGTAGTGTTTACAAACACCGGTAATGATAAGAAGCAACAAGTTTTTTCGTTTATTTAAGTGGTACGCGTGTTAGGGAAAATATTTTTATGGTGGGGTGTTGGCAAAATTGGTCTCGTAATGATAACTGTAACGTTATAGTTCGATAACTTTTTAGTTTTTATTTTTAAATAAAAAATAAATTTCGGTTTCGCGATATAAATATCGTTGGTTGCGTGTTAAATGGAATTTTGTCCTTTTCGTAAAATCGCGTAAACTGTTGGCTGTTAAATTTATCGTCGTATATTCGTTGTTTTCGTTAGGTATTAAGTTCGTTCGCGTTATTATTGATTTAATCTTCGAGTTGTAAAGTTATCAAGTCGAGCATAAAGCTCTGTTTTTGTTGTTGTTATTTTCCTTCGGGTCAATAACCTAGAATTAAAAATAAATCTTTTATTTTTATTCTGTGTAAGATGTCTGTTCGATTTGTTCGAGTTGTTAATTGATGTCTAGTAGTCAGGTATTTTCCAGTCAAAGGGAATTTATCGTACAGAAACTAAGATGGAGAGTCGAAATTTACTCTACACTCCAATTTTAACAACCCTCTGAAGACGACTTGAGGTGGATTCAAGTTGTTTACGAGTATTTTACACCACATAAAAAAAAGAAAAAAGGTCGTTTAGAATTAGATCGCGTAATTACGGCGTAATTACGCATCCGTTTCCGTTTGTTATCGAATATACGCGGCTATTGTTTATCTAGACGTTTGTTGATATTTTTCTCTTCGTTTTGTAAGTTTTAAAATGTCAGTTAGCTTTGAATCATCATTCGATTGTTACTCTTTCGTAATCCATTTGTCATGGAATCTTCTTCGTTTTTTATTACGCAAAAATATGGTGAATAAATGTGAAAAATGTTCGTTGCGTTTATTCATCCTACAAATTGGTGACCCTAGGACGTGATATGAATTCAGCAATATCTCAAGTGAGATAATCCTTCCGTTTTCAGTATTTCGGTAATATCCATCTTGGGTAAGCTTTCAGTTCGTTTCAAATTCGTCATTCGTTGTACCGGTAATATCCATATGTTGGGTAATCTTTTCGTTTCGCATTCGTTTACTTCGTACTTGCAATTGTTTCATCGTAAATCGTTCGTTTCGGTTGTGAGAAATTGTCTTCGTTAATATCCACATACCGTGGATACTCATCGTTCGTTTTTATCGCATCATACAGCAATATCCCAACAGGGATAATCCGTTCGTTTTTATCGCATCATACAGCAATATCCCAACAGGGATAATCCGTTTGTTTTTATCGCATCCGTTCGTAATATCCACGCACCGTGGGTACTCATCCAGTAACGTTATTCTCCAGTACCATGGCGAATAAATGCACCATCGAGCAGCTTCGTAAGCTGCAAAACCTCGTATTGATCAGCTTCGACAACACGCGTAAGTGGTTAGAAAACCCAGAAACCCAGAAAACGACTCACGAACTCCGCCATCGTATTCGATACCTACGTCAGCAGTATCTCTACCTTATGCAGAAAATAGAAACCAGCGAAGTCCAATTCAAAGTTGAAGGTACGTTTCAGTGCGTTATCAATGAAGCTGAATCTGTACTCAGACAGCTAGAATCGAATACGCGATCCGTTATGCAGAGTCCGGTAAAGCGATCGAGCACGTTTGTATCACCGCTTATCGTATCGTTAGCAGCGTCGTTCACCGCGGACCAGTCTCCGGCACCTCCGCCGGCCGCATCGTCGTCATTAGCAGCTTCGTTAACCGCGGACCAGTCTCCGGCATTCCCACCGGCCGCATCGTCGATATCAGTCGCTTCGTTAGTCGCATCTAATCGTTCTCCAGCATCTCCGATCGTACCATCTCAGCTTGTAGCTCCGTTAGTTTCATCGTTAACTCCGAATCCAACCGAACGCTTCGATAAATCGCTACCTACGAGTGTATTTCCAGCTACCGCTACTCCAGCAGCACAGACTTCGGCATCCGAGTCAGTGACGACATCCAGATCGCCTCATGAGCCGTGCGTCATGATTTCTGACGTATCTGTGAGCTCATCTACTCCTCTAGAATCGAAATCAAGCAGTACCGTATCTCAGGCAGTCACTCTCGCGTCTCAGTCAGAGAATCAACCAGAATCACACCCGTCGTGCGTTTTGTCGCGTACACTGCGCGCTTCCGGTCATCAGAGTTCAGCTGAAATCTCCAACGACTCGTCCACAGCAACGTTGGCTTCGGCGGCGGTAACAGATACGCATTCTGTGCTTCCAATGCAACGTAGCATCGTGAACACTGCGTCAGTCAACGCTTCATCGAACGTAACAGCTCATAGTGATGAGAGTACACCGCATCCGCCTTCCATGGCGGCATACAACGCGTTTACCGCGCCTCTCCGCGCACCAGTCATCACAGCAAGCAGTGTGGTAGTCCCCACATGCACCAGCACCGTTTCCAGCATCTGTACTTCGCTGCCAACGCTCAAATCCGCGTCAGCAGCACTGCCAGAAACATCTGTTTCTGTCGCAGCAACAGCAACCTTATCCGCACCTCCGATACCAGTTCGTAGCACGAATGACGCGCCACATGACGCGTCATCGAACGTTATAAGTTGTTGCAACGATCCACCAACCAGTACAACAGCTTCAGCATCCACCTCTACCGTTTCTCGCATCAGTTCTGCGTTCTCAACGCTCTCATTTTTGCCAGTCTCAACGCAAGCGATGTCCGCTTCAGTGGCGGCATTCAAAGCGCACCACGCGCCACATAGCATCGTCTCCGCGATACCCACGCATTCATACGCACAGTTAGTCGCATCCAACATGTCATCTGTACCAGTCTCAGCGCGTAACGCGCCAACCACCACTCGCAACGCGCCAGCTACCGCAAACTGCGCGCCAGTTTTGACGCTTCATGCGCCACCAGTTACCGCACTTGCGGTTCGAGTTTTGACGCTTCCTGCACCTGTTCCAGTTGCGTCAGTCACCTCGTATCCTGCGCTACTAGCACCAGAGTCCGCGTTCATAAGCAAAGTTCCGAATTTCAGTACCTTGTCTCCGGCACCAGTACTCGCATACACATCTGTGTTAGCAGTACCTCAGGAGCCACTAGCGCCAGCAGCGACCATAGTAACAATTTTTGCACGCAGAACACCAGTTAGCAGTGCGAATACCACCCCAGTTCACGCCGCATCGAACGTAATAGTTTCCAGCAACGAGATAGCACCAAATCCGCCTTCCGCTGCGCCAACTGTCACGTTTCCTGCGCCTTCGCATACCTGTATCAGTTCAGCAAGTTGTTTGGCAGTTTCCACATTCGCGACCTCCGCACACTTGAGTTGGCGTATACACGCGCCTACTCAGTCCAGGTTTGCCTCGTATCCAGCAGCGTCTTGCTCTGCAGTTTCTCCACCGAGTTATGCGCTTCCTGCTCCAGGAATCGTATCCGCATCCGTGACCTCGCTATTCGCATCAGTATCCGCGCAAGAAGTCGCGCCATACGCAACCAAGTCAGTGACGCCGGTCCCAGTAACAGTGGCACCGTACTCCGCATTCGTTTTACAGCAAGCTGCGCCATTCTCCGCTCAAGTGAGCGTCAATGCGCCATTTGTCGCATTACTTCCAGTGTCAGCCGCGCAAACGGCCGCGCAATTTGCACCAACAGCCGCTCTTGAGAGCGCTGCATCGATAAGCATCGAATCCAGCTATCAAATCACATCGCATCCGTCTACGGCAGCGGCGGCAACGGCATCAACCACGCCGCTCGGCGTGCCGCACCTCTTACACTCGTCCAAGCAGTCCCAGTTGCACTGCACCACGTTTTCGGCGCTTCAATCCGCCTCAATCGTCTCTAATTCGGCTCCAGAGAGCACCGCATCAAATGACCACGCATTTGGCCGCCAGACAACGATAAATACGCCCTCAGCGGCGGCGGCACTCAATGCTACGCCATCTCAGCATGTTTCAGCGCGTCGGACCGCTTCTATGCTACCTCACACGCAGTGTAGATCCACCTTACCGGTGTCTACGAAATCGTCAGCTTCAGCCTTCTTGTCTGCGTTCATTCCACTCGCAGTATTGCTACTCACGGCGTTTTCCGCAGGTTCGGTACCTGTCTCATTGTTAGATCAGGCCTCCGAGAGCCTAACCATACCTTCGCACCTCTTCGATACAGTAGCTGACTCATCTGATTCAGCCACCTCGACTACACTCAATCAACTCGTCGCTCCGTTCTTTATAGCGTATTTACCCAGCACAGTACGTGCTTCGATCCTCAATTCGGCCACAGAAGGCCTCAACTCGCAGTTTTGGGCCACAGAAGACCCACACATCGATTTTTACGCTCATCACGTGCATCAGGCTGATATTGTCGCCTGTACCCTCGATTCATTCTTCGCACCAGAGACATATTCGTCACTCAAGTCTCTGAGATCCAGTTTGAGTTTCGAGAAGCCTGAAACAAGAGTAGGGCTCACTCAGCACGTCGCAATTGCTTCAGGGGCTCAGTTAGCCCACTTACCTTGCCAAGTACAGGGATCATTGACCTCTACACACGTTCGCGCAAACGACGCCAAACCATTCCAGCCAGGAGAGAAATGGCGGCGACCTTTCTCTCATCACAGCAACCTTCTCATCTCCGCAGGATTTTCTCCGACGCCTTCAGCGCCGCGGCGGCGGGATGTTTACGAGTATTTTACACCACATAAAAAAAAGAAAAAAGGTCGTTTAGAATTAGATCGCGTAATTACGGCGTAATTACTCATCCGTTTCCGTTTGTTATCGAATATACGCGGCTATTGTTTATCTAGACGTTTGTTGATATTTTTCTCTTCGTTTTGTAAGTTTTAAAATGTCAGTTAGCTTTGAATCATCATTCGATTGTTACTCTTTCGTAATCCATTTGTCATGGAATCTTCTTCGTTTTTTATTACGCAAAAATATGGTGAATAAATGTGAAAAATGTTCGTTGCGTTTATTCATCCTACACAAGTAATTTTAGGGCCTCCAGCGATTTTTTTTGAAAATTACTGGAGCATCCAGCAGATTTTTGAAACTTTACATTTTCACAAAATATCATCAAATCGATATGGAAAGCTGAAATTTACTCCACACTCCAATTTTAACACCATCTGAAGATGACTTCAGGTGGGTTCAAGTCATTTTAGGGTCTCTAGCGACTTTTTTGAAAATTACTGAAGCCTCCAGTAGATTTTTAAAACTATTAATTCATCAAATGGAGTTGGCAAGCTGAAATTTACTTCGCAGACTACAGGGTGCTTTCAAATGGTTTTGAAGCTTCCAGCTACTTTTAGGAAATTTCAATTTTCCAAAAAAAACGCCAAACGACCTTTCAAAAGGTCACTGGAGGCTCCAAAACGACTTGAAATTCACCAGCAGTCAACTTCGTAGTGTATTGAAATTAGTTTGCAGAATGAATTTCGACTCTCCATCTTAGCTTCATGAGATTTTGGGGAAATTTCAAGTTTCAAAAATGTGCTGGAGGCTCCGGTAATTTTCAAAAAAAGTCGCTGGAGGCCCTGAAATTACTTGAATCCACCTGAAGTCGTCTGCAGAGGGTGTTAAAATTGGAGTGTAGAGTAAATTTCAGCTTTCCATCTCCACTTGATGAAATTTTGTGAAAATTTAAAGTTTCAAAAATCTGCTGGAGGCTTCAGGAATTTTCAAAAAGTCGCTGGAGGATCCAAAATGACTTGAAATTCACCTGCAGTACTTCGTAGCGTATTGAAATTAGTTTTTAGAATTAATTTTAGCTTTACAACTCCAATTTGATGGAATTTCGTGGGAATTTCGAGTTTCAAAAATCTGCTGGAGGCTCCGGAACTGCTGATAACGGGTTGAAACCGTTTCCAATCGATTTGGCATGTCGAAAATAGGGTATGTCCCAAATTTCAGCTTTCGTGGTCAATTTGGTAAAATTTTGATTTTTTCCTTCATTTTTGGCCTAAATCGGATTTTCAAAAATTCACCAAAAATCGAAAAACGCACTTTGGCACTTGAAATTTTGACAGGTGATAAATTTTTGCATGATCTTTCGACCTACCTTTGTAAAGTTTGAAAAAGTTTGTGCAAGTTCTATGTTGAAACGCTAAATTTGCGATTTCGGCTGACCTGTCAATCAAAATGGCCGCCATTTTGTAAGTAAGGCCAACTTTTTTTTGGCAAGTTTGCTTTAAAATGTTCCTTAGGATGTCCTCTTTAAGAAAAAAGTTGTCCTGGAGGATCGGCGGGGTGGTGCAATTACTCCTATTGTCATATGCCGGACTATATTGATAATTAGACAATTTCTCACTACGAGACACCTATATGTATTTTTTTCAAAAACCTTCCAGTAAACGAGGTTAGATATAGCCGAGTCGCCTGAAAAAGATCAATTTCCACGGGGAAAACAGTCGACTGCACGTAGTTTCTAGTTGTTTTAAAGCTTCCAGCAACTTTTTGGAGCTATTTCTTTCAAAATCGGTGTATTCCAGTCGTCTGAAACATATTTCTGTGCATTGATTTCATCCTTTTTGAAAATTTGAAAAATTACTCTCGCGCCCCGGTTTAAGTTAGAAAGATGAAATTTAGTTTAGGTACAGCCCAAAATTTTATTGGAAATTTCGAGCATTGAAAATCTACTGAAGGCTCCAGTAATTTCCAAAAAGTCGCTGGAGACTCCAATACGAATAAAATTTAATCCACCCGCAGTCGACTTCTCAATTGAAATTAGTTTATCGAATGAATTTCGGCTTTTTGAAAATTTCCCTTTGGAAAGACCTTTCAAAGAGATGACCAATGGCGCAAATCGCAGCCGTCTAGCCCATTTTTAAAGACAAAGTTTTCAGTGAACCTAAAATATCATCCATTTCAGCAGTAAATTACTCGATAACAGCGATACCTGCCTAAATGGAACTTTTTCCCATAGTTAGGGGGTTTTAAAGGCTTTTTGGTGATATCATGAAAATCAGTGTTGCCACTTTTTTTCGTACGAAAAATTAGCTCGAAAAGTTCCAAAACGTAGTTTTCATATCATTCCGATTCTCAAAAATTCTGAAAAAAATATATCATGGACAACTTTTCATGCTGGACAACATATATTTAAAAATTGGGATGGCATTATGTCGTAAAATCGATTTAAAAATGTTGAAATTTTGCGAAAAATGCGATTTTTTAATTTAAAACATGAAAAAAAGTTTTGACTAGTGAAATTGACCCATTTGCCCCCTATTGTTACGTATCCGTTGAACAAGTTGAAAAACCTCCTTCATTCGATGAAATGAACTCCTCATAAAAAAAATCAAAATTCGAAAAAATTCAATTTTCGATTTCAAAAATCAAAAAAAGTTCAAATTTATCCAGTTGTCTTATTTTGACCTATATTTCTGACGTATTTCATGAAAAAGTTGTTAAAAATTACACTCACAACAAAAAAATAAAAATTCGTTCATTTTTTGAATCTTTTCGAATTTTGATTTTTTGTGAGGAGTTTATTTTATCGAGTGAAAGGGGTTTTTTCAACTTTTTCGACAGATATGTACAAATAGGTGCCAAATGGGTCAACTTCACCTATAAAAACTTTTTTTCATGTTTTAAATCAAAAAATCGCATTTTTTCGCTAACTTTGAATTTTTTTAAGTCAACTTTGCAACATGTTACCATCCCAATTTTTCAATATGTTGTTCAGCATGAAAAGTTGTCCATAATATATTTTTATCTGAATTTTTGAGAGTTGTAACCATATGAAAACTACGTTTTGAAACTTTTTGAGCTAATTTTCTGTACAAAAAATAGTGTCAACACTGATTTTTATGATATCACCAAAAAGCCTTTCAAAACCCCTAACTATGGGAAAAAGTTCCATATTGGTAGGTATCGCGGTTATCGAGTAACCAACTGCTGAAATGGATGATATTTTAGGTTCACTGAAAACTTTGACACCCCCTGGCTGCCTTTAAAAATGGGCTAGACGGTTGCGATTTGCGCCATTGGTCATCCCTTAAAAAGGTCTTTCCAAAGGGAAAATTTCAAAAAAAATCGCCGAACCCCCCTACCATTTCTTGGTCCAATTGACTTGGAATGACCCTCATGCATCTTCGAGTAGTTTTCTTACACGCGGTCTCGGATACATCGATCGACATTAGACATACTAAAACCACAATTTGGCCCTTTCAAAATAATTGTACATACCCTAAGTCCAAAATTTTTGTGAAAATGTTTTCTCATCCTAGTTGATCTAGGTACCTATTAGGCCTAATTTTGTTCATGTTTTTTATAAACATAAATCAAGCGGAAAAATTTTCATATTTTTGTTTAAAATAACTTGCGATACTCTAATGGATTGGAATTCATCATCAGCTGATTTGAACTTGTGAAATTTCCAAAAGATTATTGGTTATGATTAGTGACATTTCTCAACGACTTCACCGTTCTATCAGATAGATGGAAAAGGTTATTTTCAGCTGATCTTGCAAATATTAATACTCGTATAACTCGTACTTATAAAACGTGCGTAAAATAACTTACATAAATAGAGATAATAATTCCTACTTACTTTCAGAACTGCATTAAATACTTATTATTTCGGCAAGTAACAATTAATTCACTTCGATTGCAATTTTCTGATCATTTATCAATAAAAATAACAGCGAAACTGGTTACATAGTGCAGTTACAAGTTGAAATAAGAAAGTTGTGTTTATCAATATTTCACCACCAAAACCGTCGACTTTAAACCGTAAACACCTTTTTTCTAAAATGAGAACGTTCATACTTTCACAACATTGTGACACTGAATGAATAATAAATGAATTCGTAAATGCAAACCAGTCTTCTATCTCTATATCCATCCTACACTCGCGTTTTCTATCTTTCTACACTACATTACATTGTTCCTAAACTGCTATCTCTCTTTCCCTCGACTCCCTTCTCCACCGAATACCTCCGGATTCCTCCCCATTTCTCTCTCGTGCCTATTTTTTAGTTACTTAGCGGTTAGCAGTAGTATTTTTGTTTTTTTTTCATCGCGATTTTTTTGAAATTGAAAATAATGTGTAGTCCCTTCAATTTGAAAGTTGGACAAAAAGTTAAAATAGGCAATTTTGTTCATTTTTAAAAGTAGGGTAGGGTACTAACTAACTCCCATGTGGTCAAAATTGATGTTTGCCTCTCGGATTTTGAAAACGTATTTTTCCCCTTTAATTTAATTTACAACATAGACAACTTATTTACCTATCTTACGTTTTTTTCTACTGACCAGTCGCCTTAATTTTTTATAAAAATTGTGAAACTCAGCAAACTCGAGCAACAAACATTTTGCAAAACTTGAATATCAAATGATATGAAAATCAGTTGAAAATGGTAATAAAGTTGATAAAGCCCTTTTTAGGCATGGTGTGTGAAAAAAAGAACTAGGTAGTACTTGAATTAAAATTGTCATTTCGAACTATAAATACATAGATGCTTTTGAAATTAGAATTTTACAGATACATACGTCGATGTCTAACAAATTGAAACGCCTTATATCACAGAACATAATATACTTATGAGCTAAAGACATTATGTATAGGTACCTATGAATATATTAGCTTAAGGGTGAACATATACTACGGCAAAAATAGCAAAACAAATGAAAAATAAAAAAGATACGATGTCATAGGTACTTATTTTAAAACGGAGATCAACAGGGTGGCCCATCCACTGCAAAAATTTTCTAGGAAGCTGCTTGTCCAATTCCTGTACGAGTTCTAATACTTGATCAGAACGATTCATCAGGATACGTGGTTTAAAAGATAGCATTTCTTTCTGTACACCGACGAAGTACCACTCCAGAAATCTCTCCAAGTAATCATTCCTCATACCTAATTTAAAAGATATAAATTCTTCCTCCATATCGGAGAAGTACCACAACAGAAATCTCTTCAAGATAATGAAAGACGCGAATCCCCGCGCAGTTCTATTAGAAACATCACGAATAATATGTTTAATTGGTATGCAACGTTTAACTTGCAGAAACATTTTTTCGTCATTTTCAAAGCACCACGAAAAAACACGTTTGTAAATTCCATAATACTGCATAATCCAAACCCATCGTTCAACACTTGTTTTTTGGAGTATTTTAACTAATCGGTGTTTTAATACTTGTTGATGTTCATGTACAAACTCCTGCTCAATGAGTATGCTCAGTTCATTCAAACTACAGTAGCGTTCATACGGATCACTGGTGGCAGAAATTAATGAAGCAAAGTACGATTCTTTCATTTTCAACACTGTAGATACATTTTCTTGCAGAATTTTGTTAATGAATTTACTCAATCCGAGAAAATCAGATTCATCATTGCTATTATAGGGATAATGAGTTTTGTATTCTCTTTTATTGGCTACAATCAATGACTCGATGAATTTTTGCAGAATATCTTTTGAAGGAATATTCAAGTTTTGAACGGAACGCAACAATCTTCTATTCAATTCATCCCGATCTTCGACAGTGTATAAAATTTTACAAAAATAAGGACGAATTCTGTAGTTACTCGGATCATTAATTTTCAATTCCGTCTTACCTTGGGAATTTGGTAAGCATAACTCAAATATTTCGTGTACCACGTGGAAATCAAAATAAAAAATAAATGAGAGGTCACCTCGGGGAATCAGATTTTTCCTGAAATCCGCACTGGTCAAAGATAAAAATTTCAGTAGAAACTTGAAACAACTGGGTGCTAGTTTTTTCCAGACACGTGTATCAGGATCTGCAGCCAGTAGATTGAGGACAGCTTCTCCTAATCTTGCCTGTCTAGCAGCATAATTCTTATGGTGATCGTTGGCCGTATTCCAGATTTCCAATAAAACACTCATTTTGTGCTCTTGTTTATGGATACGAAAAAGGTAAGACCGATCAAGTAGGCTGTGCAACAACTCGACGAATTGCTCATTAGATATCCTATGTTTACACCGCTTCCAAGCCATAATTGCCCACTCAAGCATTTCTATTTTTTTGATAAAAACTAATATCACAGGAACCGGTTGATGGAACAGTAAATTTGTTAATTCATCATGAGACATGTTGTAAAACCAGCTATCATGCCAGTAAGAACGCTCGAATGTACGTAATCGGTCACTCATAAACGGTACTTGATCTTCAGCACTCAAACTATTCCAGAAAAAATGATTACCATATGAACGAAAGGATGGGTGTGGTGTAATTCTGTATGATTCGTTCTCCAGGTAGCAGAACCAGTGCAAAAATAACGGATCACGGTCTCTAATTACTTTTGAGATGAAGGTTTCCATAGGAAGGCGTTTCAGATCGAAGATTTTGATCTCATTTTCCAGGCAGAAATTGCACATTATGGCGAACTTCTGCACCTCAGTCAACACGCCCGAATGTAGCATTTTAATGGCAGTGCTTTTAAAATTGATTTTACCATCTGGACGCCACACAAAATACTCCCAATCAACTTGAGGTATTCTATACTCCTCCAAATTTCCTGATAATAATTTGTATCTGAAGTATACGGTGCAACTAATTGTTTGTTCGCGAACTCTCTTTACATATTTTTTCAAGTTTTCTTTCGTGAGTCGAGGTATTGCCAATGTTTTTATCAGTTTATCGCAATCCATTAGTTCTAGTTTCATAGTCGCCCAATCATCATGATGAAATCCTTCATAGCGTTGTCGTTGGCTTGGAGTTAAACTGTATCTATACCACACTGCGATGGCTATTTGATTGTACGCCATCTCTTGTAAGCTTGGCAATCTGGGATGCAGCACAAACTCATCCGAGGGTATTTCATTTTGAACTTGCGATTCGTGCATTCCTCCGGAATCCATTGTGGGTGACCTGCAATTGAAATTGGTAGGTTAGTTGTATGATTAACATTGGTGTTGTATAATGATTAACAATACAGTCAAGAAATCCTGAATTGCAAGATTTGCTAAAATGTTCTGAGTTGCAAAAAGGTTGAATGGTTATTGATAATTAGACAATTTTTCACTTCAAGATTTTTTATGCATTTTTTTCGAAAACCGTCCTGGGTCATTCCACGTTAATTAGACCAAGAAGTGGAAGGGAGGTTTGGCGACTTTTTTGAAATTTTTCCTGTGGAAAGACATTCCGAAGGGATGACCAATGGCGCAAATCGTATAGTCCGGCATATGACAATAGGAGTAACTGCACCCCCTCCCACGCCGATCCTCCGGGACAACTTTTTTCTTAAAGGGGACATCCAAAGGAACATTTTAAAGCGAACTTGCCAAAAAAAAAGTTGACCTTACTTACAAAATGGCGGCTATTTTGATTGACAGGCCAGCCGAAATCGCAGATTTTGCGTTTCAACATAGGACTTGCATGAACTTTTTCAAACTTGACAAAGGTAGATCGAAAGATCATGCAAAAATTTATCATCTGCCAAAATTTCAAGTGCTAAAGTGCGTTTTTAGATTTTTGGTGAATTTATGAAAATAGAATTCAGGCCAAAAATGAGGGAAAAAATCAAAATTTTACCAAATTGACCAAGACAGCTGAAATTTGGGACATACCCTATTTTCGACATGCCAAATCGATTGGAAACGGTTTCAACCCGTTTTCAGCAGTTCTGGAGCCTCCAGCAGATTTTTGATACTCGAAATTCCCACAAAATTCCATCAAATTGGAGTTGTAAAGCTAAAATTTATTCAAAAAAACCAATTTCAATACGCTACGAAGTACTGCAGGTGAATTTCAAGTCGTTTTGGATCCTCGAGCGACTTTTTGAAAATTCCTGAAGCCTCCAGCAGATTTTTGAAACTTTAAATTTGCACAAAATTTCATCAAAAAAGATGGAAAGCTGAAATTTACTCTACACTCCAATTTTAAAACCCTCTGAAAACGACTTCTGGTGGATTTCAAGTCATTTTAAGAGCAACCAACGACCTTTTTGAAAATTACCGGAGCCTCCAGCAGATTTTTGAAACTTTAAATTTCCCGAAATTTCATCAAACTGAGATGGAGAGTCGAAATTCATTCTGCAAACTAATTTTAATACGCTACGAAGTTGACTGCTGGTGAATTTCAAGTCGTTTTGGATCCTCCAGCGACTTTTTGAAAATTCTTGAAGCCTCCAGCAGATTTTTGAAACTATAAATTTTCACAAAATTTCATCAAATGCCAAATGGAGATGGAAAGCTGAAATTTACTCTACATTCCAATTTTAACACCCTCTGAAAACGACTTCTGGAGGATTTCAAGTCATTTTAGAGCATCCAACGACTTTTTTGAAAATTACTGGAGCTTCCAGTAGATTTTTGAAACTTGAAATTTCCCCAAAATATCATCAAACTAAAATGGAGAGTCGAAATTCATTCTGCAAACTAATTTCAATACGCTACGAAGTTGACTGCTGGTGAATTTCAAGTCGTTTTGGAGCCTTCAGCAACTTTTTGAAAAGTTGTATGGCGTTTTTTTGCGAATATTGAAATTTCCTAAAAGTAGCTGGAAGCTTCAAAACCATTTGAAACCACCATGTGGTCTGCGAAGTAAATTTCAGCTGGCCAACTCCATTTGATAAATTGATGTTGGGGAAATTTCAAGTTTCAAAAATCTACTGGAGGCTCCAGTAATTTTCAAAAAAGTCGCTGGAGGCCCTAAAATGACTTGAACCCACTTAAAGTCGTCTTCAGAGGGTGTTAAAATTGGAGTGTAGAGTAAATTTCAGATTTCCATCTTCATCTGATGAAATTTTTTGAAAATTTAAAGTTTCAAAAAGTCGCTGGAGGATCCAAAACGACTTGAAATTCAACTGCAGTACTTCGTAGCGTATTTAAATTGGTTTTTAAAATAAATTTTAGCTTTACAACTCCAATTTGATGGAATTTTGTAGGAATTTCGAGTTTCAAAAATCTGCTGGAGGCTCCAGAACTGCTCAAAACGGGTTGAAACTGTTTCCAATCGATTTGGCATGTCAAAAATAGGGTATATCCCAAAATTCAACTTTCTTGGTCAATTTGGTAAAATTGACCAAATTGGGATCGTCTTGTCGCAAAAATGATTTTAAAAAATTTAAAACATGAAAAAAAAATTTGGAATGGTAAAGTTGACTCATTTGACCCTTATTTTCAAGTATCCGTTGGAAAAGTTGAAAACCCTCTTTCACTCGACAAAATAAACTCATCTCAAAAAATCAAAATTTGAAAAAAATTCAATTTTCAATTCCAAACATCAAAAAAAGTTTAAATTTATTCAGTTGTCTTATTTTGTTCTCTTTCTGACGTATTTCATGAAAAAGTTGATAAAAATCACACTCACAACAAAAAAATAAAAATTTGTTCATTTTTATTTGAATTTTTTCGAATTTTGATTTTTTTGTGAGGAGTTCAATTCATCGAGTGAAAGTGTTTTTTCAACTTTTTCAACGGATACGAGGGTGGTTCAAAAAACAATAGAAAAAACTTTATGCTTTAATTTTTTGGGCTTACCCACTAGAAGTGTTCCATTTGGTTAGAAAACACTTCACAAAAAAATTTCAGGGCAAAAAAATAATATTTAAAGGTCGCGCAGGAGAGTTTAAGGTTGAGAAGGTATGAGCGCGTCACACGAAAACTTCCCATGGTTGCGCGCCGGGGAATGCAGCGTTGCGTTCCCTCGTTGAATCGAAGCACTATTACACAACGTTATCCCCTCTACAATTTATAATAAGTAAGGCCAGTCATTTGTGGGCTTTTCAAGATGTTATTAATGAAGAGTCAATGACAATTTTTCAAATCTGAAGCTCACTGAAGGAGGAAATACAAATGGTTTCAAAGGTAAAGAAAAAAGTATGAATTTAAGGTTGTATTGCTACCTATTAAGTTCTACTTGGTAATCGACGGGAAAAAATGTACATAATAGGATAAATTTACGTTCAAATATGAATATTTCATAAGGTTCAGCACTTCAAGTTGATGTTTTATTGACTATTATTAATTTTAAAGCTGTTACTTTATGAAAATGGAATTTTTCAATTGATAAATTTCAAATTCAGGTTCAAATGAATTCTACAGCCAAAAAATCATAATCAATACTTTGGAATGGTTGTTGTAAAAATCCAAAAAAAATTAGTATCACGTAATAAGTTGTGGTGGGGATGTCACTTTCAGTATAGTTGCGCCAAATCAACCCCGTCAAGCTTTGTTGCGTTTCCCACGGCGCCGTCGTGGGAAGTATTGTGCTTGCGCGCGCTCGTTGCTCTCAACATTCAACGCTTGTGCGCGACCTCTAAATATCAATATTTTTCAACAAAAATTTTATGGTGTCTTTTTTTCATCAAAAGGAACAAACTTAGGGGGTAAGACATCGAGATTTCAAAAAAAAATTTTACATGAACCACCCTAGATACGTAAAAATTGGGGTCAAATAGGTCAACTTCACTTATCAAAACTTGTTTTCATGTTTTCAATCAAAAAATTGTGTTTTTTGCAAATTTTCAATTTTTTTTTTAAATCGACTTTACCACATAATGCCATCCCAATTTGTTAATATGTCGTTCAGCATGAAAAGTTGTCCATAATATCTTTTTCAGAATTTTTGATAGTCAGAACGATGTGAAAACTACGTTTCAAAACTTTTGAGCTAATTTTTCGCACGAAAAAAGTGGCAACACTGATTTGGCTGATATTTTAGGTTCACTGAAAACTTTGACACCCCTTGGCTGCCTTTAAAAATGGGCTAGAGGGCTGCGATTTGCGCCATTGGTCGTGCCTTCAAAAGATCTTTCCATAGGAAAAATTACAAAAAAAATCGCCAAATCTTCCTTCCACTTCTTGGTTTAATTGACGTGGAATGACCCTTCAGTAATCGAAGTTAGATTGCCGAGTCACCTGAGATAGATGAGTATTCTTAAGAATTATGAGTTTCAATCTGCAAGGAAACAATTTTCTCAGTTCTGCCAAAGCTTACGAGGGAAGCTAACGAGGTGTTCACCTCCGATTCGGACGAGATCAAAGTTTTCAAGAGGGGAAAAAAACAAAATTTCAGCTGCCAAATTGATTTTGTAAATTTTAGACAATTTTTCAACTCGTGTAAAAATGATGGAAATTGGTCCTGAAACTATGTACGAGTAATTTCTCAATTCTTGGTAAATTTTGGAAATTCAATTAAAATGATAGAAATAATTGTCCAGCATATGACAATAGAAATAAGTTAACCAATGAACCAGCACCCCCTCCCCCCCTAGATCCTTGAGACAACATTTTTCTACAATGAAAAATTCAAAGGAACGCTTTGAAGCAAACTTTCTATAAGAAAAAGTTATGGTGTTACTGGTTAACAAAACGGCGCGGCGGCCATTTTGATCGACAGGTCAACCGAAATCGCAGATTTAGTTTTCCAACGTAGTACTCGGACAAAATTTTCTGAACTGGACAAAGATAGATCAAAAAAGTGTACCTATATCTTTAGATTTTTGGTAATTTTTAAAAATCAAATTTAGGCCAAAAATGCGAAGAAAAAATATCAAAATTTTAGCAAATTAACCAAGAGAAGTGAAATTTGGGATTACTCAATTATCAATATGCCAAATCGATTTGAAACGGTTTCAGATCGTTTTGAGCAGTTCTAGAACCTGAGAACCTCCAGCGGTTTAAGGAATCTTGATAAGTAATTTTGGAGACCCCAGTAACTTTTGAAAATTTTTAAAGCTTCTAGTGGAGTTATGAAACTCGAAATTTTCACAACATTTCATAGAATGCTAAGGTGAAAAGCAAAAATTTATTCTATAAACTAATTTCAATAAGTTGCGAAGTCGATTGCTGGTGGATTTCAAGTCGTTTTGGACCCTCCAGCGAATTTTTGAAAGTTCCTCGAGCCTTCAGCAGATTTTTGAAACTTCATCAAATGGAGTTATAAAGACGAAATTTACACTGCAAAATAATTGTGATTAGTGACATTTCTTCACGACTTCACGGTTCTATTGGATAGATCGAAAAGGTTGAGTTTTGATGATTTTCACTATAAATCTGTGAATTGAGGCCGAACCTACTATAAAGGATGCTACATACTTTATCTTCTATAATATACATTTTCAGCTGATCTTGCAAATATTAATACTCCTACTTATATAAAACGTGTGTAAAATAACTAACTACAGAGATAATAATACTTACTTTCAGAACTGCATTAAATATACCTACAATTGATTCACTTCGATAACAATTTTTTGATCATTTATCAATAAAAATAACAACAGCGAAGTTGATTACATACACGTAGTACACACTATACAAGTAGACAGAAGAAAGAAGTGAAGTGTATTTCAATAGCGCCCACTCGCGTATATGGATTCCTTACTTGGAAACTGGTCATGCTACAAAATACTGCCTTATGATTGGCCAAAATGCCAGTGGGCGTTTTCTAAGGAGTTAGCATTTTGCATGTTATCATCGCGCGTTTGTGAAGTGTGAAGTGAAACGCAATTAACGCAAATAATAATAATAATAATAATAATAATAATAATTAATTATTCATGTTTTTTTTTCCTAATTCCAAAAATCGATGAAAAATGTCAAAATGTGTTACTTGAAATATTAACATTAAAGAATAGAGGATTTTTTTTTTTTTGAAAAAGGAACGCAAACACAATGTGCTAATTTTATTTTAAATAACGGAGTCGATATAGAAAAATTCTTGGACAGCCCTTGTTATTTGCACATATTGACAAGACATGTTACTTATCAACTTTCGCGAGGAAGTTGTGATGTCAAATTAGTATTTGTTTCCTGGTGAAATAAACACATCTTTGGCCTTATTCAAGTATAGTATAATGTACGTAATGCAGCGAGCAAATGCGTGTGATAAGGCGGATTTTGATATTTGATATTGAGTGTGAATTAGTGTAAAGTTTGGACTTGGGAGTAGTGACCATATTTTACAAGTACATTACACATTTACACATTAGGTTAGGATGTGAATCTCGCTTATTGCATTACATTTGTGTTGAACTGTTGATTCACTAAATACATTTAGCTAAAGCAAATCACCGGCAAATGGTTTTTGTTCAATTAAATTGATAGATATGAAAACTCTTTCAAATGTGCCAATATATATATGTACAATAAAAGTCTTGCAAATTTAAAATTGTATTATTATTATAGGTAATTTATTAATTATTGGTAATCGCGTATGTAACTGATAACTGATAACAGCGTAGCGCGTTCCTTCCTACAGCCAATCAGAGAGGCGTATTTTTCAGCATGACCAGTTTCCAAGTAAGGAATCCATATACGCGCTTCGCTCAGATGAAATCGGTCGGCCATCTTTGATGCAAAATGAATGATTTCAGCCAATCACAGCACAGCAGCACTGCTGTCCGTCAAGTGACGTCACTGTGACGTTGCGACACTGAACGAATAATAAAGGAAACAGAACCAGATGCTGATGCTTTTCAAGGTCAAGCTAGGGAACCAATATAGTCTCGCAAACCAGTCATCTCACTCTCAATCTATCTTACACTCGCGTTTTCCATCTTTCTACCTTTTCTACCATCGTTCCTACACCGCTATCTCTCTTTCCCTCGACTCCCTTCATCACCGAATACCTCAGGATTCAACCGTATTGAGCACTCTCACACATAATTTTTAGTTACTGGCAGAGTATTGGTCAGCAGTAGTACCTATTATACAGGATGTCCAGGGAGTGGTGGAACAAACTTCAGATTTGGATACGACCGGGTACCACTAATAACTTTAAGAAAAAAGGTCATGAGTAGGTGTGACCTATCTTCAAAATTGAAGGGGCAAAATACATTTTCAAAAATCTACGAGCCTAAATATAATTTTGACCCTGGAGGTCGGTAGTACTTTGGAAACATGAACGAAATGACCTATTATGACGTTTTGCTCAACTTGCAACAAATAATTTTCAACTTCAAAAAAACGTGATGAAAACAATTAATGCGGAAATGAATAAATGTACTACGTCAAAAAATAGACAAATTTTGTTATGATCATTGTTTTTCTTAGTCTAAAATTTGAGACGTTTTTGTAGACCGAAAATTGTGAATTTAATGAAATTTTTAACAAATCCTAAATTGTAGAGAGCTTAAAAATTTTTTCAAATTTTAGAATAAGAAAAAAAATTATCATTACAATTTTTTTTTTTTTTTTTTTTTTTTTTTTTTTTTTTTGAAGTAGGTACTCAATAATACATACCTATTTACTTCCGAATTCATTTTTTTCATCGCGATTTTTTTGAAATTGAAAATCCTTTTGTAGTCCGTTCAATTTTCAAGTTGATCAAAGACATACCTAACTGGTGAGTAATTTTGTTCATTTTTCAAAATTCACAAGTGGAGTAATTTACCGAAAATTTCCAGTAATTTATCAAAAAATTACCCTCAATTTGCCAAAAATTACAAAGAATTTTTCAAAAAATAATACCGAAAAATTGCGAGAAAATGGCACTTTACACCTACAAAAATACTGCCAGCAATTTCCAAGTTCTCAAATGTCAGATGAAATTTTGATAATGGAAATTGATCTAATTTTTTTAGAAACGGTTTGTGAAAAAAGAAAATTAATAACTCACTTTGAAATTTTCAATTTGAACTACAGAAAACTGAACATAGGTATAACAAATGATATCTAATCCACAAATGCCCGGTTCAAACCCATGCCGATTTGTACCAGCTATAGACTGTTTATTAGTCCCAGCCAACCAGTCTTCTTTCTCTGCCTATTCTACATCTACACTCGCGTTTTCTCAGGGAGTGGTGGAACAAACTTCAGATTAGGATATGACTCATCCAGTGGACTTTGAACCTTTTTACCTGCTGTGCCTCTGGCTTTTGTCGTAGTAAAGGCACGTTAATGGAAAAAGTAAAGTAAAATATTGTAGAGCTTCAAAAATTTTTCAAATTTTAGAGTGAGAAACAAAATTGATCATAACTCATAACATTTTTTTTTGTTTTTTTTGAAGTAGGTAGCAGGTAGCCCTACCTACTTGATATTTATTTTCGGATTCATTTTTTTCATCGCGATTTAAAAATTATTTTTCGTCCCTTCAATAATTTTTAAGTTGGTCAAAAAGTCATAATAGAAAATTTTGTTCATTTTTCAATGTACTATCGACTCCCATGGTCAAAATTGGATTTTGGCTCTAGGATTTTGAAAACGTGGTTTGCCCCTTCAATTTTCAACACAGGCAACTTGTTTTATCTTACGTTTTATTCTACTCGTATCCGGTTACCTCCAAATCTGAATTCGTACCACCACTCCCTGGACACCCCGTACACATGCATCATACGAATCGAATTACGAACTTTATTCAAACGAACGTAACGTAATTAACAAAAAAAATATATATAAATAAATAAGATAAATAAACAAAATCCATCAGACAGTATTCGCGTCATCTTGGATTCACCGAAAATAAATGAACACTTAAGTAAAAATAAATAGGCAAGCAAATAAATAGGTTAATAAATAAAATGATAAACATGTAGGTAGGTGTGTTTTATTTCATTCAATCACCCGTAACACCTATCCAAAGGAGTCTTATTTATTCATTTTGGAAAAATAATCCTCACGAACAGTACATATTTGCCTTGATCATTCGCCTTTGTTTTTTGACGATTGAGATTTGTTGCCTAGGTTTTGACTTGTCGAGTTATGGTCATGCAAACACCTATTTACAACAAACAAAATCAAAAGTAGGTATGTTTAAAAATATTGCTGCGTAGAAAAAAATATAATAGGTAACATGAATTGCTATAAGAAGCATGCACATTGTGGGTACATACTTCAATAGTCGTCTTCTGATGGCTGCGTTCAAATTTAAAATTGGAGCTTCGATGAACAAATGAAAAATTAATCCCAAAAAATAGATCAGTATTGGATCACCAATAATCCAAAATACCTGAAAAAAATCCCGTTGAATTGAATTGCCCAATTGACAACGAAAAACGCGATCCGCTAGCGAAAACGCTGGCGGATAGCTAGTTTGTCCTAAAAAGTCGCTAGCGTTTTCGCTTTTCGCCATTAAAAACGCTATCTGGAACTCTTTTCACATGGCGGAAATGACAGCGGATAGCGAAACGCGAAACCGCTACTGACAGTTTTTATCACAGAGCATTTTTGAGGGCAAAAAGCAAAACCGCTGGCGTTTTTGAGAGCGAAAAGCGAAAACGCTATTTCCGGTATTAATTTACTTCAGCATTTCGCGTTTTCGCTAGCATTTTTGTGATACATGTTAGAATTTGGAATAGTTTAGCTACGAAAACATCTTTTAACATTTTGCTGTTGAATTTTTCGCGAAAAGGAACTTGAATTAAATAATTAATTCTAAAATGGATTTCAATTTAGAAGGTTGAAAAACATTTATTTTGATGCTTCATTCGACAAAGTTGAAAAATTTCATTTTTTTTTTTCGTCTCCATCCCTAAAAAATTTCATTTTTTCTCCATCTCCCTCCCTGAAGATTGAGTCTTTAGTATGGGATTAGTGTTGTATCCGATTATAATCGATTATGAAAATAATCGATTAATCAAGGTGAAATGTAATGCAAATGCGATTTTTCTGATAATCAAGGATGAATTAATCGATTATTTTGGCAAAAAATCGCACATCCAATAAATGAGAGGTACTTTTTGAAAAATATTTCGTTATTTTATGAAAATGAAAGTAAAATCAAAAATTTTGTGGAAAAATGGGTCCAAAATACAAAAAAACGTTGTATTTTTGCATGATTTATTCCAAATTCGATTATAATCGATTATTTTTGAATGATTAATTCAGACAGCAATTATTTTTTGTCGATTAATTTTTTTGCAATTATTTTAAATAATCACATTTGATACAACACTATTTTGGGATAAAAATACATACCTATATTTTTTAAAAAAATATTTCACTTTCATAAACATATCACATACTGTTCAAACACATCTCAAAAAATTAGAAAAATTATTGGCTACAGATACATATATTTGGGTGGATAAATTTCTCGAAATTGATCAAAAAAAATTACCTCCCTGAACGAGGATCGATTGCCATATATGCTTAATTTAATACCAATTTCTAAACCTGGACTAGTGGTGTACTCCTGTAAATGAAGTTGACAAACATCCCTTACAACAGTACCAGATACGCGGGGTAGGAGGAGATCAGCAAGAACCAAAGACATCCCAGAGAAAGTAGAGAAGAAAACTGGTTCCATCACTCTTTAGTTGGAGATAATGACTTTTCTGTGCAACTACAACATACTACCTAGTACCTAGGCGCCTACCCTACACATTCATATTTCTGTTAATTGTGGGTGTAGTTTTGTCACAAAAGGAATCTTTTTCTTTTGTTTGGTTACTTGTTCCAGCTACACATTACCCCCTACAGTGAATAGCATACCTTGTAGAGCGGATTCGCTATTCGCCAGGGAAAACGCTATAGTGAAGTGGTCCTAAAAAGTCACTAGCGAAAACGCTCTCATATATTTTTGTCACTAGGGTGCAATAAATTTTTTTTAAAAAAACATTAATTTTGAATTTATTTCAACTAGGTGCCTACTTACCTAATTTAGTTATTTCAGAATACTGCGGGCATTCAATCTTTTTTAAATCCTACATTTTTTACTTAACAGTGAGGTTTTGCTATTAAAAAATATATTTTGTAGTTTTTCTCAACGAATAAATACCTGATAATTCCTACAGGAATAAAATATTCGAATTTTTAGCATAGCATTATGTATTAGGTTGTCACATTTTACTGTTAATTCAGTGCGATTACTCAGTTTTATGTTCCATTATGAAACTTTGAAAAATAGAAAAACTTCCCAGCGTGATAGGGTTATTTGGGAAATCTACATATAAAAATTTAAAGCAGGTACCTACATTTTTGGCCTCCTGTTTTTAGAATCGTCCTGCGAGTGTGTGCTTTTCAAAATTAGGCTTCTCATACAGAAATTGGTAAGAGCACATTAAGAGGGACAAGTTTTATTCGGAGGTGAAAAGAAACTGTTTTTATTCTTTGGATTTACGAGTGGCGATTTTGGTGTTGACATGATTGCACTAAAATGTATACTTATCCGTATATGTGTATGGTCATTTTCACCTCCGGACAAAAATTGGTATCTTTAAGCGCGGCTTTTTCGCTTCCGTTTCACATGTAGTATACGCTCCTGTTCGCCTCCAAATCGGAGGCGAAAACGTATCGCCGTGTATATCCTCAAAATAGTGATCTATGAAGTCTAAAACGTCTAAATACCCATAGGTATACTCACTACATTCAACGTATTTGTAAGTGAGACTGGTCGTCTCTGAGATGAAACATGGTGCAGCAGAACAGGTATGTTGATCAGAAAAACCGAATATGATAGACGTCCTAATGGAATCCACACTTTCCATTCGACCAATTTGGTAAATATTCCTGAAAATTAGTCACATTTTCTCATAATTGAGTGCTTCTTAAAAATTGCACAAATGAATAAACTGTCTAGTCTATAGATATATTTGCTTGCGACCAGACATGTCAACTATGCTTGGCATATATGCAGAAAAGTGAACAAAATTTTAAAATTGGTATAATTTCTGTTCTAAATCACTTATTAAAATTTTATTTGCAGATTCAGTCTAATATTTAAAAAATCTATGTTTTGAAAAAAGTAATCAGATTTTTAGGCTAAATTTTGAAGAAAATTTTTGAAAATGGAGTCAAAGTAATTTGAATTTTGAGAAAGTTAAGACACCAAAAGAAAGCTTAAACAGCATAAAATTTTTTGATGCTTTTAAATTTTCCATAGGCCAATAAAATACTGAAAAATTTCAAGTCAAATTTGTTGTCGTGTACACTCAGGATCGATGTATTTGCATACATCTCCACCAGCACATCGCATTCTACTCACTACAAATTGACTGTAGACCCTGCGTTCGTCCTCGCGCCTTGATTTCTAAGCCATGCGCCCTCTGGTGGAAGTTTCTGAAAACTCATAGTTGACTTGTATAGTAAAATTAACCCATGACTTGTCAACTATAGTTGAGAAGTTGGTCAGTCCACTTGTATAGTAAAATTAACCCACTCAATAGTTGACATGTCTGGATACTAATACCTATATATATATACAATTGTTCAGGGCCCAAGTGGCATCTTTTTTTGTTGTTGAATGGTAAACTAGCATGTTTTTTACAAAGTGGCATAATTTTGCGGATGCCACTTTAACATTGCTGTATTTGATATCCTACAGGGACGTACATTCCAAAAATAGGGTTAGTTTGGTGATGCCACTTTACCGGATATACAACCGCCCATACCCCTCAGGTTCAAAGACAATATGTGGTAATGTGGCATCTAGCATGTTTCACAACGTAGCACACTCAGCGGCTCAGCGCACTGTGTTACAGTGCTCTCCTCGCGCTACCCACATATATGCGAAGCCAGGACTGTACGACCAATATTTAAATACCAATACCAATACCAATACCGGCAATACCGGCAAATTTTGAAAAAATTTACGAATACCATTTTACCAATACCAATTAGCAGACAGACGAAGTACCAATTTTCAAAATACCAATAAACTTGTTGAAAAGGTATTAATACTCGTAGATACCAAGATACCAATACCGAAATAATTTTCAATGGTATTATTTTGGTAAGGTAGAGTGGGGTAATTGCAAAAACGGGGTAATTGCAAAATTGTGACCTCATGCAAAAAAATATTAATTTTCTGGTTATGCCAACTAGAGGGTGTCGAAGCAACAACCTTTACCGACATATTCACTTGGTCACAACTCGCAGGGTTCAACTTGTCGCTCCCTAGCAAACACTTTTATCTAAGAATGTTGGAATCACTCATAAGTAAAGTGAGAGGTGTTTTTTTTTTTAAAAATGCATGTGAAATAGAAAAAACTGTTGATTTACCTGGAATTTTCACGATTTAGGGTCATGAAGGATTAAAGTTTAAGGTAAGATATCGCAATTTGAAATTTTTTTAAAGTTTGGCCGTAAATTGCGTTTTTGCAATTACCCCAGAAAAACCCGACTCGGGGTAATTGCAAAAACGATTTTTTTTTCATTTGTGCACTTACCACAAATATTTTTTTGCCCTAAATAACTTGAAAATGGTTTGAAATTACTAAAAAAATAAACTTCCACGGTCACATGATGAGTTACATCGTTAGAGAAGTGATTAACAGTTTTACTGAATTTTAAAATTATTGCTCCTTTTCAACGTTTTACTAATATATTTGACGAAAAATGTATTTCTATGACGAGTTTTTTACATAAAAAACATCAGAAATGATCAACAGTTGATTTTTTGTTCATTTTAGCGAGTTTAAAAAAAAATAATTTTTCATCATTTTTTCACTCCCCTGAAAATTTTTTGGGGAAGTGGAAAAGTTATCAAATTTTTTACTGAATCAAGACCACGAATACATCAAAAGTTAGCAAATGACACGTAGAATACAGTGAGTGTGTTGAAAATGCAAAAAAATAAAATAATAAAAATAATATTGCCCATTTTTGCATTTACCCTAACATGGGGTAAATGCAAAAGTCGATTTTCAAATTTTCAAATTGCAATTTTCTTCGCAATTTGTGGACCAAACTGTACCAAAATTTTACTATTGATAGAGAACCCCCTGAAATATACCATAAGTGGTACAAATTTCAGCTTCATCCGTGCAATAGTCTTCTCACAGCACCCCCTCAAAGTGTCACTAATCAAAAAGTGCTTTGCAATTACCCCACTCTACCTTACTTATTTTGAATTTTCATATTGAAAAACTTGTAATATAACTCTAAAATCAAGGTGTTTAAAAATATAAAAAATTGTAAGTCCCAAAAAAATTTATAAAATTTTGAAGTTTTTGATTTCTTTATTATTTTGTACCTATTGAATTTCCATCCTTAACTTCCTTGAGTATTGAACCTAGGTAGGCAATATATGGTCAATTTTGGCCTATAAACACACTTTTCATTTTGGTAGGTATTAAAAAAAAATCCACAAAGTACCTATACCAAAATAACATCTGTATTGGAAAATACTGAAATACCAATGCCATCTTGGGTACTGTATGCTAAATACCAATACCTGATACCAATACCCTTTATGTTTATCCGTGAACAGCCCTGTGCGAAGCGTTTTTGTGCTCGTATGTCATAACCATGTGCGGAGTAGTGCAGCTGTACTATTACATGCTGAAAAATATTTTTGAAGGTGAAGATGCCAGTCTCCTGTATATATTCTTGGATGCCAGAATACCGTCGAACGACTATATATATACAAACACTTTCAGCGCTTTCTTTTTTGATTTTTTGAAACAGTCCATATTGGGGACCCAAAATTCAATTTTTGATTTTTGACACTTTTCAGAAAATGATATTTTTGACACACTTGAAATTTCTCAAAACTGTTGAGGCTTTGGAATATGAAAGTAGATAGATGTAGGTATATTTTGAGCTATCAACCAAGTTTTTAGCTCACTTACAGCGACCACGGCAATCAAAAACAAAAAACCTGTCCATATTAGGTGCCCTTATACTCTTACTCGTACTCATACTTAGGGAGCGAGGTATCGCTATTCACTCACCTAATCCTGATGTGAAGTAAACAAGCCCAATGATCGCGTATTTCAACACCAATAGCGTAGGACTTAATGCACTGTATAAAGCATTTTCAAACGCGTTATATTTTTTATTGAACATGTAAAACGAGGATCCGTAAATTGTAACTGCTTCGCCAAACAGTATGGATATGAACGAAAATAAATACATTTGTGTCTGCAAAATGAAAAAATATCTTACAATATACGTAGGTACAAATCATAATAATAGTTGAGATGGAGCATCAATAAACCTTCAGTTTGATAGAGTGAGATCTGGAATAATTGGGTATGAGGGAAATTACCATAAATCCTATTTACGTGGTTGAGTTTAGAAATATTCCCTTACGTAGTGAATATTTGCCTTGCCTGGATAACTCATATATTAGGAGAGGTTTCAATCAATACTGTCTACTCTTCACAGCAATAATTCCAAACCACCAATAAAATCCATACCTTATACACGCGAGTGATAATATGTTTTATTGTTAGTATGAAATAATATAAAAAATACACATCAAAGGGTTATTCGAGTATAAAATAATTTTAGAGTTATTTTATAATAGATACAAGCTCTGGCTTCTACCTTATGACTCGCGTTATTTTATTAAGCAATAATTAATATTCGTTAATGGATAATGAAGAGGGTAATTGCTTACCCTTGAAACTGTACACATTTTCTAGAAAATGTGTGATTATTGATGGTGAATCTACTCACCAGACACACATACTGTCCATATTTTCTGCCTCTTTTGGTGGCTGTCCCCAATAATAGTCCGCATCGGCAGAAATCGCACCTAGGGGGAGTAATAAGGTCACATCTCAAAAAAAATTGATTTTGATGTTTTTGCATTGTTGGGGTTTGTATGACCCCCCTCAACCAAAAATTACACTTTGAGTTGGGTACATCATCTAGATCTTGTAAAAAACGCAAATGGCCTAACTCAAAATCTCAACAACATTGCAAGTTGTTTGGAGTTATAAGGGTACATCTCAAAAAACTCCACCTTTTTTGAGCAAATTTCATACATACAAAGTGTTAACAAATAGTTTTGATTGTTTTGAATGTTTGTCAGTTAGAAATAGTCACAAGGAGTGCATTTTTTATTGGTTTGTACCATTTTTTTAAATTGATCACTTTTCATGAAAATGAATTTGCACATATATGTAATGAAATTTTAATTTTTTGAGAAAAACTCAAAAACTAAGCACTCTAGAAAAAAACTAACGACATTATGTCGATTGGAAATTTAATTCTCTACAACTTTGACATGATGAAATTTTTTTTGGACGCTTCCTTTCGCCTCCACATCAACTTTAATGAAAGGTTCTAACTCAAAATGTTTTCCAAACATTGAAATTTTCCTCTTTAAGATTTTATTTTTCAAAGTGTTCTTATGCTAAATGAAGGTAGGATACCAGATCTTTAAAATGAGGTGCTATTCATTCCTCACAATTAATTATAAGTTGATAAAAATAATGAATCAAGTTTTTAAAAAAAAGAAAATCACTCTCCTGTAAAATTTCACTTTTTTGAGATGTGACCTTATTACTCCCAAGGTGCGAAATGTATTACACGAAGTACCTTTTCAGATGAGAAGTATTTCGGATGGCTAGCAGGATCGGAGGAATACCCAATGAGAACGCGATTAATTATCGCGCCTCGGGAGTAATAAGGTAACATCTCAAAAAAGTGAAATTTTACAGGAGAGCGATTTTCTTTTTTTTAAAAACTTGATACATTATTTTCATCAACTTATACATATAATTAATTGTGAGGAATGAATAGCATCTCATTTTAAAGATTGGGTATCCTACCTTCATTTAGCTTAAGAATAATTTGAAAAATAAAATCTTAAAGAGGAAATACTTCAATGTTTGGAAAACATTTTGATTTGAGTTATAACCTTTCATTAAAGTTCATGTGGAGGCAAAAGGAAGCGTCCAAAAAAAATTTAAAGATAACGAAGTTGTAGAGAATTAAATTTCCAATCGACATAATGTCATTAGTTTTTTTCTAGAGTGCTTAGTTTTTGAGTTTTTCTCAAAAAACTAAAATTTCATTATTTATGTGCAAATTCATTTTTCTGAAAAGTGATCAATTTAAAAAAAATTTTCCATTTGGTACAAACCAATAAAAAATGCACTCATTGTGACTATTTCTAACTGACAAACATTTAAAACAATCAAAACTTTATTTTATTTTGCTTGTAATACGCGGTTCAGCGGTAACGCTATTTCTCGCGATCAGTAAAATTATGGAAAATTTAGAAAGTCTTGTAGGCCATTCCGGTTTTTTACAAGATCTAGATAATGTACCCAACTCAAAGTGTTATTTTTGGTTGAGGGGGGTCATACAAACCCCAAAAATGCAAAAACATCAAAATCAATTTTTTTTGAGATGTCACCTTATTACTTCCGAGGTGCGTTATGTAGGATAATTTGAATCACGACGTAAACAGAATTATCCACTTAATGTAGTGGGCGACATCGGAGAAAAAGGGGATGAGTGTACCCATAAGGGTTCCTCATCTGCCTATCACATCTATAAGGTTTCATAAATGGTACTTTTTGACAGAGAACCAACCTTCGCAATGGTCGAAACTAAGTAATTCGGCTCGTGGCCAGGATGCATTATATTGTGGTATAGGTTTAAAATTTACTAAAAGGATATTCGTTTTTGGGGAAGCTTGGCGTGTCCAAATAGGTAGGTAAGGATTTTATATAGAAAATCTAAATAGGAAAAGTGGGTATTTTTACAGGAAAGTGACATATAGGAACCTGCCTATACTCCAGATAATAAAAATATCTTCACATGAGAGTAATTTATTTCCTATCATCGAAAAAGGTTAGTAAAATGGGACTATTTACAAATAGGTAAATACCTATCAAAGTTCTAAAGAAAAGTTTGAGATCGTAACCTCTTTTAGGTGATAGATATTTATTCGATCAATTAGGATTATTCGAAAGGAATAATTACGATGTTAGACACATTATAAATTAGATCGTTTACTCTTATCATATAAATTTCAAAGAGCTAATAAAATATCATACCTGATATATCTAATTATTAGTTTTAAAAACCTGACATTACCTTGACAATTTCAATTTTTAAACTAAGACCAAGTCAAATACCTTGACTAGTATAGTAGCCCTACATCAGAAGAATTAGACCTAAATTCACACCATTACCTAGGCGTGTGCCTAAGCACCGCCATTACTGGCTTACGTGACACAGGTTTACTCTTCCATAATTAAACTCGATTCATTCGAAATAAAACGTGAAATCATTATCGAAAATTCAATAAATTCAAATTCGAAAACTAAGTCATTTTATTCATACTCGAAACATTATTTAAAATTAAAAAGAGGAAAACAAAAAGGATTAATTATAACGCGATCGCGTAACACTACAAATCGAACGTTCAATACCAGCATAAAATTACTATTGGTACCTACCACGTTAGGTATGACTTACCTAACGTCCGTAAGTTCAACTTTTCCCCACTCTCATCACTCAAGCCCAAGATCATAGAAAAATTACGTAGATAGGTTAGTCTACCCTAATAAATTAAGGCAATCAACATAACCTATGCTACAATATAAGTGCATTGTTCGGTGCGTTTGTCTACGTCAAGGACGTTATAGAGTTGTGGTAGGAGTTCTCACATTACCATACTTGCAGTCTTAGGGAGTTATTATTTTAATCATCGCTAAGGCGATGAAGGCATATTTCCTCATATCAAGTTCATTCTCCACAGACCATTCACTCATATGCAGCAGTACATATGTAGCTTATTTGATAAAAACAGAAAAAATGGAATCTACATACGTTGACAGAATGATTCTGATGATCTTATATCTACACGGGGTCATTCGATGTCACATCGCCGAAATTTTCGCACTTGGAATCAGCTATTTTTAGAAATATTTTTCTTGTCGATAGACCTTGATGAAAGATGACGAATGGCACAAACAACATAGTTCTCAAGGTATGTTTACTGGAGAGATTAGGGTGTTATTCAACGTTTGAGGAAATTGAAGGGTGCCGTATCGCGAAGTTCAAGAAAAGTTACCCAAGTCAAAAATCACAGAATGATACAAATTTAAGCGGTTTTTGGTTGAAAAAATGTAAATATAAATATATTATAACCAACCCCTGGCAGTAATGTGGAATATTTTCCTATGTTACTAGGTAGGTACGTACTTGCGTAAATAACGTTATGAGGTACTTACATGTGTAAACTTGATTTTTTTTTGTCGAAGTATATCAAGTAGATAAGCGGTCATAAATCCTAATAAATATGGTCCACATCTTGTACTCGTAGCCATGTATACGTAATAAAAGCCTTCATCATTCAATATATCTTTCGTCTTGCTAAAAATCAAGAGAAGCGCGCTGTTAAATTAGTTTTTTGTCAAATTAATAGTAGATTATGCAACTATGGAGATAATGTGATTTTCAACAAAATCTGAGGTTTATTTCCCGAGCGAAGCGAGGGAAGTAACTCAAAACGGTTGAAGATCACATTATTTCCCTTGTTCCATAATATATTTTACGTTTTTAAGGGAAAAAATCGCTAGTTTGTCCACCGAGCGATTAGCGAGTGGGAGATAATGTAGCGGATTATCTCCCTAGAAACGTAAAAATACTTGTAGACTAGATGTTACTTACTCGAAATAAAATCGAACTATTCCTGGTAACTGTTTCGTGAATGTAAAGAAGAATGTCATCGTAATGGCAGTGATAAATGTAAGTACCATGGCAAAAACACCATTTTTTCTATTTTTCGTAAAAATGTATAATAAAATTCCTCCAATTATGGCTAGTTGAATGTCTGCCGTTATGTACCAGCCAAATATAAGACACTGCGAAAGATATGCAGTTCAACGCAATAATTATAGAAAAACTGTGAATAAAACTTTTGTAAAACTATCAGTAATTTTTACTTTTTAGAACCGAGATGCATCACCTCCTAGAAAACGCACTGATGATTGCAATTGAAAGAAACAAAAATCAAAGTTTAAACATTGAAAAAAGTTGCGATATGTTCCCTATTCTAGTAGCTAGGGGTACCACGTCGGTCTATCGTTTCAAAATCGCAAAAGAATGGAACCGGAAAGATAAACTCGTAAAATGTTCGCGATATTGTAGTGAAAATTGAGCACCTCTGTTGTCATCTGTTTTGATCAATAAATCTTGACGAAACGGGAATAGGAGGCTGGTTGAGGTCTCAAATAACTCGTGTTGGATCACTCTTGAAATATCGACCCACGACCATTCTCATTTAGTGATACTCAACATTTCAGTGGTTTCCAAAGTTGAACTATTTAATTTCAAGTTTCGTCACGCATTTAAACGAATATTAGAGCGGGAAAATAACGTAAAAAAGCGAGGGCAAAAAGGAAAAAAATGGCACATCAATCTTTTCTTCGGGAATGTGTTCCCAACTCCTATGAACCCCATGAACTATCAAAAAAAAAACCCGAACCTCACTATGACTGAAATCAAAATAGTTATTGGTGGTGATGGGGTATTTTTCGACGTAGAATTCGATTTTTTGGTTATTTTTTTTCTTGCTCCCTCAAAGGGGCTGGTGCGTCCCTCAAAATTTGAAAAAATTGAACACAATTGATATGGGTGCCATACAGTCATAATCTAGGTTCCACCGGAATAGAGGAAGGAAGGGAGCCGATCATTACATGAAATTCGATTACATTTTCTGTTTTAGATGGTTTTAAACCCAGTGACATGACAGGGTGTCTAACACTCCTACATATTTATCCTATATATCCTACTAAAGTCTTTTTTTTGCCTATGACACCTTTTTGTCCTTTTATAGTATCCTATTTTTCAACAATTTTATCCAAAAGTCCTATTTTTTCCAATATGACTGTTTCAAATTTTCAATTTTTCCCTTTTTTTCCCGGAATTTTGAACTTGTAAAAAAGGGCTCATTTGTCGGCTTTTTTAGAAGTGGAATCACACATTTTTGAGAGTTTCTGCCCTCCCTTCGCTCTGGCTATTTGCTCTTCTTTTGCCGATAAGTAACTTGCCTATTGTTCAAATCAGGGCTGTCAAACGGAAATCGCGAAAAACCACTAAATTGCTCCAAAATGCATATCACTAAAAAATCACCAAATTTTTTTTTCTATTAAACAATGGTTAGTGCAGTGCGTCAATAAAAAATGCTTCAGCGGCAGCGTTGAGCACCAAATTTGTTAGTGACGGCGGTGTTTTATCGGTGAAACACCCCCTCTCCCTTCACTGAGTTGTCATGTCGATAGCCAATGTGGGCGGTGGGCCTGGGGTGAATATACATAAATAATTTGGCTCCATTTCTAGGGACGAAACTATACAGTGGTTTTTGAGAGGGTGGGAGCCGGGAGGAGGCGGTCGACTGAAAATTTTCCTACTGATATAGGGAGAAAATACCAAATTTTCCAACTGATATCATATTTGTATTCATAAATTATGACTTAGGTATAAAAATTTTCATTTTCTGTTTTGGATTTTTAAATGTCAATTTTCAATAAATACAAGAAACAAATTGGGCCAAATGAAGCAAGGGCAAACGTTTTCGAAAATTCACATTTTGGTACTCAGAATTCGAAAAACATAATTTTTGATATAGGTAAGAACTTAAGAAGTCAAGTTTTTTATGCTTAAGACTGAGACTGTAGGCAAAGAAAAGAAAATGATATGCCCGAGCGAAGCGAGGGCGAAAGCTTGTTGCCAGTGATGAGAGTCAAAAAGCCAGGTGCTCTCTGCAGAGCACTCAATCAATCTCTGGAAAGTGCAGCAGATAGCACTGATTTTGAACCCAGTGTAACAGCCAATCTACAATGGAACAATCTGAAGAAGCATGTTCAAGAGGCTTATTCCAGCACTCATTCGCCTGATGCCTCAAAAAATGGAAGCACTGGTTCTCTGATGAAACCATTGCAGTGATTAAAGAGCGCAGAAACATCCCACGTGATGCAGAGTGCCAGCAGAAGAAGAAACAGCTGACTCAGCAGATCAATAAGCTAGCGCGATGTGATAAGAACATCTACAATGGCTCCATGTGTGAAGAAATTGAGTCTCATGCTGAAAAAAATGAAACGCGCCTCCTGTTCCAGAAGATCCGCTCTGTAACCAGAAC
The DNA here is from genome assembly GCF_950023065.1 of Planococcus citri. NCBI lineage: Eukaryota > Metazoa > Arthropoda > Insecta > Hemiptera > Pseudococcidae > Planococcus > Planococcus citri. The sequence goes on from NC_088680.1 coordinate 69,446,204, forward strand.
CAGAGAATTCAAGGTTAGTACGCAGATAATTTGAGATGAAAATGGCCAAGTGAAAACTGATGCAGAGGAAATTGCTGAAGTGTAGCGGAAATACTGCCAAAAATTATACAGTAACGATAGTGCTCACAGCAGCGATCCAGGTGCTTGTGGGAGCGATCCACTGGCCCTCAACGGCCAAAACGCCAATCAACTGGCCCACAGCAGCCCAGAGCAAGTCCACAGGTGGACCAGCAGTGGTCCAGAGCTGGACCAGCAGCTTTCCAGAGCCCGCGGCAGCAATCAATTGGCCTGCGACTGTACTACACTGGTCTGCATCAGCTGTGACAGCAATCCACTGGCCCAAGATGGATGTGATGGCGATCAAATGACTCGCAGTGGCCACAACAGCAATCAACTGGCCCAAGACGACGATCAACTGGCCTGCGATGGTAGTCCAGCAGCCCAGGTCAGAAACATCAGTGATCAAATTGGCTCAAGACGGAGCAACTGAGGAAGGAGCTGAATGGGACCTACATGGGACACAGTTGGAACTCAGTTGGGACCCAGATGGGACCCAGCCACTGGCCGGACTTGGACGCAATGGCGATCCACTTGAAAACATCATTGAAGAAAAAGAACCTTCAATCCTCTATGAAGAGGTTGTCAAAGCCATGGGTTACCTGAAAAACAACAAAGCCCCTGGCCCTGACAACATCCCCCCCCCCCGAAGTCTTCAAAACTGGCAGCACCGAAGTCACCAAAAGGATCCATCTCATCTGCAATCACCTATGGCAAACTGGACAATGGCCAGACGATTGGACCCAGTCAACTTACATCATGTTGTACAAGAAAGGCTCACCAGAGAACTGTGAGAATTATCGCACCATATCTTTGATCTCACATGCCAGCAAAGTGCTCCTGAAGATCATCTATGATCGTTTGTATCCACTCATGCAGTCTGAAATCCCACCAGAACAGGCCGGATTCACCAAAGGAAGAGGCACCAGAGAGCAAATCCTCAACATCAGAATGCTCATTGAAAAAGCTTGCGAGTACAATGTTCCTGCGGTGCTCTGCTTTGTGGACTACAAGAAAGCATTCGATTGTGTCCAGTGGCAGAAATTATGGCGAATTCTGCTTGAGATGGGTGCTCTGAAACATCTCATGTGGCTCATCAAACAACTCTATGAGAAGGGATCAGCAAAAGTCCGCGCAAATAGGACAACATCCGGGAAGTTTCACCCTGAAAAAGGAGTTCGCCAAGGCTGCATACTGTCTCCGCTTCTGTTCAACATCTACGGAGAGTATATCATCAGGGAACCGCTGCAGAAGATCATGGATTACAACTTGGATGGAGCTGATGAATGGCCCGGAGGTGTCCTCATAGGTGGCCGACGGATCACCAACCTCCGGTACGCCGACGATACCACTCTGGTAGCCTCGAGTATCGAGTTTATGTCCATGCTACTCAAATGCCTGGAAGAAGTCAGCTCAAAATATGGTCTAATCATCAACACGACGAAAACAAAGATGATAGCAATTGACTGGCCATCCAACAACTTGCCAGAGATCCAGAACGTTGGAAGAATCAAAGTCGTCAAGAGATTCACCTACCTTGGCTCAGTCATCGAGAACACCGGTGGATGCGAAGCTAAAATCCATCACCATTGCCAACTCACTAAAACTGCGATGACTCGTCTGAAGCGAATATGGAGCGATTCGGTGATCAGCAGGAGCCTTAAAATTTGACTCGTCAAAGCGCTGGTCTTTTCTGTCTTCCTGTATGCGTCGGAGACTTGGAACATTCGCGAAGGAGATCGAAGACGGATCGACGCCATGGAAATGTGGTGCTGGAGGCGGCTGCTCAGAGTTCCCTGGACGGCTAAAAGAACGATCGCCTCAATACTCCGAGAAATTGGTGTGACCAAATGACTGTCCACAGTGGTTCTTGGTCGGATACTTAAGTACTTCGGGCGTCTGATGAGAGCGGATGCCATGGAGGCGATTTTTGTGCAAGGAAGAGTTGAAGGAGAGCAAGCCAGAGGAAGATCTTCAACTTGATGGACTGACTTTATTCGCAAAGTGACTGGCTGCAGCTTTGCCGAATGCGTGAGAAGTGCGCAGGATAAGGAGCAGTGGCGCACGCTTACCCGAAGGATCACGTAATTTTGGAATGGTCACGATACCCCTGAGTGGGGTGATATGATTTGATGATGATGAAAACAAAATTACTCATTTTATAGCGTTTTTTCAATGTTGTTCATTTCTCAATCGACTGTTTAGTGATAAATCACTAAATTTTTAGAAAATCACTTAATTTGTCACCAAAAGATTTCTTCACGTCAAAAAATCACTAGTTTTAGTGATAAATCACTAACATTGGGAGCCCTGCCCCACACCCTCCAGTTTTTGAGACCACCCCTTTTCTGAAATAAAAATAAAAATTATTGACTCAGCCCCGTGTGAACCAATTTTTTTTATTTTTTGGTATGTCGTGAACATGCATAAGAGGTATCTCCACAAAAATGTTCAACCCCCCTCCTCTCATATTTACTCCTCAAAATGGTGTTTTTCAACTTTTTTTTATGCTTTTCAACACTGAAGATCACAAGGTACAATTTTCTAACCACGTTCTTTGGATGTATTTTTGACTCTTACATATTATATATTTTTTTCAAAATTTTTGCTTTGGTGCACCATGGTAAAAAGTTGAAAAAATGTGTCATAAAGGGTGTAAAATAGGAATTTTGGAAGAAATAACTATACATGAGTGGGGCATCGTTTTCGCATAATTTGATACCGCTGAACAGGAATATTACATCAGATTTTATGCCACACTCATCTAACCCCCTCCAGAGCCATCTGCCCCACCTTAATTTTTACTGTTTTTGAAGTAAAGTTACTTTGTTGATATTGTTGTCGTTTTCAAATGATTCGAACCACCTGCTGAGCACAAACATTGCGTCAGATTTAGTTTTACACTCACGCAGCTCCTCAAGAGCCTCCGTCCCTCCTCAATTTTCACTATTTTTGAAATACGGCTACTTTTACAATATTGGAGTCATATTCCTATGAACCGAAACTCCTCAATAAGAATATGCCGTCAGATCTTGTTTTAATATCACCTAGCCCCTCTGTGACAACATATGCTGGTATTGTTTTCATGAGAAACGAACCTTCTGAGTACGAATATGACGTTTCATTTTGTGTTACACTCATCAAATCCTTAGCTGAACCTCAACTACCTCCTGAATTTCTATTATAGTTTTGAAATGGATCTACTTCTGTTATATCTAGGTATTAGTTATCAATCAAACCCACTGAATTTGAATATGATGTTAGATTTTTTGTTACAGTCATCCAGTTTCTCCACCAATGTTCACTCAGGGTGTCTAACAAAATTTCAAAATGAAAAAGTAGGACTTGAGTAGGACTTTTAACAGGACTTTCAGCAGGTCATTTTTCGAGCACTTATGGAATTTTTCAAGGTGGGGGGGGGGCGGGGTGTCAAAATTTGAATTCAAGTTTTAGCCAAATTCTTGTAAAAAATGATGTCTTTAAACACCTTATGATTTTATTCAAACAAGTACACACCAAAAATACATATAACGTCTCACTTCAATTTTCAGTTTTATTTTCTCCTCATCAACTTTAAAAATTCATGAATATCACATCATGTTTGCTTAAAATCAAATTCAACTCGAATTCTTTAATTTCGATTGTAAATATTTCACATTATTATTTGCTTAAAAATGTTGAAATCTAAAATGTAGCAGCTCCCTCTAAGAAATACGTGGCTGCTCATTCTAGTTACCAAAAACGTTTGTTATTATTTTCGGTTGTTATTTATTTTTATCAAATATACATACGTTACGACTCAACGACTCATCAGCTCTTCCAATTTCATATGTACCATTATGGTACAAATTGGTGATCCCGACGTTCGAATGCCTACTCAACACAGCGATGGAATATGCCATTCCTAATCCAGTAACGCGTATCACAAACAAAATCATCCGTAAGTAAACTTAATTTCAATCACTCTCAACAACGACAACGACGACAACAAAATCACTGACGCCACTTTGGCCAGAATAATTTCAATTTCAATCCACAAAATGACCAGCCTGGGTGCAAGAATCCGAAACGACGTGGAGTAGTGAGCCCCATACGGTATGTCAAAATGCACTCGCCTCATCGGATAAATCAACCAACAATCTCAATGCAAATATCAACGATTTAACTGTCAGTCTCCAGTAGTTCTCAATTTGCAATCTGGTTAGACATTCTCATTTATGTAGATGCAACCTCAATCATCCTGAATCAACATTTTTTTCTGCAGAATGAACAAATTTCAACATCAGTCATCTACTACAACCAATTCAAAATCGACTCATTCTGTCTCATTGGTTTTCGAGATCGCGGCTTCTCCGCTGGAGGGGGAGTTATGTAGCAGCTCCCTCTAAGAAATACGTGGCTGCTCATTCTAGTTACCAAAAACGATTGTTATTCGTTACGACTCAACGACTCATCAGCTCTTCCAATTTCATATGTACCATTACGGTACAAAGGGAGCTGCTACATAAAAGTTATTTTTTGTTGAAAAATTTGAAATAGAAAAAGAAAATCAAATAGGCCCGAGCAATGTGATGGCAAAAGCTTTCGGAAATCAGCATTTCGAGAGGTACAAAAACAAAGTTTGTTTGTGTGATGACTTATTTATGTTTTGCTTCAAACTTTTAAAATTTAAATTATGATTTTTTTTTAAATTTAAAATTGGAAAAGGAAAAGCTAACGGGCGGCCCGAGCGAAGCGAGGGCAAAAGCTTCAGAAATTCAGTATTTTGAGAGGTATAAAAATGATGTTTTTTTGTGTGATAAGTTACCTATATTTAGTAAAAAAAAATCTGTAAGGGAGGAGGAGTTTATTTTTCTGATTCAAACTTTGAACATTTCTTGAATTTGAAGTGTATTGTTGCCGGTGCATAGTAAAACACGCATTTATATACACAACAGAAAACGTGATTTTTAAAATTTTTTTTTGACCCTTAATTTAAAATTTTCCTATTTTTTTTTCTTGATGACATATCTTCAGAAGGAATGGTTAAAAAAAATTGTTGAAATCTGTTCAGTAGAAGAGGCTGGCGGACTCTATCAAGGTTTCTATTCAAAATTCTATTGTTTAAACACAATAGAAAACGTGTTTTTTCAATTTTTTCGGACCTTAATTTCAAAATTTTCGACGGACTCTATCAAGGTTTTCCTTCAAACATCTTTTAATATAATAAGGATTAAGTATGTACATATTGTGTTAGTTCTTGATCAGATTTTTTTATGCCGTAGGTTCAGGGCTGTTACATTACCGTAATATATTCGCTGGTAAAATACGGCAGTAAAATACGGTAAAATACAGTATTTTACGGTATTTATGGTATTTTACTAATTTGGATATGAAGAGTAATTTTATGTAGTTTGACTTCGAAGTTCTGAACTTCTGACCTGCCTCTGAAGTAAATTTTCATATGTTTTAGGTGTTATTAAAGATTATAGAAAATTTTCCATGGACATTTTTTGGAAATTTATGGGGAAAATTTTTGGTAACTTTCAAATCATAAATTTCCATGGAAATTTGGAAATTTATGAAGGAAAGATGGAAAAAAAGTGTTAATTTGGCTTTTTGGTAAATTATGGTAAAATACGGTAATAAACTTTTGATAAAATACCGTAAAATACGGTAATATACCGCCGTAATTCACCAACATAAATTACCTTACAGCCCTGTGTAGGTTACGTTTTTCTAAAATAAATAGTGAATTGATAATTCATAATTCCAATAGGTAAGTACCTATTTATCTACTTACTGATTTTTCAGGATTGACGAAATTACTAATGAGAAATACAATAGGCAACCAGCTTTCCTTGCAATTGTTAGCTTCGGTCATTGTTCTGTAATTCCATAGCGGACCATCTCCAATATATGGAAATACATAAATCGCATATAACACTATGAAAGTAAATGTTGGAATCATTCTGAAAGAAAATCATTTTCAAAAATGCTATCATAAAAAAATAACATACAGAGTGTCGAGTGAGCGGTCAGCGAAACTTAGTGAGTAGTTAAAACATTAAAAACCAAACAAAATCACATACCCAAAGGCGTAGAACTGGCACAGAAAGGGCCTACCGGGAAATCAAAGAAATTGGGGCATATTTGCACATAAAGGGCCCATTTTCCGTATAAATCGGAAATCTTTAAATTAAAGGCCGAAAAAATTGAAAAAACATGTTTTCTATCTCAAGGTCGGAAATGAATTTCGACCGTTGGATTCGAAGTTTCGCTGGCCATCCGATGGACACTCTGTATGTAGAAGTAGATAAAAACGTATATTTTTTCTCTGCGAAGTGAACTGTTTTTTATTTCTCAAGTAGGTAAGGTATACCTAGCTAGTTTGTTCAAACACCTCTTACCTCATCCACCTGTTTGAGATTCTGGTGAGTAGAAAAATTATTCCTCCTTTCAACATCTGAGAAAAGTCCAGATGAAAAGTTAAAAACCCACTTATCAGGAAAAATACGTTCAGGATTTCTAATCGAGATAATAGTGGCGTTAGTTTGCTAAATTGCTGCAAAAATAACTCATTAGATGACTGAACTTGGCGGATTTCTTCTCAAGTTCAAAATCAATAAACCAAAACGCCATCTGCATGTACTTACTTGCTCTGCAAGAAACGCATCTGATAAAGGAAATGGAAAGATCGCTAATGTTATGTGATGGCCAATAATTATCTGAATCATACTCAAGACTTTTACAAAATGTATTCCTGTTTGTTCACACGGAAAATTATGTTTTGTAAGTTTTCTGAAATTTTCTTTTATGGAAAGAGATTTAGATATGTCTTTTATTAAATGTTTTTTTGGTCCGCCTGTAACACAACAAAAAGAATTTAAATAGGTATACCCACCAAATGAAAATCACGCAGATTGAGATACCTGGATAGGTACTCACCTTCTGTTTTCATTTCAACTCCAGTGAAAGTTACAACATCATACAAAGTGCTGCAAATTACAAGGAAGAAAATCGCCCCAAACAAATTCCTAGAAAAATTATGGAGGTACTTACTATACCTATTTAGGTAATTAAAAATATTCAGCTGGGAACTTTTAATGAATGAAAATAATGCTAAAATTATGTTTGTAGAAGTAGATAGGTATTCTTGCTGACCGAACGATGTAGTATCCCAAGGGGCGAGCAGGTTTGTCGCGTATTTTACAAAGCACAGGATCCACGTTAATTGTTATATTGAGCTCGTGAGCGTTGAATATTGGATGCAATGTGTTATCGAGAGAGATCTTCAAGTCAGTTGGAGTACAAGACGATGGTATGCAGACAGCGAATCTTAACTTTTTTCTGTTTATTCTGATTGGATTTTTTCCGTACTAAGAGGAAGATTAATTTTAATTACGTAGTAGGTCAATAAAGTAGGTACCTACGTAAATTTTGAAATTATTTTATGACATAAGTAAAAATCATAAAATAAAATATATTTTTTCTTATCAAATAAGCATTTTTTTAAAATCCTGAACTGATATTTTTTTTTCAATTACCTAGGTTTGCCTACTTATTTTTATTCGCTTACCAAGGTTACAACTTCCCATGACGAAATTTTCTCATCAGGCATCTCGACGACTTCACTGTGTAATGCATCTGAATAGTTATACATGGCTTCAACCAAACAGTACTGTCCATCAATACCATAAGATGAAATAGACAAACATTCGTCATAATTTCCCATATGATCGACCACACCATGGAGAATACCCACTAACGGCCACTCTGATGATTCCAGCACTGGAAAAAACACCAATAATATGAGTACCTACGATTCTTGCTATTTTTTTAATATAAGAAGCTAACGCTCTATAATACAAGTGAAGGGCCTGATGGAAGAAGGGCTCCCTAGGAAAAACATAGTTTTGAGAAAAACGCGTTTTAAGTTTTACTCCTACTTTTTTTGCCGATTAAAAACTACTCAACATATTGACTTGAGGTACCTAGGTGTTTTTTAGCCAAATTTTTGTAAAAAATGATGGCGATTGCGGTAGGCCCAACATTGGATAAAAAGGTCGGGGGTCAAAAATTTTGATAGTTCTCGACGTTTTGAGCTCAAACTAGACGATTCCTGGTGTGTCAGTTTTTATGTATATAAATGTTACCGTTAATGTGTTTACTCCAGGTAATGTATGAAATAACTAGTTATTTCATACATTAACGAAAAAGTACTTAATGCAAGTAAATTGTTCATAGTTCATCTAGGTAATGTATGAAGAATCTAGTTATTCTATGAAATAACGAGGTGTGATCAGTTAAATCATGAAATGAGCTGTTAAAAATTGAAGTTTGCTGGAACCAAAAGCAAATTTCATGGAGAATTTTTTGATGTGGCTAATACAAACTGCACCAGATCTATAAATGAGAGTAAAAAAAAATGAAATTTTTGAATTTTTCCAAGTTTTTGTTCAGCATTGAAAGAGGTGAAACTTTTTTATAAATTGAGATAGAGAGGCGCGGGTTTGTTGTACCAAAAATGTCACATTTTTCAATTCAAGGCAACTGATAGAAAGGATATGTCATGAGGAAAACTTTTTTAAGTTTTACAAAAGCAAAAAAATGCCAATTTTTAAACACGGTTTTCCAATTATTTCTCTTTGTACAACTCTTCCTGTTCATCTGGCACAGTTCTTAGCCATATCAAAAAATTCTACGTTGAATTTGCTATCGAGCCCCGCAAACCTCAACACTATACCTATCAGGGTCGCTAAACGGTGTAATGTTGAAAGTAAAGTACCTACCTACAAAAAGAAAAAAACGTTTTTTTTAGGTGGCCAAAAATCTGTCCCTGGGGGCTTGGAGGTTATTCTGTGGCGGGACACCCTGTTCTACCTTTGAATTAAACTTCATTTCTTATTTTATCGCAGTTCATTCATTGATTTCACACTTTAACCATACACACCTCGTGTATGTATGAAATAACTAGGTAAAGTGTAGAAAAAAATTAAATTTTACACTTTCTCAGGTAATTTATGAAATAACTAGTTATTTCATACATTACCTGGTGTAAACACATTAACGGTAACATATATGAGAGGCGTTTCGCGATATGGGTCCTTGTGGTGATTCGATGTTTTTTTTTTTTATTGGCGATTCTGACTTACTTTTTCACGAGAAATCGAATGGTGCAATCAGATTTCGCCTATCTCATCAACTTCTCGGTTTAAAAATTACTTGAACATGAATACTCAAAAACTCACATTTTTGGGAAATCGAAAAACAAAGTTTTTGTATGTTTTTGATTTTAAAAAAAAAAAGAAAAAAAGGTCGATGGAAAAATTATTTTATTGTTGCTACCTATGTAAAATTTCATGGCGAATCCGAATTTCTCGGTATTTTTTTGCGGGGTAGTCTGTAACGTTGTGTAAATTTGGCTGTTCACCACAAGGTCCCTTTTCTAAATCACGGATATCAGGCGATGATGAACGAATTTCGTCAAAATTTCTCATTCAACCTATGCGCAAGACAACACTGCACCCGAAAATCAAAAAAAAAAAAAATCGAAAAAATCGAAGCAATTCGATGTTTTCTCTCTCCTGAAAAAATCGAAATATCACCACAAGGGCCCTTATCGCAAAACACCTCTCATATATAATAAGTTTCAGCACAACCTTGATTTTTACATTTTATCACCTGGAACCTGTTCTAATTGATCAAACTAGACAGCTAAGCAAAGCTTAGCTGCAAAGTGTGAGTAGCTAGCTGCCTTTTCTACAGCTATAACTGTTATTACATCTAGGTAGTGCATAAGTGAATCAACCATGTCACAGTGATGAGAATTTTTGAAACTATCACTGCTTCAAAATAATAATTGTTTTTCAGTGTTTTCATATTTTCCAAATTACAATAGGTATTTCAGAATAATTTATAAGCTTGTATTGCTTCTAAATTAAGAAATTTCTAGTTGTTTTTCATAGTTTGCATTGTTTTAAAATTTACAAAATTTCAAATCGATTTCCCAAATTCCCCATCGCTACAATTTCATAAAGTTTTCAATAAATTTTCAGAATTTTGCCTTGCTGCTGAGTTAGGAAATTTGCAATCAATTTTTAGAATTCACATTGCCTCTAAATAGTCAAATTTTGAATAATTTTTCAGAATTCTATTGTCTTTAAATTAAAAAATTTCAAATTCAATTTTCAAGTTCATATTGTCCACAAATTGTAAAACGTTTACTCAATTTTTGGAATTCACATTGCCTCCAATTTTTCAGAATTCTCATCTTCTTCATAAATATTACAATACTTATTTCATATAATTTTCAAGTTCACATTATCTGCAACTTACAGAACTTTTAAATTTTTAATCAATTGTTGGAATTCTCAGCGTCTCTAAATACAAATTTTCATATCATTTTTTTTAGAATTTTCATTGTCTTCAAATTTATAAATTTTCAAACCAATTTTCAGAACTTGCTTTTTATTCTAAATTAAGAATTAAATCTTATAAAATACCTATGTTAAGAATTTGCATTGCCTATTACACGAAAAAAATATGGGTAATTTTTACAAAAAAATTTAACTAAATACTCACAATTAAGTACCAGATCCCATTCAATAATTTTTACTGTAATCTATATATTAAAATTATGACCGGATTCTTGTGACAGCGAGATCTCAGGAACGGCTGAACCGATTTTGATCGACGAAGTTTCAAAAAAAAGCTTTTGACCCGTAGATGTGCAGGTTTTAATCAAAAGTTCAAAAAGTTGCGCCGTAAAGCTCAAAAAAGCTCAATAATTGATTTTTGTCCATACGTAGCGCATTCGACGTATACTCAGTAGTACGTATATTATACCTTGAAAGAGCATCTAAAAAAGTCAAATGTTGAAGAAAAAAGTTCACAAAAAAGTTGTGCCTTAAAGCTCAAAAAAGCTCAATAATTGATTTTTGTCTATACGTAGCCAACTTGAGGTATACAGAGAAGTAGGTATGTTATACCTTGAAAGAGCATCAAAAGAAGTCAAATGTTGAAGAAAAAAGTTCATAAAAAAGTTGCGCCACAAAGCTCAAAAAAGCTCAATGATTGATTTTAGCCTATACGTAGCGCATTCGATGTATACACAGTAGTACATATATTATACCTTGAAAGAGCATAAAAAAAAGTTGAATGTCAAAGAAAAAGCTTACAAAAATTTTTTGTCCATAAGCTCAGAAAAGCTCAACAATTGATTCTATATACCTATTATAATTATGACTTTGACTCTGAGATCTCAGCAACGGCTGAACTGATTTTGCTTGATGATGTTTCAAAAAAAAGCATTTGACCCGTAGATGCGCAGGTTTTTATTAAAAGTTCAAAAAGTTGCGCCAAAAAGCTCAAAAAAGCTCAATAATTGATTTTAGCCTATATGTAGCACATTTAGTGTATACAGAGAAGTATGTATAGTATACCTTGAAAGACCATCAAAAGATGTCAAATGTCAAAGAAAAAAGTTGACCATAAAGTTGTGCCGTAAGCTCAAAAAAGCTCAATAATTGATTTTAACCTGTACACAGTGTATTCAACATGTACGGCGAATACGTATCTATATAATATCCTGAAAAAGCATCAAAAGAAGTTTAATGTTGAAGAAGAAAGTGTACAAAAACAGTTGTGCTGTAAAGCTCAAAAAAGCTCAATAATCAATTTTGACATATACACAGCGCATTCCACATGTACAAAGAAGTACTTATATTATAGGTACGTTGAAAGAGCATCAAAAGAAGTCAAATGTCAAAGAAAACAGATTTACAACAAATTTTTTTCCATAAGCTCAAAAAAGCTCAATAATTGATTCTGTATATTAAAATTATGGCCGGATTCTTTTGACTCTGAGATCTCATCCACGGCTGGTTTTTATCGAAAGTCCGAAAAGTTGCACTGTAAAGCTCAAAATAGCTCAATAACCGATTTTAACCTATACACAGCGCATTCCACATGTACAAAGAAGTATGTATATTATACCTTGAAAGAGCATCAAGAGAAGTCAAATGTCGAAGAAAAAAGTTTACAAAAAAAGTTGTGCTATGAGCTCAAAAAAGCTCAATAATTGATCTTAACTCTATACTCAACGCCTTCGACGTATACATATTATAAAGAAGTAAAGAGCATCACAAAAAGACAAAATTGTACCTCAAAATATCTCCACGGAAAAACAAACTTTGACAAAAAAAAGTTAATGATAAAAGCTCAGTGAAAGCTCGATTCTTTGTGATATGCAGTATTTAACCTGAGTCATTCCACGTCAATTCAATCAAGAAGTGGTGGGGGGTTCAGCGATTTTTTTTAAATTTTTCCTGTGGGAAGATTTTTCGAAGGGATGACCAATGGCGCAAATCTCAGCCCAACAGCCCATTTTCAAAGGCAGCCAGGGGGTGTCAAAGTTTTCAGTGAACTTGAAATATCATCCATTTCAGCAGTGGATTACTCGATAACCGCGGTACCTACCAATATGGGACTTTTTCCTATACATACTTAGTTAGTGGTTTTGAAAGGCTTTTTGGTGATATCATAAAAATTAGTGTTGCCACTTTTTTTTCGTACAAAAAATTAGCTCAAAAAGTTTCGAAACTTATTTTTTATATCGTTCCGACTCTCAAAAAAATTCTGAAAAAAATATTCACAAAAAAATCAAAATTCGAAAAGATTCAAAAAATGAACGAATTCTTATTTTTTTGTTGTGAGTGTAATTTTTATCAACTTTTTCAAGAAATACGTCAGAAAGAGGTCAAAATAAAACAATTGAATAAATTTGAACTTTTTATGATGTTTGAAATTGAAAATTGAATTTTTTCGAATTTTGTTTTTTGAGGAGTTTATTTCATTGAGTGAAAGGGGGTTTTCAACTTTTTCAACATTTACATAAAAATGAGGGTCAAATGGGTCAACTTCACCAGTCAAAACTTCTTTTCAAGTTTTAAATCAAAAAATAGAATTTTTTCGCAAACTTTCAATTTTTAAAATCGACTTTATGAAATAATGCCACCTCAATTTTTTAATATGTAGTTCAGCATGAAAAGTTGCCCATTATACATTTTTTTAGAAATTTTGCGAGTCGGATCGATATGAAAACTACGTTTCGAAACTTTTTGAACTAATTTTTTGCGCAAAAAAAAGTGGCAACACTGATTTTTATGATATCACCAAAAAGCCTTTCAAAACCCCTAATCATGGGAAAAAATTCCATTTTGGTAGGTACCGCGGTATCGAGTAATCCACTGCTGAAATGGATAGTATTTTAGGATCACTGAAAACTTTGACACCTCCTGGCTGCCTTTAAAAATGGGCTAGAGGGAGCTGCGATTTGCGCCATTGGTCATCCCTTCCAAAGATCTTTCCACAGGAAAAATTTCAAAAAAATCGCCGAACCCCCCTACCACTTCTTGGTCAAATTGACGTGGAATGACCCACCTATAATCATTCCATTTGACATACCTATACAAAGAAGTATGTATAGTGTGCCTTGAAAGAGCTTCACAGAAAGACAAATCTTGAAGAAGAAAAAAAAGCTTACAAAAGTTTAAATCTAACTTTCAAAAGTTGACAGTAAAAGCTCAGCGATAGCTTAAAATTTGGTGACAATACGGTACATTTATTTAACCTATACTCAGTCACACCCACATTTGATGTATACAAAGAAGTACATACATACAATTACTGTCCCTCGAAAGATCTTCACAAAAAGAAAAATCTCGAAGAAAAAAGCTTACAAGAGTTCGCGGTCAAAGCTAAGTGAAAGCTTGAAAGTTTTGGTCATGTAGTAGTATTTGATTTTATTTGATGTGTAAAAAAAATGTACATATTGTACCTTGAATGATCACCGCGAAAAAACCATTCTAGACTAGACTGAAAAAAAATTTAAAAAATTAACGGTAAAAGTTCAGGAAAAGTTTGAAAGTTTATTATAAGTAAGTCAGTTTTTTGTCACAGCAAGGTCTGTGCAACAGCAGAACCGATTTTGATAAACAGCCACTCAATAGAAAGGTTTTAAATAGAATAGTAGATATGCAGGTTTATGTTGAAAGTTTAACAATTTTCACCATGGGCTAAAAAAACATGAAAAAAACATTTACTCAATTTTAAAATGTGAAACAAAATTATGACAAAAAGTTGATTTTATAAAAAAAAGCTTTCAGAGTGCATCGTCAACATTACCTCCTGTCACAAAGTTGTAAGCTTTCACAGAGGTTTTACGTACCATCAAGTTTTGAGTTTTTTCTGTCAAAAATAGTTTTTTAACTTAGATCATTCAAGTTACAACATAGGAATTTTGTTTATCAATCAAATATGGCTTCATTATTGAGCTTTTTTCAGCTTACTAAACAACTTTCTGAGCTTATCAAGAGTTTGTTATTTCAGGTGAAATACCACATGTCACGAAGTGTTGAGCTTTTGTTTAGCTTTTTTTTTTTAGAAATTTTCAAAAAATGATGGTAAAAGCTAAGCGAAAGCTCAAAATTTTGTGACATGTGATATTTGACCAGATCGAGTCATTATATATAGCCAAGGTTGAAAGTTTTCACCACTTTATGCAGAGGGTGCAGCAGATCGAGTCATTTTAGGCGAGACTTTAACAACCTTAGCAAACAGCAAAATAGGTAATTACCAAGATTTTTGGTATTTACTGATGTAAATTTAAAAAAATTAAGATTATTGAGTTGGTACAAAACAAGAAACATTGTCAATTTTAACAAAAAGTAGCAACTTTGGTGGTTATTGACAAAAAAAATTATGTAGTCCACATTTTTTTGCAATTATTTTTGTTGCTTTTATTAGGTGAAAGTATAAGGTAAAAAACAATTCTTTTTTTGGTATTTTTGCTACGAATTTGCAATGCTGCCAAAAAGTGAACATTTTTGTAAATTTTTTAAGAAATGAAACCAGGACTTTTCTTTAATTGTTGAAAAAGAAAGATACCTATAATACTAATTTAAAAAAATGAATTTCCCAATAAGTAACAATGAAAAAATCGTGATCATTCTATGTAGGTGCCTACTTATTGTGTAGTTACTGAATTTTTAAAGTGTATATTACGAGGGGCGATCAAAAAGTTCCCGGCCGACGTCCCGTACGGGCGAACGGAAGCACGTAACGGGCTGAAATTTCTACCACACGTGAATTCAACCTTTACGAAGGCGTGGTGAAAATTTCAGCTCGATCCGCCGAGCGGGGCGTTTTTCACGCGCGTTTTCCTACGACAACTTTTTTTTACCCGTTCCGTTTTTGTTTTTACCAAATTCGTCACTCGGAACAAAAAGGATCGTTGCAGGTGAACGGTTTGACTTGGAGGGTTGAAATTTTTATGGTGGGGATGTACAACGGTACGCTACTACTCCAGCAAGTTTCAGTTCCATATGACCCGCGGTTCCAGCGTCACGCGTGTTTTAGTGGACGTGAAAAAAAAACGACAACGCGCCTTGCCATACATCATTTGTTGTCCAGTCTTACCTTAATAAAAAAAAAATCATCGCAATTCCACATGCACCGTACTCCTCAGACTGTAGCCCATGTGATTTCTTCCTATTTCCGCGCTTGAAACGCCATCTAAAGGGAAAAAGGTACGACACCGTCGATCACATTGGTCGGAGAGTCGAAAAAGGAGCTGCAGTGCATCAAAACAGACAAGTTGGCCACCAATGGCTCAAACGCTGGAGACGCTGCGTGAATGAGGGGTTTATTATTTTGAAGGGGATCATTAGAGCTACACGTACGTGTGTTTATTTTTAAAAATGAATGATTTTTCGATTTTTAATGATTTTTTTAATAAAACGGAACGGGTAAAAAAAAGTTGTCGTAGGAAAACGCGCGTGAAAAACGCCCCGCTCGGCGGATCGAGCTGAAATTTTTACCACGCCTTCGTAAAGGTTGAATTCACGTGTGGTAGAAATTTCAGCCCGTTATGTGCTTCCGTTCGCCCGTACGGGACGTCGGCCGGGAACTTTTTGATCGCCCCTCGTATTACGTTTCGAAGAATCGCGCAGTATGCGCGATTAACGGGTTAGCTAGTCCTATAGTAAAACTTATCATTTTAATAAATTTTGCTATAGGTACCAATAGTAAAAATCATTTTGTTTTAATAATTTTTACTAAATCATGATAATAAAAATTACATGTTTCAATTGTACAAAAATTAGTTTAATTTCTCATTTTGAAGTAATTTTTAAATTATAAGTAAAAAGTTAAAAATTATTCAGGTCAAGTAATTCTTACTTTGTACTTATGGTTATAGGTAGACAAAAAATTAATGAAATGAATTTTTAGTGTTAGCAAATGATATCATAATTCATAACTCAGTTTCAGCATTATTTTTGCCCCATTACCATGTACTACATAGTAACTCCAAAGCATTTACCTATCCAATTTTCCTACGAAAAATCCGTCACCTACCTACTTACCTCACGGGGATTCGAACCTGGGTCCCTAAATTTCCTATTCCTACCTACATGCCCTAACCACTCAGCCACAACTTTGCTACGAGGGTTACGGCATTAAAATAATATATTTGTTTGGTAAACGCCCCACCAAACCACGCCCACTTGGAATTTACAGCTAACGGACTGGGGGTGTAACAGGGTACAATGAAACACAGCTGGTGATGGAATAGACTGGGGGTATAGCAGGGTACAATGAGCGGCAGGTGTTCTACAAGTCCCCTTTTCCCTTTTTTAGGATTTAATGCATTAAAATAATGAACTAAAATTGCAATTACTCAGCAATTACCCATCCGAATTGAATGAAAATTAATCTATTCCCTCCGCCTTAATGATTCTCAAATGGTGTCCAATAGGTACAAAAAACGGTTGGATAGCTTAAGAGAACATTCAGTTCCAATAAAATTTCATTTCTCAAAGCGAAACCAATAGTGTGCTACGCACACTAATAAGATCAAACTTGAATACATACAAACGAAGCACAAACGAACGACCTTACTTGGACCCTTATTGTCGGTGGTGGGGGGCCGGGGAAATGCACCTGTTCTTTCCCTGTACCTATACTCCTCACTTGTACTTATTTAGAAGTAAAAAAATATGAAAGGGAACTATTAAAGTTTGATGTCAAAAAATCTTACTTTTTTTTGGCCAAAATCGAAAATAATTTTACTAGTTTGTATGAACTGAAACTGTTGAAAGTTGAATAACAGATTTTTTTTGCAAAATTTTGCCAAAAAATTTTGAATTTTTTTTAAAAATTAAAACTGCAAAGAAACTGTTGTTGCACCCAAGTCCCAAAACTTTCAGATTTTGCTTTTTTGTCGCAAAAAAGTGGGTTTTTGTTGTCGAAATAACTAAAAAAAATGTGATTTTTCTCAATTCTAGAGCGTTATAACGCGATTTATAATTGCTCATGAGCGTTATATCGCGATTAATTTTACATTGGTTTAAATGGGATTGTCTAGGGACCAGAGGAAATCAGCATTATTACCGAAAGCGTTATAACAAGCTTGTACTGTAATAATTCTAATCATACTGTAAAATTTATGACCTTGTCTCTCTTGTCTGATGATGGTATGTTGTACTGAAACGGCCCTTGCAATTTTGATAATGCTAATAAAACATAGGTAATATCGATGGTGTTTTGAAAAAAGGGCCAAACTGTTTTTTTCTCAAGGTGTAGGGCCAATCTGTTTTAGTGAAAAATGCGAAAATTATAAAAGGGCCAAAGTGTTGATTTTTAGGGCCAAACTGACTCCAAATAGTAAAAAAGGGCCAAACTGTGATTGAATTTCGTTGATATTTTTACATTCTGCGTATCTGAACCAGTTTTATCTAGTCCCAAGATAAAGTATTTGTTTACGTTTGACTATAAGAGCAACATCCACTGATGATTAAAAATGAGAACATCGTTACTTAGAGCCAAGCTCTGAGCATAGAATACCTATAGGTTCAACGTCGTCGGGAGCACAGCAGAGTTTTTTTTTTAGAGTGTAGGTATAAAATCCAATAATCTTGCAGCCCTGGCTGAAATGTTGGTTATGGGGGTTTGAGACCATGATCTTTCTAAAAATCGCGGTCTCATTCAAACAGAGGCGAACACCTCAAAAGTTCCTTGTACGTTTTTTTTATTTCAATACGTGAAACGCGAATACCTGAAATTGCATATGCTAGCAGAATAATATAGGTACTGTAACCTGGGGTAACATTGAAGGGTGCGGTTTTTCATCAGGTATGCTCCATGGCGGTGGAACTATAAAGAATGGAGCAATTCTGACACCGGGGATGGATAGAGTACACTTTGGCAGTTATTTTTCCTATTTTATCATTTTAAAATAGTTGTTCCAACACCAATAAAAAAGCAAGTAAAAAAAATCGGTGTTTTAATCAATTTTAATTAATGTGAAAAGCTTGGTGTCTGGAATTTTGAATTTTCAAATAATGAGTCAAGTGACATTATAGATGTGTTCATACACCTCCCGACTACAAATTAACGCATTTGTTCAGGTGCCAAAGTTCTTCCCTGAGGAGTAAAAAAATAATACTCCAACCGGGGTAACTTTGAAAGCAATAAAAAAATTATGAAATTTCAGTAAAATTGACCAAAAATGCATGAAAATGCCTGAAAACTTGTTGAAAATGATGTGAAAACTTGAAAAACAGCTCTAAAATCATTGAAGAATCATGAAATTTGTTCAAATTGGCCAAAATGCACGAAAAACGCCTGAAAACTAGGAAAATTTCAAATTATCATTTTGGAGCACTTTTTCTTAAATTCAATTGTGAATATGGATTATTTTGTAGGTGCTTAACGCTTATAAAGTGACCAGGAAGTGAATATTCATGTTTTTGATAATTTTTGACATTGAGCGAAGCACATTTCAAGGAGCCTTCAAAGTTACCCCAAACGCTGGGTAACTTTGAAGGGCACTTATTTTGGCTCTTGCGCCTGACAGGAAAAAGGTAGACAACTTCTGTAAACGCCAAAACGTAGTGCTGACATAGCTTTATCAAAAGCACCACACACATTTCCCCTACCTCCGCCATTCATACCTCTAAACATGAAAAATTCTGAAAAATCCTTCAATGTTACCCCAGTTTACGGTAGATATCTACTCACTTTTGACAGCCCACGTTGACTGATTACGAATGTGTAACTTGAAGAAATTGAAATCTCTCTTGCATTCGACATTCACATTAGGATTCAATCTAAATGCCGTTTGAGCCTCGTAGAACAACTCTGAAATCCATTTTTTTCGAGGTAATGCTGATTCAAATTCACTGGTTTGAAAACTTTCGTTTCCAATATCATTTCCACAAAACAATCTCTTTTCACTTGTGGAGTTTTTTGTTCCATTTTCAAGTGATGCCGTTTCGCAAAACCACCAATCAACTACAAGAAAGTAAACTAAAACTATTTGAAGATTCATCATTTAAGTACACCTTATAACTTATGGCACAAAAATCGTGTCGGCAGGAACTGTACTGTTAACTACGTGGAACTAAGTGCACACAAAAAATCCATAGGTAAGTAGATATAATAATCTCTGATACAATAGGAGGAAAATGCTTTGAATGCAAAACATCCTCCCATCATTATGTTTATAGCTCCTACAGAAAATCACCTAAGTTAACTTGACTATTGAACCATATAATTGGCAATTTTGGTGAGAAAAAAATTGTTTTCAAGTACCTACCTATACGTTGTTTTTAAGTACCTATACAAAAAAATGCATATTTTACCCACGATTAATTTTTGTAAATTAATAATAGCGTCATAAAACTATTTTGCGTGAGAATAATACCTACATGATTTGTGGATAACTGATATCGACTGAACACAATAATTACATAATTTGGGTACCTATCTAGTTATGCATAAATTGAGTAGGTAACTAAGTACATACTTACCTTACCTATGTATATTCCACAGAAGGAAGGGAAGTGATTATGGCATCCAATGTTTAAAAAAATGAATCTAAAGACAAAAAGAATGAGCTGTGATTTGTTTGAGACTTATCCAAGGCCTACAAAAAAGAACTCAACACCATCGTTCAGATCGCTAATAGTAATGGCTAGGTACCCAAAAAAACTAGTTTTCAAATTACTAAATCGCATACGATTCAAAAAGTTACTCGCCACCAATACTACCTTAATCAACACAGCACCCAAGGGGAAGAAAAAATTCAAGAAATTTAATTTCCACGCAAATTCGACATCAAAGTTGGTTCAGGTCTGCGAAAGTAATGATATAAATGAGTCTCAAATCTCCTACACATCAACAAATTCCCTAGGGTCGTTACTATGTAATGCTAACAAGGGAACCCTCCCACATGATAATCTCCGATTTGAATGAAACTTGGACAGGTGGAAAGAGGACCTCAAAAAACCCCCATCCCTAAATTTTCAGCTGCTGAAGTTGATTTTTCTATTTTTGGCGAGCGTGTGAAGTTTTGTGTATTTTTTATACTTTTTCTCATGTTATGTGTCAAAAAATTCGATTTCTGATGATAATTCCAGATTTGACCGACGGTAGTACGTATCGATTAGGTATCAAGCAGAGACCCTTTGGCCAAAATTTCAGCTGCTGAAGTTCATGTGGTGGAGAGAAATGGCCATTTTTTGAATTCATTCATAACATGGGAAAAAACAGTAAAAAATCTTGTTTCCTGAACGGATGGCCGGATCCGGCCAATGATGGCATGAGTCGATTTGGTATTCGGCAGAGACTGTTTGACCAAAATTTGAGCCCTTGAAGTTGATTAGAAGAGCTTAATTGACTCGATCATTTTTCAAATTTTTCAATGGCATTTAAAAACCAGCAATTGGGCAAAAAATTCGATTTCTGATAATAATTCCAGATCCGGCCGGCGGTAGTATTAGTGAATTAGGTATCAAGCATAGACCCTTTGACCAAAATTTCAGCTGCTGAAGTTCATGCGGTGGGGAGAAACGGCCATTTTTCTAATTTACAGAACACTTTACCTGTGTACACAAAACATCAAACGCTCGTCAAAAATCTAAAAATCAACTTCAGCAGCTGAAAATTGGGGGATGGGGGTTTTTTGAGGTCCTCTTTCCACCAGTCCAAGTTTCATTCAAATCGGAGATTATCATGTCGGAGGGTTCCCTTGTAAGGATAAAATCCCCAAGATGGAGAAGAGTGGTGTTTACAGACTTTCATGCAACAACTGCTCTGCTACCTATATATTGGCCAGACTGGGAGAAGCTTCAAAATAAGGCTCAATGAGCACATAACAGCATGGAAAAATGGTCATGTGGGAAAAAGTAACTTTGCTGATCATCTTATAAGTAAATTCTGGCCACAACTTGTTACCTGACTCCGGTATAACGATTCTACACATCGCTGAAAAAGGTCATCGACTCAATACCCTAGAACTAATAGAAATTAAACGTCATGAAAACTCCACACAGGTCAATATGGTCAACGATGTTTCGCGTAACAGTGTTATCGATTCCCTTCTACCTCTTTTAAATTAACCCCTACCTGGTTCATAATTTAAGACGCAATTTTTGACTCATGTTTGTATACTTAGTTTATCTCCCCTCTTCTCAATTTTTACGACGCATTTCTCTTACAGATCTTCTACGTGTTATGTAATATGTAACCTCTCATTCATTCGTGATTGATAATGGTCTCTGTGTAGACTGAAACGCGTCTCACTCGTATACGTGCTAATTTTTCAATTTTTATTAAAAGTTTTCGTGCAAGTAAAAGGTTTTTTTTTCTCTGTATTCTTCCAAGGTTTTCGTAATAATTAGGATAGTAATAGATACTGAATATGGTAGTTATTATGCATACTTATAACAAAAATGATAGTACACCGTGTACACAGTCCAATGATGCGTAATTTCATTTTTTGCATATAGGAGGTATTTAGAGGGTAGACGACAATAGGTGTAATAAACCATCAAACTATAATAAACTGGTAATTTATTCGTAATTATGCATTTTTATTGACGAATAAAAACTTTTTTCAAACATTGTATAATAAAGCGATAGGTAGATTATATTGCGTAGAAAAATGTAATAGATTAGTTTGGACTTTCGTCTTTGAGCACATACTCGTAGGTCACTGTTCTTTACTTTATTCATACCTACCTAATCGGCAGAAGTTTTACTTTAATCGAGAACATTTCAAGTGTGGTGAAGATGAATTGTTCAAGTGCGTTGAATATTTTCAGAAGGTCTACACGACTTTCTCAAAGGTAAGTGGATATTCTGTATTAAGAGATAAGGTAAGTTACCAGTTGCGGATCCCATACCCATGTTATGGATCTTCGTTTTGTGGTGTTCCTAATAGTGAAAAATGAAAATACGAAATGGTATCTTTTTCTGTGACATCCGTACAGCACAAAAACAAGTTCAACAGAAAGAAGTTCTTTGGGCGCGGAAAAAAAAATAATTATTGATAATTGTGTGAGAAAATGTGGTGAAAAGTTTGGATGTGTACCTAATTTCCAAAAATTTACATAAAATGTGCTATTTTATTCTGAAAAAGTGATTCAATGGGAAGTGAGCAGTGCCCTTTTTAAAAATTTCAATGTTTCATGAGTGGAGAATGTGAATGAACCACTTTATAAGCATTGGTTCAAACATAATCAAATTCATGATTAATTCTCGAACCCAGGCTGCAACTTATCGTTTGATGATGTGCAATGATAATCATTCGCATTTGATTGGAATTTCGTGAATTTATTTTCGATCCGCAAGCGGGCCTAAAATTTTTGATCCGCAAGTATAGTTAGTACTCAATACACATTTTTTTCATGGAATTTTTAGCTACTCTCTCAAATTTCAAATATGTAAAATGCAATAGGTAAGCTTAGCTGCAAAGTGTGAGTAGCTACGAGTAGGTGCCTTTCAACAGTTATAACCGCTATTACGTATAGGTATACTTAGTGCATAAGTGACTCAACCATGTCACAGTGATGAGAAATAATATTTTCGAACCTCTCATTGCTTCAAAATAATAATTGTTTTTCAGTGTGTATGTGTAACTATGCCCCGCTGGTCAATTTGGGATTCATTTCGAATTATTCACGATATCCAGGTTTTTAACGAATTACAATATTCGTTTCGAATTCAATAACGCATAGAGATCATTGGCTAAATAATTCCACTTTAAATATCACACACACGACACATATACATACGACAATATTCGACAATAATAATACATATTTTTCCGAGGCGGATATAGTTGTTTCTTTTCTCGTATTCTTTTCGCGACTAATTAACCTTCCTTCACACACCTACGAATTTTCCTACTATTTGTCCACTTCGTATCACGATCATACGATTTTACCGTTATCGAATCGAATGATATAACGGTACTTTTTTTTTGTGTGGAGTTGGCCGAAATTATTAAATTTTTCCATACGTAACAAGTGTTTTCATATCTCCAAATTACAAAATTTCAGAATAATTTCTAAGCTTGCACTGCCTCTAAATTAAGAAATTTCCCAAATTTCTAGTTGTTTGTTAGGTATAGTTGCATTGTTTTAAAATTCACAAACTTTCAAATCAATTTCCCGAATTTCGCATTGCTACAATTTCATAAAGTTTTCAATAAATTTTCAGAATTCACATAGTAGTCTACAATCCACAAACGTAAAAGTGTTACCCTACTGAACTTTTTTGATTACCAAAAAAATTATCCGGCAAAATGTAGAAGGGACCCGCGAAAACCCAAAACACATAATTTCAATATCTCAAAATTGCACAATAGGGGGCTGGAGCCTCAAAGGGGTGTATTTATGAACGTGGGCGCTACCAAAAAAATGAAACGTAGTCGTGAAGGGTGTCACCGCCAGATACCAAATATGTGTTTTGTTCTGTTGGAAATTAGCACAAACGGATTTTATTGCACTTTGAATGCAGTTTTTATGCATTTTTATGCATTTTTGATGGTTAAATCGTTCTGTAGTCATAAGTATGCGCGGCTACCGAAAAATTTTTGTGAAACTGGTTCGAAAAGATCATTTCCAACCGAACTGAAAAAAAAACGGCTGAAAAATACCTGCACAATTACTAGTAATGGCGCAGAGAAGTGGTTGAGAGGTTACCCCCACCCCAAAATTTAGTTTGACATTTTTTCCCCCGAAGTACTCGTGCGACCTATCAAAATGTATTAAAATCTCGCGTAGAATACGATTATACCATCAATTTTCAATTTCAACCCTTCTGTGCCTCTCTCCCCCGCCCTAAATTGTAGTTTGACAATTTTTTTCATGAATAATCCCATGCGACCTATCAAAATGCATCAAAATTTTGCATAAAATCTGAATATACCATTACTTTTGAATTTTAACCCTTGTGTACCCCCTCCCCCACCGTAAAGACAGTGTACTTTGACAAATTTTTCGTGAATACTCATGTGTGACCAATCAAAATGCACTAAAATTTCGCAGAGAATCCGAATATGTCATTAATTTTCAAATTCTACTTTTTTATGCCCCTCTCCTCATCCAATGTTTTTTTTAAGATGATAAATAAAATGTTAAAATTTTATGACAAAATAAAAATTGTACAACCAAATATTCTTACTATCTAGAAACTAAAACTTACAAGGGAACCTCTTGAGGTGTCACACTCCCATTTTAACGGGACTGCGATTTTTGGAAAGAGCCTAAGTCTAAAACCTCCAAAACCAAATTTTCAGCTGCCCAAGTTCATTTTTCGATTACCACTCTTGGGGTGTCACTCCCAAAATTGGCTCAAATGTTGATAAACTCGTTAAACAGGTTGAGTATAAAACACAACTCGATTTTTAGCTGCACAACTGTATATTCACGCTTTCTGGAGAAAATACAAAATTCTGGAGAAATTTGAAAAATCGCGCTGGAGACTCCAGAATGGCTGGAAATTGTGAAATTTTTGTTTGGGGGGGGGGGGGGTTAGTTACGGACAAAATACAGCGATTCGCGTGAATTTCAAAAATTTCCACACAAACGGGAAACTTTTGATTTTTTTGGATTTTTCAATTTTGAAAAAATCTGGTCAAAAAGCCACTTATGAGGTGTCACTCTCAAAATCGGCTCAAATTTGGATAAACTCGTTAAACAGGTCGAGTGTTATATACAACTCGATTTTTAGCTGCCCAACTTCATATTCACGCCTTCTGGAGAAATTGAAAAATCGCGCTGGAGGCTCCAGAATGGCGGTAAATGGTGAAATTTCGGTTTGGGTAATTAATATTAGTCTTGGGACTTTTTTTGACCACTTTTACTGATCAAGTACGTACACTTTTTAAAAAAAAATCATAAGTCGCCAAAAACAGTCAATTTTGAATTTTCAAAAATTCGCCAAAAATCGAAAAATAAACTTGGGCAGCTGAAAATTTGGTTTTGGGGTTTTAGACTATGCTCTTTCCAAAAATCCCGGTCCCGTTCAAATCGGAGTGTGACACCTCAAGAGGTTCCCTTGTTAGTCGAAATCACTGTCTGTGTAATCGTCTGAATCGCTCATGGATTCTGTGTTTAAACATGACGTGCAATTACATAGAATACATTTGTTGTCATTTTTTTTTACAAGAACAGCGATAGTTTCAGGTTGAAGTAAGAATTGAAAAAGAAATACCTACAATTGATGGGATGTTTGGATTCTACGCAAAATTTTAGTGTATTTTGATGGGTCGCACGTGAGTATTCGCAAAAAAGTTGTCAAAGTACACTTTACGGTGGGGGAGGGGGTACACAAGGGTTAAAATTCAAAAGTAATGGTATATTCAGATTTTATGCAAAATTTTGATGCATTTTGATAGGTCGCATGGGATTATTCATGAAAAAAATTGTCGAACTACAATTTAGGGCGGGGGAGAGAGGCACAGAAGGGTTGAAATTGAAAATTGATGGTATAATCGTATTCTACGCGAGATTTTAATACATTTTGATAGGTCGCACGAGTACTTCGGGGGAAAAAATGTCAAACTAAATTTTGGGGTGGGGGTAACCTCTCAACCACTTCTCTGCGCCATTACTAGTAATTGTGCAGGTATTTTTCAGCCGTTTTTTTTTCAGTTCGGTTGGAAATGATCTTTTCGAACCAGTTTCACAAAAATTTTTCGGTAGCCGCGCATACTTATGACTACAGAACGATTTAACCATCAAAAATGCATAAAAATGCATAAAAACTGCATTCAAAGTGCAATAAAATCCGTTTGTGCTAATTTCCAACAGAACAAAACACATATTTGGTATCTGGCGGTGACACCCTTCACGACTACGTTTCATTTTTTTGGTAGCGCCCACGTTCATAAATACACCCCTTTGAGGCTCCAGCCCCCTATTGTGCAATTTTGAGATATTGAAATTATGTGTTTTGGGTTTTCGCGGGTCCCTTCTACATTATGCCGGATAATTTTTTTAGTAAGCAAAAAATTTCAGTAAAATCGATTTCTAACGTACTTTTTGCTCCGTGGATTGTAGACTATAGTCTCTATATAAAAAAATTTTAAATAACTTTTCAGAATTTTGCATTGCTGCTGAGTTATGAAATTTGCAATCAATTTTTAGAATTCACATTGCCTTTAAATGACCAAATTTTGAAAAAAATTTCAGAATTAATATCGTCTTCATATCACAAAATTTGTAATCAATTTTCAAGTTCATATTGTCATCCACAAATTGCAAAACTTCAACTCAATTTTTGGAATTCACATTGGGACATTGCCTTTACCTAATTTTTCAGAATTCTCATCATCATTCATATAACAATATTTCCTATCAGTTTTCAAGTTCACATTATCTTCCTACTAATGACAGAACTTTTAATCAATTTTTGGAATTCTCAGTGTCTCTAAATGACAAAATCTCATACTTACTTACATTTTTTTAGAATTTCCATTGTCTTCAGAATTCGCATTGCCTCTATTAAATTATAGATGAAAAAATGTAAGTAAGTATACATATGCCAAACGCCATCAATCCAATAAACTATTTGCCTTGTCCGCGATTATAATATGATCGGCGACTTGTGTACCTAACGGTACCACAGCAATACCGTCCAGGGGGGTTGGGGGCGTCCATCATAATTTTCCAAATCTGGGAACAGTGCCATTTCACCTATCTTACCTGGGATACCCTTTGTTCTGTTTCCAAAGGTCAGTGCACCTTTCCTTTCTTTGGACATAGAACAATTGCTTCTAGAAAAATTTACTTCGAAAAATCAATGACTTGATCCCTTTTTGAAGTAAAAATCTACAAAAAACGGTTGGATAGTTTAAGAGAACATTCAAGTGTAATGAAATTTCATTTCCAAGACTGAGACCAATAGTGTGCTACACACACTAAAAAGGCTGACACTAAAATGTAAATTTGGACTAATACGTATATAATCTTGAGTTGAAAAAATGAAAAAAAAAATGCCATTAAAATGCATCCTCGATTTGTTAGGGCCTACTGTGTAATGTATATCAGAAATTTTTGATCTGCTATTGGTATTTTTCAGGTCTTGGAATTTCTCCATGTAACTTTTTATCCGCGAAACATTGAAATTTTTCCCAGAGATACGAGTAGGTTGTTATGAAAGCTACGTACCATCTATCAATGTACATACCTACGGGTATAATTTTTAGATTGTGTGAAAAAACCGCAATGGTTATTTTGAGGGTTGGAAAAACAGTCTCCCAGACTCCAGTTTTGAACGAGAACATTTTTTTCCCAATATTTTGTGAAGGGTGGTCCCCTTTACAAGCATAGATGATAAAATTTGAAAAATGTTGAAATTTGCGCCTAACAAAATTTAAAAAAAATTGATTCACAACTGGTACCTATACTCTACCTTATAAGTGCACAAAATCAATGATTCAACGTTTTCAGGAATTTTTTCACCCATCCACAATATAAACATTTAATGGAGCCATTCAGTGCAACGTATCCCCATTTGAAGAAACTTCTTGTGGAAAATGTGGAAGGAGAAGGACCTAAGCGCGTTATTGGTGAAGTTAGTACCTATACTTAATTGATAATCTAATGGTGAAAAGTCAATATCGCACCTTAGGAGTAATAAGGTAACATCTCAAAAAAAAGTGAAATTATACAGGAGAGTGATTTTCTTTTTTTAAAAACTTGATTCATTATTTTCATCAACTTGATATGGATGGTGCAATATGCCTTCACCGCTTAGGTGGTTATTCTAATAATGCATCCTTACGTCAGCGTCATTCCATTTATATCCCATAACATAACCAGGCTTGTTAACCGAAAAAAAATATTTCCGGTTCAGGTTACGGTTAAAAATTTAACAAGAAATTCAAAATTTCAGTTAAAGGTTATGGTTAAGGTTATTCATTTTTTAAAGTTACGGTTAAGGTTCAGGTTACGGTTATTGATGACCATTTTTTTTGGTTAATGGTTAAGGTTAAGGTTACAGTTTTTGGTGGTAATTTTTCCAGTTGAGCTTAAAATTTCGGTTAATGGTTAAAATTACAGTTGAAAATTTGAAAATTTCCAAAAATTCTTTCGGAGTTTGAAATTTTGAAGTTTAAAAAATTGGAAAACTGGTAACATTTAAATTCAAAATTTAATAATTTTTTCAAGAAACAATTCTTTATCATCTCTTATCATTAAAATATCATTTAAGATCGAGCTTTGATAGTATAATGACTAATGAGTATGATGCAGATGCAACTATAGTTTCAAATTTTTTGAACTTTCTATTCACGTTTTTTAATTTTATCTTTTGATCATTTTTTTGATCAAAATTTCAAATCACTACAAATCACATTGAAAAAAAACTCGTATAAAAAAAATGAATTTTAAAATTTTGTAACCGGTTTTTTTCTAAAAATTTTTCAGTCAAGGTTATGGT
Organism: Planococcus citri; assembly: GCF_950023065.1. NCBI lineage: Eukaryota > Metazoa > Arthropoda > Insecta > Hemiptera > Pseudococcidae > Planococcus > Planococcus citri. Next base: position 69,475,037 of record NC_088680.1, read on the forward strand.
TACGGTTCATTTTGATCTCAAAAAACGCTTACGGTTATGGTTATGGTTGATGATATTTTAAAAAAAAGGTTTTTTGGTTACGGTTAACTTTTTTTTGGTTAATTTACCAGTTAAGTTTGCGGTGACGGTTAATGGTTGAAAACCGGTTAACAAGCCTGAACATAAGTGTGCGTAGCCTCTTTTGTTATGAAAGTACAACCCAATTTCAAAAAAAGCAAAGCAATTTTGAATTTTGAAAGCAGAGCCCAATTTTGAAAAAAAACACAACAGGAATTTGAAAAATAAAGCACAGCGCGGTTTCGGAAAAAGCACAATGCGATTTTGAAAAAACGCAATTTGGATTTCAAAAGCAGAACACGATTTCGATTTTGAAAGCACAACACAATTTCAAAAAAAGCACAACTTTGAAAAAAGCACAACGTGATTTGTAAAAAAAAGCACACACAATGCAATTTCAAAAATCAAAGCAATTTTGAAAATAAAAACGCAATTTTGAAAAAATAAGCACAACACAATTTGAAAAAAGGACAACGTGATTTTAAAAAAAAAGTCAAACGATATTTCCAAAATAAAAACGCGATTTCAAAAAAAAGGACAATGCGATTTTGAAAAAAAGCACACAACGCAAATTTGAAAATAAAACATGATTTTGAAAAAAAGCACAACGCGATTTCAAAAAAAACGCACATCGCGAATTTGAAAGAAAAGCACAACGCACATTTATTTTGCAGGAAAAAAACACAATGCAAATTTGAAAAAAAGCACCAGGTACAAGATTTTGAAAAAAAGCACAACACAATTTTGAAAAAAAAAGCTCAACAAAATTTCCAAAATTAAAAGCGAATTTGAAAAAAAGCACAATGCCATTTTAAAAAAAAAGCACAACGCGAATTTGAAAAAAAGCACAACTTGATTTTGGAAAAAAACACACATCGCAAATTCGAAAATAGAATGTGATTTTAAAAAAAAGCACACCACAATTTTGAGAAAAAAGCACAACACAATTTTGAAAGAAAGGCACAATGAGAATTTGAAAGAAAAGCACAACTTGAATTTAAAAACTAAGCACACAACGCAAATCCAAAAATAAAACATGATTTTAAAAAAAAATACAACGCAAATTTGCAAAAAAAGCACAACTCAAATTTGAAAAAAAGCACTTCGAGATTCTGAAAAAAAGCACAACACGATTTTGAAAAGAAAGCACAACGTGATTTTTAAAAAAAGCACACAACGCAAATTCGAAAATTTTCATTTTATTTTTATTTTATTTTATTTTATAATTTAGGTCTCTCCAACAGCTGAAAGCCAATTACAGGAGAGACCGCTTATAGCTGGGGGGGGGGGGGTGGTAAAAAAACAAATTTCTTCTGAAACTGTATGGGAAAAAATGCAATATCGAGGGCCTTAGGGGGGTTCCTCCCAAGGTTTATATTAGATTAATTTATATTTACGTGGGACGGGATGCAACGATTGCAGATGCCTTCAATGGGGAAATGCTCGTAATATTATTCGAAGATCAATGGACGTTCAAATTGAAATATTTGTTTCAATCAAGTATCAAAATACTCGATCTGGAGCATTGGAAATTGGAAATTTAGTTGAATATTTGGGAATATTCAACTAGTAGCACTTTTCTCTGAGGGACTTAGATACGATTGCGTATCTAAGTGGGGGCATCTGTAAGGTCTTTCTATACACCTCAAGTATCAATGGAATTATTACTCTTCGGTGACGTAATAAATATTTGCTCGTCAATATTACCATATGTCAATGAAGATAAAAGTCAATAAATAAAAGAACTCGTGACATGAAATTATACAGGGAATATATTTAATCAAAAAGTAGAAAATTGTAGATTTTCGTTGTTGTCTTGTGGACTTTTTTGTGGGTTTGGGGGTTTTACTTATCCAATAACTTATCCAATAAAGGGCGGAATGGGCATTGCCGTGGTTTGACTTATCCAATAACTTATCCAATAGGGTGTGATTTGGGAAAAAAAGGAAAATAAAAGGCCAAAACGACTATCTTCGGTGCCATATTTCGATGGTAATTCAAGATGGACAGAATAATTACCATTATATCCAAGGGAAATAGGAATTACCACGTATGGCCATGATAATAACAGAGTCTCATGTTCAAATCCATTTCTTGTCGAATTATTTATTGGGACAATAGGGACGATGCACCATCTCTAGCATCTCATATTTACAGGACTTGATTTGGATCCAGTTTCTCTTCATTGGATTAACCTGAGATAGGGTCAAGGGAGGGAAACGGAGGGAACAGGGACTAGGCATACTTCCTGGGACCGCGAGGAGGTTAATCCAGCGAGAAGTAGCACTTGGCATGGCTTCCTCACTTCTACCTGGGACTGCAACGGCTGAACCGAGCAAGTAGAAGTTAACAGGAAGACCAGCTGTTGACGTACCTTTCATATCCGAAGATAATGAAAAGTAGCAGCGTTTTGCTACTTTACATGGGGTTTTATAGTCACCATCGGGTAGGTGAGAGGGAAGGATAAGTGGCGCACGCGTCGTAGACTTCCGGTGGCGCCAAGAATCGCGTCTGGCGCTCGATTCGCGTCGTAATCGAGCGTATTCGGCGATATTCGTAAAATAATCGCTTCTGATTGGTCGCCAATGCGGAAGTGGTGGAAAACTAGGCGCCACCACCGGAAATACGAGCGTATATTCGCGTAACATCGGCGATATTCGATTAATATAGGGTTTTAATTGGTAAATTGGAATTGTAGAGATGGAAAATGCTCGCGGCATGGTCAATCACGTAATAAATGGTCACTAAGCTCCGTCATCTAAGGGGACAGAAAAATAGGTTCCCATTTAAGCGACTGAGAAAAATTCCATCGCCTAAGCGACAGATTATTTTTCTCCCAGTATAGGTGGGAGGTTTTTTCGGGTATAATTTTCTCCCAGCATAAGCGACAGAAAATAAATAATTTTCTCCCACTACATGGTGATTTTGAATAATTGAAAGATTATAGGTTGATGTGTATCTTCGTAAATCATTTCTACAAATTCAGATTCAGATTTTAATCGTGTTTTTTCGAGGATTAAAAAATTCAAAAATGCACTGGAGGCTTTAGAAGTTAAAATGGCTCGAAATCACCCCATAAGTTGATTCGGAGGAAGGAAAATTCTATGTTAGAACTAAATTATGCACTAATTGAGAATCTCTGGTGGTGGGGGGAGGGGGAGGGGTCATTTCAAGTCATATACAGTAGACTCTCAATTATCCGACTCCAGATTATCCGACTTTCGGGTTATCCAGTAAAAATTTATCCGACTTACTTTTCGCATTATCCGACCCACCAAGGTCGGATAATCCAAAAACCCCTAATTTTTGATTTTGGAGTGTAAATAATGGTGCAGTATGCAGCATTTTGTATTCTAACGGTGTTATTTTCCTTGAAATTGATCCAACTTATCTCAAAAAATTATAATTTGAGTCAGTATTTCATTGTCTTTTATGTACAAAAGTACATTATTTTTGTTTATTCGTCATTTTTTTGATTTTTTGTTCCTGCTTTGAGCCAAAACTTGATTTTCTGAATAAAAAATTGTCTTCTCAAGCTTATGCACTTAATTTCTATACTAAAAACACCCATTTCGGATTATCCGACTTTTTTGTGTATCCGACTCACCTTACCCCCCCCCCCCCGATTAGGTCGGATAATCGGGAGTCTACTGTAGTGACAAAAGGCATAGACTTCAAAGTTCAAATGAATAACAAATTTGTAAAAATCAAAACGAATCGCGAAATATCTTGAAACTTGCTCTTTTTGTCTAGGTACTTTAAAAGCGAGATAAAATCTCCAATGAAGTGAAAAACCCGATTGAAAACGGCTTTTTACTACTCAATAGGCATAATGCGACCAATAACCATCAGAAAAATCAAAAATGTATTTTTTTTAAATTTTGATTTTTTTGAAAATTTCAAAATTTTGAACCCTGGTTGCAAAGTGCTGGGTGAAGTCTGGGGCCCCAAATTTTTCCTACAGTCTTTTGAGATCCCACCACAACTTTTTAGCACCCCCTCGCCAAATTTCCAAAAAAAAGTCAAAGACGGCCCACCCTAGTACACACCTTCTAGAAAACCTCTCTTCCGAGTAAAGGTCATTGTCGCACACTTAGAAATGTTCAAAGACAGTTTGTTTACAATACTCAACTCTATAAACCTATCCAAATCTGCCTGCGAAGTTTCTGGATATCTTCTATATTTTGAATTTGTTTGTATATCTTTACATCATCTACAAAGAGCAGTATTTCTGAATTTCTTATCACAGATGGGAGGTCATTCACAAACAAGAGAAAGAAAAGGGGACCCAAATTTGAACCTTGGCTTGGGTGACACCGGATGGACAGGGGTATATCCGGGATTGATTTATATGGAAACGGCACCAACATTATGAAAATATCGAAACATTTAAAATGGTAGTGGGGACAGAGGCACCGGAGGGGTGTGGATGAGGGTAGCGTGAAATTTGACTTCATAATCGTGTTCGGGGTGCTTGATTCATACGAGAACGACACCAATATTATTATATAGCTCAACTTTTAATATAATACATAGTAAAAATTGAAGTGGGGGTAGAGGCACTGGAGGGGTGTGGTTGAGGGTAGCATAAAATTGGACGTCATATTCGAGTTCAGGGGGTTCTATTCATGTGGAAACGACACCTCGTTCACCAAAAACAATCATTTACACCAGAATCCATTTTTACCCCCTCTTTGAGTTTTTTCAATTTTTGACCACGACCCACCAACAATTTTTTTTTGAAAAAAATACATGTTTTTTATGTGTCAAAAACACACTTGTACCGAATCATGGTCATCGCTAAAACAGGCAAACAAAGCTAAAAAAAACACCATTTTGAGGGGAAAATATGGGGGGAGAGGGGTGAAAATTTTTGTGGAGATATCTCTTATGGGTGTTTACAACATACCAAAAAATTTAAAAAATCGGTTCACATGGGGCTGAGAAAAAAATTTCTATTGTAATTTCAGAAAAAGGAGGGTTTCTCAAAAACGGGGTGGGGGGTCTGGGGGTCTGAAACTTTCGTGACGGAAGCTGCTCAAGAGTAACCCAATTTGCTCAAAAAAGGTGGGGTTTTTTGAGATGTACCCTTATACATAACTCCAAACAACTTGCAATGTTGTTAGGATTTGGAGTTAGGCCATTTGCGTTTTTACAAGATCTAGATAGGGTACCCAACTCAAAGTGTTATTTTTGGTTGCAGGGGGGCCATACAGACCCTAAAAATGTACAAATCATCTTTTTTTTAGATGTACATACCTAATCTTATTACTCCCAAGGTGCGATATGGTCAGCACTACTTATGTCTCATTCACTCATTCAGCATCACATGTGGGCGGGGGATGGGCGTTTATATAATTGATTGTGCTTCGTTTGCACATGCTCCCCTAATGAAGTTGAATTGATTGGGGCTGGAGACACAGTATTATGTAAAATTGTCAAGTCAGTATGAAGGGTCCAAAATTATCTATTATGAAAATTTAACGGGAAGTCATATTTTAGATGCTGGATTACATAATGGATTCCGGTCGGTTTTTACGGGCTGCAATAACTCTCAAAGTTCACGAGGTGATGAAGTTACCGCATCCTGAACCTGAACCCAAAACGATGCACACTGCTCATGCTATGGCGTGGATTTCTGAACTGGTATTGCGCACATTTTCTGAAACAAAAAAGCAGTGAGCATAAAACTGTTTGAAAACGCTGATTGTGTGAATTGAGATGGTGTATATTTCAGGTACAGATACCAGCTATTATCGAGGATGACATAGCGGATAATTCTTCATTGAGAAGAGGTAAAGCGCCCTATCATGTGGGCAGATCTCTGGTACACTGCTTGGTAGTAAGCCGATGGTTAACTGCATCACCCCATTTGTTACTGAATGATTGGATGGGGGAATATCCATTCTTCAAATCGGCTTCAAAAGTATTAACTGAAGTAAGTACAATACTATAGATACCATAAATTTTGTATTGTACAGGAGTAAAATATCTTACATGACACCTCTGCTCCAACAACTATTGATATAGGAATGCTACCGCTTAAACAGGCCCGTTTCTGGAAGTTACATCCAGTGATGGCACTGATGGCAGCGTTCGCAAAAATGTTGAACGTGTTCGCGTTCACGTTTATTTAAAATGAACGCGTTCACGTTCGCGTTTATTTAAAACGAACGTCTTCGCGAACGCGAACGTGAACGCAATTTTCAAAAATTCAAAATCAAAACAAATGTGTTTTTTAAACTTTTCTTTTATACCAGACCGGTTTTTTTAATTCTTCAGGCAAATGGCAATTTATGTTGTTTTAAAATGTAAACATCGCGTATTTGCGTATCACCTTTATGTTGCAAATTTGATTTTTCAAGCTTCAAAATTTGCGTTCAATCAAAACGAACGCCGTTCGCGTTCTTTTGAAAAGAACGCATTCCGTTCGCGTTCACTGTTTACATCGACTATCCGAAACCCTAAGCGTTGACGTTCTGAGGCCCGTTAGCGGATCTGGGAACGTTTTTCAATTAAAACTGTATTTTTATGATGAACGCACCTTATCGTCATCGTTGGGGTTCCTTGTCCTTTACAGGACATTGGAAATCGCATTTTTGTGGTACCCTAACAGGGGTGAGGCGAACGCCTATATATTGCCAATTTGCCACTGCGATTATTCTAGGGAATCGATGTTATTTTGAGCTTTCATGTAGTAGTGTCCCGTTGCTTTCTACGCTATCTACAAAGTAGCTCATACATCACTAGCCGGGTTTTTACAACCCTGAGTTCCGTAATCACCGCTACCTATAGTTGCTCAACCAATTACAGCTTTTTGATACCGGCAACAGATTGCGTGCATTTCTGTTGCCTCTGCTGTTCTGGTGCTCGGAGCTTAACGTGTAATAGATGTTAAATGCACTACAATGTATACATTACACATTAACGCCTGCGTCTCTAGCGGGATTTGAACCCACAACCTCTTGTTCAGAAACCTGTGGCTCAGCCCACTACGCCACTGAGCATACCTTATCGTACCTACAGTATATACAGCTTATCTTACTTCACCCCACACAGAAAGAAACTTCATACTCGCGCCATTCCTCTACACATAGGGTTAAAAACTTCTTTTTTTTTCTTGGCTATATGTAAAGCTCTTTAATACTATAGTCTGTCTCATTTAACTTGACCTCTCAAAAATTTCCTACGTTGTCAAAATGTGCAATGTTTTGATGTTTACAACTGCATAATTTCGTTACATAATACAACAAAGTCAAGCATTGCCCATGAAAAATAATATTTACTGGCTTCCAAAAATGAAAATACTGTAAATGTAATGTTATCAGTACCTATTTTCACAATTAAAATTACATTTTTCATGTTATTTTCCATTATTATTATTAAAGATCGTGCTTATTACTTCAAATTATCTTCAAATAAGTAATGTTTCAAAGTTTCAATTCATTTTCATTAAAAAAAAAAAAATCAGCATGTTCATTTTGCTTTACTTTGCCGTATTTGCCACGTAAGGTGGGGTTGACTTTACTATTTGTTTTCTTTTGAAATTATTTGTGGCAACTGTGCGTTGTATTTACACAATGCGATAGAGTAGTGTGTAAGTATTGGTAATGGTCAAGTTAAATGAGACAGACTATAGTATGGAAATAGTTATGCTCTTAAGATAGTCAATAGTATATTACACATCAAGGGAGGTAAAATTCGGCTCGGGCGTTACACATGTGCTTTGAGGCATTCTTTATTAGCTCCCATGGTGTGTACGCGATTTTACATGACTGGGGCAGAGGAAAGTGGAGTTTATCGCCCGCGCAGCGGGTGGTAAAGAGCCACTTACCCCCCCCCCTGTTATGTAAAGCATTTTACGTATGTTTCACGTACTGCGCATGGCAGGTTGGTGGCGTCACGCGGTAGGGCAACCAATGGGGTGCAACGTTGTACAATGTGAACAGATTTGATGAGTGCACAGTACAAAAAACTTACATAAAATTCGTTGACTATCTTAAGAGCATAATCTATTTCCATACTTGTATTAAAGACCTTTAGCTATATGGTATAAAATGGTAACACTACATCCCAGTTGAAGACCGCGGCACGCTAAACATAAAAGGGATCAACTAAGATCAAACATTGAACTTTGAATACTCGAAAACGCTGATAGCAAGAGATTCGGGGAAAGAATCATTGTGAAGAGGATGAAATTTCGCACATTTTCGTGTATTAAAAATGTACCTATGTGTTCGATGAAAATTTTGAGTAATTGCAGGTTAGGCTTCAAAGACGTTGAATGTGAAATAAGTAATTTGTACCCACAGACATCAATTTATTTTTCTTCTTTTTTGATATTTTTCAACATAGGGAGGGATAAACAATTAAACATCTTTGAATATTCTTTGACCATCGCTAGCGACGGGTTGATTTGCTAGAAAGTATGCAGCCTTGGCGAACTCCTTTTTCAGGGTGAAACTTCCCGGATGTTGTCCTGTTGGCGCGGACATTAGCTGATCCCTTCTCGTAGAGTTGTTTGATTAGCCAAATGAGATGTTTCGGAGCACCCATCTCCAGCAGAATCCGCCATAATTTCTGCCACTGGACACAATCGAATGCTTTTTTATAATCCACAAAGCACAACACTGCAGGAACGTTGTACTCTCGAGCTTTTTCGATGAGCATTCTGATGTTGAGGATTTGCTCTCTGGTGCCTCTTCCTTTGGTGAATCCGGCCTGTTCTGGTGGGATTTCAGATTGCATGAGTGGATACAATCGATCATAGATGATCTTCAGGAGCACTTTGCTGGCATGTGAGATGAGCGATATGGTGCGATAATTTTCACAGTTCTCTGGTGATCCTTTTTTGTACAACGTGATGTAAGTTGACTGGGTCCAATCGTCTGGCCATTCTCCAGTTTGCCATACGTGATTGCAGATGAGATGGATTCTTTTGGTGACTTCGGTGCTGCCAGTTTTGAAGACTTCAGCTGGGATGTTGTCAGGGCCAGGAGCTTTGTTGTTCTTCAGGTACTCCATGGCTTTGACGACCTCTCGCTTCTGTTCAACATCTACGGAGAGTACATTATCCGGGAAGCGCTGCAGAAGATCATAGAAGACTCGGATGGAGCCGATGAATGGCCCGGAGGTGTCCTGATAGGTGGCCGACGGATCACCAACCTCCGGTATGCTGATGACACCACTTTGGTGGCCTCAAGTATCAAGTTCATGTCAGTGCTGCTCAAGTGCCTGGAGGAAGTCAGCGCAAAATATGGCCTACTCATCAACACGACAAAAACAAAGATGATGGTGATTGACAGACTGGCCAACAACTTGCCAGAGATCCAGGACGTTGGCGGAATCGAAGTCGTCAAGAGATTCTCCTACCTTGGATCTGTTATTGAGAACACAGGCGGATGCGAAGCTGAAATCCGGCACCATTGTCAACTCACTAAAACTGCGATGACTCGTTTGAAGCGAATATGGAGCGATTCGGCGATCAGCAAGAGCCTTAAAATTCGACTCGTCAACGCGCTGGTCTTCTCTGTCTTCCTGTACGCGTCGGAGACTTGGACCATCGACGCGATGGAAATGTGGTGCTGGAAGCGGCTGCTCAGAGTTCCTTGGACAGCCAAGAGAACGAACGCCTCAATACTCCGAGAAATTGGTGTGACCAAACGACTGTCTGCAGTGGTTCTTGGTCGGATACTTAAGTACTTCGGGCGGCTGATGAGAGCGGATGCCAAGCAGGCGATTTTTGTGCAAGGCAGAGTCAAAGGAGCGAGAGCCAGAGGACGATCTTCGACCCGATGGACTGACTCTATTCGCAAAGCGACTGGCTGCAGCTTTGCCGAATGCGTGAGAAGCGCGCAAGATAAGGAGCAATGGCGCACGATTACCCGCAGGATTACGTAATTTTGGAATGGTCACGATACCCCCGCGTGGGGTGATACGATTAAATGATGATAGGTAAGTATATTAAAAGAATCATGAAAAAATGTTGTTCCAGTCGGCGAGCCTCTCCCACTGGACCGATTTTGCTCATTTTTGTTTTACAATGTTCCTTATGACGTGTAGATAAGCCATCAAACATTTAGAATTCAAAAATTTGAACCCAAAAAATTAAAAATGCATCATTTTGGACAATTGTAACTTTAAGCTTTCATTTGACAGCCGAATATTTCTCATTTGCTAGGCATTTTTCTTATTATCAAAATTCAAAATACAACAAAACATCCAGCTTATTCGGACATATAGAATAGGTATGGAGCGCTAGTGTGCATGCTGTTAAGTAGGTAAGGAAAAGGTGAACAACAAACGTCGGCCACTAATCACAAAATTTTTCTAAATTTTCCGTTCCTTCTCCAGGAGGGCAGAGGGGATGGCGCAGGGTTTGTTGTTCACCTTTTCGCACTTTTTCAATTTTGCCACCAGCGCTCAGCCACTCCGCGCGCTACGTCTGAATACTTTGCAGCTATTTCTCCTTCTAACTATTCATTTTGTTTGAAAATTCATGATTTATTTTTTGAAGAAGTGAGGAAATCTGAATAAAATGAAACAAAGGAAAAATATAGCAATTGAGAATAAGAGTATATACTTCTAAGTACATAAATAAATTGAGAAAGTAAGTAAACCAGAAAAAAAAACAGAAAGAATTGAAGAAAATTAATATGCATATTAGTTTTTTTCAATTCTTTCTGTTTTTGAAAACAAAAATAAGAAGTAAGGTAAAAGTTATGAAACAAAGAATGAAAAGTAATGGAAAATAAATGCGTAAGGAATAAAAGAAAAGAAACAAATGAATAAATCGAACAAAATCCAGATTGAAACTGCATCAATCTTGAAAAAATGGAATGAAAACGAAAGAAATCAGATCAAATCAAAACCAAAACCAGGAAACAATTGTAAGAAAAGAAAATGTAAAAACAAAAACATAGTTAACTTTCTATAAACAAACTCAATCGTTGAAAAACAAAAAAATAAATGAAGGAAATTGAAATACTTGAAAATTAAAATAAAAGCCGAGAAAAAATAATGCCCCCCCCCAAAAAAAAGAAAAAAATGTATTGAAGTGAGAAAAAACAAAATGGTTGAGAAGGAATAAAAATGAATTCATGATGAATAAATGAAAAAATGATGAAAGTAAAAACAATTGGGGAAGAAAATTGAAAGATATCAAAACAAAAAAAAAACTAAAATTGAATGAAAAACGGACATCAAGAAAAAATGCAAAAATAAAACTGAAGACACCAAATTGAAAGTAAAACATAAAAAAAAAGAAAAAATTATAATAATAAATGTGAATTTAGGTAAACAAAGAAAATTGAACGACATCTGAACAAAGAAAAACTGAAATTGAATCAAAAACTGAAAACTAAAAATGGAAACCTTGAGATGAAGGATTTTTTGGAGAAAACCATTGCCAGTTCATCAACAATTTTGAACTTTCAGGGGAAATATTTTCAACTTTTTTGAGAGGGAGGGGTGCGAGCTGGGGTTGGGGCTGCGGAGCAGCCCAGGGGGCGGACACCCTAGTTTGGATTAAAATCCAATTCAGATCCAGATAGGTGAAACTGAAAAGAAAGGAATAGGGACAATTGATTCTGTTGTGGTTTCATTTTTACTTACAATTAGCATTTTATTTCATTTTATGTTATACAACACAATTTGTAAAAAAATAAGTCGAACATTTTATCCGGACCCTCCGGGCATGGTATGAACCAAGTACAGACGACAGTTTTCGGACTTGGTCTGTAACATACATATACATAGATTAATACTTTAGGGACAAATAAAAATACTGCATCTTAAAATTTAAATTGGATACCTAGGTACATAGGTATGTACTCTTTTTGATAGTTTTTGAGAATCGGATGTAAAAAAATCAATATAGGTATTCATTATCAGTAGTTGTCGATGAGGTGAAGGGTGAGGGGAACTACAAAAATAATGCGTTGTACATAATTATATTGTTGGAGTAGATCTCAGATTCCCCGTCCTTAACAGCTAGTTTCATTTTTTCCATAGGCTGGGTGCTTCCTTTAGCACTTTGAAACACTGTCGTCGTCGTCGTCGTCGTGGTTCCATATCCTTTACAGGACATTGGAAATCGCATTTTAGTGGTACCCTAACAGGGTGAGGCGAATGCCTATGCCACAGTGATTATCCTGGGGAATCGATCGATGTTTCTTTGAGCTTTCACATAGTAGTTTTCCGTTGCTTTCTACGCTATCTACAAAGTAGCTCATACATCACTAGCTGGGTTTTTACAACCCAGAGTTCAGTAATCACTGCTACCTATAGGTGCACCATCGACCTTGCAGCTTATTCAGTTCGCTTTATGTTTAAACGCTTGCGTCTCTGGCAGGATTCGAACCCAGGTTTTCTTGTTCAGAAAACCGCGTCTCATCCCACTACGCCACCAAGCGTGATACACTGTATTTTCACCAAATTTTCCATTAATTTGTTGGGTCTGTCGCGTTTTTTGCAAGTAGATATTTTTGTGAATAAATTGTCTGTTTTTGTTGAAAAGTAGGTAAAGTTGGTTTGTTTTGTTATGGAAAGAAAACAACCAAAAAGGTACTGTCAACTGACCTAATTTCGGACACATTTTTGGCGTTTTTCTAAAATGTCTTCAAAGTAAGTAAGAAATTCAATGGAATGTTCATCATTATATTCTCATACCTACTTGTTTGAGTATCAAATTTGTAAGTTTTGAATAATTTTGTTCATTTTTCGCAAATTTGAAAATTTGCTAAATAAGCTTTGCTAAGCACCCAAATTTCTGACATTTTCTGTTTTTTCCAAATATGTAAGAGGGAGGAAATTATGAGATGTAGTAAAATTATTTTCTCTAAAAAACACTATCCCGCAGATGGAAACTTTGTTGAAAATGTTTAAAACCAGGAAAAAAATGAATTTTCAATAAAATTTTCGAATTCCTGAATTAGGTTTTTCTGTAGGCATACTTCGGTATTTATTGATGAATATGTTAGTGACATTGAATATTTCTTATCAATCAAAGAAAATTAATTAAAAAAATAAAATTATGGTTTAAAATGTTTCGTTAATTCATTACTTTGTTGAAATTAAGATTAAAGTAGGCACAGATTATGATAATTTAGGGCAATGTTCATAGTTGACAAAATGTTGAGCCAAGTTATGTAGATGACTTTTTTCTCGTGACTTTAATGTATGACATTTAGAAAAATTGCGTCCGAATTGACCGAAAATTAGCGAAGAGGCCGCTTGACATCAGGGGTTCCCGTAATTTGATCAAAAACCGGCACAAAAGCTGTAACTTTGCAGCACAAAAAACCCAAACCCAACACAAAACCTCAGTTTTTACAAATTTTGGCCCAAAGCCTGACCCTGGCCCTAAACTCAATTGAGATAACAGCCCTGATGAAGTGATCTCAATAGTTGAAGGTTTGGATAGGTTAAGAAGTACAGGGTGCCCAGAAATATCGTGAACCCCTAAAAATGTTTTCTGCTAAATGTTTTGGTTGATCACAGTGAATGATAATAATGATAGCGTATGATTGGTTGTTAGACTGAGTTGATAACATTCCACCAATCATATGCATCTATTTCGCATTGCCAACCAGGGGTGGACTGGCCATAAGAGCTACCGGGGAAATCCCGGTAGGCCCCGGTAAGAAAGTGGGCCCTTTTGGTGAAAAAGGGGCCCCTTTGGTCATAAATTTTTGATAAAATTCAAAATTATGCAACTTTTTTTGGTAATAATTGAGAGTTTGGGGCCCCGTGTCGAAAAGACAACGGAAAATGGGCCCTTCATAAACAAATATGCCTCAATTTCTATCATTTCCCGGTAGGCCAATCCGCCCCTGTTGCCAACCTATATTTTTAATAAAAACTTTCTTAGGGGTTCATTCATGATACATATTTCTGGGCACCCTGAATGTAAGTGATTGGGTAGGTTAGGTAATTACCTACTGGATAAAGTTACAAATCACTTCAAGAATACTGTTTGGTTCTTACAGTGTAGTCTAATTTCAAGCAATTTGCAACTAATTGAATCAGCAGTACATGAATCGGAGCTTATCAATCTTCTCAGAAGTAAAAATATACCGTGGGAATATTATAAACACTACTCTACCTATAATAGTTATTACTGCACCGTACTTCCATTTCGACTTGCAGCTTACGCGGTGAGTCATTTGTACCTATTTTGTAGTTTAAGAAATGTGGCGATATGATTTCACTGCATAGTTAACTCAAGTTCTGATTTTAGGCCAGAAGATCTGAATTACCTTTTAACGATGAGATACACGACATCTTGAAAGATATAGCTCAGCTCTTAAAACTTTATGTTAGTTGACTTGAAGATTTGTCTACTTAGTTGCAACATGGGAATGATATTTTTTCCGAAGCAAACAAGGCTAAAGGAACTTACAGGGTTATTGGTATATTTTTCAGAACGATGGTGTCGCATTGGCTATTGGCGGTGCAGCCCCACCTGGTAAAGATTTGGATGAAGACATAAAAGAGAAGAAATTCACTTTTACATTAACGTACTTGATGAATACTGCGACGGATGAAGATAAAGATTTCATAGTGGTATGTGCAGCTTATTTTATTGCATTGGTTTCGCTATCCCTTATACATAATATGTTTTTGAGGTCTCGTTGAGAAGCTACATATTTCACAAGACTTCTTCATTTTGTGGCCTAAACATTTTTATGTTTCTTGGGAGATAATCTACTACATTATCTCCCGCTCGCTAATCGCTCGGCGGACAAATTAGCGATTCTCTCCCTAAAAAACGTAAAATATTTTATGGAACTGGGGAGATAATGTGATTTTCAACCATTTTGAGTTACTTCCATCGCTTCGCTCGGGAAATAACCCTCAAAATTCGTTGAAGAACACATTATCTCCCTAGTTGCATAATATACTATTCCTGCAAAAATTCAACAAGATCAACAATTTTTCTTCTGAACTGCCGTTTCTCTCCTCTAAATTTAGGTAATTAAAGATCAGAGGTTTGTTCCATTCGTCATTTCTTATAGAGGACTATCCACATTAAAAAAATCAATAAGTACCTACAAATATTATTCAAAAAAATTTCAATCTCTGCAGAAACCTCAGCAATGCAACAAGGAATGACCGAATGACCCTGAAGAAAATGAAATACATACCTGGGTAATTTTTAAAAAGTGGTACATTTTGTGTCCACAGCAAATTTCTCAATGGTTTTAGCATGGTTTTTTTTTGGTCCATACAAGCATCACCTCCCTCACATTTTACATTTGATATTGAACTGTTCAGCTCCCCCCTTTCATTGGTGTACATTCGATTTTATCCCCAAATGTCCTTCGACTTGCCTGTCTCACACCATGTTTTTGAAAATAAATGTTATAACGTGTTAAGAAACCATTTTTTTTTTTTTTTTTTTTTTTTGGAAAAATTGACACATTCTCATCATCATAGAACGCTAAGGTATATTATTGTGCAAATTGCAATCTCAATACGTCCATAGAAAGCTCACATTTCACATTTGAAAACTGTCTCACAGTTTTTGCACCAATTTTAGAGCAATTTTAAATTATTTTTGCTGACTTCCCAATTCAACATTTTTTTTCTGGTGAGTGGCTGCACTGGTTCACTGTTCTCATAGAAATGTTACCCCGCGCCGTTTTTTTAAAAACCTATGTAACAGCTCGTTCTGATCATATGTAATTAGTCTGTGAAGTTTTGATGCGTGGAAAAAAATGTGTCCTCGGCTAGCGTTTTTATTTACCCTGATGAACCCGCCAAAAACGATAATTGAGAAAGGGAAGTTATTCTACATGATAAGTACACAATCATTTATTACGTGTTGAAAATCAAATAATGTCCAGTAAGTAAGGCCAGAAATGAAAAAACATTGAGATTGTCCTTCGGCTTGTCCAGCGAATCATACCCAGTTGATTTCGAAAGTAGATAAAAAGGTGAAAGACATTGAAGATAAGGGCTGCTCGAAGTGTAGTCAGATTGCAAAGGAGCGTGATGAGTTAAAGGGCAGAGTAGAGGTTCTGGAGAGAGATAGCTGGAGTGGTTGGATTGAAATGGAGGGATTGCAGAACTATACGAGGGACGGATAATGTTGTGGTCACAGGAATTCCTGTCTTAGATCAGGAAGATCCCTACCTGATTGCGATCAAGACGGCAGAGCTAGCTGGGATGAAAATTACTGCTCATGATATCGTTGATTGCCAACATCTACCCTCCAGAGCTAAAGATCCGGCCCACCCTCCATCATTCATCGTAGAATGCTCAAAAGCTACAGGAATACAAAACTGACAGCTGATAAATTCGGAGGTGATAAAAACGTCAAGATATACGCAAACGAACATCTCGCACCATTCACATCAAAGTTGTTCAGACAGGCACGTACACTCAAGCCTATGTACGGGATCATGAGATGTGTAAATGGCATTGTATATGTACAGAAGAATAGACAGTCACAGAAAATACGTATTCAGTCTAAGGTGCAGATCGGAAAGCTCAAGATCGCCTATACCTCTCCAAACAGGGAGAATTAGATTTTGACGTCTTCTAAATCTTCCAAATTTTCATTTTCATTATGTGCTGATAGTTTTAATACTCATTTACATTTTCTTATTTTATTTTATTTTATTTTACTATATTTTATCGGTGTTTTGCTATTACTAACATATTAAGTGAATGTTGGGGAAAATATTGTCCTTGAATGCAAGCTCTCTAAGTAGGAATTATGATAAATTGAGGCTGTTTTTAGATGACTGTGTAGAATGCATAAGAGCTGCAGAACACCAACAACTCACTCGTTCCAGCCCTAGGGAAGCGCAAGAGCTTCAGAGTGAGTAGGCGAATACCAGCGCCTAAAAACTGGCAAATTCGGCTAAGGGAGTAAACCCCAACAGAAAATCATGGTGGAAGGCAACGGGAAACCAACACCATTATATTTCCCTAGAATTATATGGACATCAATTTAGCAACGGCCCTAAGTCTCCGTCAGGCTGATCCTCATCCGCCAAGGCAGCCGGATAGGGTGCTAAGAATACGCGGAGTTAAAACAAGGCGGAACAACATCAACGTCGCAACCTGGAATGTACGAACTTTGTATAAAATTGGACAACTTGCTAGTGTAATTAAAGAAGCCAGGAGATTGCAAATCGACGTATTAGGAGTAAGTGAGACCCGATGGACTGGAAATGGTAGATACCGGGTAGATGAAAATTATGAAATGATCTTCGCTGGGAAAGACACACACGAACAAGGTGTGGGTATATTAATACATACCAGAATCAGCGATAAAATCAGTGCCATAATTCCAAAATCAGAGAGGATACTACTCGTGAGATTGGAGGTCAAGCCAAAACCAATGGTGATAATTCAAGTCTAAAGAAATTAAATCACGGATTGGAATGGCAAAGACCGCTTTCAACAACCTTGCCAATGTGCTGGGAAATCGAACGATGAGTATTGATCTGAGGAAGAGAATTATGCGATGCTACGTATGGACCGTTCTGAAGTATTCCTGCGAAACATGGACCATGAGTGCAGAATGCGAGAAGAAAGTATCCGCTTTTGAGATGTGGTGCTATCGAAGGCTACTACGGATCTCATGGAAGGACTTCATTACCAACAAGGAAGTACTAGCAAGAATAGGAGAGGAGCGGAAAGTCGTAGTTGAAGACATCAAAAACAGAAAGCTAAAGTATTTAGCTCATAAAATACGAGAAAACGGTATTTTCATGCTAGCGGTACAAGGGAAAATCCAAGGAAGATTGACGAGAGGGAGGAAACGATCGGAACTGTTAACAACAAACTCACCGGCCAACTCCCCCTGCAAGACCCTGAAAGAAACAATTAGATACGCTTAAAATTAAGTCGATTGAGGATGATCTTACCATTTTTGGTGTGTCAAAAATCCAATTTGTAAGTGATATGGCTCAGGCAATTGGTTCTTCATCCGAATTGGCAATTATAACAGGAGATATGAATATTGATGTTAGTACCGATACTGCAGAAAATTCTTTGTATTTGAATATGTTGGCCTCTGAGAGATTCATGTGTCATGTTAGGGAGCCCACAAGAGTCACAGCTGACACTAGCACCTGCATTGACCATATTGTATTTTCTAGGGGATTGGATTGTAATGAAGGGGTAGGCTTACTTGCAAAATTATGAAGACAGATGTGTCAGACCATTATTCTCTTGAGATTGAACTTGCTCATACTCAGCCCCCAGACAGCAAAGTGTCATCAGAGTTATGTAATCTTGAGATTACAGATTGGAAAGCACTGACACTCAAAATGAGACATGTTACTAGGGGAGACGTTTTTAGGGCTACGGATGTGGATGAGGCGTGTGATTTGTTTCTGGATGAGCTCAAGTCGAGAATGGCATCCTGCACCAAGTCAGTTACTTATAAAAAAAAAAAAAAAAAACATTTAAAAAAAGAAGACCACATACTTCTGCTTATTTGGCCTACTTATCCGAGGAAAAATCAAAGTTATATAAAAAAAATCCCACAAATTTAGAAATTACTCACAATCAGGAGTATTTGGTCTACCATTCTGGAGTTTTGGAAAAATGTAAAAATGACCCAAGGAAGTACTGGCAACATATGTATAGATTTGATCAGGGGGAAGCAGAAAGATAAACTGACTAAAATTAGAATAAATCAGGAGGAGGTTATGGTTGAGGGAAATGAAATTTAAAAAAAGGGGGTTTTGAAAAAGAACACGCTAAGAAGACTTGTCATGTCATCATCCAAAAAAAAAAACTTCCAAAAAATCTTTACAATTAGACAACTAGGTATTGAAAAAAATGATCCAAAAAAAAAATGACCCAAAACAAAAAATTACTGATATCTACTTTGCAGGGAGTTGGAGAATGATTAGTTGGTACATACTTACCTAAACTATGTAAGTACCTATTTCAGATTAGGCTGGCTGCCATATAAGCAACTGAATAGTTTATATCATTTTACAATATGAATATTGCATCGAATTTTCATTGCAAAATGAACAAAAATTTCCCAACTTCCGCCCATTTCTTCAGACAAATAGATATATTTCCATTTCCAACATTCATGAAGTATCCATGATCAAAGATTAGTCATCATTAGAAAGTGAACGTAAGTTGGGAAATTTTTGTTCATTTTGCAATGAAAATTCGATGCAATAATACCTATCAAATTTGGCCTTTTTTTTTTTTTTGAGAATTACCCACCTATTCAATACAGTTCCTATACATTCAAGGATGGAAACTGAAATTCTAAGACTTCATGAGTTAAGACCTCAAAAATATAAAAACTGTATCCTGATCATACACATATATGTCTATCAGTGCAAAGGGAAACTTACAGAATTTTTTCATTTTCAGAATAACTATGGTGATGTTGAGACAACGCGCAAACTGATGGAAAAATATAAGATTGCAGAAGGATTTGAGCAGTACAGAAATGACTTATCAAAATCAATCAATACAAAAATTGAACGCGTCTCAAACGAACATAAACTTCAAGATGGCTTAATAGCGGTTCACGATACTGTAAACCAATTTCTTTCAAGGAAGGTGTCAAAAATTAAAGTGGATTTCTGAGTAAACGAATCATTAAATTTTAGTCAAGTTGCAATAACAATAGTACCTAGTGCATTTACCCAAAGATGAATAACTGACGTACCTTTGTTAGGGGTGAAAAAAAATCGCTAATATATTACTTACTGCACATTTGGGTATTTTTTTTGCCATAAGTTGATATGAAATAGGTATAATGATAACTCGACAAATCAGAGTGCTTGCAACAAATCTCAATCATTAAAAAACATAGGGTAAATGATCCAGGCGAATACCGTTCATGAGGATTATTTTTCCAAAATGAATAAATGAGACTCCTCTGTATAAGTAGGTGTTACAGGTGATCGAGTGAAATAAAATATACCTACCTACGTGTTTATTCGGACCATCACGTTCCCCAGAGCGCGCAAGCGTCGATTTTTGGCGGTGGAAAAAGTCTGGAGAACATCTAAAAAACATACAATTGAGTGGAGCGCTACTCGTATATTACACTCGACCTGTTTAACGAGTTTATTCACATTTGAGCCGATTTTGAGAATGACACCTCAAAAGTGGCTTTTTCACCAGCTTTTTTCAATATTAAAAAATCCAAAAAAACAAAAGATCACCGTTTGTGAGGATATTTTTGAAATTTGCGCAAAAAATCGCAGTATTTTGTCATGAAATAACCCCACGAGGGCGAATTTCGCCATTTCCAGCCTTTCTGGGGCCTCCCTTCAATTTTTGGACATTTTTATTATGAAAAAATCTGGTCAAAAAACCACATCTCGAGGTGTCCCCTCCAGAATCGTCTCAAATGTGGATGAACTCGTTAAACAGGTCGAGTGTAATATACTACTCGATTTTTAACTGCCCAACTTCATATTCACGCCTTCTGGAGCAAATTCAAAATTCTGGAGAAACTGAAAAATCGTGCTGGAGGCTCCAGAATGACTGGAAATTATAAAATTTTGATTTGAGGGGTTAGTTACGGACATAATACAGCGATTCGCGCAAATTTCAAAAATTTCCTCACAAACTGTTATCTTTTGATTTTTTGAAGTTTTTAATTTTGAAAAAATCTGGTCAAAAAACCACTCTTGAGGTGTCACTCCCAAAATCGGCTCAAATGTTGATAAACTCGTTAAACAGGTCGAGTATATTACACAACTCGATTTTTAGCTGCCCAACTGCATATTCACACCTTCTGGAGCAAATTCAAAATTCTGGAGAAATTGGAAAATCGCGCTGGAGGCTCCAGAATGGCTGAAAATTATGAAATTTGGATTTGGGTAATCTTCTTCTATAAGTATATTAAAATTATGACCGGATTCTTTTGACTCTGAGATCTCAGGAACGGCTGAACCAATTTTGCTGGGTGATGTCTCAAAAAAAAGCTTTTGACCCGTAGATGTGCAGGTTTTAATTAAAAGTTCAAAAAGTTGCGCCGTAAAGCTCAAAAAAGCTCAATAATTGATTTTAGCCTATACGTAGTACATTCAATGTATGCACAGTAGTACGTATATTATACCTTGAAAGAGCATTAAAAGAAGTCAAATGTTTAAGAAAAAAGTTCACAAAAAAGTTGCGCATTAAGCTCAAAAAAGCTCAATAATTGATGTTAACTCTATACTCAAAGCCTTCAACGTATATAAAGAAGTACGTACTATATTATATAGGTACTTTGAAAGAGCATTACAAAAAGACAAATATTGAAGAAAAAAAGTTTCAAAATGTTCCAGGTCAAAGCTAAGTGAATGCTTGAAAGTTTTGAATTATGACCTGATTCTTTTGTCTGTGAGATCTTAGCAACTGCTGAACCAATTTTGATAAATGACATATCGAGAAAGGCTTTGAAGTGTAGATGTGCAGGTTTATGTTGAAAGTTCAAACAGTTACACTATAAGCTCAAAAAAGCTTAATAATTGATTATGCCATATTTGGTGGGTACACAAAAGTACCTACATTGTATGTACCTCAAAAAGTCTCCGTGGAAAAAAAACATATGACAAAAAAAACTTTCAAAAGTTGAAAGTTGTGGTCATGCAGTATTTGATCTTATTTGATGTGTAAAAAAAATATACAGATTGTACCTTGAAAGAGCACAGTGAAAAAACCATTCTAGACTGTAAAAAGCTTTTAAAAATTGTCGGCAAAAGTTCAGCGAAAGTTTAAAAGTTCATTATGAGTCGGTTTTTTGTCACAGCAAGATCTCTGCAACAGCTGAACCGATTTTGATAAACAGCCGCTTGATAGAAAGGTTTTGAAAAGTACATAGATATGCAGGTTTATGTTGAAAGTTCAACAATTTTCACCATGAGCTAAAAAAAGCTTGAAAACCATTTACTAAATTTTGAAATGTGAAACGAAGTTATGACAAAAAGTTGATTTTATAATAAAAAAACATTCAGGGTGCATCGTCAACATTGAGCTTTCGCTTAGTTTTTTTTCAGAAATTTTCAAAAGTTGATGGTAAAAGTTGAGTGAAACCTCAAAATTTCTTGACATGAGATATTTGACCAGATCAAGTCATATACATATATGCAAGGTTGAAAGTTTTCACCAATTTATGCAGAGGGTGCAGCAGATTGAGTCATTTGAGTCGAGACTTTGATAATCTTAGCGAACAGAAAAAAAAACTACTGACATTTTTGGTAATTTCTGATAAAAAATGAGTTTTTTAAAACTAAAAAACAAAACATTTTTGTAAATTTAAAAGAAACAAGATTGCTGATTTGGTAAAAAAAAAAAGAAACTCTCAATTTTAGCAAAAAGTAGCAAGTTTGGTAGTTATCGACAAAAAAAATTATATATGTAGTTTACATTTTTTGCAAATATTTTTGTTGCTTTTAGGTAAAACTATAGGGTAAAAAACAAGTTTTTTTTTTTGTTATTTTTGGTAAGAGTTTGCAATGTTGCCAAAAAGTTCGGTATCATTTTTTTAGACTTTTTAAGAAATGAAACCAGGACTTTTCGCCAATTGTTGGAAAGAGTGATAATACTTTTTCGCAACTTTTATTGAAAAACTGGACATTGTTTTGATTTTTGATGAGAGTGAATGAGTGTTTTTAGAATACATTTGGGAAGAAAGCGACGCTTTGGAGTAAATTTTGGACTCTTGGTGATAAAAGTTGAAATTAAGTACATATTGGAATTTTTTGCGATAAAACAATATTTTTTTCTGTTAATTTTAAAAAAAGCCTCATCAAGAATTACAATGTTAGCCAAGAGCGGAACTTTTTGAGAATAAGATATAAACAAAGAAAGACCCTTTCAAAACTTTTCAATAATTATGTATTGTAAAAAAAGTAGAACTTTTTAGTACGGTAATTATCAATTAACCGTTTCTGGCAAAACAGGTAGATTTTTGAACAATTTTTTGGAAAAAAGGTAGGCCGCAGATTTTTTACAAATTTCATTAAAAGCAAAATTTTTTATCAATTTTTACCAAAAAGCAAAATTTTGATCTGTACTTAAGGGGATATTCTCAATACATGGTAGTATATCTGTCCGCCTGCCAAACTTCAAACACATAATTCAAAGCCATTTGTGCATGGAATAGCTTCAAATTGGGTATAATACGTTTTTCAAAACATTTTGAACAATCCTGTGCATGCATTTGTCGATACGTTGAGTAGTTTTCGAAAAAATACGATTTAATGAAATGTTGGACTTTTTGAGAAAAAATCCAACGTTTCTTAAAACTGTATTTATTGAAAAACTATTCAACATATTGACAAATGCATGCACAAGATTGTTCAAAATGTCTTGAAAAACATGTATTTCAAATTTGAGCCCATTCCATGCATCAGCGGCTCTAAATTATAACATTAAACTTTGTCCCATAAGACCAATGTAAAATAAGGCATTTTGGTTATACTACTACTATGTATTGAGAATATCCCCTTAATAGGAAAAAAACAAGGCTTTTTGACGATAATTGTCAAAAAAATTATACCTTTTTGCAATTCTTTCTGAAAAAGCGAAGCTCATTTTTTTGAATTTTCCAATAACTAACAGTGAACAAATCGTGATCATTCTATATATTAGCTAATGAATTTTTAAAATGTACATTTAGGTTTTGAAGAATCGCGCAGTATGCGCGATTAACGGGTTGGCTAGTTAATATTAGTTTTGGGACTTATTTTGACCATTTTTATTGATCAAGTACGTACTTTTTTTTAACCCTTAAAGACCCAGGCTAATCCTGAGATGTTGTGTGAAAATGCTTTCAATTTCCTGAATTAGATCATCACAAGCATCACTTTAACCCACAGTTTGCTCCCCAGCCCCTTAAAGCCGTCTCGTAAAAGCCGTACCAATTTATTTAATTTTCCTTGAAAACCGAGAAAGCAAAAACCCCAATGAGGTCAATCATGGAATTGAATGATATAGTATCATTATGTGTACTGAATGAGTGAAAGCATATCCCCAAAGAACATCCCACCCCTTTTTGGGGGGCAAATTTTCAAAAAAGTTGGGATAAAAAAATTGGACCCATGCTCCATTTTTGGATAAACATATTGATGGTAGACCCTTCACAAAATGAAATCATGAAAGGTGTGAAAATGGTGGACCAGAGCGATTTTTTGAAAATTTTATTCGCTTGTCTCGATAAAAACCCGAAAAAACAGAGCATGAATACGCAAAGTACATAATATGGGAAATATTATCAAGTAGGCTTGAAATGACAGAAACAAGAATTGAAAGGAACACAGATGCTTTTAACAGCACATAAGTTCAGATAATCTACAATCCACCCATCAAATCTGTTTATCACTCCATGGATATTCTTTCTCGATATTTGTCACCAAATAGTTACATCCTACAAAGGTTAGCAGTACAATTGTTTTTCTGCAGAAATATCGAAATAGGTTTATCAACCACTTTGAAAAGCTTTACACAGTCAAATTGCAGCACTCCCTGGCATTTCATAATGTTCAAGCATTCATGAAGAAGTCACTATCCCTTCCCGATCATAGATAATGTAGTTCTACATCATGAAAATTGCACGAGCACAAGTCGTCGTTTACAATCATGAGATTGTGTCTAGCTTATGACTACAGGATTGGCGAGTCCGCTACCAAAGTACGCGCTCTACAGGTCGTGGTTGCAGACTGTTGGTTATGGGATATGATAAAATAAACATTATGATAACAATGGGTTAATGAATTAGAAATCACTTCAATTATTAATATTTGCGGTTGTGTTGTATTTAATTTTACCTTTAACGCTGAAAATGGACGATCACATTGGTTGTGCAACATTATCTGAAGAGAAAGCTGCAAAGAAGCGCAGTAAATCGAATGTACAATGTTCTGTTTTTGGTTGTCAAGGCCGGTAAGTTGTGATAGAAACCAAATTTTAACATTGTTAATTACGTAGTAAGTTGTTAGCTTTTTCATTTAGGTCCAATGTTGGCTTATATAAATTACCCGATGCTGTGAAAGACCCTATTCGTAGAAATAAATGGATTATTGCTTTGAGAATGGGAAAAGTTAAGAAGTACGTGAACGTTTGTGGTAAACACTTCGTAGAGGAAGATTTCAAGCCACGTAAGTTTATCATTGATTAAAACGTAATTTTGATGAATAGATAATAGCAGTGCATTGAATACTTTACACGTATGTTTCAGAATCAGACAGAGCCAAAGGCAAAATCAAGCGTTTGAAAGAAACTGCGATACCTTCTCGAAACTTACCTAAATCAGCTGTGCAGAAAAGTCCATCGAATGCTAAGAAAGCTTCAATTAAGAATCGGAGTGTTCTAGCTAGTAAACGATCGTTATTACTTGAGAGCTTGTTAGTTTATACTTGATCATTTTTTCACTGTCGTGATTTCAGATATTTAAACTTGTGATTTGCACTTTAATAAACTTTTTCTGCAACAGGTTTCATAAACATGTCCCCGAAGCACTCAGTAATGATTCTACAACGTCAATTTCACCGAATAATATTGCATCTCAAGAAGATGATTCTGCTGCAGCCGCCAATAGTGATGCTGATAAATCAGACGAAAATTTGGAAAATACAGGCCGCTTGTTGAAGGATGCGTCTCTGCAAGTGAATACTCTCATAGGCAACTATGGAGTGAAATTTATTGATATCGTAAGTAATGATGAAGCAATACTGACTTGCACCGGAATACCATCGTTTGAAAAATTTGAACAAATTTGTGCTGCTGTTGAACTGTTTTGTCATGATTTAAACTTGACTTATGGCCAGCGAAGTTACAAATTGTGTATTCGTGAACGAGTATTACTTACGCTATAATGAAGCTGAAAACAAATATTCGTATGTCTGTTCTGAGAGTTTTTTTCAATATCACTAAATCGTATGCAATGGAAGTTTTTATGGCCACTATCACCATATTGTATGAAATTTTGAAGGATTATATTTCTTGGCCAGACAGAAACAATATCAGAGAAAATTTACCTCTAGTTTTTCGTCAACATTTCCCAAATACTAGAGTGATATTAGATTGTACTGAAGTTAAAATTCAAAAATTTCAGTGTTTGATTTGCCGAACTAGGACATACTCCCACTATAAATCTGCCCATACTATTAAGATATTGATTGGAATTGCCCCTAGCGGGCTCATAACATACGTCAGTCCAGTTTTTGGTGGGCGAACTTCGGATAAATTTATATTTAATTATGATAATGTAATTAGCAAATGTGAGGTGGGAGACGCAATAATGGTGGATAAGGGTTTTTTGATCAATGACGAATGTGTACTGGCTGGAATTGAATTAATACAACCACCCTTCGTTGGAAAACAAGGAAAATTGAGTGCAGAAGATTGTATCAAAAACAATTTGATTGCAAAAGCTCGGGTACATGTTGAGCGAATTATGCAGAGAATAAAAATTTTCGATTTTTTGAGACATGATATGCACCTATCTTATTTGGAGTGTATTGATAAAATAGTTACTGTGATATGTGCGTTGGTAAATCTCTCGAATCCGATTCTTAGTGATATTCGTTTCTGATATCTTGATAAAATTGAACTTTTTATAAAATATTTATACCTGGTGTACTCCATTACTAACAGTAAGATAATATTACATGTGAATATATTTATTTATATAATTTCTGTTAGTATGGTGTGCTTCAGAAATAATAATTATTTCTTCTGAAATCATGTTTTATTATTCAGTAAAATTCACTCAACAGATTACAGAAATTATCAAAAAAAAAAAAAATGATCAACATGAGACTTGAATGTATACTTAAAGTTAAGTAAAATGGACTATAGGTAAAATCACAAATTATTCAACATCAAGTAAAATAAACTATAACATTTTTAATTATTACAAATATGACCAAAAAAAAAACAAATAAAAAAATCACGAAGTTTCTTGATCATTTGGTGACATGAGTACTCTGTGAATTTCTGGCAAAATGAAACGGAAATACTTTCTCTTTAAAGTTGAAAGCACATTTGTAAAATACTCAGCATCAAATGGCACATCAATGTGGATTATGCAATTACTTTTCTTACAATATACAATGAAAAGAGCCTTTTTTATGCCAAACAGCCCAAGGCCCAGCTGTATTTGGGTGAAATAGCCATAGGTATGATTTCGTTTTAAAGTAATATGACCATCCGTTGAAACATTTAAATACGGCAGCTCTGAAATGAGTTCACTTGGTGGAAGTAGACGGCCTTTTTTGGGGCATTTAACTTCAATCAGTATGTATTCTCCATCTCCGCTTCTTAAAATTGCATCAGGGCTGAATGCAAGGTATGGGCACTTTGGATTGATGAGCAGACCAACTTCATTCATAAGAGTAAAATTTTCCATTTCAGATAAACTAAAATTTTTTAAAAAAATCTCAATGGCAGTGTACTCATTCTGAATACCAAAAATCATATCCTTAGTAGGCTCAACAGTTTTGAAGAAAATAGTTTCTATTTTCTTTCTCCAGTCCTCTGGTTGGGTTTTCCTGTAGGTGAATATGGGATGCGCCACACTTCCAGTGATCCTGACCTATAATGAAATGGAATAATCGTAAATTGGAATTGAAAATAAAAATATGAATTATGAATGTACTTCAAAATTTAAACTTGCTTTTCGTTCATCCTGCCAAAGTGGGTCATTTCTTTGAAAGCAACTATCATTTTGAATTTCAATGGCTTCTTCCAACTTTACATTCACACAGCAGTTATAAAAATTTTCCAATTCGTTCTGTTCATCATTTTCGAAATGTATAGTATCCGTTCCATACAAATCAGTTAAATCTGTACCATTCCCTTCTAATAGAATCTTCAAATCATTTACTAGGAGTCGGACAGAATAACGTAAAGAAGAAACATCTGCCACTGTACCTCTTCCCCGTTTTTGTTTAACATGAGCAGACTGTGAAAATGCTGTAAAAAGTGAAATAATTACATAAAAAATGAAAATGTAGGTAGCACTACGCAATGAAGAAATGTATCCGCAATTCCACATACCTGCATTCAACAGCTGATGGCATTTCAACTTCGTTTTTGCTAAAGCTCCACCTGTTGGAATTTCTCCAACCCTAATCTTACTCTTTTTAATTGTTGCTGTATTTTTGCCAATATGACAATATTCTTTAACAGGTATTGGTTGGTAAAGTTCTTTTATAGTTTCCTGATTCCAGCTGCACCTCACATCTGTACAACTCACTGTTGTCAGTGATTCAATGTTATCAAGTCTGTAATGAAAATATGCTTCATAATACATAGGTGTAAAAAATTTCAATTATGAACTTCAGAACTTGAATATGTGTAGGTACTCATACCTGTCTAAGTACATCAGTAATGCGCAAACATGCTTGCATTTTCCTGAGGAGCCTCCAGTACATGAACATGTACCTTGAATTTCTGTTGTTATTTGATTAAATTTCACCATAATTTGATGAGGGGGTGAAAAAACCCCAGAGGACTGGATGCATGTTGCCTTGAACGTCATTACATTTGCATCATTACCATCTACAGATGAAAAGATTTAATGAAATTAAATCATAGCTATGAAAATAATTTATAAAAATTACTATACTTACCTCCGATTCTATAAACATTCTTTAGGTATTTACCAGTGTTCAGTATAGCTTTTCCTTCACTGAAAGGCCGTATTGCCCCTTCAAAGTAAGTTGTGATGTATGGCATACATATGCCCACCTCAATAATCTCAATATCACAATCACCCATTTTCAGCAAAACCAAAATGGTATTATAATTCA
This sequence comes from Planococcus citri, assembly GCF_950023065.1. Taxonomy (NCBI): domain Eukaryota; kingdom Metazoa; phylum Arthropoda; class Insecta; order Hemiptera; family Pseudococcidae; genus Planococcus; species Planococcus citri. The sequence goes on from NC_088680.1 coordinate 69,503,842, forward strand.
ATAATTTATTTCCTAAATCCATACACCACCATAATTAACAATGGTGTGTGATAACCTCCTATCCCATAATCAACACGCGACAGTAGCGATCCTGGTGATAGCGGACTCGCCAATTCAGGGGATTTGAGATTCAGTAAAAAGCTTTCAACTGTTGTTCAACCACAACTCTGAACTTTTGAATGTTTTGAGAAATTCCTGCTGAAGTTGATATTCTTTCTCGATATTTGTCAACAAATAGTTACATCCCGCAAAAGGTTAGTGGTACAATTGTTTTTCTGCAGAAGTATCGAAATAGGCTTATCTACCACTTTGAAAAGCTTTACACTGTCAAATTGCAGCTGTCTCTGGCATTTCATAATGTTGAAGCATTCATGAAGAAGTCACTATCCCTCCCCGATCATTGATAGTGAAGTTGTACATCTTGAAAATTGCTTGAGCAGAATTCGTTGTTTCCAATCATAATATTTCATGATGTTGAACTACACTATCAATGATCGAGGAGGGATAGTGACTTCTTCATGAATGCTTCAACATTATGAAATGCCAGGGAGTGCTGCAATTTGACAGTGTAAAGCTTTTCAAAGTGGTTGATAAACCTATTTCGATATTTCTGCAGAAAAACAATCGTACTGCTAACCTTTGTAGGATGTAACTATTTGGTGACAAATATCGAGAAAGAATATCCATGGAGTGATAAACAGATTTGATGGGTGGATTGTAGATTATCTGAACTTATGTGCTGTTAAAAGCATCTGTGTTCCTTTCAATTCTTGTTTCTGTCATTTCAAGCCTACTTGATAATATTTCCCATATTATGTACTTTGCGTATTCATGCTCTGTTTTTTCAGGTTTTTATCGAGACAAGCGAATAAAATTTTCAAAAAATCGCTCTGGTCCACCATTTTCACACCTTTCATGATTTCATTTTGTGAAGGGTCTACCATCAATATGTTTATCCAAAAATGGAGCATGGGTCCAATTTTTTTATCCCAACTTTTTTGAAAATTTGCCCCCCAAAAAGGGGTGGGATGTTCTTTGGGGATATGCTTTCACTCATTCAGTACACATAATGATACTATATCATTCAATTCCATGATTGACCTCATTGGGGTTTTTGCTTTCTCGGTTTTCAAGGAAAATTAAATAAATTGGTACGGCTTTTACGAGACGGCTTTAAGGGGCTGGGGAGCAAACTGTGGGTTAAAGTGATGCTTGTGATGATCTAATTCAGGAAATTGAAAGCATTTTCACACAACATCTCAGGATTAGACTGGGTCTTTAAGGGTTAAAAAAGCATGAATCGCCAAAAACAGTCAATTTTGAATTTTCAAAAATTCGCCAAAAATCGAAAAATGAACTGGGGCAGCTGAAAATTTGGTTTTGAGGGTTTTAGACTATGCTCTATCCGAAAATCACGGTCCCGTTCAAATCGAAGCGTGACACCTGAAGTGGTTCCCTTGTGAGCTAGCAAGGGGTAAGTAAATGGTTTCTTCTTGATACCTATTAAAAATTCTCGTATAAAGATATTTTTAATTTTTCACTGGTTAGGGAATCATTCTCATCTTTCCACCATATCTCATTTGTGCTTGAATACAGTCTAACAAGAGGAAATATTGTAAAATCAATACCAGTAGGTATACTCAAAATATTGGAAATTATTAATAATTTACTTACTTAGTAAAAATTGATTGAAAAGCGCAAAAAAAATGCTAAAATTGGTTTTGATGGAACATTAAAAAGTCTGGACAAAATTATCCCAAAAAATGTTTCAAGTGGCGGGAAAAAATTGCCGAAAATGCGAAAACTTGATCAAATCAACTACAAATTTGTTGAAATAGAATAAAATGATACAAACAACTGTAAGATTGTCATAAAAATTACAAGTAAAATCTGAGAAAACGTTGCATAACATATCATTAAGTATTTATAACGCTCAGTAAACGAACACAAAAACAGTTGAAAGACATCTGAAAATTTAAGCAAAACCTCATGGAATCGTCTTACGTGTTTTTTTTTTTTTCAAAATGATGAAACTCATTGTCAGCTCAGTAAAGTCAAGCAACATTTTGCAAAACTTGCGTATGAAATGATAGGTACATTTATGAAAAACAGTTGGAAATGGTCAGAAAGTGAAATTGAATATTTTTATTACGAATTACAAATATGTACATAGATGTCTTCAGTAGATATAGGTATTTATACTTAAGCCAAAGACCTATGTATATATTAGCTTACGTTTAGAGATGAACATATATTACAGACAAAATAGCAAAAAAAAGAAAAAAGAAAAAAGATATCACGATGCCATAGGTACTTCTTTTAACATGGAGATCAATACGGTGGCCAATCCACCGCAAAAATTCTCTACAAGGCTGCTGGTCCTTGTCGTATTCCTTTATCATTTCTACTGCTCGTATTTTTGCAGTCTCAGGATCATTCCTTATACTATGTCTAAAAGATTGTATTGTTTCACCCTCTACAACAGAGAAATACCACTCTAGAAATCTCTGCAAGTTACTAAAATTCGCCATTCTGCGCATAATTTTACTAACATCAAGAACCTTACCAATAATATCGTTAATTGGTATACAACGTTTAACCTGTAGAAACATTTCTTCTTCATTTTCAAAGCACCACGAAAACACACGGGTGAAATCTTCATAATTTGACACCATCCAAACCCATCGTTCAACACTTGTTGTTTGGAGTATTTTAGCGAATCGGTGTTTCAACTCTTGCAGATGTTCATGTACAAACTCCTGCTCAATTAGTTTGCTAAGTTCATCCAAACTACCGTAGCGTTCATACGGATCACTGGTGGCAGAAATGAATGACGAAAAGTACGATTCTTTCATTTTCAACACTGTTAATACATTTTCTTGCAGGATTTTGTTGATGAATTTACTCAATCTTAGATAATCAGAGGTATCGCGAGTTGACTGTACTCTTTTATGGGCTATAGCCAATGACTCGATGAATTTTTGCAGTAGATCTTTTGAAGGAATATTCAAGTTTTCAAAGGAACGCAACAATCTTTCATTCAATTCATCCTGATCTTCTACAGTGTATAAAATTATGCAAAAATAAGGACGAATTTTGAAGTTACTCGGTTCAGTTTCGAATTGCACCTCATCTTGAGATGAATTTGGCAAGCATAACTCAAATATTTCATGTACCACGTGAAAATCAAAATGAAAAATAAATGAGAGGTCACCTCGGAGAATAAGATTTTTTCTGAAATCCGCACTTGTAAAAGATAAAAATTTCAGTAAAAATTTGAAACAACTGGGTGCTAGTTTTATCCAGAGACGTGCTTCATCTGATGCAAAATATACTCGTACAAATAATCTAATAGGATTTACTGAGAGTAGACGGACGACAGCTTCTTCTAATCGTGCCTGCCTCGCTGCATGATTCTTCTGGTGATCGTTGGCCGTATTCCAAATTTCCAATAAAACTCTCATTTTGCGTTCTTGTTTACGGATAAGCTTGTAGCGAAATTGGCCAAGTAGACTGTGCAACAACGCGACAAAATGCTCATTAGATATGCTATTTTTACACCGTTTCCAAGCCATAATTGCCCACTCAGGTATTTCTAAATTGTTGAGAAAAAGTAATATCATATTAACTGGTCGACGGAATAGTAAATTTGTTAATTGATCGTGAGACATCTTGAGAAACAGGCTATCACGCCAGGGAGAAGTTGAGACTGTAAGTAATTTGTCACTTATTAAGGATACTTGATCTTCAGCACTCAAACGATTCCATAAATACTCAAACGCTTCCGCTTCCATGCGGTAATTATTTGAAGAAAGTAAGAATAATGGTGTAACTCTATGTAATTCGTTCTTCAGGTAACAGATCCAGTAAAACAATAACGGATCGCGGTCTATACATACTTTTGAAACAAACGTTTTCATAGGACGGCGATTTAGATCGAAGCTTTCGATCTCATTTTCCAGGCAGAATCTGCACACGATGGCAAACTTCTGCACCTCAGTCAACACGCCCGAACGTAGCATTTTGATGGCAGTGCTTTTATAATTGATTCGACCATCCGGACACCATACAAAATACTCCCAATCAACTTGAGCGGTTCGGTCGATTCCATACTCGTATAATAAGTCATTTGAAAGTATACGCTCTGTGAAGTATTCAGTGCAATAAAATGTTTCTTTGCGAACTCTCTTTAGATATTTTATCAAGTTTTCTTTCATAAATCGAGGCATCGTCAAAGTTTCTATCAGTTTATGGCAATCCATTAGTTCTATTTTATCAGTAGACGAATGATCATAATCATATACCAGTAGTTCGTATTGTCGTCGGCGGTTTGGAGTTGAACTGTATTTATACCACACTGCAATAGCTATTTTGCTGTATGCCATCTGTTGTAAGCTTGGAAATTTGGCATGGAGCACAAACTCATCCGAGGGTGTTTCATTTTGAACTTGCGAATCGTACATTCCTCTGGAGTCCATTGGGGGTGATCTGAAATTAGGATTGGTGGGTTAGTTGCATAATTAGCAATAATACAGGCAAGAAATCTAGAATGAAACTGTTGTATTACTTGCAAGATTCAGTGATTCACTATAATGTTTTGAGTTACAAAGAGGTTGAATGTTTGTTTATTGATAACCAAACAATAATTTTTCACTGAGAGGTAGGTAAGGTACACACTTCACTTAGGTACATATTTTTTTTTTTTAAATAAATGCTCAAGATTAGATAGGTAGATGAGTTGAAAAAAAGTGTTGATTGGTGAAGTTGACGCAGTTTACCCCTATTTTTACGTATTCGTTGTAAGAGTCGAAAAAACCTTTTTACTCGATGAAATAAACTCATCAAAAAATAAATAAAAATTCAAAAAAATGTCATTTTTAATTCCGAACATCAAAAACAGTTTAAATTTATTCAGTAGTCTTTATTTGATCTCTTTCTGACGTATTTCATGAAAACGTTTATAAAAAATACATTCATCGCAAAAAAAATCATTTAATTTTTGAATTTTGATTTTTTTGTGATTAGTTCGTTTCATCGAGTGAAAGGGGTTTTTTCAACGGATACGTAAAAATAGGGGTCAAATGGGTCAACTTCACCACTCGAAACTTTTTTTCATGTTTTAAATCAGAAAATCACATTTTTTCGCAAACTTTAAATTTTTTAAATTCGACTTTACGACATAATGCCATCTCAACTTTTTAATACGTCGTTCAGCATGAAAAGTTATCCATAACATAATGAATGAATTTTTGAGAGTTGGAACGATATGAAAACTACGTTTTGAAACATTTCAAGCTAATTTTTCGTACGAAAAAAATTGGCAACACTGATTTTTATGATATCACTAAAATGCCTTACAAAACCCCAAACTATTGAAAAAAAAATCATTTTAGTAGGTATCGCGGTTATCGAGTAATCTACTGCTGAAATGGATGATATTTCAAGTTCACTGAAAACTTTGATACCCCCTAGCAGCATTTAAAAAAGGGCTAGAGGGCTGCGATTTACACCATTATTAATACTGGGACATTCCACGTCAATTAGACCAAGAATTGGTAGGGGGTTCGGCGATTTTTTTGAAATTTTTCCTGTGGAAAGACCTTCCGAAGGGATGACCAATGGCGCAAATCGCAGCCCTCTAACTCATTTTTTAGGCAGCGGGGGGGGGGGGGGGGTGTTAAAGTTTTCAGTGATCCTAAAATATCTTCCATTTCAGCAGTGAAATACTCAATAACCGCGATACTTACCAGAATGGAACTTTTTCTAATAGTTAGGGGTTTTGAAAGGCTAATTGGTGATATCATAAAAATCAGTGTTGCCACTTTTTTTCGTACAAAAAATTAGCTCAAAAAGTTTCGAAACGTAGTTTTTATATCGATCCGACTCTCAAAAATTCTGAAAAAAATATATTGGGCACAATTTTTCATGCTGAACAACATCTTAAACAATTGGGATGGTAACATGTTGCAAGATCGATTTAAAAAAATTCAAAGATTGCGAAAAAAATGCGTTTTTTTGATTTTAGACATGAAAAAAAGTTTTCATTAGCGAAGTTGACCCATTTGACCCCTATTTTTACGTATCTGTCGAAAGAGTTGATAAACCCTTTTACTCGATGAAATGAATTCCTCACGAATGACAAAAAAATCAAAATTCTAAAAGATTCAAAAAATGAACGAATTTTTATTTTTTTGTTGTGAGTGTAATTTAATCAACTTTTTCATGAAATACGTCAGAAAGAGGTCAAAATAAGACAACTGAATAAATTTAAACTTTTTTTGATGATTGAAATTTGAAAATTGAATTTTTTCGAATTTCGATTTTTTGTGAGGAGTTCATTTCATCGAGTGAAAGGGTTTTTTCAACTTTTTCGACAGATACGTAAACATAGGGGTCAAATGGGTCAGCATGTAATGTTTTAAACCGTACAAAGTTAGATCGAATAAGAGCAGACAAAAATTCATTACCTGTTAAAAATTCAAGTGCTTAGTGCTTTTTCGATTTTTGGTAAATTTTCAAAAATCAAATTTTGGCTAAAAATGTGAGAAAAAATCAAAATTTTACCAAATTGACCACGAAAGCTGAAATTTGGGATATACCCTATTTTTGACCTGTCAAATCAATTGGAAACTGTTTCAAACCGTTTTGACCAGTTCTGGAGCCTCCAGTAGATTTTTTAAACTCGAAATTCTCACAAAATTTCTTCAAATGAAGTTGGAAAATCGAAATTTATTCTGCAAACTAATTTCAATACGCTATGAAGTCGACTGCAGGTGAATTTCAAGTCGTTTTGGAGCCACCAGCAATTTTTTGAAAATTACTGGAGCCTCCAGTAGATTTTTGAAACTTGAAATTTCCCCAAAATGTCATCAAATGGGGTTAGCAATCCGAAATTTACCCTACTAACTAATTTCAATATAATATGAAGTCGACTGCATGGTGCTTTCAAGTGGTTTTGAAACTTCCAGCTACTTTTTGTAAATTTCAATTCTCCTAAAAACGCCATGAAACAAACCTTTCAAAAAGTCATTGGAGGCTCAAAAAATTACTTGAACCCACCTTAAGTCGTCTTCAGAGGGTGTTAAAATTGGAGTGCATAGTTAATTTCAGCTTTCCATATTCATTTTTCAAGTTTCAAAAATTTACTGGAGGCTCCAGTAATTTTCGAAAAATTGCTGGAGGCTCCAAAACAACTTGAAATTTACCTGTAGTCGACTTTGCTGCGAATTGAAATCAGTTTTCAGAATTAATTTCGGTTTTGCAACTCCATTTAATGAAATTTTGTGAGAATTTCGAGTTTCAAAAATCTGCTGGAGGCTCCAGGACTGGTCAAAACGGTTTGAAACAGTTACCAATCGATTTGACAGGTCGAAAATAGGGTGTATCCCTAGCTTTCTTGGTCGATTTGGTAAAATTTTGATTTTTTCCCCTCATTTTTGGCCTAAATTCACCAAAAATCGAAATATGCACTTCATCATTTGAAATTTTGGCGATGAATTTTGTCATGCTTTTTCGATCCAGCTTTGTCCAGTTCAAAATATTTTATGCGATTCTAATTCGGTTGGTTAGTTTTAGACAAGATATAAGTACAGCAATTCGTGCCAATTTCAAATTTTTTTTTGTTATTTTGAATTTTTTCCATTACAAATATTATGCTTGTCAAAAAAATGGACGACCTGTCCACCTGGAAATCAAGCCAAAAAGACAAATGAATTTGTTAAATAGGTCGAGAATAAGCCACTTTTCGAGAATCCACTGGGTTAATTTTAGCGTTGGTGAATGAGTCCCCCCCCCCCATAATGTCCTTCTATGGTCACTTCACGACCCAAAAAAAAATATATTTTCATAAACAGAAATCAGCCAAAAAAATTCTCATCTCAACAACTTCAGAGTTCCACTACATAGAACGAAAAAGTTGAATTTTGTTTCGATTCTTTTCACCACGAATCTGTACCTCGAGGCCGAATCCATTATACCAATCATCGACCTTGTAATACTACTTTTATCTTTTACACATTTTCAGTTCATCTTGCAAATATTAATACTCAAATCTGTGTACTTATAAAACGTGCGTAAAATAACCAATATAAATAGAGAGTAATACTTACTTTCAGTAGTCCATTAAATATTATTTCGGTAAGCCTCAATTACTCGTAATTCATTTCAATTACAATTTTTTGATCATTTATCAATAAAAATAACAACACCGAAACTGATTACATGCAGAAAGAAGTGGTGTTAATCAATATTTTCCACCAGCAAAACACCTATTTTCTAAAATGATAACGTTATATTTTCATAACATTGTGAAACTGAACGAATAACAAACGATTCCTAGCTAATCTACAAATATGCTGTTTTGCTGTTCAAACTCAATATAAAACTCGCGCCGATTTATCCCAGTCCCAGTTGTAGACTGTATAATGTCCCAGCCAACCAGTCTTCTTTCTCTCTCTATTCTATGTACACTCGCGTTTTCTCTCTTTCTATCCTACAATGCATCGTTCCTAAACCGCTTTCTGTCTTTCCCTCGACTCCCTTCACCACCGAATACCTCACGATTCCAACCCCATTCATCCCTGTACCGTCCGCGACTCGCGCATGTTCTCTTGCCTCTATTCTTTAGTTTGTGGTTAGCAGTATACTATTATACAGGGTGTCCAGAAAGTGCTTACAAGCTTCAGATTTGGATACAACTGATCTTGAAAATTGAACTAAGTGAAGGGGCAAAATACGTTTTCAAAACCTAGGAGCCAAAATCCAATTTTGACCACGAGAGTCGGTGGTAGGTACCTAGGCACTTTGGAAAAATGAATAAAATGACCTACCGTGACTTTTTGTCTAACTTGCAAATTAAAGGGGCTACCTACAATACAAATGATTTTTCATTCCGAAAAAAATAAATGCGGAAATGAATTTATACTATGTCGAAAAATGAACAATTTCTGTTATAATTATTTTTTTCCCTCACTCTAAATAGTCGGGGAGCCCACTTAAGGATAAATTGCACCCCCCTGGTCGATCCACCGGGGGAACTTTTTTCTTAAAGGTTGAGTCCTAAGGAACATTACTAGCCCTTGTACTAAAAAAAAATGGCGGCCATTTTGATTGACAGGTCAGCCGAAGTCGCAGATTTTGCGTTCCAACATAGGACTTGCATAAAATTTTTCAAACTGTACAAAGGTAGATCGAAAGATCAAGCAAAAATTTATCACCTGTCAAAATTTCAAGTGCTAAAGTGCATTTTTCGATTTTTGGTGAATTTTTGAAAATCAAATTTAGGCCAAAAATGAGGGGAAAAAATCAAAATTTTACCAAATTGACCAAGAAAGCTGAAATTTGGGGTACACCCTATTTTTGACATGCCAAATCGTTTGGGAACTGTTTCAAACCGTTTTGAGCAGTTCTGGAGCCTCCAGCAGATTTTTGAAACTAAATTCCCACAAAATTTCACCAAAATGGAGTTGGAAAGCTGAACTTCATTCTGTAATCTAACTTCAATACGCTACGAAGTCGTCTGCTGGTGGATTTCAAGTCGTTTTGGAACCTCCAGCCACTTTTTGAGAGGTCGTATGGTGTTTTTTGGAAAATTGAAATTTCCAAAAAGTAGCTGGAAGCTTCAAAACCATTTAAAACCTTTTGAAACCACCATGTAGTCGACTTCATATAGTACAGTGGAGTCTCGATAACTCGAAGCTGAAGGGAGAAGGAGTTGACTTCGAGTTATCGGAGTTTTCGAGTTATCGGAGTTCGAGTTATAGAGGTTAATTTTGGTATATTTCGAGTTAGCGAAGTTTTGAATTGGATGAGTGTTTTTTTTTACTAGAATGAAATGGAAAACACGTATTATACGTGATCGAAAAGATTATAGTAAGGAATGAGATTGCACAATAGGTAGAGGTACCATTGAAGATAACCGATGTATGAATGTGAAAGAGTTTTGTATCAATGAGATTCAAATTTACAAGTGTTTTCAACTAGAAATTCGAGTTATAGAGGCAAAACGTTGGCAACGTTCGACTAACAGAGGTTTTTTATTGTCTTTTTCAAAAATTTTACTTCGAGTTATCGGAGTTTTTGGACTTTTTCCTTCGAGATAAAGAAGTGAATTTTACATTGAGTCTTATGGAGAGTTGAAGAGAAACAGACTTTGCTTCGAGTTAACGGAGTTTTCGAGTTAACGGAGTTTGAGTTATCGAGACTCCACTGTATTGAAATTAGTTTGCGAAGTAAATTTCAGCTTGCCAACTCCATTTGGTAAAATGTTGCGGGAATATCAAGTTTCAAAAATCTACTGGAGGCTCCAGGAATTTTCAAAAAGTCGCTGGAGGCTCCAAAATGATTTGAACCCACCTGAAGTCGTCTTCAGAGGGTGTTAAAATTGGAGCGTATAGTAAATTTTCGCTTTCCATCTCCATTTCATGAAATTTTGTGAAAATTTAAAGTTCCAAAAATCTGATGGAGGCTCCAGGAATTTTCAAAAAGTCGTCGGAGGCTCCAAAACAACTTGAAATCCCCCTGCAGTTGACTTCGTAGCGTATTGAAAATAGTTTTCAGAGTAAATTTCAGTTTTCCAACTCCATTAGATGAAATTTTGTTGGAATTTCGAGTTCTAAAAATCTGCTGGAGGCTCCAGAACTGCTCAAAACGGTTTGAAACAGTTCCCAATCGATTTGGCATGTCGAAAATAGGGCGTATCCCAAATTCCAGCTTTCTTGGTCAATTTGTTAAAATTTTAATTTTTTCCCTCATTTTTTGCCTGAATTTGATTTACAAAAATTCACCAAAAATCGAAAAACGCACTTAAGCACTTGAAATTTTGACAGGTGATAAATTTTTGCCTGATCTTTTGATCTACCTTTGTACGGTTTGAAATTTTTGTACAAGTCCTATGTTGGAACGCAAAATCTGGGATTTCGGCTTACCTGTCAATCAAAATGGCCGCCATTTTGTAAGTAGGGCCACTTTTTTTTAGTACAAGGGCTAGTAATGTTCCTTAGGACTCCCCCTTTAAAAAAAAAGTTGTCCCGGAGTATCAAAGGGGGGGGGGGCTCCCCGACGATAGTAGGGTGATTCCATGTCAGCTCAACCAACGTTTTTGGGTCATGTTCTTCGATTTCGCTCAAATTTTTTTTACAATATCTACCCACCCAGTAAGTAAGAAAGCCGTAATCAGTTTGGTCCTAGCCCCCTCGGGGGGCTTCCATTATTTTCATAGTGTCTCGAGGTACTCAACTTCAGCAGCCCATTTCTCAAAAACTATGACACTTTGATCAAAACTGATTTCACATTTCGAAAGGGCGTTGAATTTTTAACTTTTCAAGTATTTTGAAATTTTCAAAAGTTGAAAGTTGAACTTTCAATTTGAAAGTTCAAATTTCAAAATGGCACTGTAAGTGGGAGCTACCATTTAAAATTTTGAAAAAATTTGCATAGATGTACATTTTGATACTTTTTCGAAATATTTAGGTTTCGAGATGGTCTCTTGACGGAGAGCACCCCCACCCCCAATTTTGGGTGAAACATTCGAAAGAAAATGTGGGGCATGTGATATATCGAACTGTATGTTTTCGGCAACGCTGAATACGAATATGACGTTAGATTTTTGATAGGACCCTATCCACGGCCCCCAGTACCTCCCCAGAGGGGGTAAAAGTTTAAAAAAGTGTTTTGTTCGTGCGACACATGAAATAATATGTTTTTGGTGACGCTGAACACGAATATGACGTCAGATTTTTGATTGGACCCGTCCACGGCCCCCTGCACCTCCCCAAAGGGGGTAACCCCAAAAAATTGTAACATTCGTGTGACACATGAAATAGTATGTTTTCGATATCGCTGAACACGAATATAGCCATGGTTTTTTAAATCAACCTCACCCATGGCCCCCCAGAACCTCCTCAATAGGTAAAAGTCCAAACAATTTTTTGTTGGGGGCCGTGGATGAGGCACAATCAAAAAGCTGACGTCATATTCGTGTTCAGCGTGATTTTCATTTGAAAGTTTCACCCAAAATTGGGGGTGGGGGTGCTCCCCCTCCGTCAAGAGTCCCATCTCGAAACCTAACTAAAAGTATCAAAATGTACATCTATGCAAATTTTTCAAAATTTTAAATGGTAGCTCCTACAGCGCCATTTTGAAATTTGAACTTTCAAATTGAAACTTCAACTTTCAACTTTTGGAAATTTCAAAATACTTGAAAATGTGATATACTACTATGCCGTACGTGGTATGTTTAGGGCGCGCCCACATGGTAACACTGCGTTGCACAGAGGCAACACTGCGTTGTATTCTCGTCAGCTAGCCATACGAGCCAAGCAACGAGAGTACAGAACGCCAGTAACGTATCTAAGTGCACGCGGGTATGTTATTCACAGTTAATCGGTTAATGCAGTCATTTAAGTATAAGTTTTACTCTCGAGTGTTAAGTGTTAGTATTAATTCTTCAGTTATTTCTAGTTAGTGTTATGTATTATTAAGGTCCGATGCGCTGAGATTAGGTTCGAGGCGAGTAGGTGAGAAGGATTAGTGATCTACTCATCGCCATCACGGTTAGAATATGTCATTGAACATTATCGTGACTCCTCGTTGAAGGATACCTTACTGCCACCTACACCAGAGAGTGTATAATTAGTCTTAAGTAAGTGTCATGTTAACCTATCCGAATACATCTAAGTAGGTATGTAATTAGATAGCTCATGTAACAGTGTTGTTAATATCACACTCATTATATTATTTCATCATGTATTTCCTGTTGTTATTTATGGTGTGTGTGAACATCTGTTAAGAGTGCAAAAGCAACCTTTCCTACTCACGCCCTAGCCGAGCATGTGATATTCTGGTGAGTATTTATTAGAAATACTCTAAGGGATATTTCCAGGAAACAACACGTAAGCAATTATAGGTACACCCTATATCGTGTCTTTAAGCCATTTTACCCTCTTACAAAAAGTTAAAAATCCAATGCCCTTTTGAACTGTGAAATCAGTTTTGATCAAAGTGTCATAGTTTTTGAGAAATGGGCTGCTGAAGTTGAGTACCTCGAGACAATGTGAAACTAATGGAAGCCCCCCCACCCGCCCTCTGAGGAGGCTGGGACCAAACTGATTGCGGCTTTCTTACATGGATGGATATATATTGTAAAAAAAATTTGAGCGAAATCGAAAGACATGACTTTCATAATTGCCTTTTTTTGGTCGAGTTGACATGGAATGACCCAGTAGGCATGGGTCTGTGAAGAAAAGAACTGAGGTAATACTGAAATTAAAATGTTTATTACAAATTACAAATATCTTGGTACGTAGATGTCTTCGGTAGATTAGATATACAGGGTGGCCAGAAATATCGCGTACCCCTAAAAAAGTTTTCTAACTAAATACTTCGGTTGGTCACAGTGAATGATAATAATGATAACACATGATTGGTTGTTGGACTGGAGAGATAAGATTCCACCAATCATATGCATCTATTTCACGTTGCCAACCTATATTTTTAATGAAAAACTTTCTTAGTGGTACCCGATATTTCTGGCCACCCTGTACTTATAAGCCAAAGACCTATCTATGTATTAGCTTAGAGATGAACATATATTACAGATAAAATAGCAAAAAAAAGAAAAAAGAAAAAAGATATCATGATGCCATAAGTACTTCTTTTAACTTTGAAACCAATACGGTTACCAATCCACCGCAAAAATTTTCTACAAAGCTGCTGGTTCTTGTCGTATTCCTTTATCTTTCCTAGCGCTCGTATTTTAGCATTCTCAGGATCATTTGTTATACTATGTTTAAAAGATACCATTTCTTCCTCTTCAACAGAGAAGTACCACTCTAAAAATCTCTGCAAGTTACTAAAAATCGCGTCTTTGCGGAAAATTTTACCCTTTTCAAGAACCTTGCCAATAATATCGTTAATTGGTATACAACGTCTAACCTGTAGAAACATTTCTTCTTCATTTTCAAAGCACCACGAAAAAACACGTTTGAATTTTTCATATTCACGCACATACGAAACCCATTGTTTAACCCTTGATTTTTGGAGTATTTTAGCTAATCGGTGTTTCAACGCTTGCAGATGTTCATGTACAAACTCCTGCTCAATTAGTTTGCTCAGTTCATCCAAACTACCATAGCGTTCATACGGATCACTGGTGGCAGACATGATTGACAAAAAGTACGATTCTTTCATTTTCAACACTGTAGTAACATTTTCTTGCAGAATTTTGTTGATGAATTTACTCAATCTTTGAAAATCAGAGGTATAACGAGTTTGCTGTACTCTTTTATTGGCTACAGCCAAAGACTCGATAAATTTTCTTAGTGTATCTTTTGAAGGAATATTCAAGTTTTCAAAAGAACGCAACAATCTTTCATTCAATTCATCCTGATCTTCCATAGTGTATAAAATAATACAAAAATAAGGACGAATTCTGTAGTTACTCGGTTCAGTTTCGAATTGCACCTCATCTTGGGATGAATTTGGCAAGCACAACTCAAATATTTCGTGTACTACATAGAAATCAAAATGATAAATAAATGACAGGTCATCTCGGAGAATCAGATTTTTTCGAAAATCCGCGCTTTTCAAAGATAAAAATTTCAGTAGAAACTTGAAACTACTGGGTGCTAATTTTTTCCAGACACGTGGAGACAGTATGGGCTGACAGATAGCAAATTCTAATCGTGCATGTCTCGCTGCATGAATCTTCTGGTGATCGTTGGCCGTATTCCAAATTTCCAATACAACACTCATTTGGTATTCTCGGTAAAGGATAGGATTAGTGTCCTGTCTATAAAATATGCTCTCCAAAAACTTGACAAATTGTTCATTGGATATGCGATTTTTACACCGCTGCCAAGTCATAATTGCCCACTCACGCATTCCTATACTTTTGATAAATACCGATATCGCAGCAACTGGTTGACGGAACAGTACATTTCTTAATCGACGAGACATCTTGTAAAACATGCTATCACACCAGTCAGAACGCTCGAATGGAAAACGTAATCCGTCTCTTATAAAGGATACTTGATCTTCAGCACTCAAACGATTCCATAAATACTCACACGCTTCCGCTTCCATGCGGTGCTCATATAATGAAAGTAAGATGAATGGTGTAATTGTGTGTAATTCGTTCTTCAGGTAGCAAATCCAGTAAAACAATAACGGATTACTATCTTGATTTATTTTTGGGATAAAGGTTTTCATAGGATGGCGATTCAGATCAAAGCTTTTGATCTCATTTTCCAGGCAGAATCTGCACATGATGGCGAACTTCTGCACCTCAGTCAACAAGCCCGAACGTAGCATTTTTATAGCAGTGCTTTTAAAATTGATTCGACCATCCGGACACCATACAAAATACTCCCAATCAACTTGTGGGATTCCATACTCGCCGTTTAAGTCGTTTGAAAGTAAATGTTCTGTGAAGTATGTAGTGCAATGAAATGTTTCTTCGCGAACTCTCTTTAGATATTTTTTCAAGTTTTCTCTCATAAATCGAGGCATCGTCAAAGTTTTTATCAGTTTATGGCAATCCATTAGTTCTATTTTATCAGTCGACGGATGATCATAATCATATACGCGTAGTTCATACCATCGTCGGCGGCATGAAGTTGAACTGTATTTATACCACACTGCGATGGCTATTTTGCTGTACGCCATCTCGGAGACTTGGAACATTCGCGAAGGAGATCGAAGACGGATCGACGCCATGGAAATGTGGTGCTGGAGGCGGCTGCTCAGAGTTCCCTGGACGGCTAAAAGAACGATCGCCTCAATACTCCGAGAAATTGGTGTGACCAAATGACTGTCCACAGTGGTTCTTGGTCGGATACTTAAGTACTTCGGACGTCTGATGAGAGCGGATGCCATGGAGGCGATTTTTGTGCAAGGAAGAGTTGAAGGAGAGCGAGCCAGAGGAAGATCTTCAACTTGATGGACTGACTCTATTCGCAAAGTGACTGGCTGCAGCTTTGCCGAATGCGTGAGAAGTGCGCAGGATAAGGAGCAGTGGCGCACGCTTACCCGAAGGATCACGTAATTTTGGAATGGTCACGATACCCCTGAGTGGGGTGATATGATTTGATGATGATGAAAACAAAATTACTCATTTTATAGCGTTTTTTCAATGTTGTTCATTTCTCAATCGACTGTTTAGTGATAAATCACTAAATTTTTAGAAAATCACTTAATTTGTCACCAAAAGATTTCTTCACATCAAAAAATCACTAGTTTTAGTGATAAATCACTAACATTGGGAGCCCTGCCCCACACCCTCCAGTTTTTGAGACCACCCCTTTTCTGAAATAAAAATAAAAATTATTGACTCAGCCCCGTGTGAACCAATTTTTTTTATTTTTTGGTATGTCGTCAACATGCATAAGAGGTATCTCAACAAAAATTTTCAACCCCCTCCTCTCATATTTACTCCTCAAAATGGTGTTTTTCAACTTTTTTTATGGTTTTCAACACTGAAGATCACAAGGTACAATTTTCTAACCACGTTCTTTGGATGTATTTTTGACTCTTACATATTATATATTTTTTTCAAAATTTTTGCTTTGGTGCACCATGGTAAAAAGTTGAAAAAATGTGTCATAAAGGGTGTAAAATAGGAATTTTGGAAGAAATAACTATACATGAGTGGGGCATCGTTTTCGCATAATTTGATACCGCTGAAAAGGAATATTACATCAGATTTTATGCCACACTCATCTAACCCCCTCCAGAGCCATCTGCCCCACCTTAATTTTTACTGTTTTTGAAGTAAAGTTACTTTGTTGATATTGTTGTCGTTTTCAAATGATTCGAACCACCTGCTGAGCACAAACATTGCGTCAGATTTAGTTTTACTCTCACGCAGCTCCTCAAGAGCCTCCGTCCCTCCTCAATTTTTACTATTTTTGAAATACGGCTACTTTTACAATATTGGAGTCATATTCATATGAACCAAAACTCCTCAATAAGAATATGCCGTCAGATCTTGTTTTAATATCACCTAGCCCCTCTGTGACAACATATGCTGGTATTGTTTTCATGAGAAACGAACCTTCTGAGTACGAATATGACGTTTCATTTTGTGTTACACTCATCAAATCCTTAGCTGAACCTCAACTACCTCCTGAATTTCTATTATAGTTTTGAAATAGATCTACTTCTGTTATATCTAGGTATTAGTTATTAATCAAACCCACTGAATTTGAATATGATGTTAGATTTTTTGTTACAGTCATCCAGTTTCTCCACCAATGTTCACTCAGGGTGTCTAACAAAATTTCAAAATGAAAAAGTAGGACTTGAGTAGGACTTTTAACAGGACTTTCAGCAGGTCATTTTTCGAGCACTTATGGAATTTTTCAAGGTGGGGGGGGGGCGGGGTGTCAAAATTTGAATTCAAGTTTTAGCCAAATTCTTGTAAAAAATGATGTCTTTAAACACCTTATGATTTTATTCAAACAAGTACACACCAAAAATACATATAACGTCTCACTTCAATTTTCAGTTTTATTTTCTCCTTATCAACTTTAAAAATTCATGAATATCACATCATGTTTGCTTAAAATCAAATTCAACTCGAATTCTTTAATTTCGATTGTAAATATTTCACATTATTATTTGCTTAAAAATGTTGAAATCTAAAAGTTATTTTTTGTTGAAAAATTTGAAATAGAAAAAGAAAATCAAATAGGCCCGAGCAATGTGATGGCAAAAGCTTTCGGAAATCAGCATTTCGAGAGGTACAAAAACAAAGTGTGTTTGTGTGATGACTTATTTATGTTTTGCTTCAAACTTTTAAAATTTAAATTATGATTTTTTTTAAAATTTAAAATTGGAAAAGGAAAAGCTAACGGGCGGCCCGAGCGAAGCGAGGGCAAAAGCTTCAGAAATTCAGTATTTTGAGAGGTATAAAAATGATGTTTTTTTGTGTGATAAGTTACCTATATTTAGTAAAAAAAAATCTGTAAGGGAGGAGGAGTTTATTTTTCTGATTCAAACTTTTGACATATCTTCAGAAGGAATGGTTAAAAAAAATTGTTGAAATCGGTTCAGTAGAAGAGGCTGGCGGACTCTATCAAGGTTTCCATTCAAAATTCTATTGTTTAAACACAATAGAAAACGTGTTTTTTCAATTTTTTCGGCCCTTAATTTCAAAATTTTCGACGGACTCTATCAAGGTTTTCCTTCAAACATCTTTTAATATAATAAGGATTAAGTATGTACATATTGTGTTAGTTCTTGATCAGATTTTTTATGCCGTAGGTTCAGGGCTGTTACATTACCGTAATATATTCGCTGGTAAAATACGGCGGTAAAATACGGTAAAATACAGTATTTTACGGTATTTATGGTATTTTACTAATTTGGATATGAAGAGTAATTTTATGTAGTTTGACTTCGAAGTTCTGAACTTGTGACCTGCCTCTGAAGTAAATTTTCATATGTTTTAGGTGTTATTAAAGATTATAGAAAATTTTCCATGGACATTTTTTGGAAATTTATGGGGAAAATTTTTGGTAACTTTCAAATCATAAATTTCCATGGAAATTTGGAAATTTATGAAGGAAAGATGGAAAAAAGTGTTAATTTGGTTTTTTGGTAAATTATGGTAAAATACGGTAATAAACTTTTGATAAAATACCGTAAAATACGGTAATATACCGCCGTAATTCACCAACATAAATTACCTTACAGCCCTGTGTAGGTTACGTTTTTCTAAAATAAATAGTGAATTGATAATTCATAATTCCAATAGGTAAGTACCTATTTATCTACTTACTGATTTTTCAGGATTGACGAAATTACTAATGAGAAATACAATAGGCAACCAGCTTTCCTTGCAATTGTTAGCTTCGGTCATTGTTCTGTAATTCCATAGCGGACCATCTCCAATATATGGAAATACATAAATCGCATATAACACTATGAAAGTAAATGTTGGAATCATTCTGAAAGAAAATCATTTTCAAAAATGCTATCATAAAAAAATAACATACAGAGTGTCGAGTGAGCGGTCAGCGAAACTTAGTGAGTAGTTAAAACATTAAAAACCAAACAAAATCACATACCCAAAGGCGTAGAACTGGCACAAAAAGGGCCTACCGGGAAATCAAAGAAATTGGGGCATATTTGCACATAAAGGGCCCATTTTCCGTATAAATCGGAAATCTTTAAATTAAAGGCCGAAAAAATTGAAAAAACATGTTTTCTATCTCAAGGTCGGAAATGAATTTCGACCGTTGGATTCGAAGTTTCGCTGGCCATCCGATGGACACTCTGTATGTAGAAGTAGATAAAAACGTATATTTTTTCTCTGCGAAGTGAACTGTTTTTTATTTCTCAAGTAGGTAAGGTATACCTAGCTAGTTTGTTCAAACACCTCTTACCTCATCCACCTGTTTGAGATTCTGGTGAGTAGAAAAATTATTCCTCCTTTCAACATCTGAGAAAAGTCCAGATGAAAAGTTAAAAACCCACTTATCAGGAAAAATACGTTCAGGATTTCCAATCGAGATAATAGTGGCGTTAGTTTGCTAAATTGCTGCAAAAATAACTCATCAGATGACTGAACTTGGCGGATTTCTTCTCAAGTTCAAAATCAATAAACCAAAACGCCATCTGCATGTACTTACTTGCTCTGCAAGAAACGCATCTGATAAAGGAAATGGAAAGATCGCTAATGTTATGTGATGGCCAATAATTATCTGAATCATACTCAAGACTTTTACAAAATGTATTCCTGTTTGTTCACACGGAAAATTATGTTTTGTAAGTTTTCTGAAATTTTCTTTTATGGAAAGAGATTTAGATATGTCTTTTATTAAATGTTTTTTTGGTCCGCCTGTAACACAACAAAAAGAATTTAAATAGGTATACCCACCAAATGAAAATCACGCAGATTGAGATACCTGGATAGGTACTCACCTTCTGTTTTCATTTCAACTCCAGTGAAAGTTACAACATCATACAAAGTGCTGCAAATTACAAGGAAGAAAATCGCCCCAAACAAATTCCTAGAAAAATTATGGAGGTACTTACTATACCTATTTAGGTAATTAAAAATATTCAGCTGGGAACTTTTAATGAATGAAAATAATGCTAAAATTATGTTTGTAGAAGTAGATAGGTATTCTTGCTGACCGAACGATGTAGTATCCCAAGGGGCGAGCAGGTTTGTCGCGTATTTTACAAAGCACAGGATCCACGTTAATTGTTATATTGAGCTCGTGAGCGTTGAATATTGGATGCAATGTGTTATCGAGAGAGATCTTCAAGTCAGTTGGAGTACAAGACGATGGTATGCAGACAGCGAATCTTAACTTTTTTCTGTTTATTCTGATTGGATTTTTTCCGTACTAAGAGGAAGATTAATTTTAATTACGTAGTAGGTCAATAAAGTAGGTACCTACGTAAATTTTGAAATTATTTTATGACATAAGTAAAAATCATAAAATAAAATATATTTTTTCTTATCAAATAAGCATTTTTTTAAAATCCTGAACTGATATTTTTTTTTCAATTACCTAGGTTTGCCTACTTATTTTTATTCGCTTACCAAGGTTACAACTTCCCATGACGAAATTTTCTCATCAGGCATCTCGACGACTTCACTGTGTAATGCATCTGAATAGTTATACATGGCTTCAACCAAACAGTACTGTCCATCAATACCATAAGATGAAATAGACAAACATTCGTCATAATTTCCCATATGATCGACCACACCATGGAGAATACCCACTAACGGCCACTCTGATGATTCCAGCACTGGAAAAAACACCAATAATATGAGTACCTACGATTCTTGCTATTTTTTTATTATAAGAAGCTAACGCTCTATAATACAAGTGAAGGGCCTGATGGAAGAAGGGCTCCCTAGGAAAAACATAGTTTTGAGAAAAACGCGTTTTAAGTTTTACTCCTACTTTTTTTGCCGATTAAAAACTACTCAACATATTGACTTGAGGTACCTAGGTGTTTTTTAGCCAAATTTTTGTAAAAAATGATGGCGATTGCGGTAGGCCCAACATTGGATAAAAAGGTCGGGGGTCAAAAATTTTGATAGTTCTCGACGTTTTGAGCTCAAACTAGACGATTCCTGGTGTGTCAGTTTTTATGTATATAAATGTTACCGTTAATGTGTTTACTCCAGGTAATGTATGAAATAACTAGTTATTTCATACATTAACGAAAAAGTACTTAATGCAAGTAAATTGTTCATAGTTCATCTAGGTAATGTATGAAGAATCTAGTTATTCTATGAAATAACGAGGTGTGATCAGTTAAATCATGAAATGAGCTGTTAAAAATTGAAGTTTGCTGGAACCAAAAGCAAATTTCATGGAGAATTTTTTGATGTGGCTAATACAAACTGCACCAGATCTATAAATGAGAGTAAAAAAAAATGAAATTTTTGAATTTTTCCAAGTTTTTGTTCAGCATTGAAAGAGGTGAAACTTTTTTATAAATTGAGATAGAGAGGCGCGGGTTTGTTGTACCAAAAATGTCACATTTTTCAATTCAAGGCAACTGATAGAAAGGATATGTCATGAGGAAAACTTTTTTAAGTTTTACAAAAGCAAAAAAATGCCAATTTTTAAACACGGTTTTCCAATTATTTCTCTTTGTACAACTCTTCCTGTTCATCTGGCACAGTTCTTAGCCATATCAAAAAATTCTACGTTGAATTTGCTATCGAGCCCCGCAAACCTCAACACTATACCTATCAGGGTCGCTAAACGGTGTAATGTTGAAAGTAAAGTACCTACCTACAAAAAGAAAAAAACGTTTTTTTTAGGTGGCCAAAAATCTGTCCCTGGGGGCTTGGAGGTTATTCTGTGGCGGGACACCCTGTTCTACCTTTGAATTAAACTTCATTTCTTATTTTATCGCAGTTCATTCATTGATTTCACACTTTAACCATACACACCTCGTGTATGTATGAAATAACTAGGTAAAGTTTAGAAAAAAATTAAATTTTACACTTTCTCAGGTAATTTATGAAATAACTAGTTATTTCATACATTACCTGGTGTAAACACATTAACGGTAACATATATGAGAGGCGTTTCGCGATATGGGTCCTTGTGGTGATTCGATGTTTTTTTTTTTTATTGGCGATTCTGACTTACTTTTTCACGAGAAATCGAATGGTGCAATCAGATTTCGCCTATCTCATCAACTTCTCGGTTTAAAAATTACTTGAACATGAATACTCAAAAACTCACATTTTTGGGAAATCGAAAAACAAAGTTTTTGTATGTTTTTGATTTTAAAAATAAAAGAAAAAAAGGTCGATGGAAAAATTATTTTATTGTTGCTACCTATGTAAAATTTCATGGCGAATCCGAATTTCTCGGTATTTTTTTGCGGGGTAGTCTGTAACGTTGTGTAAATTTGGCTGTTCACCACAAGGTCCCTTTTCTAAATCACGGATATCAGGCGATGATGAACGAATTTCGTCAAAATTTCTCATTCAACCTATGCGCAAGACAACACTGCACCCGAAAATCAAAAAAAAAAAAAATCGAAAAAATCGAAGCAATTCGATGTTTTCTCTCTCCTGAAAAAATCGAAATATCACCACAAGGGCCCTTATCGCAAAACACCTCTCATATATAATAAGTTTCAGCACAACCTTGATTTTTACATTTTATCACCTGGAACCTGTTCTAATTGATCAAACTAGACAGCTAAGCAAAGCTTAGCTGCAAAGTGTGAGTAGCTAGCTGCCTTTTCTACAGCTATAACTGTTATTACATCTAGGTAGTGCATAAGTGAATCAACCATGTCACAGTGATGAGAATTTTTGAAACTATCACTGCTTCAAAATAATAATTGTTTTTCAGTGTTTTCATATTTTCCAAATTACAATAGGTATTTCAGAATAATTTATAAGCTTGTATTGCTTCTAAATTAAGAAATTTCTAGTTGTTTTTCATAGTTTGCATTGTTTTAAAATTTACAAAATTTCAAATCGATTTCCCAAATTCCCCATCGCTACAATTTCATAAAGTTTTCAATAAATTTTCAGAATTTTGCCTTGCTGCTGAGTTAGGAAATTTGCAATCAATTTTTAGAATTCACATTGCCTCTAAATAGTCAAATTTTGAATAATTTTTCAGAATTCTATTGTCTTTAAATTAAAAAATTTCAAATTCAATTTTCAAGTTCATATTGTCCACAAATTGTAAAACGTTTACTCAATTTTTGGAATTCACATTGCCTCCAATTTTTCAGAATTCTCATCTTCTTCATAAATATTACAATACTTATTTCATATAATTTTCAAGTTCACATTATCTGCAACTTACAGAACTTTTAAATTTTTAATCAATTGTTGGAATTCTCAGCGTCTCTAAATACAAATTTTCATATCATTTTTTTTAGAATTTTCATTGTCTTCAAATTTATAAATTTTCAAACCAATTTTCAGAACTTGCTTTTTATTCTAAATTAAGAATTAAATCTTATAAAATACCTATGTTAAGAATTTGCATTGCCTATTACACGAAAAAAATATGGGTAATTTTTACAAAAAAATTTAACTAAATACTCACAATTAAGTACCAGATCCCATTCAATAATTTTTACTGTAATTGTATAGTAAAAATTATCATTTTAATAAATTTTGCTATAGGTACCAATAGTAAAAATCATTTTGTTTTAATAATTTTTACTAAATCATGATAATAAAAATTACATGTTTCAATTGTACAAAAATTAGTTTAATTTCTCATTTTGAAGTAATTTTTAAATTATAAGTAAAAAGTTAAAAATTATTCATGTCAAGTAATTCTTACTTTGTACTTATGGTTATAGGTAGACAAAAAATTAATGAAATGAATTTTTAGTGTTAGCAAATGATATCATAATTCATAACTCAGTTTCAGCATTATTTTTGCCCCATTACCATGTACTACATAGTAACTCCAAAGCATTTACCTATCCAATTTTCCTACGAAAAATCCGTCACCTACCTACTTACCTCACGGGGATTCGAACCTGGGTCCCTAAATTTTCTATTCCTACCTACATGCCCTAACCACTCAGCCACAACTTTGCTACGAGGGTTACGGCATTAAAATAATATATTTGTTTGGTAAACGCCCCACCAAACCACGCCAGTAGGGTTAAAACGGGCAACCTGGCCACCTTCACGTATCGTCCGCTAGGAGCGGTAGTTTCGTTTTAATGATATAGTTGTTGTATTGTCCGCTAGGAGTGATAGTATTGATCTGTATTCATTTTAAACACAGTTAACGTATTCTTGAAGAGTAAAAATTCTCTTTTTTCCCTGTTTCTCGATTTTAACTTGAAAATTCCCTTTTTTTTTCTCTTATTCCATGATTTTAACTTTATAATTGTTTTCTTTTGATTCAACATGATTGAATTATTCATTAGTATTCTAATGATTTTCCATCATGTTTTGTGTTATCATTGAAGAGAGAAGCGGTAGTTTCGTTTTAATGATATAGTTGTTGTATTGTCCGCTAGGAGTGATAGTATTGATCTGTATTCATTTTAAACACAGTTAACGTATTCTTGAAGAGTAAAAATTCTCTTTTTTCCCTGTTTCTCGATTTTAACTTGAAAATTCCCTTTTTTTTTCTCTTATTCCATGATTTTAACTTTATAATTGTTTTCTTTTGATTCAACATGATTGAATTATTCATTAGTATTCTAATGATTTTCCATCATGTTTTGTGTTATCATTGAAGAGAGAAATTTCCCTTTTTTTCTCTCTCTTAAGTTTCTTGATTTTAATTATTATTTTTTACTCAAACTGATTAAATGAAATGTCTACTAAAATCAATATTAAATCAATTAACGTGGTGATAATTTTTTATAAAAAAAATCTCATGAGGTCTCAGAGTTACCTATATTTATTGATGTAGTAAATCCATTTCTTGATCATCTTTATGTGAAGCCAAATTTTTTCTGTACATGGTTTCACATGAAGATGATAGAGAGTGGATTCGATCGCCTTACCTTCTGCTCCAAGTGCGACAACTCTATCACATAGACCAACATGAGAATTGAAATGAAGAGACAATTATTACAATTTAGCTGAATTGTATATCTAAGTATTTTCAAAATGAATGTGATAATGATGAAGCTTGGTAAAAAGTATAAATACAGAAGAATTGAATTTAAATAAGTCATTATGGTGTTATATTTCTTACAATGAGGTAGTTATGTTCATTCATCATGATGAAAAAAATGAAGAGAATCAGTCAGCAGTAAAATATTATCAAGGTACTGGAGCAATTAATTGGATGATAGATAGATTACCCTTTGAATTACATGTACCAACTTACAGGTATGTACTAGTAGTATTATAAAAGGAAAATTTTTTCATTTGTCATCTCAACAAGTATACTAATCTTTCATATTTAATCATTTTAATATTTATTTAGATATTTAGGACCAGGAACTAAATTGATGGAAAAATTAGATAATAATATCCCAGGAATAAATCCTCTTGATGAAGCAGCCAAGCAGCATGATATAGCATATGCTCAATCATCTGATTTAACCAGCAGACATATTGCTGATCAAGTTTTAGAGAATCAAGCCTGGGAACGAGTCAAAGCCAAAGACTCATCAATAGGAGAAAAAGGTACTGCATGGATGGTTACCAACACTATGAAGCTAAAAAGAAAATTAGGAGCCGGTGTTTCAAACCGAAAAAAAAAATCTCAAAAGAAACCAAAACAAACTAAGAGGAAGTTAGGTGCTGGTGTTTCTAATCAAAAAAAGAAGTCTCAAAAGAAATCAAAACAAATGAAAAAAAAGTCAGGTGCTGGTGTTTCTGTTCGGAAAAGAAAATCTCAAAAGAAACCAAAACAAAAAGTGAAAGGTTGTGGAATCTCTTTTTCTCAATTATTAGCAAAGGCGAGAAAATCTATAAAAGGGAAAAAATTTAATCCAAAAAAACTAGAATCAGCAGTTAAACATACATTGTCTTCAATTAAGAAGTTCAAAGTAAAACCTCCTCCTGCAGGAAGAGTATTACCAATCCCAATAAGTGGAGGGGCAATACCTTTGATACCAATCTTATCAGCCTTAAAACACATTGGAACTATATTAGGTGGGATTGGTGCAGTGGTGGAAGGAGTTAAACAAGTGAAAGCGATTAAAGATCAGTTCAAAAAACAATCCTCAGTTCCAGAAACACGTTTAGGAAGTGGTGTATTGGTAGCTCCTCATAAAAAAGGTCTTGGTATTTTCTTACATTGAGTAAAAGCAATCTTAATCAAGAAAAAAAATGAGGTTACCACCAAGTAATAAACCACTGTATGATTTTCAAATCTTATATTATGTAGAAAAATTCAAAATTCCCAATTTTCGTGGTATTTTTTGTAGAGATAATTTACCCAAAGTACCTCGTTTTAAAGAATGTGGTATTATTAATCTAGATTCTAAGCAAGGAATTGGTACTCATTGGACTGCTTATTGGAAGATTGGATCTAGTGTCATTTATTTTGACCCATTAGGAAATGTACCTCCTCCTAAAAATTTTATAAAATACTTTAAGAAATGTAATATATATTATAATCACAATTCAACCCAGAAAATTAATGGTGTCAATTGTGGTCATCTCTGTATAAAATACCTTGTAAGCATGGTTAAAGATAAGAAAAAAAAACTATAAATTGAATTGCAATTGATAAATAAATATAGTCTTATTTCAGCTTTAACATGAGTTCATATCGTTTTTGTGTTCGAAGTGATCAAGCAAATATTCGTTATCAAATTTTTCAATCAATACATTTACCTCATCAAAAGTATGAACTTGGGTGTGTTTCATTCTCTGTGAAGAAAAACTTTAACAATGTCACTTTAGGTAATAATAAAATTTATTATCGTGATGGCGTGGATCAAGCTTTGAGATGTCTAACTCTCGAACAAGGTCAATATTTCGAAGTAGATAAATTAATTGGAAAAATTAATACTGAGTTTTCAAAATGGCTTAAAATTGCTTATGATGTAATATCAGAATCTTGTGTCTTGTTTTCTAATAAGCTAATTGAGTTCAATAAAGATGATAGTGTTTTACAACTGATCGGTTTTCCAAAAGATCACAATCAGCACTATACTTACACTTGCTCTATTAATGACAGTATCCGCAGTAAATTAAATTTCAATTCATTTTCCAATCATACCACCGCTTCAACTCATTCAACTCCTCAGATTATAAGAGATGAAAACAACAACAATCTTATTTCAAATGAAAGTAATAAATATCAGGAGAAATATGGAAATCTTACCAGTATTATAACAGGAACCAGTCAGTTAACAACTCTAGATGATATGATAGCGGGTATGAAATATATATATGGAGGCACTGAGAAAACAAATTCTGTAAGATTATCAGTTTTTCCCAAGATTTTAAATATACATAGCAATTTGATTACAAATAGTTTCAGTAATCACGAAAACCTTCGAGTAATCCACTCTTTCCCAATTAATGTACCTCAAAATTCGATAATCAGGGAAGAACCGATCAATATAATTTACTTACCTTTGTCCCATGGAATACAGAATATTTTTGAAATCGATTTGGAACTAAGAGATGAAAATGGTAATTTCATCAACTTAAATCAAGAAGAAGCATTCATCACATTGCATTTACGTGAATCATCAAAAAAAATAATTTAAAATGATTCTCTTCAGTCATCCAAGAAAATTATCTAGACAAAATACAATGCCAAAACCCTATATAAAGGCTGGAAATATGATCAAAACTTCAGTTCGCAAGCGAAAGACAAATTGTAACAAAGTCTCTCAAGATAACAAAAATTTTCTTTCATCATTAGGATATCTTGTGAAGAAAGAATAATAACAGTTGTTAAAATGATTGACGAATTTAATTTGGATGTTTTACAACCTGTTCAATATGATACCAAAATAGAAGAAATATCTTATCACTCATACAAACCATTCAATCAATCTTGTGTGAATTATAATGACGAGATTCGTATTCCAATCAATAGTAAAGAAATCATTACTTTTCCTCATTCATCCTACATATTTATCAGCGGAAAAGTGGAGGAAGGAAATGGAACATTCGCATTTGATTATAATGGATTAGCTTATTTATTCAAGAGTTTATCATATGAACTGAATGGAGTATCAATAGATCATGTGACAGATGTTGGTATTACAAGTACTATGAAATCCTATTTATCCATATCATCTGTGGAGAAATCTTATTTCAACTCTTTGGGGTTCGATAGTTCCAGTACAGAACAATATACTGGAAGTTTCGATAAAAATAGTGGTCTTATCCAAATTCATTACCCTTTGAATAGATTGATGGGATACTTTGAAGATCATCGGAAAATCATTTTGAATGCCTCCCAGGAAATCATCATGGTAAGAGCAAGAGATGACAGTAATGTGTTTGTGTGGAATAGACCAGTTGCAGGAGCAGCAGCAGCAGGTGCAGACCAAGTAGCAGCACCACAAGGTATACCTCCAAAATTCATAATCAACGAAATTTCATGGAAAATTCCTCAAATCAAAGTTTCAGATGCAATGCGTATTCAGTTTTTGAGTATTATCAAACAAAACCGAGAATTATACATACCTTTTAGAACATGGGAGTTGTATGAATACCCTTCCTTACCTCTTTCAACCTCTCATACATGGTCTATAAAAACAACTACTTCACTTTTAAAACCTCGTTTCATAGTTGTTGGTTTTCAGACAAATCGAAAGAATAATTATTCATCATCTGCATCAAAATTTGATAGCATTAGACTACGATCATTTCAATTATTTCTGAATGATATATACATTCCTTATGAAACTCCATCTCTTGATACACAAAAAAATCAGTGTTCAATACTGTATGAAATGTTTGTGAAATTCTATTCTAGTTTCTATCAACAGTCTAATCTTTATCCATGTCATGATATGAAAACATTTTTAACAAATTTCCCATTGATTGTTCTAGATTGTAGTCGACAAAAAGAAACAATTTTATCAAAAAGTGTAGGAGGACCATTAAATGTAAGATTTGATTTTTCATGTGAAGACAATGTCCCTGCTGATACATCAGCAAGATGTTTAATTTTCTATGACAGAGCTTTTTCTTACAGATCCATGGATGGAATTGTAACTCAAATATTATAATTTAAAAAAATTGTAGATACTTTTATCATTATTATTAGGTATTACTGTTTATTTTTTAGAAATTATGAAATATAAATATTAGTTCATTCATCGAATGATTGTTATTTCTTTTCAAGCTTTGCTATAAGGTAGTAGTTCATTCTTGTAAAAATGAATGGGTTTGGTTTACCACCGAATGTTAAAATTGAAGAACAAGAACAAAAACTTTCTATAGATAAAAGTATATTTGAAAGTGTTGATGATCGTCAAGTTCATGGATCATTGTTTCCTAGTTCTATTCGAGGATTAATTGTGGGTAAATCTGGTTGTGGAAAAACCAATTTGATGATAACACTTCTTCATCATGCTAATGGTCTTAGATATCAGAATGTATATTTGGTTAGCAAAAGTTTGTTTCAAACAAAGTATGAAAAATTAAAACAAGCTTTCCAATTGGTACCTGAAATAGGCTTTTATTGCTTTACATCTTGTAACGATTTGAATGACCCTGAAGAATGTAAAGAAAACAGCATTGTTATATTTGATGATATTTCAGCTTCAAATGAGGGAAATGAAAAATTAAGAAAATTTTTTTCAATGTCAAGACATAAAGGCATCTCTTGTTTTTTATTGTGTCAAAGTTATGCAAGAATTTACAAATCTTTGATACGTGATAATGCAAATTTCATCATTTTATTCAGTCAAGATATGCTTAACATGAAGCATGTGTACGATGATCATTTGAGTTCTGATCTAACCTTTCTTTCTTTTCAGAGTATATGTAAATTTTCATGGAATAAGCCATTTGGATTTTTAATTATTGACACTGAAAAATCTATATATAAAGGAAAATTACGTTCTTCATTCCATCATTTCATTACTTTTGATTGAGAACATCAGTTGTGATTGAAGAAGATTGTCAGTCATGTCTAATAATGTAATTTCTAACATTGACAAGGAAATCAAACAAAAAGAAGAAATTGTTGAAATAGCGCAAAATATTCAAAAGAAATATAATGAGCTGAAAAGGTCTAAAGAAGATTCATATAGAGAAATAAATGAAACATTTCAACCAATAATCAAACCACTGAATGAAATTAGAAAAATTGGAGAATCAAGACTTCAAAAACAAACTGAAGAAGAAGAAGAAATAGACCATGTATATACTCAACCTCAACATAACATTCAAGAAGAATTGTTAATGAAACATGGTCTCCCGGCATTACGGGATACAATGTATGGTTTGAAAATTAGTCCCAGAAAGAAAATTTTTGTAATGGGAAATAAAAAAGTAGATGTCACCAAAAACTTTTTCATTTTAGGAAATCGATCTTTTCATCGTACCACTGGATTAGATAATTTGCTTACCCAAGATTATGTTGATAAAAGCTCATACACTAGTGAAGATCTGAAAAACTATGTTGAAATTTTAAAACAAACAAAATCTCATAAACGAAAAGACAAGTCTTGGAAATCATCAAACAGAGAAAAATATAATTTTTTACGAGACATTGTTAGACCAATTTTGGAAAAAAAAACAACTTTTAATTGTTTTTCAGATGAAAATGAAATCAACTCAAATTCAAATGATGATAATTTGATACCAGAAGTACTTAATCAATCTTTCAAAACTAGTGAAATAAATGTGAAACACAAAAAAGGTGGAGGTATTAAAAAGAAAATGGAAAATCAAAAAAATAATAAAATTAAAACAAAAAACCAATTAAGAAAGAAACAGAAAAAAAAGTGTACTCCTCGAAGAAATGCTTCAATCCAGAACAAACAATTAATGAAACCATGTAATAGCAAATATCAAATAGTGTACTATGATGATGTCAATGAATTAATTGAAAGATTGAAATTATTAAAGGGTGAACAAATGGCTGGCAATGACTCTCCTCAAATTTTTAATGAAATACAATCTATTATTGAGGAGCTAGAAGAACGTAAAATAATTTAAAATAACTATAAATACATCTGTTTTATTACTAATATTTTCAGTCTGTTGGAGAGTATCATGGAACCATCTTTCAAAAAGGTAGTTGTACATGAGTTACACGGTCCAATTCGTAGACATTTTCCTCGTCGTAGAGTTGAAATTAGATCATTATACGATCTATTTGCTGCAGATCTTATTGAAATGAGAGAATATGCCAAAATAAACAAAAATTATAACTATATACTAGTAGTTATCAATTGTTTCTCAAAAATGGTATTTGTTGAACCTTTAAAAAAAAAACAAGGTAAAATTGTTTCGTTGGCTTTGGAAAACATTTTCAAAAAAAGTCCTCATCCACCAAAAAATTTTCAAACAGATGATGGTAAAGAATTTTGGAATAAGGACTGTAATCAAATTTACTCAAAGTATGGAATTAACCACTATAGCACATTTTCACCCATAAAATGTGGGATAGTAGAACGAGTCAATCGAACATTGAAGAATATGATATTCAAAGAGTGTAGTTTAAGAGGAGATTTTAAGTACCTTGATACTCTTCAAGATATTGTCAATAAGTATAATAATTCTTATCATCGCACAATCGAATGTAAACCTATTGAAGTAAATAAACAAAATGAGAGAGAAGTCCTTTCTAAAATTATTAAAAATACTGGTTCTCATCATCCATTAGAAAAGTTGATGAAAGAAAAATTTAAAATTAGTGATTTTGTTCGTGTAAGCAAATATAAAACAATTTTTGATAAATCTTATCATCAAAATTGGTCAAATGAAATATTTCGCATTGCTCATATCAGAAAAAGTATTCCTGTGACCTATTTGCTAGAAGATGAGCTTGGAGAACCAATTTTAGGATGTTTCTATGAACAAGAATTGAAAAAAGTTTCTTATCCTAATGTTTATTTGGTAGAAAAAATTATTAGAAAGAGAAGAGATGAATATTATGTGAAATGGTTAGGGTTATCTGAAAATCATAATTCATGGATTAAAAAATCAGATTTCACTTAGGTAATCATCTTTAAAACATATTTGATGACGGTCAAAGATATTATGGAAATGTCCTAGAAATACTCCTTAGGTAATCATTTTTTTTTAAAAAAGTATGTTTCTGAGAGATAATTTGAATGAATAATCATTTTTCAAAGTTGTGATGAAATGACCTAAAAAGAAAACTCCTTCATCATCAATTATTTGTAATAACCATCCATATCTGTTGACTCCTCTCACTCCAATAATCATTTTTAAATTGTAAGTGGGGATAGCATGAAAAATATTTCTTCTTCAATCAGTAACTGTCAATCTCAACTAAGCATTACATTGAGAAAGTGATTTATAATCAGTACTTACTTTCTATTTTTCAATTTTTTTTTTATCATTATTGAAATCAATTTTCCGAAGTAGTAAAAAATGAATTTTAACGATCTAATATGTGAAAGTCGTATCAATGTTGCGTGTATGAATTATTACATTGAAACTGGGATGTGTGTCAACTCCAGCTTTAAACCTATTATTCGGATAACCTCTTCTTATGGAAATCATCTGGACCAGATATCGTTATCAACAGATCAATGGCTTCTACTAATGAAACGTGAGTTTGGATCAATTTTCAAGTTTTTCAAACTAAAAGAATTATGTGATGAAAAAGAAAAAACTGTTTCCATTGATAAAAATCTTTCCATTCATTTCAACTTTGAAGGTAACAATGTAGTTCTTATGGAAGATAATGTTAAATTAATGATGATGACAGAAGAATTATTTCATGATTTGGTTCGATGGTATGATACTATCTCATTGAAACTTGAAATTCTTGGAAAATATCAAATCTACGCTGTTTATGTTTTTTCAAAATATGTTAATCATTTTGTAAAAAAAGTTGATATAGATGAGGTAGATGGTGCAATGACAGATTTAGATCATATTGATTATATATCCTCCCATGAATTACCAGATATTGATAATTTTTCTGTTAATTATAAACATTTGGATACACTACTCTGTATGATTATCCATTCTGAAATTCGAATTCTTTCAAAAGAAAAAATATTTGATAAAGTAGAGTTTATAAGGAAATTTCACTCAGAGTCATCTTGGTCTAATAGTAATTACTTACTTCTATGAGTTGAAATATGTGTAGAACATATGTACATATTTTTTTTTATAAGTGGAAAAATTATTCTTCATTATAGCTTAAGATTGTAAGACACCCTTTCAATTGAATAAATATAAATTGTTTTTTTTTATTTATTCTTTCCCATTTCTCATGTTGGAATAAAGAAATCACACTTCTCAGAAGTATTCATTATGTATTTTCAATGAAAAAAAAAAAATAATAATTTAAAGAAAACATGGAATTACAAGTTGAATAAAATCAGTAAGTAGATCAACAAATTTTTTTTCAGTTTCCATCATTGACTTCTTCTTCACCTCCTTCACGTATAAGCATTCTGTTCATCAACTGTAATAGAAACAATATCATAATGAACTTGACATAAATAAACTTATTTTCTAGGTATTTTAGGTATTCTAGGTTATGATATTGATAAACTAATATCAACAGGGATCAAAGTATTTGGAATTAATTTTTGGTAAGTAGCATAATTTATGTTTATTTGACGAGGCGGAGTAACATTTGTATACTTAAAATTACATTCTTCGATTAAAACTCCTTCCAGCCCATGAAGATTAATTCTAATTTCATTAGAAAAGTGGTGGAAAAGTCTAGAAGGTTCGTTAACGTTGTCGAAAGTGCAATTTCTCAAACAAATATATTCAACATTTTTATACAAACCAAGAATTGATAATAATAAATTCAAACCTTGAAACGAAACATGACGATATGAAATGTTAAAACAAATGATTTCGTATCCTCTTAGAAATTTTTTCACCACTTTTCTAATGGAATCTATTCCGCTAGAAAAATCAACTCCCTCGCCCTTTAACATCTTATCAATAGAGAATCCCAGGTGCTCTATTTCAAGTGATCCACATTGACCATGAAATAGAACCCGGGTATCTAGGTATAAATGATTGAGCGGGTATTGACCAAAAAGACGAATTCCAATAGAATAAAAGAGCCTTGAACTACAAAGAAAATTTACAATATCTATTTTAGATCTTAATATTCTTAATATATGATCATAAATTTCATCAGGTAATACAGGTATTACAATCTGAAAAAAAAAAAAAAAATTATACAACAAGTTTTACATCACAATGTACTACTCGGAACTGCTTTGAAGGAGTATTCATTGCAGTCATCATTGTTATTTTATAGTATACAAAATCTTCAAAGCATTTTTGTTTATAAACACAGTTTTGTATGTTAATCATTTTCAACAGATCATAATTTTTGAAATAACGAACTACTTCCCTCTCATAGCCATCTATTTCCTCAGTTGATTTTAATTTACAATTTTCAAATGTCAGAAATTCTAATTTTTGGAACAGAAATGTGTGCAAAATTAAAAAATCAATTATTTCTAAATTTATTCCTTTGGTTATGGAGTTATCTACCACCATAGAGTTAAAATTATGATTTTGTAAGGGTGATAGAATTCTATTTAATCTACATTTTATTTTCCGAAATGATGTGTCACCATATTCAATGTATTCAAAAATTGTTTTAAAACATTTTTCAAGGTTGATCGAGATATCTTTATATGATAAAATAAACTCATTTAAGATAATTAAGGATTCATTTTCTGGAATCTCCTGCAAAATAAAAAAAAATTGGGTTGCTAACAATTATGCATGAATCAAGTGGAAATGAAAAGTACATAAATCATGGAGAAAGTGATCTAAAAATTCAAATGTTATTTTCATAATCATCATCATCACAGTCACTATCTATTTGGTCATCAGAAGAAAGACTATCAATCTTATAGTGACCCCATGCAAAACTATCAATTTTGGAATGAAAAAATCGCTTATCACAGTGTGAATTTAAACATAGCTTCCTCTGTAGTACTGTAAAAATCTCGTGATTATGAGATCTAAAAGACATTTGATATTTTCTAATATCAACATCCTTAAAAAGAGAAAGTTCGTAGTCTGAAAATGTAATTTCATTTTTCAATACACTTTTTTTCACTCCTTTAGCTTTTTTTTTTACTTCTGTTTCTGATGTGGAATTGTTGTAGATTTCAAGAGCATAAACTTTTGGTCTTAAAGAAATAAATTTTGAACAATGATGAGATGACAATTCATTTTTGAAATAACCTGGAACCTGTTTCACTGTATTATTATAACATGCGTGATCTATAGGATAGTTGCTACAATCAAAAATTTGATTTTTTAAATATTGTTCAATATCATTAGTTGCAACAGAAAAAATGAAAGAATCTGTATCCATGTACAGTAATTTTGGAAATGAACAATCCGAAAAAATGTGACTTAATTTCTCATAATACACTTCATACATAAAATGACGCGAAATTTCCAAAATACTAATGCCTACAAAAATTGGTTTATTCAATTTAACAATACTTCTTAAGAAATGTATTCCTACTAAATTTTCGCTAAAAACAACTGATTTTTTGAAAGAAGATTTAGACACACTGGTGTAATATTTTCGAACATCATTTACTAACTTGAAATTTAATCTCTCTCTTTGATTTTCAATAAATTTTCCGAAGCAAGAATTGATCATTAATTTAAAAAAAGATTTATCAAACTCGTTAGTAGCATTCTGCCTCAGAACAGTATTTTTTTCAATATAAATTTTCAAGAAATCAGATTGATGAAATTGTATAGCCCTGTGTATTTTTTTCAAAATTAGACCATGATTGAGACATAATTGAAGATTTTTTAAATGAATAACATAATTTTTTTTATCTTCCAACGTACATAATAATTTTTCAGTTTTTGAATTTGGAGGACATTTCTTTTCCACACACATAGGAAAATCATTGTGTAAATCATGAATTTGTTTAGGATATTCCAGATCAACCTCAAAGTAATATGACAAATCACCATCATTGTTTAAATGAATGATGTAATCAGAAGTAAAATAGTCTAAATCATTTTGAGAAACCCATCGAAATTTTGAAGTTGGTAATTTTTGCTTCATGGCAAACCCATATAAGTTATTTACATCGATGTATAGGATGGAATTTGGAGGTTTATTTATATCATAATTAGGCAAGTGAATGTTGTTTCCTTCTGAAAATTTTCTTACTGTATTGACTATACCACCTCTGAGACCTCTTTCAAAAAACAAATACTGATCCATATCAGTAAGAAGTTCTAATTTTACTCCTGTCATTTTTAGCATTGCTTGGAAAGAAAATCCTGGCAATGAATAAAAGTGACAGGGGTCCAGACCATAATTTTTCAAACAAAGATTTCGAAAACTGACGAAGCAATCACATAAAAGAAGCACATCGGAAATGCAATAAACTACCAAATAATCTTCCAAAGTTCTGCAGTTAAATTTCTCCCAACAATTTTTCGCAAATTGATATTCTTCGTCAGTCAAGTCTGAATCATCTAAATCATTTCTAAAATAAATTTTTTCAGGAAGTTCTCTCAATTTAAGTTTTTCAAGATTGTCCAAAAAATTATAACAAAAATATCCTTTTTGGGTGATTAGGTTTGTTAATTCTGAATTCTGAAAATATTTATTTGTATGTTTCAACTGTGTTGAAGGTAAATTTTCTGACAGTGTTCTAAGACCTGCTGAGAGAAATCTGAAAGAGTCTACGAATCGAATCCAAAAATTGTCAGTGATTTTTATGGAGAAGCTAATATAGTCTTCCTCAGAGTGAGGAATGACCGTTATATTTTCTGTTGGCAGAAAACATTGGAAAAGAAGGTGGCTATCGTAATGTGATAAATTATGGAAAAAAATGGGGAGAAAATTTGGGGTACGTAGTTTCAAGTTACATGAATCACAAGCTGCACCTATGAACATACCTGTTATATGGTCATGGTGTCTAACTTTTTTGTCTCCAAAAAAAAAACCATTTCCACAAATGCAACATTCTGTCGCATTTTTAAAATTTTGTATATCAGAAGGTGTCATAATAATTTGATTTTTATACTTTTGATATCTTTTGGCAATTATTTTACCAAATTTTGTTAATTTTTTGAAAAAAATTTCCACCGCATTAATTCCAGTGTAGGAAACAGGTTCCATAATTTTTGAATGATTTTTACCAACAAGGTAAAAACAAAATGAAATAGGAATGTGTTGGTTTAAAACCCTATTTTTAGATACCCAATCATAATCATTTTTGGACACTAACATAGTCTCAAAATCTGCGAATCCTATGTACTGAATTGGATCCATGAACTTAAATTGATCAAATTCCAAAATGTTTCCCCCCGCAGTTGGAAGAACATATTTAGCTGGTTCACTTATCATTTCAGTACACCAACGTTTATGATCTTCTAACTTAAATTCCTTGTTTGGACCAGAATAATGTATAAAACATCGTTTACACACTTCAATTGAACCATGGTGTTTCGTAATTTGTTCCCTTACTAAACTATTAAAATTTTTAATGTAAGCAAAATGATTTTTTTCACCTGAACTTAAAAAAAGTAGATCATAATGAAATCTTTTTTCAAGTTCGCACACCTTGATTGGAAATATTTCGTTGTTATTTTCAATGCCATAAACATTAACAGATACTTCATTGTTCTGTTTTTCAAATTTGGAAACATCACGAAGGGTAGTGGGAAAAGATATGTTTTGGAAATCAAATTTCAAGTTGTATTCCTTCAAAATTCTATTCTCAATGACAGGAAAAATATATGCCTTATATCCCTTTTCATTGGGAATTAGAAATTTTGCTAAAATACAGTACTTGAAACAAAAGTTATCATATGATTGAATGTTTATGATACATTTTTTATTTTGCAATTTTTTAGGGATAGGAATGTAGGTACCACATGATAATCTTAATGGATTATTTTTGTTTATTGTAAATTCAAGAAATTCGACATTTTTCAACACCCAACCACTGCCCTGCTTATTCAATTTTTCAAATTGAGGTAAAAATTGAGGAAAAAATTTATCTTTCAAAATTTTATGAATATCATCATTAATGAAGAAAGGTAATGTAGAGGTGCTTAAGAAGAAACACATCTCTTCTTCTACAATACCTTTCTTGCAAATAATTTTCATTTTCGAATGCATTTTTAATGCTTTGATTATAGATAATCTATCAGACAGTATACTATATATAATAGGTTCTATTTTAAATAAAAAACTTGTAATATCGAATATTATCTTATTTATAATTTTGATGACGCAAATCCTTTTTCTGAATGCTGATTTGCATTCGACAACATCAAACTCTTCTGTTGATACATTTTCTAGCTTTAAGAACAAAAAAAATTTAAAAAAAAAATGAAAATTGAAACTAGAATTCTTATTTTATTGGGTAAAACCGCCACCAGAAAAAATTTACAATCACCATGGAAAAAAAAAAAATGAACAAGAAGACAGTTGGTTTGAATCTAGAGGACATGTTTTTTTCTTTTATGTCTTGAGTGTTACGTGTTGATTTGCGAGCACTGTTTTATTATTAGTTTAGACTTGGTTCCTGGATATTTAGAGAGATAGCGCTACATGTATGAATTCCCTTATAATTTGATAGTTATTTACATGGATATTATACTCGATCAACCTCCTGAGATCGAATTCTAACATTTCCCACTGATCTGTTGTCTCCAGCGTGATTTTAAAATTTCTCCAGAATTTTGAATTTGCTTCAGAAAGTATTTTTAGTTCAAAGTTCAATACTTACCGCTTGTATCTTGTTTTCACAACTTTAAACTTCGAAAACTTTGCACTCATTTTAAAGAGAATAAAAAAATACTTAGATATGTGTTCAATCTAAGTTTCAAGTATTCAAAGTTGACATTACGAAGAAACGGTGGATAAAAGTAATCATAATTTATAATCATTTTTTCAACTTATGCTGTTCGATCTAAGTTTTGAGTATTTTTAGATCAAAGTTGACATTACGAAGAAATGGTGGATAAAAGTAATCATAAAATCATTTTTTCAACTTGATCATAAAATCATTTTTTTCAACATATGAGAAGCTTCCCTTTTCGAGGAAAGTTTTGTAATTTGCACAAATCACTGTATTTCGACCACAACTAACCTTCCAAGATCAAATTCAATCATTTTTCCTACTGATCTCAATACTTCCATCTCTAACCAGATTTTTCAATCGCATACGGAAGATTTTTTGTTTGTATCATGAACCATTTTAAAGAGAATAAAATTATGAAAATTTTGCAATAATAAAATACCTATGTCTTCGATCAAAATTTTGAGTTTTTTTAGTTCAAAGTTGAATACTTACTGCTTGTATCTTGTTTTCTCAACTTTAAACTTCGAAAAATTTGCACTCATTTTCAAGAGAATAAAATTATGGACATTTTTATAAAAAAAATCATACAAAACTTTGAAACATTTAAACATGATAAGAAATCAATATCTTTTATTTACACATGTAGGCTAATACACATTACAATACCTTGCGTTTTTTTTGTTGCAGAGTTTTTAACTCTAAAAATCGTTTCCTGGACACTTCCGATACATTTATGGTATTAATTGATAGGTTTTCAAAACCTGCCTCTGTTACTTTTTTTATGACGGTCTGCAATTTAACCGGAAAAGGAATTGTAAATTCTACTGTATGTTCTCCTTTCTAAAAAATCAAAAAAAAAAAAAATGAACATTAATTTTTGAAACTAAGTATAAATGAAAAAAAATTATGACTGATAAAAAAAAAAACAAAAAAAACGAACATCAATTTTTGAAAATACATATAAATAAAAAAAATCAAAAGCAAGACAATTAAAAAAAAAAACTTACTTCCTCTATCTTGACATTCATCCATGACGATTCGTCAAATATATTTTCCAGTATGTAAATTATATCCTGCGCAACGAAATCGGGGCAGCTAGCAGTAAAACGATATTCAACTGGATTGTTTGTCTGCAAAAAAAATAACAAAATTTGAAAATTAAAAAATTTGAAAAACATCTTTCACTGGTAAGCATTCATTTTAAAGAGAATAAAATTACGAACACGATCATTTTGCAATAATAAAATACCTAAATCAATAGGGAAATTTCACTGTCTTTAATTTGAGACCATATTCAAGTTCATCAGGTAAGCATCCATTCTAAAGAGAATAAAATTACGAACCGATCATTTTTGCAATAATAAAATACCTAAATCGAAAGGGAATTTCATTGTCTTTAATTTGAGAACATATTCAAGTTCATCAGCATTCGCAAACAATCAAAAAAAATTGTATTTTTTTACGCAAAAAATTGGAAATCCATGTATTTTCAATAGCACAGTGATGTATGCTTTTTTTTTTTTAAAAAAAAAAGTACGTACTTGATCAATAAAAAAAATGTTCAAAATAAGTCCTAAAACTGATGCGATCAAAATTTTGAGTATTTTTTAGTTCAAAATTCAATACTTGACGCTTACTTCTTGTTTCCTCAACTTTGAACTTCGAAAAATTTCGAACGGTAAAAGGTAGAGCTTTGGGTAAGCACCCATTTTAAAGAGAATAAAATTACGAACACCCGAACATTTTGCAATAATAATAATATACCTATGTGTTCGTTTTAAGTTTTTTTGCAATATGAGAAATGATAGAAATTATACATCAATCGATAGGGAATTTCACTGTCTTTAATTTGAGACCACATTCAAGTTCACCATCATCCGCAAACAATCAAAAAAGATGTAAAAAACCATACGACACAATTTTCAAAGTATAAGATAAAAAAATATAGGTATCTACTTACCATGGTTAAGCTTGAAGATGACGATGATGATGTAGACGTAGACGTAGAGGAATTATTTGAAGCCATTTTTTCTTCTTCTTTAGAACACAGGAAATCAAAATCAAAAAAAAGTCGAGAAGAAACAAACACCTTCGATGAAAACAACACGAGATGAACCCTTGGGGAACAGGTAAAACAGTAGCAAATTTTCAAAAATGAATAATTCGCAAAATTTGAAAATCTTGTAACAAACGAAAACGTATCGAGATGAAAATTTTAAATAAAATTATCAATAAAAACGGAATCGATCAAAGCTTTGGTTTGCAAGCTAAGGACAAAAATTATTCTAATCAGTTACAATAACGAAACGAATACGGAGCGAGATGAAAAATGAAAATATTATAGTTGTTATTTGGACAAAAAAAATACGATCACAGTTCACAAGCGAAAGTCGAAATTATTGATGAAAACAGAACAGAACAACTGATATGAATTTCCGGGCAAATATCTGTTTTATAATGGTCAAAGTAACGGTTATAGAAAAAAAAAACGGTAAATATACATGCAAAATTTAATTTGCTGAATCGTCAATTCAGCATTTTAAAATCGAATGATGAAGCAAAACACTCATTTTACATGAATGAATTGACGATTAGACAAAAAAAAATTAATTTGAGTACCGTTATTTTTCCAATCACTTCTATTGTACCTACCTAAGCACCCACTTAAAAATAAAATACCTACCTATGTGTTCGATCAAAATTTCAGAGTTCGAAGTTCAATACACACCGCTTGTATCTGGATGAAGAACCATTTTGAAGAGAATAAAATTACGATCATTTTACAATAATATCGTACCTACCTAAGCATCCATTTTAAAGAGAATAAAATTACGTTCATTTTGTAATAATAAAATAGGTACCTATGAGGTGAATAACCATTTGAAGAGAATAAAATACCTATGTGTTCGATCAAAATTTCAATTATTTTTAGTTCAAAGTTCAATACCTGCTGTTTGCATCAGGATGAAGTACAGCTCCTATCAAAAAAAAATAAACACATTTTCTGAATCGTCTGAATTCATCTTCATATAGGATCGATCATGTATTCGAGTATGAAGATGAATTCATAAGAAAGAAAAAATAGTAAGAAGATGAATTCGTAAGAAAAAAAATAAATCATAAGAAATTCCTCCATCCTTCACTTCATTTATTTCTCACGATTCTAAGTAAAAAAAAAAATCAAATTTCAAGGGTTTAACGAACTCGTACGTGAAAAATAAACTCATTTTCCGAATTGTCATACATGAAAACATAACAATCGATATGTTGCACTTGCGATTTTTTTATGGTTTTAAAAAATTCAAAATTGATAATTTTATTAATCCCCCATCTAAAGAAAAAAAAAATCGTACCATTTAATTGACGTACTCGATGTACACCGCGTGGAGTATACCCCCCTCTGAACAACCAACACTTCCAACCCGCAAACCTCCATCGATCACGATCGTGATCGTAAAACCAACAAACGAAACTACCGCTCCTAGCGGACGATACGTGAAGGTGGCCAGGTTGCCCGTTTTAACCCTACTCACGCCCACTTGGAATTTACAGCTAACGGACTGGGGGTGTAACAGGGTACAATGAAACACAGCTGGTGATGGAATAGACTGGGGG
Source organism: Planococcus citri (assembly GCF_950023065.1). Lineage (NCBI taxonomy): Eukaryota > Metazoa > Arthropoda > Insecta > Hemiptera > Pseudococcidae > Planococcus > Planococcus citri. Next base: position 69,546,364 of record NC_088680.1, read on the forward strand.
TATAGCAGGGTACAATGAGCGGCAGGTGTTCTACAAGTCCCCTTTTCCCTTTTTTAGGATTTAATGCATTAAAATAATGAACTAAAATTGCAATTACTCAGCAATTACCCATCCGAATTGAATGAAAATTAATCTATTCCCTCCGCCTTAATGATTCTCAAATGGTGTCCAATAGGTACAAAAAACGGTTGGATAGCTTAAGAGAACATTCAGTTCCAATAAAATTTCATTTCTCAAAGCGAAACCAATAGTGTGCTACGCACACTAATAAGATCAAACTTGAATACATACAAACGAAGCACAAACGAACGACCTTACTTGGACCCTTATTGTCGGTGGTGGGGGGCCGGGGAAATGCACCTGTTCTTTCCCTGTACCTATACTCCTCACTTGTACTTATTTAGAAGTAAAAAAATATGAAAGGGAACTATTAAAGTTTGATGTCAAAAAATCTTACTTTTTTTTGGCCAAAATCGAAAATAATTTTACTAGTTTGTATGAACTGAAACTGTTGAAAGTTGAATAACAGATTTTTTTTGCAAAATTTTGCCAAAAAATTTTGAATTTTTTTTAAAAATTAAAACTGCAAAGAAACTGTTGTTGCACCCAAGTCCCAAAACTTTCAGATTTTGCTTTTTTGTCGCAAAAAAGTGGGTTTTTGTTGTCGAAATAACTAAAAAAAATGTGATTTTTCTCAATTCTAGAGCGTTATAACGCGATTTATAATTGCTCATGAGCGTTATATCGCGATTAATTTTACATTGGTTTAAATGGGATTGTCTAGGGACCAGAGGAAATCAGCATTATTACCGAAAGCGTTATAACAAGCTTGTACTGTAATAATTCTAATCATACTGTAAAATTTATGACCTTGTCTCTCTTGTCTGATGATGGTATGTTGTACTGAAACGGCCCTTGCAATTTTGATAATGCTAATAAAACATAGGTAATATCGATGGTGTTTTGAAAAAAGGGCCAAACTGTTTTTTTCTCAAGGTGTAGGGCCAATCTGTTTTAGTGAAAAATGCGAAAATTATAAAAGGGCCAAAGTGTTGATTTTTAGGGCCAAACTGACTCCAAATAGTAAAAAAGGGCCAAACTGTGATTGAATTTCGTTGATATTTTTACATTCTGCGTATCTGAACCAGTTTTATCTAGTCCCAAGATAAAGTATTTGTTTACGTTTGACTATAAGAGCAACATCCACTGATGATTAAAAATGAGAACATCGTTACTTAGAGCCAAGCTCTGAGCATAGAATACCTATAGGTTCAACGTCGTCGGGAGCACAGCAGAGTTTTTTTTTTAGAGTGTAGGTATAAAATCCAATAATCTTGCAGCCCTGGCTGAAATGTTGGTTATGGGGGTTTGAGACCATGATCTTTCTAAAAATCGCGGTCTCATTCAAACAGAGGCGAACACCTCAAAAGTTCCTTGTACGTTTTTTTTATTTCAATACGTGAAACGCGAATACCTGAAATTGCATATGCTAGCAGAATAATATAGGTACTGTAACCTGGGGTAACATTGAAGGGTGCGGTTTTTCATCAGGTATGCTCCATGGCGGTGGAACTATAAAGAATGGAGCAATTCTGACACCGGGGATGGATAGAGTACACTTTGGCAGTTATTTTTCCTATTTTATCATTTTAAAATAGTTGTTCCAACACCAATAAAAAAGCAAGTAAAAAAAATCGGTGTTTTAATCAATTTTAATTAATGTGAAAAGCTTGGTGTCTGGAATTTTGAATTTTCAAATAATGAGTCAAGTGACATTATAGATGTGTTCATACACCTCCCGACTACAAATTAACGCATTTGTTCAGGTGCCAAAGTTCTTCCCTGAGGAGTAAAAAAATAATACTCCAACCGGGGTAACTTTGAAAGCAATAAAAAAATTATGAAATTTCAGTAAAATTGACCAAAAATGCATGAAAATGCCTGAAAACTTGTTGAAAATGATGTGAAAACTTGAAAAACAGCTCTAAAATCATTGAAGAATCATGAAATTTGTTCAAATTGGCCAAAATGCACGAAAAACGCCTGAAAACTAGGAAAATTTCAAATTATCATTTTGGAGCACTTTTTCTTAAATTCAATTGTGAATATGGATTATTTTGTAGGTGCTTAACGCTTATAAAGTGACCAGGAAGTGAATATTCATGTTTTTGATAATTTTTGACATTGAGCGAAGCACATTTCAAGGAGCCTTCAAAGTTACCCCAAACGCTGGGTAACTTTGAAGGGCACTTATTTTGGCTCTTGCGCCTGACAGGAAAAAGGTAGACAACTTCTGTAAACGCCAAAACGTAGTGCTGACATAGCTTTATCAAAAGCACCACACACATTTCCCCTACCTCCGCCATTCATACCTCTAAACATGAAAAATTCTGAAAAATCCTTCAATGTTACCCCAGTTTACGGTAGATATCTACTCACTTTTGACAGCCCACGTTGACTGATTACGAATGTGTAACTTGAAGAAATTGAAATCTCTCTTGCATTCGACATTCACATTAGGATTCAATCTAAATGCCGTTTGAGCCTCGTAGAACAACTCTGAAATCCATTTTTTTCGAGGTAATGCTGATTCAAATTCACTGGTTTGAAAACTTTCGTTTCCAATATCATTTCCACAAAACAATCTCTTTTCACTTGTGGAGTTTTTTGTTCCATTTTCAAGTGATGCCGTTTCGCAAAACCACCAATCAACTACAAGAAAGTAAACTAAAACTATTTGAAGATTCATCATTTAAGTACACCTTATAACTTATGGCACAAAAATCGTGTCGGCAGGAACTGTACTGTTAACTACGTGGAACTAAGTGCACACAAAAAATCCATAGGTAAGTAGATATAATAATCTCTGATACAATAGGAGGAAAATGCTTTGAATGCAAAACATCCTCCCATCATTATGTTTATAGCTCCTACAGAAAATCACCTAAGTTAACTTGACTATTGAACCATATAATTGGCAATTTTGGTGAGAAAAAAATTGTTTTCAAGTACCTACCTATACGTTGTTTTTAAGTACCTATACAAAAAAATGCATATTTTACCCACGATTAATTTTTGTAAATTAATAATAGCGTCATAAAACTATTTTGCGTGAGAATAATACCTACATGATTTGTGGATAACTGATATCGACTGAACACAATAATTACATAATTTGGGTACCTATCTAGTTATGCATAAATTGAGTAGGTAACTAAGTACATACTTACCTTACCTATGTATATTCCACAGAAGGAAGGGAAGTGATTATGGCATCCAATGTTTAAAAAAATGAATCTAAAGACAAAAAGAATGAGCTGTGATTTGTTTGAGACTTATCCAAGGCCTACAAAAAAGAACTCAACACCATCGTTCAGATCGCTAATAGTAATGGCTAGGTACCCAAAAAAACTAGTTTTCAAATTACTAAATCGCATACGATTCAAAAAGTTACTCGCCACCAATACTACCTTAATCAACACAGCACCCAAGGGGAAGAAAAAATTCAAGAAATTTAATTTCCACGCAAATTCGACATCAAAGTTGGTTCAGGTCTGCGAAAGTAATGATATAAATGAGTCTCAAATCTCCTACACATCAACAAATTCCCTAGGGTCGTTACTATGTAATGCTAACAAGGGAACCCTCCCACATGATAATCTCCGATTTGAATGAAACTTGGACAGGTGGAAAGAGGACCTCAAAAAACCCCCATCCCTAAATTTTCAGCTGCTGAAGTTGATTTTTCTATTTTTGGCGAGCGTGTGAAGTTTTGTGTATTTTTTATACTTTTTCTCATGTTATGTGTCAAAAAATTCGATTTCTGATGATAATTCCAGATTTGACCGACGGTAGTACGTATCGATTAGGTATCAAGCAGAGACCCTTTGGCCAAAATTTCAGCTGCTGAAGTTCATGTGGTGGAGAGAAATGGCCATTTTTTGAATTCATTCATAACATGGGAAAAAACAGTAAAAAATCTTGTTTCCTGAACGGATGGCCGGATCCGGCCAATGATGGCATGAGTCGATTTGGTATTCGGCAGAGACTGTTTGACCAAAATTTGAGCCCTTGAAGTTGATTAGAAGAGCTTAATTGACTCGATCATTTTTCAAATTTTTCAATGGCATTTAAAAACCAGCAATTGGGCAAAAAATTCGATTTCTGATAATAATTCCAGATCCGGCCGGCGGTAGTATTAGTGAATTAGGTATCAAGCATAGACCCTTTGACCAAAATTTCAGCTGCTGAAGTTCATGCGGTGGGGAGAAACGGCCATTTTTCTAATTTACAGAACACTTTACCTGTGTACACAAAACATCAAACGCTCGTCAAAAATCTAAAAATCAACTTCAGCAGCTGAAAATTGGGGGATGGGGGTTTTTTGAGGTCCTCTTTCCACCAGTCCAAGTTTCATTCAAATCGGAGATTATCATGTCGGAGGGTTCCCTTGTAAGGATAAAATCCCCAAGATGGAGAAGAGTGGTGTTTACAGACTTTCATGCAACAACTGCTCTGCTACCTATATATTGGCCAGACTGGGAGAAGCTTCAAAATAAGGCTCAATGAGCACATAACAGCATGGAAAAATGGTCATGTGGGAAAAAGTAACTTTGCTGATCATCTTATAAGTAAATTCTGGCCACAACTTGTTACCTGACTCCGGTATAACGATTCTACACATCGCTGAAAAAGGTCATCGACTCAATACCCTAGAACTAATAGAAATTAAACGTCATGAAAACTCCACACAGGTCAATATGGTCAACGATGTTTCGCGTAACAGTGTTATCGATTCCCTTCTACCTCTTTTAAATTAACCCCTACCTGGTTCATAATTTAAGACGCAATTTTTGACTCATGTTTGTATACTTAGTTTATCTCCCCTCTTCTCAATTTTTACGACGCATTTCTCTTACAGATCTTCTACGTGTTATGTAATATGTAACCTCTCATTCATTCGTGATTGATAATGGTCTCTGTGTAGACTGAAACGCGTCTCACTCGTATACGTGCTAATTTTTCAATTTTTATTAAAAGTTTTCGTGCAAGTAAAAGGTTTTTTTTTCTCTGTATTCTTCCAAGGTTTTCGTAATAATTAGGATAGTAATAGATACTGAATATGGTAGTTATTATGCATACTTATAACAAAAATGATAGTACACCGTGTACACAGTCCAATGATGCGTAATTTCATTTTTTGCATATAGGAGGTATTTAGAGGGTAGACGACAATAGGTGTAATAAACCATCAAACTATAATAAACTGGTAATTTATTCGTAATTATGCATTTTTATTGACGAATAAAAACTTTTTTCAAACATTGTATAATAAAGCGATAGGTAGATTATATTGCGTAGAAAAATGTAATAGATTAGTTTGGACTTTCGTCTTTGAGCACATACTCGTAGGTCACTGTTCTTTACTTTATTCATACCTACCTAATCGGCAGAAGTTTTACTTTAATCGAGAACATTTCAAGTGTGGTGAAGATGAATTGTTCAAGTGCGTTGAATATTTTCAGAAGGTCTACACGACTTTCTCAAAGGTAAGTGGATATTCTGTATTAAGAGATAAGGTAAGTTACCAGTTGCGGATCCCATACCCATGTTATGGATCTTCGTTTTGTGGTGTTCCTAATAGTGAAAAATGAAAATACGAAATGGTATCTTTTTCTGTGACATCCGTACAGCACAAAAACAAGTTCAACAGAAAGAAGTTCTTTGGGCGCGGAAAAAAAAATAATTATTGATAATTGTGTGAGAAAATGTGGTGAAAAGTTTGGATGTGTACCTAATTTCCAAAAATTTACATAAAATGTGCTATTTTATTCTGAAAAAGTGATTCAATGGGAAGTGAGCAGTGCCCTTTTTAAAAATTTCAATGTTTCATGAGTGGAGAATGTGAATGAACCACTTTATAAGCATTGGTTCAAACATAATCAAATTCATGATTAATTCTCGAACCCAGGCTGCAACTTATCGTTTGATGATGTGCAATGATAATCATTCGCATTTGATTGGAATTTCGTGAATTTATTTTCGATCCGCAAGCGGGCCTAAAATTTTTGATCCGCAAGTATAGTTAGTACTCAATACACATTTTTTTCATGGAATTTTTAGCTACTCTCTCAAATTTCAAATATGTAAAATGCAATAGGTAAGCTTAGCTGCAAAGTGTGAGTAGCTACGAGTAGGTGCCTTTCAACAGTTATAACCGCTATTACGTATAGGTATACTTAGTGCATAAGTGACTCAACCATGTCACAGTGATGAGAAATAATATTTTCGAACCTCTCATTGCTTCAAAATAATAATTGTTTTTCAGTGTGTATGTGTAACTATGCCCCGCTGGTCAATTTGGGATTCATTTCGAATTATTCACGATATCCAGGTTTTTAACGAATTACAATATTCGTTTCGAATTCAATAACGCATAGAGATCATTGGCTAAATAATTCCACTTTAAATATCACACACACGACACATATACATACGACAATATTCGACAATAATAATACATATTTTTCCGAGGCGGATATAGTTGTTTCTTTTCTCGTATTCTTTTCGCGACTAATTAACCTTCCTTCACACACCTACGAATTTTCCTACTATTTGTCCACTTCGTATCACGATCATACGATTTTACCGTTATCGAATCGAATGATATAACGGTACTTTTTTTTTGTGTGGAGTTGGCCGAAATTATTAAATTTTTCCATACGTAACAAGTGTTTTCATATCTCCAAATTACAAAATTTCAGAATAATTTCTAAGCTTGCACTGCCTCTAAATTAAGAAATTTCCCAAATTTCTAGTTGTTTGTTAGGTATAGTTGCATTGTTTTAAAATTCACAAACTTTCAAATCAATTTCCCGAATTTCGCATTGCTACAATTTCATAAAGTTTTCAATAAATTTTCAGAATTCACATAGTAGTCTACAATCCACAAACGTAAAAGTGTTACCCTACTGAACTTTTTTGATTACCAAAAAAATTATCCGGCAAAATGTAGAAGGGACCCGCGAAAACCCAAAACACATAATTTCAATATCTCAAAATTGCACAATAGGGGGCTGGAGCCTCAAAGGGGTGTATTTATGAACGTGGGCGCTACCAAAAAAATGAAACGTAGTCGTGAAGGGTGTCACCGCCAGATACCAAATATGTGTTTTGTTCTGTTGGAAATTAGCACAAACGGATTTTATTGCACTTTGAATGCAGTTTTTATGCATTTTTATGCATTTTTGATGGTTAAATCGTTCTGTAGTCATAAGTATGCGCGGCTACCGAAAAATTTTTGTGAAACTGGTTCGAAAAGATCATTTCCAACCGAACTGAAAAAAAAACGGCTGAAAAATACCTGCACAATTACTAGTAATGGCGCAGAGAAGTGGTTGAGAGGTTACCCCCACCCCAAAATTTAGTTTGACATTTTTTCCCCCGAAGTACTCGTGCGACCTATCAAAATGTATTAAAATCTCGCGTAGAATACGATTATACCATCAATTTTCAATTTCAACCCTTCTGTGCCTCTCTCCCCCGCCCTAAATTGTAGTTTGACAATTTTTTTCATGAATAATCCCATGCGACCTATCAAAATGCATCAAAATTTTGCATAAAATCTGAATATACCATTACTTTTGAATTTTAACCCTTGTGTACCCCCTCCCCCACCGTAAAGACAGTGTACTTTGACAAATTTTTCGTGAATACTCATGTGTGACCAATCAAAATGCACTAAAATTTCGCAGAGAATCCGAATATGTCATTAATTTTCAAATTCTACTTTTTTATGCCCCTCTCCTCATCCAATGTTTTTTTTAAGATGATAAATAAAATGTTAAAATTTTATGACAAAATAAAAATTGTACAACCAAATATTCTTACTATCTAGAAACTAAAACTTACAAGGGAACCTCTTGAGGTGTCACACTCCCATTTTAACGGGACTGCGATTTTTGGAAAGAGCCTAAGTCTAAAACCTCCAAAACCAAATTTTCAGCTGCCCAAGTTCATTTTTCGATTACCACTCTTGGGGTGTCACTCCCAAAATTGGCTCAAATGTTGATAAACTCGTTAAACAGGTTGAGTATAAAACACAACTCGATTTTTAGCTGCACAACTGTATATTCACGCTTTCTGGAGAAAATACAAAATTCTGGAGAAATTTGAAAAATCGCGCTGGAGACTCCAGAATGGCTGGAAATTGTGAAATTTTTGTTTGGGGGGGGGGGGGGTTAGTTACGGACAAAATACAGCGATTCGCGTGAATTTCAAAAATTTCCACACAAACGGGAAACTTTTGATTTTTTTGGATTTTTCAATTTTGAAAAAATCTGGTCAAAAAGCCACTTATGAGGTGTCACTCTCAAAATCGGCTCAAATTTGGATAAACTCGTTAAACAGGTCGAGTGTTATATACAACTCGATTTTTAGCTGCCCAACTTCATATTCACGCCTTCTGGAGAAATTGAAAAATCGCGCTGGAGGCTCCAGAATGGCGGTAAATGGTGAAATTTCGGTTTGGGTAATTAATATTAGTCTTGGGACTTTTTTTGACCACTTTTACTGATCAAGTACGTACACTTTTTAAAAAAAAATCATAAGTCGCCAAAAACAGTCAATTTTGAATTTTCAAAAATTCGCCAAAAATCGAAAAATAAACTTGGGCAGCTGAAAATTTGGTTTTGGGGTTTTAGACTATGCTCTTTCCAAAAATCCCGGTCCCGTTCAAATCGGAGTGTGACACCTCAAGAGGTTCCCTTGTTAGTCGAAATCACTGTCTGTGTAATCGTCTGAATCGCTCATGGATTCTGTGTTTAAACATGACGTGCAATTACATAGAATACATTTGTTGTCATTTTTTTTTACAAGAACAGCGATAGTTTCAGGTTGAAGTAAGAATTGAAAAAGAAATACCTACAATTGATGGGATGTTTGGATTCTACGCAAAATTTTAGTGTATTTTGATGGGTCGCACGTGAGTATTCGCAAAAAAGTTGTCAAAGTACACTTTACGGTGGGGGAGGGGGTACACAAGGGTTAAAATTCAAAAGTAATGGTATATTCAGATTTTATGCAAAATTTTGATGCATTTTGATAGGTCGCATGGGATTATTCATGAAAAAAATTGTCGAACTACAATTTAGGGCGGGGGAGAGAGGCACAGAAGGGTTGAAATTGAAAATTGATGGTATAATCGTATTCTACGCGAGATTTTAATACATTTTGATAGGTCGCACGAGTACTTCGGGGGAAAAAATGTCAAACTAAATTTTGGGGTGGGGGTAACCTCTCAACCACTTCTCTGCGCCATTACTAGTAATTGTGCAGGTATTTTTCAGCCGTTTTTTTTTCAGTTCGGTTGGAAATGATCTTTTCGAACCAGTTTCACAAAAATTTTTCGGTAGCCGCGCATACTTATGACTACAGAACGATTTAACCATCAAAAATGCATAAAAATGCATAAAAACTGCATTCAAAGTGCAATAAAATCCGTTTGTGCTAATTTCCAACAGAACAAAACACATATTTGGTATCTGGCGGTGACACCCTTCACGACTACGTTTCATTTTTTTGGTAGCGCCCACGTTCATAAATACACCCCTTTGAGGCTCCAGCCCCCTATTGTGCAATTTTGAGATATTGAAATTATGTGTTTTGGGTTTTCGCGGGTCCCTTCTACATTATGCCGGATAATTTTTTTAGTAAGCAAAAAATTTCAGTAAAATCGATTTCTAACGTACTTTTTGCTCCGTGGATTGTAGACTATAGTCTCTATATAAAAAAATTTTAAATAACTTTTCAGAATTTTGCATTGCTGCTGAGTTATGAAATTTGCAATCAATTTTTAGAATTCACATTGCCTTTAAATGACCAAATTTTGAAAAAAATTTCAGAATTAATATCGTCTTCATATCACAAAATTTGTAATCAATTTTCAAGTTCATATTGTCATCCACAAATTGCAAAACTTCAACTCAATTTTTGGAATTCACATTGGGACATTGCCTTTACCTAATTTTTCAGAATTCTCATCATCATTCATATAACAATATTTCCTATCAGTTTTCAAGTTCACATTATCTTCCTACTAATGACAGAACTTTTAATCAATTTTTGGAATTCTCAGTGTCTCTAAATGACAAAATCTCATACTTACTTACATTTTTTTAGAATTTCCATTGTCTTCAGAATTCGCATTGCCTCTATTAAATTATAGATGAAAAAATGTAAGTAAGTATACATATGCCAAACGCCATCAATCCAATAAACTATTTGCCTTGTCCGCGATTATAATATGATCGGCGACTTGTGTACCTAACGGTACCACAGCAATACCGTCCAGGGGGGTTGGGGGCGTCCATCATAATTTTCCAAATCTGGGAACAGTGCCATTTCACCTATCTTACCTGGGATACCCTTTGTTCTGTTTCCAAAGGTCAGTGCACCTTTCCTTTCTTTGGACATAGAACAATTGCTTCTAGAAAAATTTACTTCGAAAAATCAATGACTTGATCCCTTTTTGAAGTAAAAATCTACAAAAAACGGTTGGATAGTTTAAGAGAACATTCAAGTGTAATGAAATTTCATTTCCAAGACTGAGACCAATAGTGTGCTACACACACTAAAAAGGCTGACACTAAAATGTAAATTTGGACTAATACGTATATAATCTTGAGTTGAAAAAATGAAAAAAAAAATGCCATTAAAATGCATCCTCGATTTGTTAGGGCCTACTGTGTAATGTATATCAGAAATTTTTGATCTGCTATTGGTATTTTTCAGGTCTTGGAATTTCTCCATGTAACTTTTTATCCGCGAAACATTGAAATTTTTCCCAGAGATACGAGTAGGTTGTTATGAAAGCTACGTACCATCTATCAATGTACATACCTACGGGTATAATTTTTAGATTGTGTGAAAAAACCGCAATGGTTATTTTGAGGGTTGGAAAAACAGTCTCCCAGACTCCAGTTTTGAACGAGAACATTTTTTTCCCAATATTTTGTGAAGGGTGGTCCCCTTTACAAGCATAGATGATAAAATTTGAAAAATGTTGAAATTTGCGCCTAACAAAATTTAAAAAAAATTGATTCACAACTGGTACCTATACTCTACCTTATAAGTGCACAAAATCAATGATTCAACGTTTTCAGGAATTTTTTCACCCATCCACAATATAAACATTTAATGGAGCCATTCAGTGCAACGTATCCCCATTTGAAGAAACTTCTTGTGGAAAATGTGGAAGGAGAAGGACCTAAGCGCGTTATTGGTGAAGTTAGTACCTATACTTAATTGATAATCTAATGGTGAAAAGTCAATATCGCACCTTAGGAGTAATAAGGTAACATCTCAAAAAAAAGTGAAATTATACAGGAGAGTGATTTTCTTTTTTTAAAAACTTGATTCATTATTTTCATCAACTTGATATGGATGGTGCAATATGCCTTCACCGCTTAGGTGGTTATTCTAATAATGCATCCTTACGTCAGCGTCATTCCATTTATATCCCATAACATAACCAGGCTTGTTAACCGAAAAAAAATATTTCCGGTTCAGGTTACGGTTAAAAATTTAACAAGAAATTCAAAATTTCAGTTAAAGGTTATGGTTAAGGTTATTCATTTTTTAAAGTTACGGTTAAGGTTCAGGTTACGGTTATTGATGACCATTTTTTTTGGTTAATGGTTAAGGTTAAGGTTACAGTTTTTGGTGGTAATTTTTCCAGTTGAGCTTAAAATTTCGGTTAATGGTTAAAATTACAGTTGAAAATTTGAAAATTTCCAAAAATTCTTTCGGAGTTTGAAATTTTGAAGTTTAAAAAATTGGAAAACTGGTAACATTTAAATTCAAAATTTAATAATTTTTTCAAGAAACAATTCTTTATCATCTCTTATCATTAAAATATCATTTAAGATCGAGCTTTGATAGTATAATGACTAATGAGTATGATGCAGATGCAACTATAGTTTCAAATTTTTTGAACTTTCTATTCACGTTTTTTAATTTTATCTTTTGATCATTTTTTTGATCAAAATTTCAAATCACTACAAATCACATTGAAAAAAAACTCGTATAAAAAAAATGAATTTTAAAATTTTGTAACCGGTTTTTTTCTAAAAATTTTTCAGTCAAGGTTATGGTTACGGTTCATTTTGATCTCAAAAAACGCTTACGGTTATGGTTATGGTTGATGATATTTTAAAAAAAAGGTTTTTTGGTTACGGTTAACTTTTTTTTGGTTAATTTACCAGTTAAGTTTGCGGTGACGGTTAATGGTTGAAAACCGGTTAACAAGCCTGAACATAAGTGTGCGTAGCCTCTTTTGTTATGAAAGTACAACCCAATTTCAAAAAAAGCAAAGCAATTTTGAATTTTGAAAGCAGAGCCCAATTTTGAAAAAAAACACAACAGGAATTTGAAAAATAAAGCACAGCGCGGTTTCGGAAAAAGCACAATGCGATTTTGAAAAAACGCAATTTGGATTTCAAAAGCAGAACACGATTTCGATTTTGAAAGCACAACACAATTTCAAAAAAAGCACAACTTTGAAAAAAGCACAACGTGATTTGTAAAAAAAAGCACACACAATGCAATTTCAAAAATCAAAGCAATTTTGAAAATAAAAACGCAATTTTGAAAAAATAAGCACAACACAATTTGAAAAAAGGACAACGTGATTTTAAAAAAAAAGTCAAACGATATTTCCAAAATAAAAACGCGATTTCAAAAAAAAGGACAATGCGATTTTGAAAAAAAGCACACAACGCAAATTTGAAAATAAAACATGATTTTGAAAAAAAGCACAACGCGATTTCAAAAAAAACGCACATCGCGAATTTGAAAGAAAAGCACAACGCACATTTATTTTGCAGGAAAAAAACACAATGCAAATTTGAAAAAAAGCACCAGGTACAAGATTTTGAAAAAAAGCACAACACAATTTTGAAAAAAAAAGCTCAACAAAATTTCCAAAATTAAAAGCGAATTTGAAAAAAAGCACAATGCCATTTTAAAAAAAAAGCACAACGCGAATTTGAAAAAAAGCACAACTTGATTTTGGAAAAAAACACACATCGCAAATTCGAAAATAGAATGTGATTTTAAAAAAAAGCACACCACAATTTTGAGAAAAAAGCACAACACAATTTTGAAAGAAAGGCACAATGAGAATTTGAAAGAAAAGCACAACTTGAATTTAAAAACTAAGCACACAACGCAAATCCAAAAATAAAACATGATTTTAAAAAAAAATACAACGCAAATTTGCAAAAAAAGCACAACTCAAATTTGAAAAAAAGCACTTCGAGATTCTGAAAAAAAGCACAACACGATTTTGAAAAGAAAGCACAACGTGATTTTTAAAAAAAGCACACAACGCAAATTCGAAAATTTTCATTTTATTTTTATTTTATTTTATTTTATAATTTAGGTCTCTCCAACAGCTGAAAGCCAATTACAGGAGAGACCGCTTATAGCTGGGGGGGGGGGGGTGGTAAAAAAACAAATTTCTTCTGAAACTGTATGGGAAAAAATGCAATATCGAGGGCCTTAGGGGGGTTCCTCCCAAGGTTTATATTAGATTAATTTATATTTACGTGGGACGGGATGCAACGATTGCAGATGCCTTCAATGGGGAAATGCTCGTAATATTATTCGAAGATCAATGGACGTTCAAATTGAAATATTTGTTTCAATCAAGTATCAAAATACTCGATCTGGAGCATTGGAAATTGGAAATTTAGTTGAATATTTGGGAATATTCAACTAGTAGCACTTTTCTCTGAGGGACTTAGATACGATTGCGTATCTAAGTGGGGGCATCTGTAAGGTCTTTCTATACACCTCAAGTATCAATGGAATTATTACTCTTCGGTGACGTAATAAATATTTGCTCGTCAATATTACCATATGTCAATGAAGATAAAAGTCAATAAATAAAAGAACTCGTGACATGAAATTATACAGGGAATATATTTAATCAAAAAGTAGAAAATTGTAGATTTTCGTTGTTGTCTTGTGGACTTTTTTGTGGGTTTGGGGGTTTTACTTATCCAATAACTTATCCAATAAAGGGCGGAATGGGCATTGCCGTGGTTTGACTTATCCAATAACTTATCCAATAGGGTGTGATTTGGGAAAAAAAGGAAAATAAAAGGCCAAAACGACTATCTTCGGTGCCATATTTCGATGGTAATTCAAGATGGACAGAATAATTACCATTATATCCAAGGGAAATAGGAATTACCACGTATGGCCATGATAATAACAGAGTCTCATGTTCAAATCCATTTCTTGTCGAATTATTTATTGGGACAATAGGGACGATGCACCATCTCTAGCATCTCATATTTACAGGACTTGATTTGGATCCAGTTTCTCTTCATTGGATTAACCTGAGATAGGGTCAAGGGAGGGAAACGGAGGGAACAGGGACTAGGCATACTTCCTGGGACCGCGAGGAGGTTAATCCAGCGAGAAGTAGCACTTGGCATGGCTTCCTCACTTCTACCTGGGACTGCAACGGCTGAACCGAGCAAGTAGAAGTTAACAGGAAGACCAGCTGTTGACGTACCTTTCATATCCGAAGATAATGAAAAGTAGCAGCGTTTTGCTACTTTACATGGGGTTTTATAGTCACCATCGGGTAGGTGAGAGGGAAGGATAAGTGGCGCACGCGTCGTAGACTTCCGGTGGCGCCAAGAATCGCGTCTGGCGCTCGATTCGCGTCGTAATCGAGCGTATTCGGCGATATTCGTAAAATAATCGCTTCTGATTGGTCGCCAATGCGGAAGTGGTGGAAAACTAGGCGCCACCACCGGAAATACGAGCGTATATTCGCGTAACATCGGCGATATTCGATTAATATAGGGTTTTAATTGGTAAATTGGAATTGTAGAGATGGAAAATGCTCGCGGCATGGTCAATCACGTAATAAATGGTCACTAAGCTCCGTCATCTAAGGGGACAGAAAAATAGGTTCCCATTTAAGCGACTGAGAAAAATTCCATCGCCTAAGCGACAGATTATTTTTCTCCCAGTATAGGTGGGAGGTTTTTTCGGGTATAATTTTCTCCCAGCATAAGCGACAGAAAATAAATAATTTTCTCCCACTACATGGTGATTTTGAATAATTGAAAGATTATAGGTTGATGTGTATCTTCGTAAATCATTTCTACAAATTCAGATTCAGATTTTAATCGTGTTTTTTCGAGGATTAAAAAATTCAAAAATGCACTGGAGGCTTTAGAAGTTAAAATGGCTCGAAATCACCCCATAAGTTGATTCGGAGGAAGGAAAATTCTATGTTAGAACTAAATTATGCACTAATTGAGAATCTCTGGTGGTGGGGGGAGGGGGAGGGGTCATTTCAAGTCATATACAGTAGACTCTCAATTATCCGACTCCAGATTATCCGACTTTCGGGTTATCCAGTAAAAATTTATCCGACTTACTTTTCGCATTATCCGACCCACCAAGGTCGGATAATCCAAAAACCCCTAATTTTTGATTTTGGAGTGTAAATAATGGTGCAGTATGCAGCATTTTGTATTCTAACGGTGTTATTTTCCTTGAAATTGATCCAACTTATCTCAAAAAATTATAATTTGAGTCAGTATTTCATTGTCTTTTATGTACAAAAGTACATTATTTTTGTTTATTCGTCATTTTTTTGATTTTTTGTTCCTGCTTTGAGCCAAAACTTGATTTTCTGAATAAAAAATTGTCTTCTCAAGCTTATGCACTTAATTTCTATACTAAAAACACCCATTTCGGATTATCCGACTTTTTTGTGTATCCGACTCACCTTACCCCCCCCCCCCCGATTAGGTCGGATAATCGGGAGTCTACTGTAGTGACAAAAGGCATAGACTTCAAAGTTCAAATGAATAACAAATTTGTAAAAATCAAAACGAATCGCGAAATATCTTGAAACTTGCTCTTTTTGTCTAGGTACTTTAAAAGCGAGATAAAATCTCCAATGAAGTGAAAAACCCGATTGAAAACGGCTTTTTACTACTCAATAGGCATAATGCGACCAATAACCATCAGAAAAATCAAAAATGTATTTTTTTTAAATTTTGATTTTTTTGAAAATTTCAAAATTTTGAACCCTGGTTGCAAAGTGCTGGGTGAAGTCTGGGGCCCCAAATTTTTCCTACAGTCTTTTGAGATCCCACCACAACTTTTTAGCACCCCCTCGCCAAATTTCCAAAAAAAAGTCAAAGACGGCCCACCCTAGTACACACCTTCTAGAAAACCTCTCTTCCGAGTAAAGGTCATTGTCGCACACTTAGAAATGTTCAAAGACAGTTTGTTTACAATACTCAACTCTATAAACCTATCCAAATCTGCCTGCGAAGTTTCTGGATATCTTCTATATTTTGAATTTGTTTGTATATCTTTACATCATCTACAAAGAGCAGTATTTCTGAATTTCTTATCACAGATGGGAGGTCATTCACAAACAAGAGAAAGAAAAGGGGACCCAAATTTGAACCTTGGCTTGGGTGACACCGGATGGACAGGGGTATATCCGGGATTGATTTATATGGAAACGGCACCAACATTATGAAAATATCGAAACATTTAAAATGGTAGTGGGGACAGAGGCACCGGAGGGGTGTGGATGAGGGTAGCGTGAAATTTGACTTCATAATCGTGTTCGGGGTGCTTGATTCATACGAGAACGACACCAATATTATTATATAGCTCAACTTTTAATATAATACATAGTAAAAATTGAAGTGGGGGTAGAGGCACTGGAGGGGTGTGGTTGAGGGTAGCATAAAATTGGACGTCATATTCGAGTTCAGGGGGTTCTATTCATGTGGAAACGACACCTCGTTCACCAAAAACAATCATTTACACCAGAATCCATTTTTACCCCCTCTTTGAGTTTTTTCAATTTTTGACCACGACCCACCAACAATTTTTTTTTGAAAAAAATACATGTTTTTTATGTGTCAAAAACACACTTGTACCGAATCATGGTCATCGCTAAAACAGGCAAACAAAGCTAAAAAAAACACCATTTTGAGGGGAAAATATGGGGGGAGAGGGGTGAAAATTTTTGTGGAGATATCTCTTATGGGTGTTTACAACATACCAAAAAATTTAAAAAATCGGTTCACATGGGGCTGAGAAAAAAATTTCTATTGTAATTTCAGAAAAAGGAGGGTTTCTCAAAAACGGGGTGGGGGGTCTGGGGGTCTGAAACTTTCGTGACGGAAGCTGCTCAAGAGTAACCCAATTTGCTCAAAAAAGGTGGGGTTTTTTGAGATGTACCCTTATACATAACTCCAAACAACTTGCAATGTTGTTAGGATTTGGAGTTAGGCCATTTGCGTTTTTACAAGATCTAGATAGGGTACCCAACTCAAAGTGTTATTTTTGGTTGCAGGGGGGCCATACAGACCCTAAAAATGTACAAATCATCTTTTTTTTAGATGTACATACCTAATCTTATTACTCCCAAGGTGCGATATGGTCAGCACTACTTATGTCTCATTCACTCATTCAGCATCACATGTGGGCGGGGGATGGGCGTTTATATAATTGATTGTGCTTCGTTTGCACATGCTCCCCTAATGAAGTTGAATTGATTGGGGCTGGAGACACAGTATTATGTAAAATTGTCAAGTCAGTATGAAGGGTCCAAAATTATCTATTATGAAAATTTAACGGGAAGTCATATTTTAGATGCTGGATTACATAATGGATTCCGGTCGGTTTTTACGGGCTGCAATAACTCTCAAAGTTCACGAGGTGATGAAGTTACCGCATCCTGAACCTGAACCCAAAACGATGCACACTGCTCATGCTATGGCGTGGATTTCTGAACTGGTATTGCGCACATTTTCTGAAACAAAAAAGCAGTGAGCATAAAACTGTTTGAAAACGCTGATTGTGTGAATTGAGATGGTGTATATTTCAGGTACAGATACCAGCTATTATCGAGGATGACATAGCGGATAATTCTTCATTGAGAAGAGGTAAAGCGCCCTATCATGTGGGCAGATCTCTGGTACACTGCTTGGTAGTAAGCCGATGGTTAACTGCATCACCCCATTTGTTACTGAATGATTGGATGGGGGAATATCCATTCTTCAAATCGGCTTCAAAAGTATTAACTGAAGTAAGTACAATACTATAGATACCATAAATTTTGTATTGTACAGGAGTAAAATATCTTACATGACACCTCTGCTCCAACAACTATTGATATAGGAATGCTACCGCTTAAACAGGCCCGTTTCTGGAAGTTACATCCAGTGATGGCACTGATGGCAGCGTTCGCAAAAATGTTGAACGTGTTCGCGTTCACGTTTATTTAAAATGAACGCGTTCACGTTCGCGTTTATTTAAAACGAACGTCTTCGCGAACGCGAACGTGAACGCAATTTTCAAAAATTCAAAATCAAAACAAATGTGTTTTTTAAACTTTTCTTTTATACCAGACCGGTTTTTTTAATTCTTCAGGCAAATGGCAATTTATGTTGTTTTAAAATGTAAACATCGCGTATTTGCGTATCACCTTTATGTTGCAAATTTGATTTTTCAAGCTTCAAAATTTGCGTTCAATCAAAACGAACGCCGTTCGCGTTCTTTTGAAAAGAACGCATTCCGTTCGCGTTCACTGTTTACATCGACTATCCGAAACCCTAAGCGTTGACGTTCTGAGGCCCGTTAGCGGATCTGGGAACGTTTTTCAATTAAAACTGTATTTTTATGATGAACGCACCTTATCGTCATCGTTGGGGTTCCTTGTCCTTTACAGGACATTGGAAATCGCATTTTTGTGGTACCCTAACAGGGGTGAGGCGAACGCCTATATATTGCCAATTTGCCACTGCGATTATTCTAGGGAATCGATGTTATTTTGAGCTTTCATGTAGTAGTGTCCCGTTGCTTTCTACGCTATCTACAAAGTAGCTCATACATCACTAGCCGGGTTTTTACAACCCTGAGTTCCGTAATCACCGCTACCTATAGTTGCTCAACCAATTACAGCTTTTTGATACCGGCAACAGATTGCGTGCATTTCTGTTGCCTCTGCTGTTCTGGTGCTCGGAGCTTAACGTGTAATAGATGTTAAATGCACTACAATGTATACATTACACATTAACGCCTGCGTCTCTAGCGGGATTTGAACCCACAACCTCTTGTTCAGAAACCTGTGGCTCAGCCCACTACGCCACTGAGCATACCTTATCGTACCTACAGTATATACAGCTTATCTTACTTCACCCCACACAGAAAGAAACTTCATACTCGCGCCATTCCTCTACACATAGGGTTAAAAACTTCTTTTTTTTTCTTGGCTATATGTAAAGCTCTTTAATACTATAGTCTGTCTCATTTAACTTGACCTCTCAAAAATTTCCTACGTTGTCAAAATGTGCAATGTTTTGATGTTTACAACTGCATAATTTCGTTACATAATACAACAAAGTCAAGCATTGCCCATGAAAAATAATATTTACTGGCTTCCAAAAATGAAAATACTGTAAATGTAATGTTATCAGTACCTATTTTCACAATTAAAATTACATTTTTCATGTTATTTTCCATTATTATTATTAAAGATCGTGCTTATTACTTCAAATTATCTTCAAATAAGTAATGTTTCAAAGTTTCAATTCATTTTCATTAAAAAAAAAAAAATCAGCATGTTCATTTTGCTTTACTTTGCCGTATTTGCCACGTAAGGTGGGGTTGACTTTACTATTTGTTTTCTTTTGAAATTATTTGTGGCAACTGTGCGTTGTATTTACACAATGCGATAGAGTAGTGTGTAAGTATTGGTAATGGTCAAGTTAAATGAGACAGACTATAGTATGGAAATAGTTATGCTCTTAAGATAGTCAATAGTATATTACACATCAAGGGAGGTAAAATTCGGCTCGGGCGTTACACATGTGCTTTGAGGCATTCTTTATTAGCTCCCATGGTGTGTACGCGATTTTACATGACTGGGGCAGAGGAAAGTGGAGTTTATCGCCCGCGCAGCGGGTGGTAAAGAGCCACTTACCCCCCCCCCTGTTATGTAAAGCATTTTACGTATGTTTCACGTACTGCGCATGGCAGGTTGGTGGCGTCACGCGGTAGGGCAACCAATGGGGTGCAACGTTGTACAATGTGAACAGATTTGATGAGTGCACAGTACAAAAAACTTACATAAAATTCGTTGACTATCTTAAGAGCATAATCTATTTCCATACTTGTATTAAAGACCTTTAGCTATATGGTATAAAATGGTAACACTACATCCCAGTTGAAGACCGCGGCACGCTAAACATAAAAGGGATCAACTAAGATCAAACATTGAACTTTGAATACTCGAAAACGCTGATAGCAAGAGATTCGGGGAAAGAATCATTGTGAAGAGGATGAAATTTCGCACATTTTCGTGTATTAAAAATGTACCTATGTGTTCGATGAAAATTTTGAGTAATTGCAGGTTAGGCTTCAAAGACGTTGAATGTGAAATAAGTAATTTGTACCCACAGACATCAATTTATTTTTCTTCTTTTTTGATATTTTTCAACATAGGGAGGGATAAACAATTAAACATCTTTGAATATTCTTTGACCATCGCTAGCGACGGGTTGATTTGCTAGAAAGTATGCAGCCTTGGCGAACTCCTTTTTCAGGGTGAAACTTCCCGGATGTTGTCCTGTTGGCGCGGACATTAGCTGATCCCTTCTCGTAGAGTTGTTTGATTAGCCAAATGAGATGTTTCGGAGCACCCATCTCCAGCAGAATCCGCCATAATTTCTGCCACTGGACACAATCGAATGCTTTTTTATAATCCACAAAGCACAACACTGCAGGAACGTTGTACTCTCGAGCTTTTTCGATGAGCATTCTGATGTTGAGGATTTGCTCTCTGGTGCCTCTTCCTTTGGTGAATCCGGCCTGTTCTGGTGGGATTTCAGATTGCATGAGTGGATACAATCGATCATAGATGATCTTCAGGAGCACTTTGCTGGCATGTGAGATGAGCGATATGGTGCGATAATTTTCACAGTTCTCTGGTGATCCTTTTTTGTACAACGTGATGTAAGTTGACTGGGTCCAATCGTCTGGCCATTCTCCAGTTTGCCATACGTGATTGCAGATGAGATGGATTCTTTTGGTGACTTCGGTGCTGCCAGTTTTGAAGACTTCAGCTGGGATGTTGTCAGGGCCAGGAGCTTTGTTGTTCTTCAGGTACTCCATGGCTTTGACGACCTCTCGCTTCTGTTCAACATCTACGGAGAGTACATTATCCGGGAAGCGCTGCAGAAGATCATAGAAGACTCGGATGGAGCCGATGAATGGCCCGGAGGTGTCCTGATAGGTGGCCGACGGATCACCAACCTCCGGTATGCTGATGACACCACTTTGGTGGCCTCAAGTATCAAGTTCATGTCAGTGCTGCTCAAGTGCCTGGAGGAAGTCAGCGCAAAATATGGCCTACTCATCAACACGACAAAAACAAAGATGATGGTGATTGACAGACTGGCCAACAACTTGCCAGAGATCCAGGACGTTGGCGGAATCGAAGTCGTCAAGAGATTCTCCTACCTTGGATCTGTTATTGAGAACACAGGCGGATGCGAAGCTGAAATCCGGCACCATTGTCAACTCACTAAAACTGCGATGACTCGTTTGAAGCGAATATGGAGCGATTCGGCGATCAGCAAGAGCCTTAAAATTCGACTCGTCAACGCGCTGGTCTTCTCTGTCTTCCTGTACGCGTCGGAGACTTGGACCATCGACGCGATGGAAATGTGGTGCTGGAAGCGGCTGCTCAGAGTTCCTTGGACAGCCAAGAGAACGAACGCCTCAATACTCCGAGAAATTGGTGTGACCAAACGACTGTCTGCAGTGGTTCTTGGTCGGATACTTAAGTACTTCGGGCGGCTGATGAGAGCGGATGCCAAGCAGGCGATTTTTGTGCAAGGCAGAGTCAAAGGAGCGAGAGCCAGAGGACGATCTTCGACCCGATGGACTGACTCTATTCGCAAAGCGACTGGCTGCAGCTTTGCCGAATGCGTGAGAAGCGCGCAAGATAAGGAGCAATGGCGCACGATTACCCGCAGGATTACGTAATTTTGGAATGGTCACGATACCCCCGCGTGGGGTGATACGATTAAATGATGATAGGTAAGTATATTAAAAGAATCATGAAAAAATGTTGTTCCAGTCGGCGAGCCTCTCCCACTGGACCGATTTTGCTCATTTTTGTTTTACAATGTTCCTTATGACGTGTAGATAAGCCATCAAACATTTAGAATTCAAAAATTTGAACCCAAAAAATTAAAAATGCATCATTTTGGACAATTGTAACTTTAAGCTTTCATTTGACAGCCGAATATTTCTCATTTGCTAGGCATTTTTCTTATTATCAAAATTCAAAATACAACAAAACATCCAGCTTATTCGGACATATAGAATAGGTATGGAGCGCTAGTGTGCATGCTGTTAAGTAGGTAAGGAAAAGGTGAACAACAAACGTCGGCCACTAATCACAAAATTTTTCTAAATTTTCCGTTCCTTCTCCAGGAGGGCAGAGGGGATGGCGCAGGGTTTGTTGTTCACCTTTTCGCACTTTTTCAATTTTGCCACCAGCGCTCAGCCACTCCGCGCGCTACGTCTGAATACTTTGCAGCTATTTCTCCTTCTAACTATTCATTTTGTTTGAAAATTCATGATTTATTTTTTGAAGAAGTGAGGAAATCTGAATAAAATGAAACAAAGGAAAAATATAGCAATTGAGAATAAGAGTATATACTTCTAAGTACATAAATAAATTGAGAAAGTAAGTAAACCAGAAAAAAAAACAGAAAGAATTGAAGAAAATTAATATGCATATTAGTTTTTTTCAATTCTTTCTGTTTTTGAAAACAAAAATAAGAAGTAAGGTAAAAGTTATGAAACAAAGAATGAAAAGTAATGGAAAATAAATGCGTAAGGAATAAAAGAAAAGAAACAAATGAATAAATCGAACAAAATCCAGATTGAAACTGCATCAATCTTGAAAAAATGGAATGAAAACGAAAGAAATCAGATCAAATCAAAACCAAAACCAGGAAACAATTGTAAGAAAAGAAAATGTAAAAACAAAAACATAGTTAACTTTCTATAAACAAACTCAATCGTTGAAAAACAAAAAAATAAATGAAGGAAATTGAAATACTTGAAAATTAAAATAAAAGCCGAGAAAAAATAATGCCCCCCCCCCCCAAAAAAAAAGAAAAAAATGTATTGAAGTGAGAAAAAACAAAATGGTTGAGAAGGAATAAAAATGAATTCATGATGAATAAATGAAAAAATGATGAAAGTAAAAACAATTGGGGAAGAAAATTGAAAGATATCAAAACAAAAAAAAAACTAAAATTGAATGAAAAACTGACATCAAGAAAAAATGCAAAAATAAAACTGAAGACACCAAATTGAAAGTAAAACATAAAAAAAAAGAAAAAATTATAATAATAAATGTGAATTTAGGTAAACAAAGAAAATTGAACGACATCTGAACAAAGAAAAACTGAAATTGAATCAAAAACTGAAAACTAAAAATGGAAACCTTGAGATGAAGGATTTTTTGGAGAAAACCATTGCCAGTTCATCAACAATTTTGAACTTTCAGGGGAAATATTTTCAACTTTTTTGAGAGGGAGGGGTGCGAGCTGGGGTTGGGGCTGCGGAGCAGCCCAGGGGGCGGACACCCTAGTTTGGATTAAAATCCAATTCAGATCCAGATAGGTGAAACTGAAAAGAAAGGAATAGGGACAATTGATTCTGTTGTGGTTTCATTTTTACTTACAATTAGCATTTTATTTCATTTTATGTTATACAACACAATTTGTAAAAAAATAAGTCGAACATTTTATCCGGACCCTCCGGGCATGGTATGAACCAAGTACAGACGACAGTTTTCGGACTTGGTCTGTAACATACATATACATAGATTAATACTTTAGGGACAAATAAAAATACTGCATCTTAAAATTTAAATTGGATACCTAGGTACATAGGTATGTACTCTTTTTGATAGTTTTTGAGAATCGGATGTAAAAAAATCAATATAGGTATTCATTATCAGTAGTTGTCGATGAGGTGAAGGGTGAGGGGAACTACAAAAATAATGCGTTGTACATAATTATATTGTTGGAGTAGATCTCAGATTCCCCGTCCTTAACAGCTAGTTTCATTTTTTCCATAGGCTGGGTGCTTCCTTTAGCACTTTGAAACACTGTCGTCGTCGTCGTCGTCGTGGTTCCATATCCTTTACAGGACATTGGAAATCGCATTTTAGTGGTACCCTAACAGGGTGAGGCGAATGCCTATGCCACAGTGATTATCCTGGGGAATCGATCGATGTTTCTTTGAGCTTTCACATAGTAGTTTTCCGTTGCTTTCTACGCTATCTACAAAGTAGCTCATACATCACTAGCTGGGTTTTTACAACCCAGAGTTCAGTAATCACTGCTACCTATAGGTGCACCATCGACCTTGCAGCTTATTCAGTTCGCTTTATGTTTAAACGCTTGCGTCTCTGGCAGGATTCGAACCCAGGTTTTCTTGTTCAGAAAACCGCGTCTCATCCCACTACGCCACCAAGCGTGATACACTGTATTTTCACCAAATTTTCCATTAATTTGTTGGGTCTGTCGCGTTTTTTGCAAGTAGATATTTTTGTGAATAAATTGTCTGTTTTTGTTGAAAAGTAGGTAAAGTTGGTTTGTTTTGTTATGGAAAGAAAACAACCAAAAAGGTACTGTCAACTGACCTAATTTCGGACACATTTTTGGCGTTTTTCTAAAATGTCTTCAAAGTAAGTAAGAAATTCAATGGAATGTTCATCATTATATTCTCATACCTACTTGTTTGAGTATCAAATTTGTAAGTTTTGAATAATTTTGTTCATTTTTCGCAAATTTGAAAATTTGCTAAATAAGCTTTGCTAAGCACCCAAATTTCTGACATTTTCTGTTTTTTCCAAATATGTAAGAGGGAGGAAATTATGAGATGTAGTAAAATTATTTTCTCTAAAAAACACTATCCCGCAGATGGAAACTTTGTTGAAAATGTTTAAAACCAGGAAAAAAATGAATTTTCAATAAAATTTTCGAATTCCTGAATTAGGTTTTTCTGTAGGCATACTTCGGTATTTATTGATGAATATGTTAGTGACATTGAATATTTCTTATCAATCAAAGAAAATTAATTAAAAAAATAAAATTATGGTTTAAAATGTTTCGTTAATTCATTACTTTGTTGAAATTAAGATTAAAGTAGGCACAGATTATGATAATTTAGGGCAATGTTCATAGTTGACAAAATGTTGAGCCAAGTTATGTAGATGACTTTTTTCTCGTGACTTTAATGTATGACATTTAGAAAAATTGCGTCCGAATTGACCGAAAATTAGCGAAGAGGCCGCTTGACATCAGGGGTTCCCGTAATTTGATCAAAAACCGGCACAAAAGCTGTAACTTTGCAGCACAAAAAACCCAAACCCAACACAAAACCTCAGTTTTTACAAATTTTGGCCCAAAGCCTGACCCTGGCCCTAAACTCAATTGAGATAACAGCCCTGATGAAGTGATCTCAATAGTTGAAGGTTTGGATAGGTTAAGAAGTACAGGGTGCCCAGAAATATCGTGAACCCCTAAAAATGTTTTCTGCTAAATGTTTTGGTTGATCACAGTGAATGATAATAATGATAGCGTATGATTGGTTGTTAGACTGAGTTGATAACATTCCACCAATCATATGCATCTATTTCGCATTGCCAACCAGGGGTGGACTGGCCATAAGAGCTACCGGGGAAATCCCGGTAGGCCCCGGTAAGAAAGTGGGCCCTTTTGGTGAAAAAGGGGCCCCTTTGGTCATAAATTTTTGATAAAATTCAAAATTATGCAACTTTTTTTGGTAATAATTGAGAGTTTGGGGCCCCGTGTCGAAAAGACAACGGAAAATGGGCCCTTCATAAACAAATATGCCTCAATTTCTATCATTTCCCGGTAGGCCAATCCGCCCCTGTTGCCAACCTATATTTTTAATAAAAACTTTCTTAGGGGTTCATTCATGATACATATTTCTGGGCACCCTGAATGTAAGTGATTGGGTAGGTTAGGTAATTACCTACTGGATAAAGTTACAAATCACTTCAAGAATACTGTTTGGTTCTTACAGTGTAGTCTAATTTCAAGCAATTTGCAACTAATTGAATCAGCAGTACATGAATCGGAGCTTATCAATCTTCTCAGAAGTAAAAATATACCGTGGGAATATTATAAACACTACTCTACCTATAATAGTTATTACTGCACCGTACTTCCATTTCGACTTGCAGCTTACGCGGTGAGTCATTTGTACCTATTTTGTAGTTTAAGAAATGTGGCGATATGATTTCACTGCATAGTTAACTCAAGTTCTGATTTTAGGCCAGAAGATCTGAATTACCTTTTAACGATGAGATACACGACATCTTGAAAGATATAGCTCAGCTCTTAAAACTTTATGTTAGTTGACTTGAAGATTTGTCTACTTAGTTGCAACATGGGAATGATATTTTTTCCGAAGCAAACAAGGCTAAAGGAACTTACAGGGTTATTGGTATATTTTTCAGAACGATGGTGTCGCATTGGCTATTGGCGGTGCAGCCCCACCTGGTAAAGATTTGGATGAAGACATAAAAGAGAAGAAATTCACTTTTACATTAACGTACTTGATGAATACTGCGACGGATGAAGATAAAGATTTCATAGTGGTATGTGCAGCTTATTTTATTGCATTGGTTTCGCTATCCCTTATACATAATATGTTTTTGAGGTCTCGTTGAGAAGCTACATATTTCACAAGACTTCTTCATTTTGTGGCCTAAACATTTTTATGTTTCTTGGGAGATAATCTACTACATTATCTCCCGCTCGCTAATCGCTCGGCGGACAAATTAGCGATTCTCTCCCTAAAAAACGTAAAATATTTTATGGAACTGGGGAGATAATGTGATTTTCAACCATTTTGAGTTACTTCCATCGCTTCGCTCGGGAAATAACCCTCAAAATTCGTTGAAGAACACATTATCTCCCTAGTTGCATAATATACTATTCCTGCAAAAATTCAACAAGATCAACAATTTTTCTTCTGAACTGCCGTTTCTCTCCTCTAAATTTAGGTAATTAAAGATCAGAGGTTTGTTCCATTCGTCATTTCTTATAGAGGACTATCCACATTAAAAAAATCAATAAGTACCTACAAATATTATTCAAAAAAATTTCAATCTCTGCAGAAACCTCAGCAATGCAACAAGGAATGACCGAATGACCCTGAAGAAAATGAAATACATACCTGGGTAATTTTTAAAAAGTGGTACATTTTGTGTCCACAGCAAATTTCTCAATGGTTTTAGCATGGTTTTTTTTTGGTCCATACAAGCATCACCTCCCTCACATTTTACATTTGATATTGAACTGTTCAGCTCCCCCCTTTCATTGGTGTACATTCGATTTTATCCCCAAATGTCCTTCGACTTGCCTGTCTCACACCATGTTTTTGAAAATAAATGTTATAACGTGTTAAGAAACCATTTTTTTTTTTTTTTTTTTTTTTTGGAAAAATTGACACATTCTCATCATCATAGAACGCTAAGGTATATTATTGTGCAAATTGCAATCTCAATACGTCCATAGAAAGCTCACATTTCACATTTGAAAACTGTCTCACAGTTTTTGCACCAATTTTAGAGCAATTTTAAATTATTTTTGCTGACTTCCCAATTCAACATTTTTTTTCTGGTGAGTGGCTGCACTGGTTCACTGTTCTCATAGAAATGTTACCCCGCGCCGTTTTTTTAAAAACCTATGTAACAGCTCGTTCTGATCATATGTAATTAGTCTGTGAAGTTTTGATGCGTGGAAAAAAATGTGTCCTCGGCTAGCGTTTTTATTTACCCTGATGAACCCGCCAAAAACGATAATTGAGAAAGGGAAGTTATTCTACATGATAAGTACACAATCATTTATTACGTGTTGAAAATCAAATAATGTCCAGTAAGTAAGGCCAGAAATGAAAAAACATTGAGATTGTCCTTCGGCTTGTCCAGCGAATCATACCCAGTTGATTTCGAAAGTAGATAAAAAGGTGAAAGACATTGAAGATAAGGGCTGCTCGAAGTGTAGTCAGATTGCAAAGGAGCGTGATGAGTTAAAGGGCAGAGTAGAGGTTCTGGAGAGAGATAGCTGGAGTGGTTGGATTGAAATGGAGGGATTGCAGAACTATACGAGGGACGGATAATGTTGTGGTCACAGGAATTCCTGTCTTAGATCAGGAAGATCCCTACCTGATTGCGATCAAGACGGCAGAGCTAGCTGGGATGAAAATTACTGCTCATGATATCGTTGATTGCCAACATCTACCCTCCAGAGCTAAAGATCCGGCCCACCCTCCATCATTCATCGTAGAATGCTCAAAAGCTACAGGAATACAAAACTGACAGCTGATAAATTCGGAGGTGATAAAAACGTCAAGATATACGCAAACGAACATCTCGCACCATTCACATCAAAGTTGTTCAGACAGGCACGTACACTCAAGCCTATGTACGGGATCATGAGATGTGTAAATGGCATTGTATATGTACAGAAGAATAGACAGTCACAGAAAATACGTATTCAGTCTAAGGTGCAGATCGGAAAGCTCAAGATCGCCTATACCTCTCCAAACAGGGAGAATTAGATTTTGACGTCTTCTAAATCTTCCAAATTTTCATTTTCATTATGTGCTGATAGTTTTAATACTCATTTACATTTTCTTATTTTATTTTATTTTATTTTACTATATTTTATCGGTGTTTTGCTATTACTAACATATTAAGTGAATGTTGGGGAAAATATTGTCCTTGAATGCAAGCTCTCTAAGTAGGAATTATGATAAATTGAGGCTGTTTTTAGATGACTGTGTAGAATGCATAAGAGCTGCAGAACACCAACAACTCACTCGTTCCAGCCCTAGGGAAGCGCAAGAGCTTCAGAGTGAGTAGGCGAATACCAGCGCCTAAAAACTGGCAAATTCGGCTAAGGGAGTAAACCCCAACAGAAAATCATGGTGGAAGGCAACGGGAAACCAACACCATTATATTTCCCTAGAATTATATGGACATCAATTTAGCAACGGCCCTAAGTCTCCGTCAGGCTGATCCTCATCCGCCAAGGCAGCCGGATAGGGTGCTAAGAATACGCGGAGTTAAAACAAGGCGGAACAACATCAACGTCGCAACCTGGAATGTACGAACTTTGTATAAAATTGGACAACTTGCTAGTGTAATTAAAGAAGCCAGGAGATTGCAAATCGACGTATTAGGAGTAAGTGAGACCCGATGGACTGGAAATGGTAGATACCGGGTAGATGAAAATTATGAAATGATCTTCGCTGGGAAAGACACACACGAACAAGGTGTGGGTATATTAATACATACCAGAATCAGCGATAAAATCAGTGCCATAATTCCAAAATCAGAGAGGATACTACTCGTGAGATTGGAGGTCAAGCCAAAACCAATGGTGATAATTCAAGTCTAAAGAAATTAAATCACGGATTGGAATGGCAAAGACCGCTTTCAACAACCTTGCCAATGTGCTGGGAAATCGAACGATGAGTATTGATCTGAGGAAGAGAATTATGCGATGCTACGTATGGACCGTTCTGAAGTATTCCTGCGAAACATGGACCATGAGTGCAGAATGCGAGAAGAAAGTATCCGCTTTTGAGATGTGGTGCTATCGAAGGCTACTACGGATCTCATGGAAGGACTTCATTACCAACAAGGAAGTACTAGCAAGAATAGGAGAGGAGCGGAAAGTCGTAGTTGAAGACATCAAAAACAGAAAGCTAAAGTATTTAGCTCATAAAATACGAGAAAACGGTATTTTCATGCTAGCGGTACAAGGGAAAATCCAAGGAAGATTGACGAGAGGGAGGAAACGATCGGAACTGTTAACAACAAACTCACCGGCCAACTCCCCCTGCAAGACCCTGAAAGAAACAATTAGATACGCTTAAAATTAAGTCGATTGAGGATGATCTTACCATTTTTGGTGTGTCAAAAATCCAATTTGTAAGTGATATGGCTCAGGCAATTGGTTCTTCATCCGAATTGGCAATTATAACAGGAGATATGAATATTGATGTTAGTACCGATACTGCAGAAAATTCTTTGTATTTGAATATGTTGGCCTCTGAGAGATTCATGTGTCATGTTAGGGAGCCCACAAGAGTCACAGCTGACACTAGCACCTGCATTGACCATATTGTATTTTCTAGGGGATTGGATTGTAATGAAGGGGTAGGCTTACTTGCAAAATTATGAAGACAGATGTGTCAGACCATTATTCTCTTGAGATTGAACTTGCTCATACTCAGCCCCCAGACAGCAAAGTGTCATCAGAGTTATGTAATCTTGAGATTACAGATTGGAAAGCACTGACACTCAAAATGAGACATGTTACTAGGGGAGACGTTTTTAGGGCTACGGATGTGGATGAGGCGTGTGATTTGTTTCTGGATGAGCTCAAGTCGAGAATGGCATCCTGCACCAAGTCAGTTACTTATAAAAAAAAAAAAAAAAAACATTTAAAAAAAGAAGACCACATACTTCTGCTTATTTGGCCTACTTATCCGAGGAAAAATCAAAGTTATATAAAAAAAATCCCACAAATTTAGAAATTACTCACAATCAGGAGTATTTGGTCTACCATTCTGGAGTTTTGGAAAAATGTAAAAATGACCCAAGGAAGTACTGGCAACATATGTATAGATTTGATCAGGGGGAAGCAGAAAGATAAACTGACTAAAATTAGAATAAATCAGGAGGAGGTTATGGTTGAGGGAAATGAAATTTAAAAAAAGGGGGTTTTGAAAAAGAACACGCTAAGAAGACTTGTCATGTCATCATCCAAAAAAAAAAACTTCCAAAAAATCTTTACAATTAGACAACTAGGTATTGAAAAAAATGATCCAAAAAAAAAATGACCCAAAACAAAAAATTACTGATATCTACTTTGCAGGGAGTTGGAGAATGATTAGTTGGTACATACTTACCTAAACTATGTAAGTACCTATTTCAGATTAGGCTGGCTGCCATATAAGCAACTGAATAGTTTATATCATTTTACAATATGAATATTGCATCGAATTTTCATTGCAAAATGAACAAAAATTTCCCAACTTCCGCCCATTTCTTCAGACAAATAGATATATTTCCATTTCCAACATTCATGAAGTATCCATGATCAAAGATTAGTCATCATTAGAAAGTGAACGTAAGTTGGGAAATTTTTGTTCATTTTGCAATGAAAATTCGATGCAATAATACCTATCAAATTTGGCCTTTTTTTTTTTTTTGAGAATTACCCACCTATTCAATACAGTTCCTATACATTCAAGGATGGAAACTGAAATTCTAAGACTTCATGAGTTAAGACCTCAAAAATATAAAAACTGTATCCTGATCATACACATATATGTCTATCAGTGCAAAGGGAAACTTACAGAATTTTTTCATTTTCAGAATAACTATGGTGATGTTGAGACAACGCGCAAACTGATGGAAAAATATAAGATTGCAGAAGGATTTGAGCAGTACAGAAATGACTTATCAAAATCAATCAATACAAAAATTGAACGCGTCTCAAACGAACATAAACTTCAAGATGGCTTAATAGCGGTTCACGATACTGTAAACCAATTTCTTTCAAGGAAGGTGTCAAAAATTAAAGTGGATTTCTGAGTAAACGAATCATTAAATTTTAGTCAAGTTGCAATAACAATAGTACCTAGTGCATTTACCCAAAGATGAATAACTGACGTACCTTTGTTAGGGGTGAAAAAAAATCGCTAATATATTACTTACTGCACATTTGGGTATTTTTTTTGCCATAAGTTGATATGAAATAGGTATAATGATAACTCGACAAATCAGAGTGCTTGCAACAAATCTCAATCATTAAAAAACATAGGGTAAATGATCCAGGCGAATACCGTTCATGAGGATTATTTTTCCAAAATGAATAAATGAGACTCCTCTGTATAAGTAGGTGTTACAGGTGATCGAGTGAAATAAAATATACCTACCTACGTGTTTATTCGGACCATCACGTTCCCCAGAGCGCGCAAGCGTCGATTTTTGGCGGTGGAAAAAGTCTGGAGAACATCTAAAAAACATACAATTGAGTGGAGCGCTACTCGTATATTACACTCGACCTGTTTAACGAGTTTATTCACATTTGAGCCGATTTTGAGAATGACACCTCAAAAGTGGCTTTTTCACCAGCTTTTTTCAATATTAAAAAATCCAAAAAAACAAAAGATCACCGTTTGTGAGGATATTTTTGAAATTTGCGCAAAAAATCGCAGTATTTTGTCATGAAATAACCCCACGAGGGCGAATTTCGCCATTTCCAGCCTTTCTGGGGCCTCCCTTCAATTTTTGGACATTTTTATTATGAAAAAATCTGGTCAAAAAACCACATCTCGAGGTGTCCCCTCCAGAATCGTCTCAAATGTGGATGAACTCGTTAAACAGGTCGAGTGTAATATACTACTCGATTTTTAACTGCCCAACTTCATATTCACGCCTTCTGGAGCAAATTCAAAATTCTGGAGAAACTGAAAAATCGTGCTGGAGGCTCCAGAATGACTGGAAATTATAAAATTTTGATTTGAGGGGTTAGTTACGGACATAATACAGCGATTCGCGCAAATTTCAAAAATTTCCTCACAAACTGTTATCTTTTGATTTTTTGAAGTTTTTAATTTTGAAAAAATCTGGTCAAAAAACCACTCTTGAGGTGTCACTCCCAAAATCGGCTCAAATGTTGATAAACTCGTTAAACAGGTCGAGTATATTACACAACTCGATTTTTAGCTGCCCAACTGCATATTCACACCTTCTGGAGCAAATTCAAAATTCTGGAGAAATTGGAAAATCGCGCTGGAGGCTCCAGAATGGCTGAAAATTATGAAATTTGGATTTGGGTAATCTTCTTCTATAAGTATATTAAAATTATGACCGGATTCTTTTGACTCTGAGATCTCAGGAACGGCTGAACCAATTTTGCTGGGTGATGTCTCAAAAAAAAGCTTTTGACCCGTAGATGTGCAGGTTTTAATTAAAAGTTCAAAAAGTTGCGCCGTAAAGCTCAAAAAAGCTCAATAATTGATTTTAGCCTATACGTAGTACATTCAATGTATGCACAGTAGTACGTATATTATACCTTGAAAGAGCATTAAAAGAAGTCAAATGTTTAAGAAAAAAGTTCACAAAAAAGTTGCGCATTAAGCTCAAAAAAGCTCAATAATTGATGTTAACTCTATACTCAAAGCCTTCAACGTATATAAAGAAGTACGTACTATATTATATAGGTACTTTGAAAGAGCATTACAAAAAGACAAATATTGAAGAAAAAAAGTTTCAAAATGTTCCAGGTCAAAGCTAAGTGAATGCTTGAAAGTTTTGAATTATGACCTGATTCTTTTGTCTGTGAGATCTTAGCAACTGCTGAACCAATTTTGATAAATGACATATCGAGAAAGGCTTTGAAGTGTAGATGTGCAGGTTTATGTTGAAAGTTCAAACAGTTACACTATAAGCTCAAAAAAGCTTAATAATTGATTATGCCATATTTGGTGGGTACACAAAAGTACCTACATTGTATGTACCTCAAAAAGTCTCCGTGGAAAAAAAACATATGACAAAAAAAACTTTCAAAAGTTGAAAGTTGTGGTCATGCAGTATTTGATCTTATTTGATGTGTAAAAAAAATATACAGATTGTACCTTGAAAGAGCACAGTGAAAAAACCATTCTAGACTGTAAAAAGCTTTTAAAAATTGTCGGCAAAAGTTCAGCGAAAGTTTAAAAGTTCATTATGAGTCGGTTTTTTGTCACAGCAAGATCTCTGCAACAGCTGAACCGATTTTGATAAACAGCCGCTTGATAGAAAGGTTTTGAAAAGTACATAGATATGCAGGTTTATGTTGAAAGTTCAACAATTTTCACCATGAGCTAAAAAAAGCTTGAAAACCATTTACTAAATTTTGAAATGTGAAACGAAGTTATGACAAAAAGTTGATTTTATAATAAAAAAACATTCAGGGTGCATCGTCAACATTGAGCTTTCGCTTAGTTTTTTTTCAGAAATTTTCAAAAGTTGATGGTAAAAGTTGAGTGAAACCTCAAAATTTCTTGACATGAGATATTTGACCAGATCAAGTCATATACATATATGCAAGGTTGAAAGTTTTCACCAATTTATGCAGAGGGTGCAGCAGATTGAGTCATTTGAGTCGAGACTTTGATAATCTTAGCGAACAGAAAAAAAAACTACTGACATTTTTGGTAATTTCTGATAAAAAATGAGTTTTTTAAAACTAAAAAACAAAACATTTTTGTAAATTTAAAAGAAACAAGATTGCTGATTTGGTAAAAAAAAAAAGAAACTCTCAATTTTAGCAAAAAGTAGCAAGTTTGGTAGTTATCGACAAAAAAAATTATATATGTAGTTTACATTTTTTGCAAATATTTTTGTTGCTTTTAGGTAAAACTATAGGGTAAAAAACAAGTTTTTTTTTTTGTTATTTTTGGTAAGAGTTTGCAATGTTGCCAAAAAGTTCGGTATCATTTTTTTAGACTTTTTAAGAAATGAAACCAGGACTTTTCGCCAATTGTTGGAAAGAGTGATAATACTTTTTCGCAACTTTTATTGAAAAACTGGACATTGTTTTGATTTTTGATGAGAGTGAATGAGTGTTTTTAGAATACATTTGGGAAGAAAGCGACGCTTTGGAGTAAATTTTGGACTCTTGGTGATAAAAGTTGAAATTAAGTACATATTGGAATTTTTTGCGATAAAACAATATTTTTTTCTGTTAATTTTAAAAAAAGCCTCATCAAGAATTACAATGTTAGCCAAGAGCGGAACTTTTTGAGAATAAGATATAAACAAAGAAAGACCCTTTCAAAACTTTTCAATAATTATGTATTGTAAAAAAAGTAGAACTTTTTAGTACGGTAATTATCAATTAACCGTTTCTGGCAAAACAGGTAGATTTTTGAACAATTTTTTGGAAAAAAGGTAGGCCGCAGATTTTTTACAAATTTCATTAAAAGCAAAATTTTTTATCAATTTTTACCAAAAAGCAAAATTTTGATCTGTACTTAAGGGGATATTCTCAATACATGGTAGTATATCTGTCCGCCTGCCAAACTTCAAACACATAATTCAAAGCCATTTGTGCATGGAATAGCTTCAAATTGGGTATAATACGTTTTTCAAAACATTTTGAACAATCCTGTGCATGCATTTGTCGATACGTTGAGTAGTTTTCGAAAAAATACGATTTAATGAAATGTTGGACTTTTTGAGAAAAAATCCAACGTTTCTTAAAACTGTATTTATTGAAAAACTATTCAACATATTGACAAATGCATGCACAAGATTGTTCAAAATGTCTTGAAAAACATGTATTTCAAATTTGAGCCCATTCCATGCATCAGCGGCTCTAAATTATAACATTAAACTTTGTCCCATAAGACCAATGTAAAATAAGGCATTTTGGTTATACTACTACTATGTATTGAGAATATCCCCTTAATAGGAAAAAAACAAGGCTTTTTGACGATAATTGTCAAAAAAATTATACCTTTTTGCAATTCTTTCTGAAAAAGCGAAGCTCATTTTTTTGAATTTTCCAATAACTAACAGTGAACAAATCGTGATCATTCTATATATTAGCTAATGAATTTTTAAAATGTACATTTAGGTTTTGAAGAATCGCGCAGTATGCGCGATTAACGGGTTGGCTAGTTAATATTAGTTTTGGGACTTATTTTGACCATTTTTATTGATCAAGTACGTACTTTTTTTTAACCCTTAAAGACCCAGGCTAATCCTGAGATGTTGTGTGAAAATGCTTTCAATTTCCTGAATTAGATCATCACAAGCATCACTTTAACCCACAGTTTGCTCCCCAGCCCCTTAAAGCCGTCTCGTAAAAGCCGTACCAATTTATTTAATTTTCCTTGAAAACCGAGAAAGCAAAAACCCCAATGAGGTCAATCATGGAATTGAATGATATAGTATCATTATGTGTACTGAATGAGTGAAAGCATATCCCCAAAGAACATCCCACCCCTTTTTGGGGGGCAAATTTTCAAAAAAGTTGGGATAAAAAAATTGGACCCATGCTCCATTTTTGGATAAACATATTGATGGTAGACCCTTCACAAAATGAAATCATGAAAGGTGTGAAAATGGTGGACCAGAGCGATTTTTTGAAAATTTTATTCGCTTGTCTCGATAAAAACCCGAAAAAACAGAGCATGAATACGCAAAGTACATAATATGGGAAATATTATCAAGTAGGCTTGAAATGACAGAAACAAGAATTGAAAGGAACACAGATGCTTTTAACAGCACATAAGTTCAGATAATCTACAATCCACCCATCAAATCTGTTTATCACTCCATGGATATTCTTTCTCGATATTTGTCACCAAATAGTTACATCCTACAAAGGTTAGCAGTACAATTGTTTTTCTGCAGAAATATCGAAATAGGTTTATCAACCACTTTGAAAAGCTTTACACAGTCAAATTGCAGCACTCCCTGGCATTTCATAATGTTCAAGCATTCATGAAGAAGTCACTATCCCTTCCCGATCATAGATAATGTAGTTCTACATCATGAAAATTGCACGAGCACAAGTCGTCGTTTACAATCATGAGATTGTGTCTAGCTTATGACTACAGGATTGGCGAGTCCGCTACCAAAGTACGCGCTCTACAGGTCGTGGTTGCAGACTGTTGGTTATGGGATATGATAAAATAAACATTATGATAACAATGGGTTAATGAATTAGAAATCACTTCAATTATTAATATTTGCGGTTGTGTTGTATTTAATTTTACCTTTAACGCTGAAAATGGACGATCACATTGGTTGTGCAACATTATCTGAAGAGAAAGCTGCAAAGAAGCGCAGTAAATCGAATGTACAATGTTCTGTTTTTGGTTGTCAAGGCCGGTAAGTTGTGATAGAAACCAAATTTTAACATTGTTAATTACGTAGTAAGTTGTTAGCTTTTTCATTTAGGTCCAATGTTGGCTTATATAAATTACCCGATGCTGTGAAAGACCCTATTCGTAGAAATAAATGGATTATTGCTTTGAGAATGGGAAAAGTTAAGAAGTACGTGAACGTTTGTGGTAAACACTTCGTAGAGGAAGATTTCAAGCCACGTAAGTTTATCATTGATTAAAACGTAATTTTGATGAATAGATAATAGCAGTGCATTGAATACTTTACACGTATGTTTCAGAATCAGACAGAGCCAAAGGCAAAATCAAGCGTTTGAAAGAAACTGCGATACCTTCTCGAAACTTACCTAAATCAGCTGTGCAGAAAAGTCCATCGAATGCTAAGAAAGCTTCAATTAAGAATCGGAGTGTTCTAGCTAGTAAACGATCGTTATTACTTGAGAGCTTGTTAGTTTATACTTGATCATTTTTTCACTGTCGTGATTTCAGATATTTAAACTTGTGATTTGCACTTTAATAAACTTTTTCTGCAACAGGTTTCATAAACATGTCCCCGAAGCACTCAGTAATGATTCTACAACGTCAATTTCACCGAATAATATTGCATCTCAAGAAGATGATTCTGCTGCAGCCGCCAATAGTGATGCTGATAAATCAGACGAAAATTTGGAAAATACAGGCCGCTTGTTGAAGGATGCGTCTCTGCAAGTGAATACTCTCATAGGCAACTATGGAGTGAAATTTATTGATATCGTAAGTAATGATGAAGCAATACTGACTTGCACCGGAATACCATCGTTTGAAAAATTTGAACAAATTTGTGCTGCTGTTGAACTGTTTTGTCATGATTTAAACTTGACTTATGGCCAGCGAAGTTACAAATTGTGTATTCGTGAACGAGTATTACTTACGCTATAATGAAGCTGAAAACAAATATTCGTATGTCTGTTCTGAGAGTTTTTTTCAATATCACTAAATCGTATGCAATGGAAGTTTTTATGGCCACTATCACCATATTGTATGAAATTTTGAAGGATTATATTTCTTGGCCAGACAGAAACAATATCAGAGAAAATTTACCTCTAGTTTTTCGTCAACATTTCCCAAATACTAGAGTGATATTAGATTGTACTGAAGTTAAAATTCAAAAATTTCAGTGTTTGATTTGCCGAACTAGGACATACTCCCACTATAAATCTGCCCATACTATTAAGATATTGATTGGAATTGCCCCTAGCGGGCTCATAACATACGTCAGTCCAGTTTTTGGTGGGCGAACTTCGGATAAATTTATATTTAATTATGATAATGTAATTAGCAAATGTGAGGTGGGAGACGCAATAATGGTGGATAAGGGTTTTTTGATCAATGACGAATGTGTACTGGCTGGAATTGAATTAATACAACCACCCTTCGTTGGAAAACAAGGAAAATTGAGTGCAGAAGATTGTATCAAAAACAATTTGATTGCAAAAGCTCGGGTACATGTTGAGCGAATTATGCAGAGAATAAAAATTTTCGATTTTTTGAGACATGATATGCACCTATCTTATTTGGAGTGTATTGATAAAATAGTTACTGTGATATGTGCGTTGGTAAATCTCTCGAATCCGATTCTTAGTGATATTCGTTTCTGATATCTTGATAAAATTGAACTTTTTATAAAATATTTATACCTGGTGTACTCCATTACTAACAGTAAGATAATATTACATGTGAATATATTTATTTATATAATTTCTGTTAGTATGGTGTGCTTCAGAAATAATAATTATTTCTTCTGAAATCATGTTTTATTATTCAGTAAAATTCACTCAACAGATTACAGAAATTATCAAAAAAAAAAAAAATGATCAACATGAGACTTGAATGTATACTTAAAGTTAAGTAAAATGGACTATAGGTAAAATCACAAATTATTCAACATCAAGTAAAATAAACTATAACATTTTTAATTATTACAAATATGACCAAAACAAAAACAAATAAAAAAATCACGAAGTTTCTTGATCATTTGGTGACATGAGTACTCTGTGAATTTCTGGCAAAATGAAACGGAAATACTTTCTCTTTAAAGTTGAAAGCACATTTGTAAAATACTCAGCATCAAATGGCACATCAATGTGGATTATGCAATTACTTTTCTTACAATATACAATGAAAAGAGCCTTTTTTATGCCAAACAGCCCAAGGCCCAGCTGTATTTGGGTGAAATAGCCATAGGTATGATTTCGTTTTAAAGTAATATGACCATCCGTTGAAACATTTAAATACGGCAGCTCTGAAATGAGTTCACTTGGTGGAAGTAGACGGCCTTTTTTGGGGCATTTAACTTCAATCAGTATGTATTCTCCATCTCCGCTTCTTAAAATTGCATCAGGGCTGAATGCAAGGTATGGGCACTTTGGATTGATGAGCAGACCAACTTCATTCATAAGAGTAAAATTTTCCATTTCAGATAAACTAAAATTTTTTAAAAAAATCTCAATGGCAGTGTACTCATTCTGAATACCAAAAATCATATCCTTAGTAGGCTCAACAGTTTTGAAGAAAATAGTTTCTATTTTCTTTCTCCAGTCCTCTGGTTGGGTTTTCCTGTAGGTGAATATGGGATGCGCCACACTTCCAGTGATCCTGACCTATAATGAAATGGAATAATCGTAAATTGGAATTGAAAATAAAAATATGAATTATGAATGTACTTCAAAATTTAAACTTGCTTTTCGTTCATCCTGCCAAAGTGGGTCATTTCTTTGAAAGCAACTATCATTTTGAATTTCAATGGCTTCTTCCAACTTTACATTCACACAGCAGTTATAAAAATTTTCCAATTCGTTCTGTTCATCATTTTCGAAATGTATAGTATCCGTTCCATACAAATCAGTTAAATCTGTACCATTCCCTTCTAATAGAATCTTCAAATCATTTACTAGGAGTCGGACAGAATAACGTAAAGAAGAAACATCTGCCACTGTACCTCTTCCCCGTTTTTGTTTAACATGAGCAGACTGTGAAAATGCTGTAAAAAGTGAAATAATTACATAAAAAATGAAAATGTAGGTAGCACTACGCAATGAAGAAATGTATCCGCAATTCCACATACCTGCATTCAACAGCTGATGGCATTTCAACTTCGTTTTTGCTAAAGCTCCACCTGTTGGAATTTCTCCAACCCTAATCTTACTCTTTTTAATTGTTGCTGTATTTTTGCCAATATGACAATATTCTTTAACAGGTATTGGTTGGTAAAGTTCTTTTATAGTTTCCTGATTCCAGCTGCACCTCACATCTGTACAACTCACTGTTGTCAGTGATTCAATGTTATCAAGTCTGTAATGAAAATATGCTTCATAATACATAGGTGTAAAAAATTTCAATTATGAACTTCAGAACTTGAATATGTGTAGGTACTCATACCTGTCTAAGTACATCAGTAATGCGCAAACATGCTTGCATTTTCCTGAGGAGCCTCCAGTACATGAACATGTACCTTGAATTTCTGTTGTTATTTGATTAAATTTCACCATAATTTGATGAGGGGGTGAAAAAACCCCAGAGGACTGG
Source organism: Planococcus citri (assembly GCF_950023065.1). Classification (NCBI taxonomy): domain Eukaryota; kingdom Metazoa; phylum Arthropoda; class Insecta; order Hemiptera; family Pseudococcidae; genus Planococcus; species Planococcus citri. The sequence goes on from NC_088680.1 coordinate 69,587,032, forward strand.
ATGCATGTTGCCTTGAACGTCATTACATTTGCATCATTACCATCTACAGATGAAAAGATTTAATGAAATTAAATCATAGCTATGAAAATAATTTATAAAAATTACTATACTTACCTCCGATTCTATAAACATTCTTTAGGTATTTACCAGTGTTCAGTATAGCTTTTCCTTCACTGAAAGGCCGTATTGCCCCTTCAAAGTAAGTTGTGATGTATGGCATACATATGCCCACCTCAATAATCTCAATATCACAATCACCCATTTTCAGCAAAACCAAAATGGTATTATAATTCAATAATTTATTTCCTAAATCCATACACCACCATAATTAACAATGGTGTGTGATAACCTCCTATCCCATAATCAACACGCGACAGTAGCGATCCTGGTGATAGCGGACTCGCCAATTCAGGGGATTTGAGATTCAGTAAAAAGCTTTCAACTGTTGTTCAACCACAACTCTGAACTTTTGAATGTTTTGAGAAATTCCTGCTGAAGTTGATATTCTTTCTCGATATTTGTCAACAAATAGTTACATCCCGCAAAAGGTTAGTGGTACAATTGTTTTTCTGCAGAAGTATCGAAATAGGCTTATCTACCACTTTGAAAAGCTTTACACTGTCAAATTGCAGCTGTCTCTGGCATTTCATAATGTTGAAGCATTCATGAAGAAGTCACTATCCCTCCCCGATCATTGATAGTGAAGTTGTACATCTTGAAAATTGCTTGAGCAGAATTCGTTGTTTCCAATCATAATATTTCATGATGTTGAACTACACTATCAATGATCGAGGAGGGATAGTGACTTCTTCATGAATGCTTCAACATTATGAAATGCCAGGGAGTGCTGCAATTTGACAGTGTAAAGCTTTTCAAAGTGGTTGATAAACCTATTTCGATATTTCTGCAGAAAAACAATCGTACTGCTAACCTTTGTAGGATGTAACTATTTGGTGACAAATATCGAGAAAGAATATCCATGGAGTGATAAACAGATTTGATGGGTGGATTGTAGATTATCTGAACTTATGTGCTGTTAAAAGCATCTGTGTTCCTTTCAATTCTTGTTTCTGTCATTTCAAGCCTACTTGATAATATTTCCCATATTATGTACTTTGCGTATTCATGCTCTGTTTTTTCAGGTTTTTATCGAGACAAGCGAATAAAATTTTCAAAAAATCGCTCTGGTCCACCATTTTCACACCTTTCATGATTTCATTTTGTGAAGGGTCTACCATCAATATGTTTATCCAAAAATGGAGCATGGGTCCAATTTTTTTATCCCAACTTTTTTGAAAATTTGCCCCCCAAAAAGGGGTGGGATGTTCTTTGGGGATATGCTTTCACTCATTCAGTACACATAATGATACTATATCATTCAATTCCATGATTGACCTCATTGGGGTTTTTGCTTTCTCGGTTTTCAAGGAAAATTAAATAAATTGGTACGGCTTTTACGAGACGGCTTTAAGGGGCTGGGGAGCAAACTGTGGGTTAAAGTGATGCTTGTGATGATCTAATTCAGGAAATTGAAAGCATTTTCACACAACATCTCAGGATTAGACTGGGTCTTTAAGGGTTAAAAAAGCATGAATCGCCAAAAACAGTCAATTTTGAATTTTCAAAAATTCGCCAAAAATCGAAAAATGAACTGGGGCAGCTGAAAATTTGGTTTTGAGGGTTTTAGACTATGCTCTATCCGAAAATCACGGTCCCGTTCAAATCGAAGCGTGACACCTGAAGTGGTTCCCTTGTGAGCTAGCAAGGGGTAAGTAAATGGTTTCTTCTTGATACCTATTAAAAATTCTCGTATAAAGATATTTTTAATTTTTCACTGGTTAGGGAATCATTCTCATCTTTCCACCATATCTCATTTGTGCTTGAATACAGTCTAACAAGAGGAAATATTGTAAAATCAATACCAGTAGGTATACTCAAAATATTGGAAATTATTAATAATTTACTTACTTAGTAAAAATTGATTGAAAAGCGCAAAAAAAATGCTAAAATTGGTTTTGATGGAACATTAAAAAGTCTGGACAAAATTATCCCAAAAAATGTTTCAAGTGGCGGGAAAAAATTGCCGAAAATGCGAAAACTTGATCAAATCAACTACAAATTTGTTGAAATAGAATAAAATGATACAAACAACTGTAAGATTGTCATAAAAATTACAAGTAAAATCTGAGAAAACGTTGCATAACATATCATTAAGTATTTATAACGCTCAGTAAACGAACACAAAAACAGTTGAAAGACATCTGAAAATTTAAGCAAAACCTCATGGAATCGTCTTACGTGTTTTTTTTTTTTTCAAAATGATGAAACTCATTGTCAGCTCAGTAAAGTCAAGCAACATTTTGCAAAACTTGCGTATGAAATGATAGGTACATTTATGAAAAACAGTTGGAAATGGTCAGAAAGTGAAATTGAATATTTTTATTACGAATTACAAATATGTACATAGATGTCTTCAGTAGATATAGGTATTTATACTTAAGCCAAAGACCTATGTATATATTAGCTTACGTTTAGAGATGAACATATATTACAGACAAAATAGCAAAAAAAAGAAAAAAGAAAAAAGATATCACGATGCCATAGGTACTTCTTTTAACATGGAGATCAATACGGTGGCCAATCCACCGCAAAAATTCTCTACAAGGCTGCTGGTCCTTGTCGTATTCCTTTATCATTTCTACTGCTCGTATTTTTGCAGTCTCAGGATCATTCCTTATACTATGTCTAAAAGATTGTATTGTTTCACCCTCTACAACAGAGAAATACCACTCTAGAAATCTCTGCAAGTTACTAAAATTCGCCATTCTGCGCATAATTTTACTAACATCAAGAACCTTACCAATAATATCGTTAATTGGTATACAACGTTTAACCTGTAGAAACATTTCTTCTTCATTTTCAAAGCACCACGAAAACACACGGGTGAAATCTTCATAATTTGACACCATCCAAACCCATCGTTCAACACTTGTTGTTTGGAGTATTTTAGCGAATCGGTGTTTCAACTCTTGCAGATGTTCATGTACAAACTCCTGCTCAATTAGTTTGCTAAGTTCATCCAAACTACCGTAGCGTTCATACGGATCACTGGTGGCAGAAATGAATGACGAAAAGTACGATTCTTTCATTTTCAACACTGTTAATACATTTTCTTGCAGGATTTTGTTGATGAATTTACTCAATCTTAGATAATCAGAGGTATCGCGAGTTGACTGTACTCTTTTATGGGCTATAGCCAATGACTCGATGAATTTTTGCAGTAGATCTTTTGAAGGAATATTCAAGTTTTCAAAGGAACGCAACAATCTTTCATTCAATTCATCCTGATCTTCTACAGTGTATAAAATTATGCAAAAATAAGGACGAATTTTGAAGTTACTCGGTTCAGTTTCGAATTGCACCTCATCTTGAGATGAATTTGGCAAGCATAACTCAAATATTTCATGTACCACGTGAAAATCAAAATGAAAAATAAATGAGAGGTCACCTCGGAGAATAAGATTTTTTCTGAAATCCGCACTTGTAAAAGATAAAAATTTCAGTAAAAATTTGAAACAACTGGGTGCTAGTTTTATCCAGAGACGTGCTTCATCTGATGCAAAATATACTCGTACAAATAATCTAATAGGATTTACTGAGAGTAGACGGACGACAGCTTCTTCTAATCGTGCCTGCCTCGCTGCATGATTCTTCTGGTGATCGTTGGCCGTATTCCAAATTTCCAATAAAACTCTCATTTTGCGTTCTTGTTTACGGATAAGCTTGTAGCGAAATTGGCCAAGTAGACTGTGCAACAACGCGACAAAATGCTCATTAGATATGCTATTTTTACACCGTTTCCAAGCCATAATTGCCCACTCAGGTATTTCTAAATTGTTGAGAAAAAGTAATATCATATTAACTGGTCGACGGAATAGTAAATTTGTTAATTGATCGTGAGACATCTTGAGAAACAGGCTATCACGCCAGGGAGAAGTTGAGACTGTAAGTAATTTGTCACTTATTAAGGATACTTGATCTTCAGCACTCAAACGATTCCATAAATACTCAAACGCTTCCGCTTCCATGCGGTAATTATTTGAAGAAAGTAAGAATAATGGTGTAACTCTATGTAATTCGTTCTTCAGGTAACAGATCCAGTAAAACAATAACGGATCGCGGTCTATACATACTTTTGAAACAAACGTTTTCATAGGACGGCGATTTAGATCGAAGCTTTCGATCTCATTTTCCAGGCAGAATCTGCACACGATGGCAAACTTCTGCACCTCAGTCAACACGCCCGAACGTAGCATTTTGATGGCAGTGCTTTTATAATTGATTCGACCATCCGGACACCATACAAAATACTCCCAATCAACTTGAGCGGTTCGGTCGATTCCATACTCGTATAATAAGTCATTTGAAAGTATACGCTCTGTGAAGTATTCAGTGCAATAAAATGTTTCTTTGCGAACTCTCTTTAGATATTTTATCAAGTTTTCTTTCATAAATCGAGGCATCGTCAAAGTTTCTATCAGTTTATGGCAATCCATTAGTTCTATTTTATCAGTAGACGAATGATCATAATCATATACCAGTAGTTCGTATTGTCGTCGGCGGTTTGGAGTTGAACTGTATTTATACCACACTGCAATAGCTATTTTGCTGTATGCCATCTGTTGTAAGCTTGGAAATTTGGCATGGAGCACAAACTCATCCGAGGGTGTTTCATTTTGAACTTGCGAATCGTACATTCCTCTGGAGTCCATTGGGGGTGATCTGAAATTAGGATTGGTGGGTTAGTTGCATAATTAGCAATAATACAGGCAAGAAATCTAGAATGAAACTGTTGTATTACTTGCAAGATTCAGTGATTCACTATAATGTTTTGAGTTACAAAGAGGTTGAATGTTTGTTTATTGATAACCAAACAATAATTTTTCACTGAGAGGTAGGTAAGGTACACACTTCACTTAGGTACATATTTTTTTTTTTTAAATAAATGCTCAAGATTAGATAGGTAGATGAGTTGAAAAAAAGTGTTGATTGGTGAAGTTGACGCAGTTTACCCCTATTTTTACGTATTCGTTGTAAGAGTCGAAAAAACCTTTTTACTCGATGAAATAAACTCATCAAAAAATAAATAAAAATTCAAAAAAATGTCATTTTTAATTCCGAACATCAAAAACAGTTTAAATTTATTCAGTAGTCTTTATTTGATCTCTTTCTGACGTATTTCATGAAAACGTTTATAAAAAATACATTCATCGCAAAAAAAATCATTTAATTTTTGAATTTTGATTTTTTTGTGATTAGTTCGTTTCATCGAGTGAAAGGGGTTTTTTCAACGGATACGTAAAAATAGGGGTCAAATGGGTCAACTTCACCACTCGAAACTTTTTTTCATGTTTTAAATCAGAAAATCACATTTTTTCGCAAACTTTAAATTTTTTAAATTCGACTTTACGACATAATGCCATCTCAACTTTTTAATACGTCGTTCAGCATGAAAAGTTATCCATAACATAATGAATGAATTTTTGAGAGTTGGAACGATATGAAAACTACGTTTTGAAACATTTCAAGCTAATTTTTCGTACGAAAAAAATTGGCAACACTGATTTTTATGATATCACTAAAATGCCTTACAAAACCCCAAACTATTGAAAAAAAAATCATTTTAGTAGGTATCGCGGTTATCGAGTAATCTACTGCTGAAATGGATGATATTTCAAGTTCACTGAAAACTTTGATACCCCCTAGCAGCATTTAAAAAAGGGCTAGAGGGCTGCGATTTACACCATTATTAATACTGGGACATTCCACGTCAATTAGACCAAGAATTGGTAGGGGGTTCGGCGATTTTTTTGAAATTTTTCCTGTGGAAAGACCTTCCGAAGGGATGACCAATGGCGCAAATCGCAGCCCTCTAACTCATTTTTTAGGCAGCGGGGGGGGGGGGGGGGTGTTAAAGTTTTCAGTGATCCTAAAATATCTTCCATTTCAGCAGTGAAATACTCAATAACCGCGATACTTACCAGAATGGAACTTTTTCTAATAGTTAGGGGTTTTGAAAGGCTAATTGGTGATATCATAAAAATCAGTGTTGCCACTTTTTTTCGTACAAAAAATTAGCTCAAAAAGTTTCGAAACGTAGTTTTTATATCGATCCGACTCTCAAAAATTCTGAAAAAAATATATTGGGCACAATTTTTCATGCTGAACAACATCTTAAACAATTGGGATGGTAACATGTTGCAAGATCGATTTAAAAAAATTCAAAGATTGCGAAAAAAATGCGTTTTTTTGATTTTAGACATGAAAAAAAGTTTTCATTAGCGAAGTTGACCCATTTGACCCCTATTTTTACGTATCTGTCGAAAGAGTTGATAAACCCTTTTACTCGATGAAATGAATTCCTCACGAATGACAAAAAAATCAAAATTCTAAAAGATTCAAAAAATGAACGAATTTTTATTTTTTTGTTGTGAGTGTAATTTAATCAACTTTTTCATGAAATACGTCAGAAAGAGGTCAAAATAAGACAACTGAATAAATTTAAACTTTTTTTGATGATTGAAATTTGAAAATTGAATTTTTTCGAATTTCGATTTTTTGTGAGGAGTTCATTTCATCGAGTGAAAGGGTTTTTTCAACTTTTTCGACAGATACGTAAACATAGGGGTCAAATGGGTCAGCATGTAATGTTTTAAACCGTACAAAGTTAGATCGAATAAGAGCAGACAAAAATTCATTACCTGTTAAAAATTCAAGTGCTTAGTGCTTTTTCGATTTTTGGTAAATTTTCAAAAATCAAATTTTGGCTAAAAATGTGAGAAAAAATCAAAATTTTACCAAATTGACCACGAAAGCTGAAATTTGGGATATACCCTATTTTTGACCTGTCAAATCAATTGGAAACTGTTTCAAACCGTTTTGACCAGTTCTGGAGCCTCCAGTAGATTTTTTAAACTCGAAATTCTCACAAAATTTCTTCAAATGAAGTTGGAAAATCGAAATTTATTCTGCAAACTAATTTCAATACGCTATGAAGTCGACTGCAGGTGAATTTCAAGTCGTTTTGGAGCCACCAGCAATTTTTTGAAAATTACTGGAGCCTCCAGTAGATTTTTGAAACTTGAAATTTCCCCAAAATGTCATCAAATGGGGTTAGCAATCCGAAATTTACCCTACTAACTAATTTCAATATAATATGAAGTCGACTGCATGGTGCTTTCAAGTGGTTTTGAAACTTCCAGCTACTTTTTGTAAATTTCAATTCTCCTAAAAACGCCATGAAACAAACCTTTCAAAAAGTCATTGGAGGCTCAAAAAATTACTTGAACCCACCTTAAGTCGTCTTCAGAGGGTGTTAAAATTGGAGTGCATAGTTAATTTCAGCTTTCCATATTCATTTTTCAAGTTTCAAAAATTTACTGGAGGCTCCAGTAATTTTCGAAAAATTGCTGGAGGCTCCAAAACAACTTGAAATTTACCTGTAGTCGACTTTGCTGCGAATTGAAATCAGTTTTCAGAATTAATTTCGGTTTTGCAACTCCATTTAATGAAATTTTGTGAGAATTTCGAGTTTCAAAAATCTGCTGGAGGCTCCAGGACTGGTCAAAACGGTTTGAAACAGTTACCAATCGATTTGACAGGTCGAAAATAGGGTGTATCCCTAGCTTTCTTGGTCGATTTGGTAAAATTTTGATTTTTTCCCCTCATTTTTGGCCTAAATTCACCAAAAATCGAAATATGCACTTCATCATTTGAAATTTTGGCGATGAATTTTGTCATGCTTTTTCGATCCAGCTTTGTCCAGTTCAAAATATTTTATGCGATTCTAATTCGGTTGGTTAGTTTTAGACAAGATATAAGTAAGGTAAAGTGGGGTAATTCCGATATGGGGTAATTCCGATAGCAAGCCCTAGCTTTGTTGCAAAACACATTTTGGCACAAATGATGAAGAAAGTAGGTAGTTTTAGTGCTAACCTACACCCATTAATGATCAGATGGTTCATCTGCTCTGTTTTGTCAAGTCTGTGCAGTGTTCAAAATCTGAATGCCCAAATCCTTTGCCGCAAAAAACAGGGCACTTTTGAAACTCGTTTTTATCGTTCAAAACTTGTTGAAAAATTCTGTTTAGAAGCTGATATTTGATGAATACGTGTTAAAGTGTCAGTACCTCTTTTGATTTTGCTTTTATAATTATTTGTTTGGTGGCATTGAATTATTAAACATGTCGATCATTTTTCATGCTGTGAGGTAATTCCGATAGCCCCAGCAAAATTGTCCTGCAATGTTTTTTTCGCTGTTTTGATGTATTATAGTTTTAGGGGGTCGAAATTATCAAAGAAAATCCTCAAAACGGGGCATTTTTCTCTAGTTGGTCTACGATTCAAAAATTATGCCTCAAAAATGCATATTTGTAAAAAAAATTGAATTTTTGTTCTAATGATATAGTAGCATGGTGCTAGCATGGAATCAACTAGCAGATTACCAGTTAGAATGGTGTTAGCACTTTGCCAGCAGACATTTTATTGAAAAATTCATCCTAGCATAGAACTAGTATGGTGCTAGCATGAGGTGAAGTGGTGAACTAGCAAAAGACAGGTCAGCAATTTGCTGGTTTCATGCTAGCAGCATAACCACTGAGTAAAGCTAGCAGTCACTACTAGCATATTTCTAGTGCATTGCTAGCACCCTGTAATGGTGCTAGCATGAGGTGAACTAGCAAAAGGCATGCTAGCAATCTGCTAGTTACATGCTAGAAAGACAATCACTGGTAAACTTGCACTAGTCTACTGCTAGCGCTATTCTCACCTTGGTAAAGCTAGCAGTCAAAGTACTGGCATGGTGCTGGATTTTTGTTAAACGACTTCTTATCCAGGTGCTAGCAGTCAAGTGCTAGCATAATGCTAGCAACTTGCTAGCGTTGTTCTTTATCATGATACATTTAACTTCTCTTATATGAAGTATGTAGTCAAATCGAATATAAGCTCAATGCAGTTTCTTGTTTAAATTATGAAGAGTGAAGTTGGCAAACTAATCACTCAGTTTATACTAGCACAAGATGCTAGTGCAATGCTAGTTCTAAACTAGCATTGTGGGGCAATTGCCCATTTTTGGATATTTTTGAGAAACATACCATAATTAGAAATACCCTATTCTTTTACAAAGAAATTAATACACTTCTAGCATTATACTTATTATACACATGCTAGCATAAGCTAGCAAAAAGCTAGCAAGATCATGCTAGCACCAGTAGCACCGTTTTGAACACCTGCACTAGCATATCTGCTAGCAAACGGATGCTAGCCTAATGCTGGTCCTCCTGCTTGAATTATGCCAATTGTATGCCAGCATATGCTAGAAATATGCTAGCATGACTATGCTAGCACCAATAGCACCATTTTGAACACCTCTACTAGCATATCTGCTAGCAAACTGTCGCTAGCATAATGCTAGAAAAATGCTGCTAGCGTGGTGCTAGTACCATTTTCCTAGCATTGTGCTGGCAACAGTTTGCTAGCAGATATGCTAGGAAAGGTGTTCAAAATGGTGCAACCAGTGCTAGCATGGCCATGCTAGCACTGTTGCTAGCATTCTGCCACTTGAAATTGTCAATAGGGATATTACATTGAAAAAACGTACAAAAATTCATCACCAACAAAAATTTCGATTTTTGGTGATTTTTGAAAATAGAGCGGGCAAATAGCGGTTTTAAAAAGGAAAAAATTGGCACATAAATTTTTTCTTCGGGAATGTGTTCGGATGGACCCTCTAAACCACCAAAAAAAAACCAACTCTCCTACCCCCGGAGGAAAATTTTTTAGGGGGCTGAAACCGGTTCCAATTCACGTTTTTTGCGTTTTACTTCGTAAACGTTAGGTTTTTGAGAGAAACTACCATGACAAAAAATGTTACCCTTCAAATTCTCGATAATTTGATACCACGCTCCATACCCATTCCTCAAGGGGGGTGTCCAAAAAAAGGGGTGGAAAGAGTAGGTGTTTCAAAAAAGGTCAGTCCAACAAATTGATCAAAATTACCACTTAAAATCGTTCGTTTTCGCTCAAATTTTTTTTACAAAGTCTACTCACCCAACTACTAATCAAACTACCATTGGTTTGTCTTCAACCCTCTTCGGGGGTTCGTGAGGGTTGCTTGATTTTTCAAGTAGCACACTACTGAATCATATATTTGAAAAACAAATCTGGACGTGCGATATATCGAATAGTATGTTTTCGAGGTCGCTGAATACGAATATGAACTTATTTTTTGAATACAACTCCAGAAAGCCCCTCTGTGCCCCAAAATGGGGGTCAAAATTGTGAAAAATCGTGAAAAGTCGAGTGATATATCGAATGGTACGTTTTCGAGGTCGCCGAGTGCGAATATGAACTTATTTTTTGGGTCCCACCCCCCAATGTCTCTCTGTGCCCCAAAATGAGGGTGAAAATTTTGAAAAATCGTGAAAAGTCGAGTGATATATGGACTTGAATGTTTTCGAAGTCACTGAGCACGAATATGGCCATATTTTTTGGGCCCAACCCCTCACAGCTCCCAACCGCCCCAAAAAAGGCCAAAATTTTGAAAAAATGTATAAAGTCGAGTGACATATTGAATGGTATGTTTTCGAAATCGCTGAGTACGAATATGAACTTATTTTTTGCCTACAACCCCTCAAAGCCCCTCTGTGCTCCAAAATGAGGGTCTGAAGATGGTAATAATCATTCATTGAAATTTTGATGTGGAGAGAACTGAGACGGAGGGCGAGAGATTCCAACCAGCAGGAAAATTTTTGAACAAAACTAAGTACGTAAACCAAAACTAAAGAACATGCAAAAATTTCAATTCTAGGCATTTCAAGTCCATTTTTTGATTTTTGGTAAACTTTTTGAATTGTTGCAAAACAATTATTTAAAAAAATTAAAATTTCTCGTAACCAAGCAGACGTTTTAGAGTTATTTGAGCACTTCTGGAGTCTCTTGCAAATTTCTGGAAGTGGAAATTTCCAGAAAATGCTACCAAAAATTTACAAAAATCAGCTAGAGGCTCCAGAACGACTCGAAATGGCTTGAAAGTGTTTTCAGTCGATTTAGGGAATCGAAAATGGAATACATACCAAAACAGCTTTCTAGCTTTATTAAGTAAAAATTCTATCCTATTTAGGGGGCGTAAGGGGATTCTGAGGAATCGTAAGTAGAGCAGGAAAAAAGTGCATATTCCAGTTTAGTGTCTCAAAAACATACCTACAAGTCGATATATCACTCGACTTTTCAAGATTTTTCAAAATTTGGACCCTCATTTTGGGGCACAGAGGGGCTTTGAGGGGTTGTAGGCAAAAAATAAGTTCATATTCGTACTCAGCGATTTCGAAAACATACCATTCAATATGTCACTCGACTTTATATATTTTTTCAAAATTTTGGCCTTTTTTGGAGCGGTTGGGAGCTGTGAGGGGTTGGGCCCAAAAAATATGGCCATATTCGTGCTCAATGACTTCGAAAACATTCAAGTCCATATATCACTCGACTTTTCACGATTTTTCAAAATTTTCACCCTCATTTTGGGGCACAGAGAGACATTGGGGGGTGGGACCCAAAAAATAAGTTCATATTCGCACTCGGCGACCTCGAAAACGTACCATTCGATATATCACTCGACTTTTCACGATTTTTCAAAATTTTGACCCCCATTTTGGAGTTGAAAAACCCCTTTCACTCGATGAAATGAACTCATCACAAAAAAATCAAGATTAGAAAAGATTCAAAAAATGAACGAATTTTTGTTTTTTTGTTAATGAGTGTAATTTTTATCAACTTTTTCATGAAATACGTCAGAAAGAGGTCAAAATAAGACAACTGAATAAAGTTTAACTTTTTTTTAATGTTTGAAATTGAAAAATTGATTTTTTTCGGATTTTGATTTTTTGTGAGGAGTTCATTTCATCTAGTGAAAGATTTTTTTCAACTTTTTCAACACATACGTAAACATAGGGGTCGAATGGGTCAACTTTACCAATTAAAACTTTTTTTCATGTTTTAAATCAAAAACTCGCATTTTTTCGCAAACTTTGTATTTTTTTTTGAATCGACTTTGCGACATGGTGCCATACCAATTTTTCAATATGTGTTTCAGCATGAAAAGTTGTCCATATAATATTTTTTTCAGAATTTTTGAGAGTCGAAACGATATGAAAACTACGTTTCGAAACTGTTTGAGCTAATTTTTTGTACGAAAAAAGTGGCAACACTGATTTTCATGATATCACCAAAAAGCCTTTCAAAACCCCTAACTATGCGAAAATGTACCATTTTGTTAGATATCGCGGTTATCGAGTAATAATCGCAGCCCTCTAGCCCATTTTTAACGGCAGCCAATGGGTGTCAAAGTTTTCAGTGAATCTAAAATATCATCCATTTCAGCAGTGGATTACTCGATAACCGAGATACCTACCAAAATGAAATTTTTCCCCATAGTTAGGGGTTTTGAAGGGCTTTTTGGTGATATCATAAAAATCAGTTTTGCCACTTTTTTTCGTACAAAAAATTAGCTCAAAAAGTTTCAAAACATAGTTTTCATATCGTTCCGACTGTCAAAAATTCTGAAAAAAATATATTATGGACAACTTTTCATGCTGAACAACATATTAAAAAATTGGAATGGTAACTTGTCGCAAAATCGATTAAAAAAATTGAAAGTTTGCAAAAAAAATGCGATTTTTTTATTTAAAACATGAAACAAAGTTTTGATTGGTAAAGTTGATTCATTTGACCCCTATTTTTACGTACCCGTTGAAAAAGTTGAAAACCCCCCTTCACTATATGAAATAAACTCCTCACAAAAAAATCAAAATTCGAAAAAATTCAAAAAATAAACAAATTTTTTTTTTGTTGCTGTGAGTGTGATTTTTATAAACTTTTTCATGAAATACGTCAGCAAGAGGTCAAAATAAGACAACAGAATGAATTTAAACTTTTTTTAAATTTTGGAATTGAAAATGGAATTTTTTTGAATTTTGATTTTTTTGTGATGAGTTCATTTCATCGAGTGAAAGGGTTTTTTCAAATTTTTCGACGTATACGTAAAAATAGCGGTCAAATGGGCCAACTTCACCACTCAAAACTTTTTTTCATGTTTTGAATTAAAAAATTGCATTTTTTCGCAAACTTTCAGTTTTTTTAAATCGACTTTGCGACATGGTACCATTCGAATTTTTTAATATGTTGTTCAGCATGAACAGTTGTCCATAATATATTTTTTTCAGAATTTTTGAGAGTCGGAACGATACAAAAACTACGTTTTGAAACTTTTTGAGCTAATTCGAAAAAAAGTGGCAACACTGATTTTTATGATATCACCAAAAAGCCCTTCAAAACCCCTAACTATGGGGAAAAGTTCTATTTTAGTAGGTATAGCGGTTATCGAGTAATCCACTGCTGAAATGGATGATATTTTAGGTTCACTGAAAACTTTGACACCCCCTGGCTGCCTTTAAAAATGGGCTTGAGGGCTGCGATTTGCGCCATTGGTCATCCCTTCGGAAGGTCTTTCCACAGGAAAAATTTAAAAAAAATCGCTGACCCCCCCCCTACCTATTGACGTCCAAAAAATCTGTTCACAAAAAGAGTGTAAAAATCCCCATTTCTGTACGAAATTGAAAAAAATTATTATATCTACTAATTAATATGAAATTTTATCCTTTTCGATTTATGTCTAGACAAAATTTTTTCACGCACGCGCAAAAACTATTAAAAACTCAAATCAGCTGTTTCTATAATAATGACCGCGGTTTATTGAGTGAAAAAATTTCATAACTATCAGAAAAAAATTGGGGAAGACGAAGACCGTAAAACAGCTTTGTTTATACGAATATGATGTACCTAGGGCTATGATTATCAGTTGTGATTAGTGACATTTCTCAACGACTTCACAGTTCCACAACATAAAACAAAATAATTGAATTTCGTTTGATTCTTTTTATGTACTACGAAACAGCAAATTGAGGCCGAACACATTATAAACGATGCTACTCTATCTTCTTCGCATTTTCAGCTGATCTTGCAATTATTAAAGCTAATAAAACGTCGTAAAATAACCTACATAATTAAGTATATTAAATAGAGATAGTGGTAACACATACTTTCAGTTTCAGTACTGCATTAAATATTATTTCGGTGCATCACAATTAATTCACTTCAATCGCAATTTTTAGATCATTTATCAATAAAAATAACAGCAAAACTGGTGCTTATCAATATTATCACCACGAAAACATTTTTTTTCTAAAATGAGAACGTTCATATTTTCACAACATTGTGACACTGAACGAAACAACTATCCCGATCCTAAACCGCTTTTTCTCTTTCCCTCGACACCCGAATACCTCTGAACTCCGCCCTATTCAATTCATCTCTGTCTGGTCCACCGCGAGCACATGGTCTCTCGCGCCTAACATATCCGGATCTCTGGTTAACAGTAGTATTATACAGGGTGTCCACGGAGAGGTGGTACAAAATTTAGAGTTTTATACAACCGGGTACGACAAACTTTAAGAAAAAAACTAAAAAAGGGTTATGATTGTGAAAGTGTAACCTAATAGTTATCTTCAAAATTGAAGGGGCAAAATACGTTTTCAAAACCTAAGAGCCAGAATCTAATTTTGACCATGGGGGTTGGTAGTACAACAGTATAGTACATATGTAATTTGGAAATTGAATACAATTTCTTATCATGACTGGTTGCCTAACTTGCAAATTGAAGGGACTACAAAATAGTGAATTTTAATTTCAAAAAATCGCGATGAAAAAAATGCGAAAATGAATGCTTTGTCAAAAAATAAACAAATTTTGTTATGATAATTTATTTTCTACTCTAAAATTTTAAAACTTTTTGAATCTCAAAAATTGTTAAATTATTGAAATTTTTAGCAAATCGAAAATTGTTGAGCTTCAAAACTTCGTAAATTTCAAAATGAGAAAAAAAATAATGTACGTAACAAATTTTTTTTCAAAACCAAGTATTCACTATAGAGCGGGAAAATAACGTAAAAAAGCGAGGGTGAAAAGGAAAAAATTGGCACATCAATTTTTTCTTCGGGAATGTGTTCAGATGGACCCCCTGAACTACCAAAAAAAAACTCGACCCTCCTACCCCTGGAGCTAATTTTTTTAGGGGGCTAAAACCGGTTGCGATTCACGTTTTTTGCGTTTTACTCCGTAAATATTAGGTTTACGATAACAACTACCATGACAAAAAATGTTCCCCTTCAAATTCTCGATAATTTGATTCTACTCTCGATACCCATCCCTCAAGGGGGGTGCCTAAAAAAAGGGGTGGAAAGAGTAGGTGTTTCAAAAAAAATGTAGGTAAGTCCAGTAAATTAATCAAAATTACCACTTAATATTATTCGTTTTCGCTCAATTTTTTTTTACAAAGTCTACACACCCAACTACTAATCAAACCACCATTGAGTGGTCTTCAACCCTCCCCGGGGGTTGGTGGGGGGGGGTGCTTGATTTTTCAAGTAACACACAACTGAATCATGTATTTGAAAAACGAATCTGGCGAAGAGTATGTTTTCGAGGTCGCTGAATACGAATATGAACTTATTTTGTGGGTCTAACCCCTCAAAGCCCCTCTGTGCCCCAAAAAGGGGGTCAAAATTTTGAAAAATCGCAAAAAGTCGAGTGATATATCGAATGGTATGTTTTCGAGGTCGCTGAATACGAATATGAACTTATTTTCTGGGTCTAATCCCTCAAAGCCCCTCTGTGCCCCAAAAAGGGGGTCAAAATTTTGAAAAATCGCGATAAGTCGAGTGATATATCGAATGATATGTTTTCAAAGTCGCTGAGTACGAATATGGTATTATTTTTGCCCCCAACCCCGCAAAGCTCCTGACTGCCCCAAAAAAGTCCAAAATTTTGATAATTTCTGAAAGGTTGAGTGACATATCGAATTGTATGTTTTCAAAGCCGCTGAGTACGAATATGAACTGTTTTTCTGCTAACGATTCCTCAAAACCCCCTTACGCTCCCCTAAATAGGATAAAATGTTGAAAAGTTGCCAGAAATCTTGTAATATTATGTCGAATATTATATTTTCAAGATCGTTGAGAACAAGACCATGGACTCATTTTCAATATATCACTCATTTTACTCTTTACACTTCCCACCAATTAGTGATGTTAAAATGCGCGCATATATTCATTTGTCTGCGCGCCAGGTGAGCGTTTGCGCGCAAATTCCACAAATGGGCGATATTTGTTTCTATTTGTGATTTTCAACATGAAAAGTTGTCCAAAAAAACGAAAAAACATGAAAAATAGGGTAGGTAATAAAAGCAGGACAATTTCTCATATTTTATTTTAAAAGAAGGGGAGATGTTCAATATTATTACAATCGATTTTTTTCACTACCTACTTTGAAAAACATTTTGATTTTTTTTTCAATTCAAAATTTTAAAATGTTTAGATTTTTCCTCCCTAATTTATCATTACTAGAGTAAAAATTGTTAGATATTGAAATTTACAAAATAAGGGAAAAATATTAGTGGGAAATTGAAAATTTTTTGATTCAAAATATGAAAATACGAGCCATTTTTTCAA
This sequence comes from Planococcus citri, assembly GCF_950023065.1. Lineage (NCBI taxonomy): Eukaryota > Metazoa > Arthropoda > Insecta > Hemiptera > Pseudococcidae > Planococcus > Planococcus citri. The sequence continues at coordinate 69,603,650 of NC_088680.1, forward strand.
AACTACCTCAATATTTTTCAGAAAGGGGGGCAAAAATACTTCAATTTTTTTCAGAAGGAAGTCTCAAAAGTTTTGTTTCATGATTTAAAAATAGAACAAGTGAGTAGGCTACAAATTCGATATATCACTCGACTTATATCACCATTTTTCAAAATTTTGACCCCCCTTTTTGGGGCACAGGGGAGCTTTGCGGGGTTGGGGGCAAAAAATAAGTTCATATTCGTATTCAGCGACCTCGAAAACATATTCTTCGATATATCACTTGACTTTTCGCGATTTTTCAAAATTTTGACCCCCTTTTTGGGGCACAGAGGGGCTTTGAGAGGTTAGACCCAGAAAATAAGTTCATATTCGTATTCAGCGACCTCGAAAACATACTCTTCGATATATCGCACGTCCAGATTCGTTTTTCGAATACATGATTCAGTTGTGTGTTACTTGAAAAATCAAGCACCCCCCACCAACCCCCAGGGTTGAAGACCAATCAATGGTGGTTTGATTAGTAGTTGGATGTGTAGACTTTGTAAAAAAAAATTGAGCGAAAACGAATAATATTAAGTGGTAATTTTGATTAATTTACTGGACTTAATTTTTTTGAAACACCTACTCTTTCCACCCCTTTTTTTAGGCACCCCCCTTGAGGGATGGGTATCGAGAGTAGTATCAAATTATCGAGAATTTGAAGGGGAACATTTTTTGTCATGGTAGTTGTTATCGTAAACCTAATATTTACGGAGTAAAACGCAAAAAACGTGAATCGCAACCGGTTTTAGCCCCCTAATAAAATTAGCTCCAGGGGTAGGAGGGTCGGTTTTTTTTTGGTAGTTCAGGGGGTCCATCTGAACACATTCCCGAAGAAAAAATTGATGTGCCAATTTTTTCCTTTTTAAAACTGCTACTTGCCTAGTTTACTATTCATTTCCAGATTTATTTTTTTCATCGCGATTTTTTGAAATTATTTATTTTTGAGCAAAACCTCAAGCAATCGCCTTACTTACTTTCATTGGAAATGTTAAAACTCAGATAAGACAAGCTAAATTTTGCGAAACTTGCACATCAAATGTTATGAAAAACATTTGGAATGGCCTGAAAGTTGATATAATTTCTATAGGCACGGTCTGTGAAAAAAAAAAACATCTGACACCGACGTTGAAATTTCTATTTTGAATTAGGTACAAAAATACATAGATCAGTTTCAAAATAAAATAACCTACAAATATGTGCATATAGCTGTCCTGGAAATTGAAACGCCTTGCATCATAGTGAAATTTTAAAAATGCAAACTCGACTTAATATATCGTATCTTCTAAGAAAGTAATGAAGCTTTCGAAATATGTACATTTATCAAGGTAGATATGATGCCACAGGTAGGTACTTACACTGAAAAAACTGATTTTTTAAGGCGGGGACTCATTGCACGGGGAAAACGGCGACAGTAGAGGTTTCCATTAACCTTTCATTTCAAGAAGGGAATCAGTACCGGAAAAAATGGAAACAGTAAAGGTTTCCATTAACCTTTCATTTCAGGAAGGGAATCAGTGACGATTTATCTGTAGGCATTAAAAAGAATCATAATACATAATGGATTCAGTCCTGGAAAAAATGGGTTCCGATATTGAATGCATTATACCCAGCAATGAGTCCCCACTTGTTTTTTCAGTGATTTCATCATAGAGATCATTAGGCTGGCCAATTCCACTGCAAAAACTTTTCTCGAAGCCATTTGTTGTTTTTGTTTTGCTGCATGTATTCTAGTATTTTAGCATTCTCAGGATCACTCATTATACTTAATTTAAAAGATATTACTTTTTCTGCCACACCTGAGAAGTACCACTCCAGAAATCTCTCCAAGTTATTGAAAGTCGAAACTACAAAATCTGATAAAGATATGTTATAACGAACAATTCCTTCAAGAACCTTACGAACAATATTGGTAATTGGTATACAACGTTCAACTTGCAGAAACATTTCTTCTTCGTTTTCATAGCACCACGGAAAAAGAAATGCGAATTTTTCATACTCATAAACATAGCAAACCCATTGCTCAACACTTGTAGCTTGAAGTTTTTCAGCTAATCGGTTTTTCAACTCTTGCAAATGTTCATGGACAAACTCCTGCTCAATTAGTTTGCTCAGTTCATTCAAACTACCGTAGCGTTCATACGGATCACTGGTGGCAGAACTGAATGACGAAAAGTACGATTCTTTCATTTTCAACACTGTAGACGCATTTTCATGCAGGATTTTGGCGACGAATTGACCCAATCTTATCAAATCAGATTTATCATTGCCATTATAGGGATAGTAAGTTTCACTTTCTCTTTTATTGGCTACAATCAATGACTCGATGAATTTTTGCAGAATATCTTTTGAAGGAATATTCAAGTTTTGAAAGGAACGCAACAATCTTCTATTCAATTCATCATAATCTTTTACGGTGTATAACATTTTACAAAAATAAGGACGAATTGCGTGTTTACTCCGTTCATGGTTGAATTCCACCTCACCTTGGAAATTTGGCAAGCATAACTCAAATATTTCGTGTACCACGTGGAAATCAAAATTGAATATAAAAGACGGGTCACCTTCGAGAATCAGATTTTTTCTGAAATCGGCGCTTTTCAAAGATAAAAATTTTAGTAGAAACTTGAAGGTACTGGGTGCTAATTTTTTCCACAGACGTGGATCATCTGGTGCAAAATCAAATCCAAGTGAATTTGTTGCAGACAGTATGAGATGAACGGCAGCTTTTTCTAATCTTGCTTGTCTCGCTGCATGAATCTTCTGGTGATCGTTGGCTGTATTCCAGATTTCCAATACAACACTCATTTTGTACTCTTGGTGCAGGGTTGGATTTGTGTAAAATCTGCCAAGTACTCTCGCCAATAAATCGACAAATTGTTCATTAGATATCCTATTTTTACATCGCTTCCAAGCCATAATTGCCCACTCAGGCATTTCCCATCCTTTAATAAAAAGTGATACTACGTTAACTGGCTGACGTTCCAGTAAATTTGTTAACTGATCATGTGACATCTTGTAATACAGACTGTGATACCAGTGACACTTGCCATACTTGAATAATTTGTCACTTATAAAGGTTACTTGATCTTCAGCATTCAAACGATTCCAGAAATACTCAAAGGCTCCCCCATGGATCAAATAATACATAGAATGAAATCTATATTCATGATAAGATGTACGAATGGAGAATGATGATGATGCCATGCTGTGTAATTCGTTCTTCAGGTAGCAGATCCAGTAAAACAATAAAAAATCCCGGTCTTCTTTTACTTTTGGAATAAAGGTTTTCATAGGAAGGCGATTCAGATCGAAGATTTTGATCTCATTTTCCAGGCAGAAATGGCTCATGATGGCGAACTTCTGCACGTCAGTCAACTTGCGCGAATGTAGCATTTTGATGGCGGTGCTTTTATAATTGATTCTACCATCTGGACACCACACAAAATACTCCCAATCAACTTGACGAATTCCGTACTCGACTAAGTTACTAGAAAATAATTCGTATCTGAAGTAATAAGCGCAACGAATTGTTTGTCCGCAAACTCTTTTTAGACGTTTATTCAAAATTTCTTTCATGAATCCAGGCATCATCAAAGTTTCTATTAGTTTACGGCAATTCATTAGTTCTAGTTCATTAAACGACTCCGGACGATACATATGTTCGTAGTCTCGTTGACGTGGAGTTGAACAATATCTGTACCACACTGCAATGGCTATTTGGCTGTACGCCATCTCTTGTAAGCTTGGAAATCTGAGACGGAGCACAAACTCATCTGATGGTGTTTCAGTTTGAACATGCGGATTGTATATTTCTCTACGATCCATTGTGAGTGATTTGAAACTGAAAATCAAGGGTTACGTGTAAGTTTAAGAATGATACAGACAAAAAATCCTGTAGCAGTATTTGCAAGGTCTACTAAAATATTCTGACAAGGGAACCTCTTGAGGTGTCCGCCTCCCATTTGAACGGGACCGCAATTTTTGGAAAGAGCATGGTCTAAAAACCCCAAAACCAAATTTTCAGCTCCCCAACTTCATATCTCGATATTTTGGCGAATTTTTGAAAATTCAAAATTGACGGTTTTTGGTGATTTATGTTTTTTTTCAAAACAGTACGTACTTGATTAGTAAAAATGACCAAAATAAGTCTTAAAACTGATATTAATTCCCTAAATCCAAATTTTATCATTTACAGCCATTCTGGAGCCTCCAGCGCAATTTTTCAATTTCTCCAGAATTTTGAATAAGCTCCAGAAGGCGTCAATATAAAGTTGGGCAGCTAAAAATTGAGTTGTGTGTTATACTCGACCTGTTTAACGAGTTTATTCACATTTGATCCGATTTTGGGAAGGACACCTCATTTTTTGACCAGCTTTTTTTAATAACAAAAATATCCAGTTTGCGAGAAAATTTTCAAAGTTTGCACGAATCGCTACATTTTGTCAATAATTAATCCCACGAGGGCGAATTTTGCCATTTCCACTCATTCTGGAGCTGGCCTCGTATGGAAAAATTGAAAAATCGTGCTGGAGGCGCCAGAATAGCTGGAAATGGCGAAATTCGCCCTCACAGGGTTAGTTCAGGTCGAAAAAAGCGATATGCGCAAATCTCAAAAATTATCTCACAAACGGTCATCTTTTGATTTTTTGGATTTTTTAATTTTGAAAAAAGCTGGTCAAAAAACCACTCTTGAGGTGTCTCTCCCAAAATCGGCTCAAATGTGAATAAACTAGTTAAACAGGTCGAGTATAACACACAACTCGATTTTCAGTAGCCCAACTTCATATTCACGCCTTCTGGAGCATATTCAAAATCCTGGAGAAATTGAAAAATCGCACTGGAGGCTCCAGAATGGCTGGAAATGGCGATATTCAGCCTCATAGAGTTAGTTTATGACAAAATACAGCGATTCGCGCAAATCTCGAAAATTTCTTTGAAAATGGAAAACTTTTGATTTTTTGGATATTTTTATTAAGTTTAAGAAAAAAGCTGGTCAAAAAACCACCCTTGAGATGCCCCCTCCAGAATCGGCTCAAATGTGGATAAACTTGTTAAACAGGTCGAGTATAACACAACTCGATTTTAGCTGCCCAAATTCATATTGACGCTCTTTGGAGCATATTCAAAATTCTGGAGAAATTGAAAAATCGCGCTGGAAGCTCCAGAATGGCTGGACATTGTGAAATTTGGATTTCGGGAATTAATATCAAATATAGGATTTATTTTGGTCATTTTTTCTGATCAAGTACGCACTTTTTTAAAAAAAAGCATAAATCACCAAAAACAAGTCAATTTTGAGTTTTCAAACGTTCGCCAAAAGTCGAGATATGAAGGGCGCTGAAAGTGGCAGCTACCATTTAAAATTTTGAAAAAATTTCCATAGATGTACCTTTTGATACTTTTTTGAAATATTCAAGTTTTAAGATGGGATCTCCTAATGGAGGGGGAGCACCCTCACCCCCTAATTTTGGGTGAAACATTTGAAAGGGAATCTGGGGCATGTTATATATCGAATTGTATGTTTGTGGTGACGCTGAACACGAACATGATGTCAGATTTTTGATTGGACCCCATCCACGGCCCCTAAGAATTTTTTGGACTTTTTCCTATTGGGAGAGGTTCTGGGGGCCATAGGTGAGGTCGATTTAAAAAACTATGGCTATATTCGTGTTTAGCGATATCGAAAACATACTATTTCATGTGTCACATGAATGTAACCATTTTTTTTAGGGTTACCCCCTTTGGGGAGGTGCAGGGGGCCGTCGACGGGTCCAATCAAAAAGCTGACGTCATATTCGTGTTCAGCGTCACCAAAAACATACAATTTGATATATCACATGCCCCAGATTCTCTTCCGAAAGTTTCGCCCAAAATTGTGGGTGGGGGTGCTCCAACTCCATTAAGAGATCTCATCTCGAAACTTGAATATTTCAAAAAAAACATCAAAAGGTATATCTGTGGAAATTTTTTCAAAATTTTAAATGGTAGCTCCCACTTACAGCGCCATTTTGAAATTTGAACTTTCAATTTGAAAGTTCAACTTTGAACTTTTGAAAATTTCAAAATGCTTGAAAAGTTCAAAATGCAATGTCCTTTCGAACTGTGAAATCAGTTTTGATCATGGGCTGCTAAAGTTGAGTACCTCGAGACAATATGAAAATAATGGAAGCCCTCCCACCCACCCCCCCCCCTCTGAGGGGGCTGGGACCAAACTAATTGCGGAGTTCGTATTTAGTAGGTGGGTATATATTGTAAAAAAAATTTGAGCGAAATCGAAAGACATGACTCAAAAACGTTGGTTGAGTTGACATGGAATGACCCAGGTAAGTAAGTATGTATCTACATTTTTTACAAAAGAGTAAGTAGAGTTTTAGATTTTCATCATAATCTTGAGAAGAAAACTGAAAAGTAAAATTTTTCAAAATTTGATGGGTTTAAGTCATTTTGTAGCCTCCTAGAGCGGGCAAATAGCGGTTTTAAAAAGGAAAAAATTGGCACATCAATTTTTTCTTCGGGAATGTGTTCGGATGGACCCTCTGAACCACCAAAAAAAAGCCGACTCTCCTACCCCTGGAGGAAAATTTTTTAGGGGGCTGAAACCGGTTCCGATTCACGTTTTTTGCGTTTTACTCCGTAAATATTGGGTTTTTGAGTAAAACTACCATGACGAAAAATGTTCCCCTTTAAATTCTCGACAATTTGATGCTACGCTCGATACCCATTGCTCAAGGAGGGTGTCCAAAAAAAGGGGTGGAAAGAGTAGTTGTTTCAAAAAAGGTCAGTCCAATAAATTAATCAAAATTACCACTTAAAATCATTCGTTTTGGCTCAAATTTTTTTTACAAAGTCTACTCACCCAACTACTAATCAAACTATCATTGGTTTGTCTTCAACCCTCCTCGGGGGTTCGTGAGGGTTGCTTGATTTTTCAAGTAACACACTACTGAATCATATATTTGAAAAACAAATCTGGACGTGCGATATATCGAATAGCATGTTTTCGAGGTCGCTGAATACGAATATGAACTCATTTTTTGCATACAACCCCTCAAAGCCCCTCTGTGCCCCAAAATGGGGGTCAAAATTTTGAAAAATCGTGAAAAGTCGAGTGATATATCGAATGGTACGTTTTCGAGGGCGCCGAGTGCGAATATGAACTTATTTTTTGGGTCCCACCCCCCTATGTCCCTCTGTGCCCCAAAATGAGGGTGAAAATTTTGAAAAATCGTGAAAAGTCGAGTGATATATCGAATTGCATGTTTTAAAAGTCGCTTAGCACGAATATGGCCTTATTTTTAGGACCCAGCCCCGCACAGCTCCCAACTGCCCCCAAAAAAGGCCAAAATTTTGAAAAAATTTGAAAAGTCGAGTGACATATTGAATGGTATGTTTTCAAAATCGCTGAGTACGAATATGAACCTATTTTTTGCCTACAGCCCCTCAAAGCCCCTCTGTGCCTCAAAATGAGGGTCAAAATTTTGATAACTCGTGAAAAGTCGACTGATATATCGAATAGTATGTTTTTTTTTAAAAAATACGAACTACGAAGTACTAAATTTCGATGTTTTCTTCCATAAAAAAAAAAATGATTTCATTTTGTTTTCGATTGGTAGCCAATACAGTAGACTCCTGATTATCCGACATAATCGAGGGTGTAAGGTGGGTCGGATATCAAAAAAGTCGGATAATCCAAAATTGATGTTTTAAGCGTAAAAATGAAGTGCATAAGCTTGAGACGACAAGCTTTCATTCAGAAAATCAAGTTTTGGCTCAAAACAGGAACAAAGAATCGAAAAAATAACTAATAAACAAAAATAACCTACTTTTGTACATAAAAGACAATGAAATACTGACTGAAATTATAATTTTTTGAGATAAGTTGGATCGATTTCAAGGAAAATAACACCGTTAGAATACAAAATGCTGAATCCTGGATTATTATTTACACTCCAAAATCAAAAATTAGATGTTTTTTGGATTATCCGACCTTGGTGGGTCGGATAATGCGAAAAGTAAGTCGGATAAATTCGTACCGGATAACCTGAAAATCGGATAATTGGGAGTCTACTGTAAAAAATGAAATCGAAAACTTTACAGGAATACAATCGAAATGAAAACACTGAGATAGACAAGAAGATTGACATCTTACCTACTAAAGACATTGAGGATAATTTTGTGGCGTTAGTAGGACTTTTGAATGGTAAAATGAGAGAAATAATAAAAATGAGTCTGTAGTCGTATTCAGCGATCTTGAAAACATACTATTCGACGTATTACACATTTTTTGGTGACTTTTCGAAATTTTATCCTATTTAGGGGGCGTAAGGGGATTTTGAGGGATCGTAAGTAGAGCAGGAAAAAAGTGCATATTCCAGTTCAGTGTCTCGAAAACATACCATTCGATATATCAGTCGACTTTTCACGAGTTATCAAAATTTTGACCCTCATTTTGAGGCACAGAGGGGCTTTGAGGGGCTGTAGGCAAAAAATAGGTTCATATTCGTACTCAGCGATTTTGAAAACATACCATTCAATATGTCACTCGACTTTTCAAATTTTTTCAAAATTTTGGCCTTTTTTGGGGGCAGTTGGGAGCTGTGCGGGGCTGGGTCCTAAAAATAAGGCCATATTCGTGCTAAGCGACTTTTAAAACATGCAATTCGATATATCACTCGACTTTTCACGATTTTTCAAAATTTTCACCCTCATTTTGGGGCACAGAGGGACATAGGGGGGTGGGACCCAAAAAATAAGTTCATATTCGCACTCGGCGACCTCGAAAACGTACCATTCGATATATCACTCGACTTTTCACGATTTTTCACAATTTTGACCCCCATTTTGGGGCACAGAGGGGCTTTGAGGGGTTGTATGCAAAAAATGAGTTCATATTCGTATTCAGCGACCTCGAAAACATACTATTCGATATATCGCACGTCCAGATTTGTTTTTCAAATATATGATTCAGTAGTGTGTTACTTGAAAAATCAAGCAACCCTCACGAACCCCCGAGGAGGGTTGAAGACAAACCAATGATAGTTTGAATAGTAGTTGGGTGAGTAGACTTTGTAAAAAAAATTTGAGCCAAAACGAATGATTTTAAGTGGTAATTTTGATTAATTTATTGGACTGACCTTTTTTGAAACAACTACTCTTTCCACCCCTTTTTTTGGACACCCTCCTTGAGCAATGGGTATCGAGCGTAGCATCAAATTGTCGAGAATTTAAAGGGGAACATTTTTTGTCATGGTAGTTTTTCTCAAAAACCCAATATTTACGGAGTAAAACGCAAAAAACGTGAATCGGAACCGGTTTCAGCCCCCTAAAAATTTTCCTCCAGGGATAGGAGAGTCGGCTTTTTTTTGGTGGTTCAGAGGGTCCATCCGAACACATTCCCGAAGAAAAAATTGATGTGCCAATTTTTTCCTTTTTAAAACCGCTATTTGCCCGCTCTATTTCACTCGTTGTATTCAATAACTAGTGATGTTAAAATGCGCGCATATTCATTTGCCTGCGCGCAAATTCCACAAATGGGTGTTATTTGCTTCTATTTGTGATTTTCAACAAGAAAAGTTGTCCAAAAAACGGAAAAGCATGAAAAAATAGGGCAAAAGCAGGACAATTTCTCATACCTATTTATTTAAAAGGAAGGGAGAGGGGTTCAATATTATTGCAATCGATTTTTTTCACTAATTTAGAAATAATTTTGATTTCTCTTTCAATTCAAAATTTTCAAATGTTTGGATCTTTTCTTCCAAATTTATCATCACTTGAGTGACAATTTTTAGAAATTAAAATATCCTAAATAAGGGAAGAATAAAATGGAAATTGATACATTTTTGATTCAAAATATGAAAAAACAAGCAATTTTTTCAAAAATACCTACCTCAATATTTTCAGAAAGGGGAGCCTTCAAATTTTTGTTCCATAGTTGAAAAATAGTAAAAAAGACAACAGCAAGACAATTTCACAAATTTTATATTTTGAATGAAAGGGGGCGGGGAGGGGTTCAATATCATTTTTTCACTACTTCAGAAAGCATTTCGATTTTTTTTCAATTCAAAATTTTCAGATGTTTAGAGGTGGACCTTCCCTTAAATATCATCATTTGGCAGAAAATTTTTAGAAATTCATATTTTCAAAAAAATAAAATAAGAAAGAATAAAATATGAGGATTGAGTACAAAAATTTGTAGGGTTTCTCCACTAATGGGGACCCTATTAAAATTACCTGGAATCATCTTAAGGTTTACCATTTTCTTCCAAAAATACTTGAATATTTTTCAGAAGGGAGAGTCTCAAATTTTGTTTCATGATTCAAAATTGGAAGAAAAGATGTAGTAGGCTACACAGTTGGGAATCAAATAAAACCAAAATTCATCACTCTTTACCGAGAAATTGTTATGAAATAAAGTAAAAATGGCTCAGATCATTTCATTTTTTGACTCTGGGGGAGGTGAGTTGAGTTTATAGCGTTTTTATTAGTTTATTCATCAATAGCCACTTCTGGTGTGTATTTTGATATGTCGCATGATTTTTTCATCGCGCATATTTCGCGCATTTGCTCAAAATTTTTGGGCGCAATTGCGCGCATTTGCTCGGCGAGCATATGCTCATAACATCACTATCAATAACCCGGCAATGCTTCGGAATTTAACTCATCGATTTAGGAGCAGTGCTAGTGTGTACTGATGTAGTGTCACCTCAGGAACACGAATATGAAAACTATTTTGCGGTGTAACGTTTTAAACTGATTATATTGATGAAAATATAAGCGCGAATGTCTAAAATATTTACCACGATAGAACGGTGGATATGATCAATGATACGGGCTGCGATGCATAACACAGTTGTTGGAAGCCAGTTTCTTACCCTGTACCCTCCCGATCCTACGACTTGTTTTCTGAAGGGAGATGTACATTGTGCAAGTTTACTGGAATTGATGAATTTTTTTTAAAATGTTACAAAATGTGAATTTCAACGCTGATTCTTTTTTCAATTATTGAAAATAAATTATAACAATATTATTTTAATAAGATTTTTTTTTTGTTATTACATTTCATTTTTCAATTGAATGTTTCACCAAGGAGTGGATATATTAAATGGGGGTCTGGGGGCGAAGCCCCCAGCAATAGTTCTGTTCAATATATTGAATAAAATAGCATAATTGAAGCAAAATGAATTGATAAAAAATTAAAGATTGCAGTTATACCAATTTGGAAAGAAATATTGCTGGGGGCTTCGCCCCCAGACCCCCATTTAATATATCCACTCCTTGGTGAAACATTCAGTTAAAAAATGAAAAGTAATAAAAAAAAATTTCTTATAAAAAATTGTTACCTATTAGGTATTTTTAATAATCGTGTTCACGTTTCAGTGATGCTTACTTCGTGTAAACCTCCCTACATAAACCAGAAACAGTACGTCAAGTTTTGCAGTACCGATGTCCTTTCACTTCCACGACACTGTCGTGGTGAATTCATACTCGCGACGCGCTCATCGTTTTATTCAATGATTTTGTAAATTTTAGTGTAAATATACCACATACCGGAAAATGGTTTTCACCATCGTGTTTCTCACATCAAAACACGTACTATTACACTTGTCAGCTCACTCACATCGATGAGTTAAATTCCGAAGCATTGCCCAATAACCCTCTTCTACCTTTTTTGTAAAAGTTGATTTGATATGATAACCCATAAAATGAGTTGTTGAGATGTTTTGGGTTCAATCGTACCAGGCTACAAGAGTAGGATGGGACGATGTGATAACAGTGTAAAGAATATCCTTGATATACTTGATATTTTATGAAACATGCATAAAATAACCTATACAACATTTATAAAAGAGAGTAATATATGTACTTACTTTCAGCACTCCGTCAAATATTAGGTTTGGTAAATCACAATTAATTCACTTCAATTGCAATTTCATAAAATGAGAAAACTTCCTCAAACCAAACAAACACCAAAACCAAGGTCCAAGAGTCCAAGACAGTAAAGTAAAACTAGGGTAAAACACGATTTTAAAAAATGAGAACGTTCATAGTTTCACAACATGCTAACACTGAACGACAACGATTCGAACCTATCTACAATTTTCCCCAATATCTGCGAAGCACCTTAGTTTGAAAATTTAAAATTAAATCAAATAATAATGAAGAAACCTTTAGAGCAAGCATGGGGAGGAGAACCCATAGGGTGGCTCACAATAAATATTTCAGCAGCTCAATTGAGAAACGAAGGATCATCAACAGTCTAAAATGGCTCCAAAATTGAAGGAATATTTTATGTACTCAAGCACTTTGATGGGAAAATCGAAAGTTTAAAAAATTAGAACTTGCAATTTGCTCATTTTTTACAAAGTATAATTAGGTAATCACCAACTCATAGGCACCTATTTGTAATTTACGTACGAAGACTAAGACGTAACTCTAACTCTAACTACCATAAGACTAACTTCTGTATACTCGTAAGATATTTATACTTACTCTATAATATGTACTGGCTCATGGCTGTGTACTGTAAAATAAAAAGGGGGAAATATCAAGGTCGCTAACACTATACAATCTTAAGCATTAAACAGTCGAGAAGGCATGAAACAGGAATACCCAACTGATGGGCTGAGTATCAGTTAACTAGAACACATGAGCTAAAAATAGCACCGAGAAGATGAGATAAGAGGGCAAGAATATGACGTATAGGTACATATAAAATCAGTATTCTCGCCTTCACATCTACACTTCCATCAAAGAGTATATAGAACTGACGTAATAAATAGCCAGTCTCTATACACCGCGCGAAGTACCTACTGTGGGAATTTCGAGACGAAAACGCTCGCCTGGAATTCATCACCTACCTAACAAACAAACCTTAAACCTATCTTAACAGTTTCTTTGATACACTTTTCCTATATTTTGAACAATTTTTTTAAAAATTTCAACATGTTTTAGTTTTACACAAATTTTGGTGATATTTTATTAATTTTTTTCGTCAATTTCAAAAATTCTTACAATTTAACTACCTAATTAATTATAGAAAACTCTACAATTTTTGTTAATGAATTTTAAATTTTTCAGACTTTTCAAGCAATTTATTAGCCTTTATACTAGTTGATTTTCGTGTAGTATTCAACGAGACTTTTCGGCAATCTTTAGCACTCACAAGGGAACTACCTGAACCGGCAGAAACGAAAATGAACGAATCAAAGCTAGATCGAAAGGGGACTACTTCAGGACTCCAAATCCAAAATTTCAAGTGCTGAAGTTGATTTCTCGATTTTTGGTGAATTTTTGAAAATTGAAAAATCCAAGAAAATATCAATTAACTACCCAAAAAATAGCCACTCTCCATTAGTAATAAAACAGAACTATCTTGAACTTTTATCAGAATACAAAAAATTCAATCTTTGCTTTACAGATGGATCAAAAATACCAACACTTCACACAGGATATGCATACTCTATAAATGATAGAATTTCAAATTTTAAAATCCATAACTGTTCTTCAATCTACACTGCCGAACTCACAGCTATTTTCCACTGTCTCTGTGACATACTCACTTATGAATCAGAAAATAAGTCCTTCTTAATTCAAAGTGATTCCCTCAGCTCACTAACTGCTATCCAAAATCTTTTTTCCGATCACCTTCTAATTCAAAATATTCATAAAACTCTATTTGACTTACAAAATTCAAACTTCTTCATACAGTTTATGTATGTACCCAGCCACGTTGGAATCTTAGGAAATGAAATTGTAGATATTAATGCAAAATCTGCCACCATCCTTTCTCCCCTTATATTTATCACAGCTGACGACCTCAAATCGATCTTCACCCAAAGCACACTCAAGAAATGGCAAAACTTTTGGTCCCTCCAAACCACAAACAAGCTCTTTCAACATAAAAAATTAGTCCATCCTTGGAAAAACCTCTCCCACTTAAACAGACTTGAAGAAATCATTATAACCAGACTGAGAATTGGCCACACAAAAATCACACATAACCACCTCTATGAAAAGGCCTCAAAACCCACATGTCAATTCTGCCTCTCAGAACTTATATCTGTCCAACACTTACTATTTCAATGTCCCTCCTTACATCAGCACAGACTGTCCCTACAAATAGATGAAAGATCCCTATTCATACCAGACGACCCTTCCGAAATTAAAAAATTCTTAGACCTAATTAAAAAACTTGACCTTACCAACTCGATTTAAATCTAATACGACGGGTGTAATAATCAAGTAATTACAAACACCCAAAAAAAAAAAAAAAAAAAAAAAATACCAAAAATAGAAAATATTGATGAAAATTGAAATTTTCTCGGGAAGTGGTTCAGATGGCATCCCTAACTCATTTACAACTATCGAAATTTGTAAAACCTCAATTCCAGTCATTCTGAAGCCTCCAGCAATTTTTTATCATTTCTCCAGAAACTTGAAATTGCTCTGGAACGGCTAAAAATCAACTTCAGCACAAATCACTTTATTTGGGGCCTATGTGGGTTGCATTTAACCATTTTTTGCGGTTGTCGCGAAAATCGGCTTCTGCCAGTTCAGATGACGTGTATTTTTGCACACTGGAGAAAATGCCAAAATTTGAAAATGTTAGCAAATAAGTTTAATTTTTCAAAAATTTAATAAAAATCAAAAACAGCGTTTGTGAACTCAAAAATGTGATCTACTGTTTCCAAATTCGCATTCTGAAAATCAGATTACTTCAATTCAAATCCGATGGACAAAGCTGATTTTCAAATTACGTGGTTTTAGAATTTTTTTTAATTATAAATAGTTATAAAATTATTGACTAATCAACAGATATATGAAATAATAATGGTCGAAGGCCAAAGTAAAGAAAAGCTCGCAACTCGATTTTTAGAAGCCCAAATTGCACTATCGAAAATCGCGCTGGAGGCTGCAGAATGACGAAAAATGATGAAATTTGGTTCGAGAAAGCTGATACATACTTGAAAAAGGTTTAGTAACTTCAGTAAAGTTACGTAGCCAGTTCGTTGAAAAGTACCCGATTACGTGCCCTATGAATTCCAATATCTAATTAAAATTTTGGTTAGAGAAAGTTCAGACCATCCTTTTTTATAAAAATCACGTTGCAGTTTGAAACCCTTAGTTCAGTTCGAATACCACATTCATTTTTTGGTCAGTGCACCCACCATCAAAACGAAAACAAAAAAAAACATCAAAACGAGTAAGCATGTGTGGAAAGTCTTTAAATAAGTAAATAGAGCGCAAAAAATATTTTCAAGTAGGTATATTACGAAATTACTAAAAAATTATAAAAATTGAACTAAATGTAGAATATTGCTGGGTGGATATCCTAAAAACAACAAAAAACAAAATGATCTGGAGTAACGGAATTTGAAATATCATATTCTTATTATAAGCAAATGGCGATTCAATGCAGCAATTAAAAGCACAAAAATATCACGAAATCTTTGAAACTATGTGAATTTTACTTGGAAATTTAAAAACCTAAATAACTAACTTTAACACTATAAAAAAAGAGGGAAAAAACAACAAAACTTTTAAAAATCATTACAAAAATAAAAAAATTGCTGAACAACGTAAAAATGAATCTAACAAAAATCACTTGGTATCCAAAACAAACAGGAATAAATATGTCATAAAAACTAAAAATTAAGGTAAGTACTTCATGAAATTATGCAATAAGTCATAATAAATGAAAACAGATCGAATACCGACTGCAAAAGACCGTTGAAAATGGCGTCGACATCGCCATAAAAATCATCAAAAAGTAATAAAGAAGACCTCCATAAGAAAAAAAAGAATCACTTTGAAACTTTGAGAAAATCGCGTAAAAAAATTCATAAAAATTCCTACATTACGAGTTCATGAAAATCTTCCAAGCTGTCCTGAGAACTGTTCCGATTCAGACCGAAAAAAAATCGATGATTTAATCGTTTATCCTTTGACTCGAAACGAAATCATAACAATGAATCGTGAGATGCGCTTGAAATATAGAATAAAAAAATAACGCAAAAAGTGCACTTAGTGCAGTTGAAGTTCATTTTCAAAAACAGTTGAAATGTCATTAACATCGATTCAGGGTCATTCCATGTCAACTCAACCAACGTTTTTGGGTCATGTCTTTCGATTTCGCTCAATTTTTTTTTACAATATCTACCCACCCAGTAAGTAAGAAAGCCGCAATCAGTTTGGTCCCAGCCGCCTCAGTGGGCGGGTGGGGGGCTTCCATAATTTGCACATTGTCTCGAGGTACTCAAATTCAGCAGCCAATTCCTCCAAAACTATGATACTTTGATCAAAACTGATTTCACAGTTCGAAAGAGCATTGAATTTTGAACTTTTCAAGTATTCTGAAATTTTCAAAAGTTGAAAGTTCAAACTTCAAAATGGCGCTGTAAGTGGGAGCTACCATTTAAAATTTTGAAAAAAATTCCATTGATGTACATTTTGATACTTTTTCGAAATATTTAGGTTTCGAGATGGGACTCTTCGACGGAGGGGGAGCACCCCCACCCACAATTTTGGGTGAAATTTTCGAAAGAAAATCTGGGGCATGTGATACATCGAATTCTATGTTTTTGGTGACGCTGAACACGAATATAACGTCAGAGTTTTGATAGGACCCCATCCACGGCCCCCAGCACCTCCTCAAAGGGGGTAAAAGTTTGAAAAAGCGTTTTGTTCGTGTGACACATGGAGTAGTATGTTTTTGGTGACGCTGAACACGAATATGACGTCAGATTTGTGATTGAATCCCATCCACGGGCCCCAACATTTTTTTTGGACTTTTACCTGTTGGTGGAGGTTCTGGGGGCCATGGGTGAAGTCGATTCGAAAAACTAAGGCAATATTCGTGTTCAGCGACATCAAAAACATACTATTTCATGTGCCACACAAATGTGGCAATTTTTTGGAGGGGTCATCTCCTTTGGGGAGGTGCTGGGGGCCGTGGACGGGTCAAATCCAAAATATGACGTCATATTCGTGTTCAGCGTCACCAAAAACATACTATTCCATGTGCCACACGAACAAAACGCTTTTTTGAACTTTTACCCCCTTTGGGGAGGTGCTGGGGGCCGTGGTTGGGGTCCTATCAAAAATCTAACTTCATATTCGTGTTCAGCGTTGCTGAAAACATACAATTCGATGTATCACATGCCCCAGATTTTCTTTCGAAAGTTTCACCCAAAATTGGGGGTGGGGGTGCTCCCCCTCCGTCAAGAGTCCCATCTCGAAACCTAAATTTTTCGAAAAAGTATCAAAATATATATCTACGGAAATTTTTTCAACATTTTAAATGGTAGCTCCCACTTACAGCGCCATTTTGAAATTTGAACGTTCAAATTGAAAGTTCAACTTTCAACTTTTGAAAATTTCAGAATACTTAAAAAGTTCAAAATTCAATGCTCTTTCGAACTGTGAAATCAGTTTTCATCAAAGTATCATAGTTTTGGAGAAATGGGCTGCTGAAGTTGAGTACCTCGAGAAAATGTGCAAATAATGGAAGCCCCCCACCCGCCCCCTGAGAGGGCTGGGACCAAACTGATTGCGGCTTTCTTACTTACTGGGTGGGTACATATTGTAAAAAAAAATTGAGCGAAATCGAAAGACATGACTTTCAATATCGCCTTTTTTTGGTTGAGTTGACATGGAATGACCCTTCGGCATTTTCAAAATTTGATTTTAAAAACGTACCTAACCGAGAAAAAGGACAAAATATGATTAAAAGTTGAAAAAAAATCGTCTAAACATAATTGAAATAGGTCGAATCAGAAATCAGATGCAAAATTCAATTGATAAGTTCGTCAGAAAACCAACTTTTCAAAAAAATTTCATCAGTAGGTATGTTTATTCGAACAATTTATCGGTAAATACCTACTTATCACCATTTGGAATGAATATTCACTTTTTCTTCCTTTTTCTGGTATTGACGGATGAGGTTGCTTCGGATTCTTCAGTTTGCTCAGAACACCACGACGAAATTGGCAAATATCGGGACCCCATGAGTTTAATACGGTTACGACTTCTAGTTCTTCCAAACTGTTTTTCCAAATACTCCCTCATACGCATTTTGATCTGGGGTACGGTGTGGTTCGTTGAACCAAGCGTGTGAATAAACTTGACAAGCTCATCTAAAGAAACTTCTCCCGAGCAAGTAAGCTCGCAAAGCCGTAACTGATTCGATGGCGATGATACGAATTTATTTTTAAAATCAGTAGACAATTCAACATCTTGATACGCTTCATTAATAAACTCGTTAAATACGTCAAGGTCGCGAACAATCTTCGAATTTAATGGGCAATTTTCGTCGAGAAAAGCTAACCGCAGCAATTGCTGTTTGAAAGTTCTCGCTGTAGGCAATTCGGGAAAACAAAAATTCACAAATTTATTCGAGATGTCGAGATCAGCATTCGTCAAATATAAAACGCATTTTTTTCGTACAAGATCGCTTTCAGTCAAAACGTTTCGCTTGAATCGAGAAATTTCATCGTCGTCTTCGATACAAAGTTTGATTACTCGTTGCAAATTCTGCACATCTTCATCTGAAAGGAGCAAAATCACAGTATCCCAGTATTTACGCCAGAATGTGGTTCTCTCTTCGAGGGTTGCATACTCTAGAATAATCAACAGGAACTCGACGCTTATATGTATCAAATCATCGACACCCACATCAGAAGGATGAGCTAACAACATGCCCGATGAAATATTCCTAATCACGGATAGTTTTAAATGAAGCGGAGCATTGTTCCATACTACACGACGCATATACTCCCGATTTCCGCATTCAGGGTCGACGACGTCGACGTCTTTTTTCAACAGTTCCAAGATAAGATACGCGAATCTGTCTTCAGCAATAAGAAGATTTCTAATGTATAACCAAGTTCCTAGACCGAACCTTTTACCACTAGAAGAGTTACACAAGTCAATCATAATATCATGACCCAAAGCGTTCACAAATTCACGGAGCAGTTGATCGTCCATGTTTGGTAAAATGAATCTAGCAAATGTTTCTGTACTCTTGTCGAAAACGTTGTAGGCTCGATCCTCATGATTTTCCGATGGTATACGAGTCCAAAAATACACCATCGAACGTCCAATATAAGGATCAGCAATATAAGGATCAGCAATACACGCATCGAACATCGTTTCATCAATAGTCATGTTCTGCTTGGTTGGTATCTTATGCAATTGATTTGTGAGATGGCAAATCCAGTAATATAACTGCGGGCAGTCGTCAAATTCGAAACTTTCGAAAGCATGCCAATGCATCTTTTTAGACTCCTCTACCTGTCTGATTTTTCTTTTACTCGAACGCCTCTCGCCCGACACTGATGGCCAAATTCGTCTGATATCGTCTTCGAAAAAATACACGCAAGCAATAATAAACTTTTCTTCCTCATTGAATCGATCAGAACACAGCATACGTTTCGCAGTCCTTACGTAATCGATATTTCCATCGTAATCGCATACGAAATTGTCAAAGTGTTCCAAAATATCGTTCTCGCGTTTGTAACAGAAGACGCAATCGTACTGTTCCCCGAGCCACGATCCCAATGAAAGAGCAAATTGATAGAGATATTCTTCGATAATCTTAGAAATCGTAGATGGTAAATCGGGGAGCATAGTTTTCGATGAGAAGCGTTCTTTCAGTGGAAGAAACTCTGACTCACTTTTAAATTTACTGCTCTGACGATATTTGTTTAATTTGCAACGCCACATTTCGAGGCTAACGGCGATCGCTGCTAGATCTTGAAGCGATACAGGAGTCGGATGAAATATATCGTACACGTCCGATGGTATTTCAGCCATTTCAAATTCTTGACGATGGTCAACCTCCATCGGAATCCAGAATTGTAATAATCGAATTAATTCTGTGTGGGAAGAAAACATGATGGGCATTAGGTACGAATAATGATAAAACTACATATCTGATGCCGCCTACCTATACAGGAATACCTACACTACCTACAGACATCTTACAATAAGCGAAATTTTAAAAAGAAAACGTAACTTTTAAGCATTTTTCTTTCTTTCTTTTTTTTAAGCAGCCGAAAATGGAACCGAAAATTTTACTGACTCAATACTTAGCCCTCTTCTTCCATTTACATAACTTTTACCCATAAACTCATTACTCAATTGTTCGTTATGATGTTTTGGTACCAAAAAATAATGTAAGGTGTACCTACCAGGGTAAGTTGGGACTATAGACAGTGTAGTTGGGACATAGTTAGGACACTGTGATAACTATTTACTTTCAGCACTCCGTTGAACAATAACCTATTTTGGTAAGTCACAATTAAATTCACTTCATTTGTAACTTTTTAGTCTTATCAAATAAATGTATCAATGAAAATAACACACAAAAATTTCACCGAACTAGCCCAAACCACGCCTTTTTTTAATGAGAACGTTCATATTTTCACAACGTGGTGACACTGAAGTGAACTGAACAAACTGAACGAAGGCGGAAAGCTAAAAGATGAAACTTTAGCTTTAGCTTTTGGCTCTTCAAATTAATGAAACTTTCTAATGGCTAGCTTTTAGCTTCCAAAAACCATTGGCTTTCGGCTTTTATTTAGCTTTTGGCTTTCAGCTTTTGGCTTTTAATATTTTCTCACATTGCTACAATACAGAAAAGTACACCATGGATAGTTGAAATGAAATATGAGTAAGTATAATTCATAATTAATAGGAAATGTGTACTTTGGTGAAAATAGAAATTAAATTCAAACAAAACAATGGCATAAAAAATGAGAACAAAACTGGGAAAATGACTATGATTACAAAAAACTGAAATTGAAACCAAACCAGATAAACATGCAAAAAAAAGCTGAAAGAAAGCTGAAAAAATGAAGCTTTTGGCTTTAGCTTTTAGCTTTCGGCTAGCTTTCCATTCCTGTAATTTACATTATTACGACTTACGTAGGGCACTAAAACAGTGGGTATGCTGGACCGCCATTTTCTTGCAAAAGCGAATTTTCTATAAGTCAAAATGTTAAAAACTATGACATTTAGAGAAATTTAATTTTACAAGAGAGCTTTTTTGTAGAGAATGAAAAAATATGAGTAATATGACCAACTGTGCAAAAATCTTGAAATTTCATGCACAGTAGAACTTAAAATTTTGAAAAAATGAAAAAAGTTATAACAATTTTTCTGTTGTTTTCATTTTGTTAGATTTTTAGGTTCTACTGTGCATGAAATTTCAAGATTTTCGCACAGTTGGTCACATTTTTTCATTCTCTACAAAAAAGCTCTCTAGTAAAATTTCTCTAAATGTCATAGTTTTGTTTTCAACATATAGAAAATTCACTTTTGCAGTTTTGCAAGAAAATGGCTGACCCAGTATACCCCTAATTTATGTAGAGGTTTTTCAAGAGAAAAAGGGGGAGGAGGAGGATATTTGACTGAAAATTTGCCGACTAATACATGGGAAAAAATATCGATTTTGTCGATTCAAATCATTTTATAAACATTTTCATTTTCTGTTTTGGATTTTTGGCGGGCCTAATGAAAATTTTTATACTTCAAAACAAGAAACAAATCGGCCCGAGCGAAGCAATTTTTATGCGAGAAGTTTATTTTTTTCGCGGTTTTCGATTTCTCTAGAATTTTGAATTTTCTCCAGAATTCGCGTTTAAGTCCCCCAACACAACCCCGTCGAGTTTTTGTGGTTCCGACCATGTTGAGGGTCCACCCCCCCCCCATTTGTGCTAGGGAAAATTTTTAAAATTGCGCATTTCTGAATGGGGCACATAGTACCTTCATTTTGGCAGCGCGTTTTTTTGGTTCCCGAACAAAAAAGTACAAAATCAACTTCTAGAGCACTTTTTCGTGTATGGATTGTGGTCTATTGCCTATACAGAGATTTTATCAACTTTCTCAGGATTCAGGCCATTTCCAACTGTTTTTCATAAAAGTATTTGATGTTGCAAGTCTCGCAAAATATAGCTCCACTTTGCTGACAAGGGAACCTCTGGAGGTGTCCGCCTCCGATTTGAACGGGACCGCAATTTTTGGAAAGAGCACGTTCTAAAAACCCCAAATCCAAATTTTCAGCTGCCCAAGTTAATTTTTCAAATTTTGACTAATTTTTTGAAAATTCAAAATTGACATGTTTTTGGCGATTTATGCTTTTTTTTAAAAAAGTACGTACTTGACCAATAAAAATGGTCAAAATAAGTCCCAAAACTCAAATTTTACCATTTCCAGACATTCTGGAGCCTCCAGCGCTATTTTTCAATTTCTCCAGAATTTTGAATTTGCTCCAGAAGACGTGAATAGGCAATTGGGCAGCTAAAAATCGAGTTGTGTGTTATACTCGATCTGTTTAACAAGTTTATTCACATTTGAGTCGGTTTTGGGGCGGACATCTCAAGAGTGGTTTTTTGACCAGCTTTTTTCATAATAAAAATATCCCAAAATTAAAGGGAAGGCCAATAAAGGCTGGAAATGGCGAAATTCGCTCTTGTGTCGATTAATACTCGTAATGACAAAATGCAGCGATTCGCGCAAATTTCAAAAATTTTCTCGCAAACAAGAAATTTTTGATTTTTGAATATTTTTATTTTGAAAAAAAGCTGGTCAAAAAACCACTCTTGAGATGTCTCCTCCAGAATCGGCTCAAATGTGGATAAATTCGTTAAACAGGTCGAGTATAACACACAACTCGATTTTTAGCTGCCCAACTTCATATTCACGCCTTCCTGGAGCAAATTGAAAATTCTGGAGAAATTGAAAAATCGCACTGGGGGCTCCAGAATGGCTGGAATTGGCGGAACTCGGCCTTAGGGGGTTTGTTGTGTTCGAAATACAGCGATTCGCACAAATTTCGAAAATTTCCTCGCAAACGGTAAAATTTTGATTTTTTTTGGATTTCTTATAATGAAAAAAGCTGGTCAAAAAACCACTCTTGAGGTGTCCCTCCCAAAATCGACTCAAATGTGGATAAACTCGTTAAACAGATCGAGTATAACACACAACTCGATTTTTAGCTGCCCAACTTCATATTCACGCCTTCTGGAGCAAATTCAAAATTCTGGAGAAATTGAAAAGTAGCGCTGGAGGCTCCAGAATGGCTGGAAATGGCGAAATTTGGATTTGGGAGGTTAATATCAGTTTTAGGACTTATTTTGAACATTTTTACTGATCATGTACGTGCTTTTAAAAAAAAAAGCATAAATCACCAAAATAGTCAATTTTGGATTTTCAAAAATTCGCCAAAAATCGAAAAATGAACTTGGGCAGCTGAAAATTTGGATTTGAGGGTTTTAGAACATGCTCTTTCCAAAAATCGCGGTCCCGTTCAAATCGGAGGCGGACACTTCAAGAGGTTCCCTTGATAGCCCCTTTCTGTTCTCACCGATTCAATTAATTCTGTATGTTTGGTGAAAATAAAGTAAAAACCATGCATTAGGTATAGGTTTGAAATAATTCTTCCATTGAATTCCCCGTGTCAAAAAACCCCAATTTAGGCTCCCTTGCATGGTAACGATTATGCTTGAAAATAAATCAATTACAAATTTCATTTTAATTAAAAAAAAAAAAAAAAAAAATGAAAAACTAAACCGAATTAAAACTGAAACCAGATTTTGAATTTTCTCCAGAAGGCGCGTTAATTAAGTATTTTGGGCATTTAAAAATCGAATTGCGACCTTTTTCTCGGACTGTTTGAAGGGGAGGGTAATTTTTTACCAGAATTCTCCAGCCATCGATGAAAATATGTTGATGAAAAAACCCCACGCGAAGTGTCTGCCTGAAAATCGCATCAAATGCAGATTAACTAGTAAAATAGGCTCTGGGATGCCTAGAAAAATGGTGAAATTCGGATTCAAAGGGTTGGCTTTAGACAGAAATTGTGTTCTTTTATTTGAACAAGACCGCAACTACCGCAAGCTTAATCGAACGATCATGTCCTAAAAGCCTCGCAACCAAAACTTCAGATCCCAAAATTCATTTTTGGATTTTTGGTCGAATTTTTATTAAAATTGAAGTAAAAAATTGACAAAAGCTATTTCAAGAGCGATTTTCAAACTTTTTTGTGAAATATAATTTTTTTCAAGAAAAATGAACCTATTAGGTAATGTGGATAATTCCTTGAAATTTTAATTTTTAAGACATTCTGTTGGCTCCGACGATTTCTTAAGTTTCTTCAGAAATTTCAAATCTCTCCCAGAAAAAGTCTAAAATGACCCTCATCAACACCAATTCCTCTGATCGGTGCCAATTATTGGGCAGCGACCATGAGTTTTTGACTAATTTTTTAAATTCTAGAAATATAAAAAAAAATCAAATATTAACCCCCCCCCCCCGTTAACAAAGTCAAATTCGCATGAAAAATTATCAAAAAAATTGAAATTTAATTTCTCAATTTCAATCAATTTTTTCAATAATTTGAAGGTTTTTGTTGCGCGTTTGAATTTTTTCAATTTTTCACCACCTTTTCGACTAAATTCACTACTTTTTTACTACTTTTACTGCCTGTTAGATACCTTGTATTTTGAAAAAAATAACGCTTAAGTTAATTTGGGCGGTTTTTAGACCACTTTTTTGAAAATATGGAATTTTCAAAATATACCAGAAGGCTCCAGAACAGCCTGAAATCACCTCCAATCGACTCGGCATATTAAAAATGGGATACTCAGTACCTAATAAATTTCCATTTTTCCCCCATTTTTGACCAAGACCAAAACAATCTATTTGAAATATCATAGCTGTACCTATACGTAAGCAAATGGCGATCCAATGCAGCAAAAAACACAAAAATTCATCATAAAATCTTTGAAACTGTATGAAAATGAATCTTACTTGAAAATTTATAAACCTAAATAACTAACTTACTTATAAAACATGAGAAAAAAACAACAAAACTTTTAAAAAACATTACAAAAATTCAAAAAAATAGCCTGAACACCATAAAAATGAATCTAACAAATCACTCAGTATCTAAAACATACACGAATAAATATGTCATGGAAACTAAAAAGTGATTCATGAAAATTACACAAGTATACAATAAGTAGTGATAAGTTGAAAACGCCTTCGACATCGCCATAAAAATCATCAAAAAGTAATACGACCTTCATAAAAAAAAAGAATCATAAAAATTCCTACATTACGATTTCATGAAAATCTTCTAAGATGTCCTGAGAACTGCTCCGATTCAGACCGAAAAAATTTGATGATTTAACTAATAGGTATTTTTAATACGTAGGTATAATTCCAACATTTTTCTAAAACTTTTATTGAATATTTTCAAAAATTCACGTTTATCCTTTGAATATACGTTTACAATTCAATTTTTATGACATTTTATAGTATAGTTTTTCAACTTGAAACGAAATCACAACAATCAATGAAAAATGAGATATCTCGTGAAATGTCAAAAATGTGCTTGAAATATGAAATCAAAAAAAAACGCAAAAAGTGCAGTTAGTGCAGTTGAAATTCATTTTCAAAAACAGTAGAAACTTCATCAACATCGATTCAGCATTTTCAAAATTTGACTTTAAAAACGTAAGCGAGAAAAAAGGAAAAAATATGATTAAGAGTTAAACAAAATTGTCTAAACATAATTGAAATAGGTCGAATCAAAAATCAGATGCAAAATTCAGTTGATAAGTTCGTCAGAAAACCAACTTTTCAAAAAAATTTCATCAGTATATTAGTATTTGAACAATTTATTCGTAAATACCATACTTATCACCATTTGGAATGAATATTCACTTTTTCTTCCTTTTTCTGGTGTTGACGGATGAGGTTGCTTCGAATTCTTCAGTTTGCTCAGAACACCAGGACGAAATTGGCAAGTATCGGGACCCCATGAGTTTAATACGGTTACAACTTCTAGTTCTTCCAAACTGTTTTTCCAAATAACCCCTCATACGCATTTTGATCTGCGATACGGTTAGTTCCGTTGAACGAAGCGTGTGAATAAACTTGACAAGCTCTTCTAAAGAAACTTTTCCCGAGCAAGTAAGCTTGCACAGTCGTAACTGATTCGATGGCGATGACACGAATTTGTTTTTAAAATCAGTAGACGAATCAGCATCTTGATAAGCTTCATCGATGAACGCGTTGAATACGTCGAGGTCGCTAACAATCTTCGAATTTAATGGGCAATTTTCGTCGAGAAAAGCTAACCGCAGCAATTGCTGTTTGAAAGTTCTCGCTGTAGGCAATTCGGGAAAACAAAAATTCACAAATTTATTCGAGATGTCGAGATCAGCATTCGTCAAATATAAAACGCATTTTTTTCGTACAAGATCGCTTTCAGTCAAAACGTTTCGCTTGAATCGAGAAATTTCATCGTCGTCTTCGATACAAAGTTTGATTATTCGTTGCAAATGCTGCACATCTTCACCTGGAATGAGTGAAATCACAGTACGCCAGCAATTACGCCAGAATGTGGTTCTCTCTTCGAGGGTTGCATATTCTAGAACAATCAATAGGAACTCGACGTTTATATATGTTGAATAATCAAAGTCATCATGATCATCACCATCATCATCATCATCATCATCATCATGACGAGTCTCCTCAACCCGATACAGGTTTTCTTCTAACATGTCTGATGAAATATTTCTAATCACTGATCGTTTTAAATGAAGAGGAGCATTGTTCCATACTACACGACGCATATACTGCCGATGTACGCGCCCAGAGTACTCGATGTCTTTTTGTAACAATTCCACGATAATAACCGCAAATCCGTAGTCACCAATAACGTTTCGAATGTGTAACCAAGTTCCTAGACCGAACCTTTTACCACAAGAATAGTTACACAACTCAGTCATCACATGCTCGCCTAATCCTGTTACAAATGAATCGAAAAGTTGACGGCCCATTTTTGGTAAAATGAATTTAGCAAATGATACTGGATTCTCATCAAAAACGTCGGCGGCTCGGTCAACTTGATTTTCCAACCGTATACGATTCCAAAAATACACCATCGAACGTCCAATATAATGATAAGGAATACATGCGTCAAACATGGTTTCATCGATAGTACTGTTCGGTTTGGTTGGTATTTTATGCAACTGATTTGTACGACGGCAAATCCAGTAATATAATAGCGGGCAGTCATCAAATTCGAGAGCATCCAAATGCACCTTTTTCGACTTTACCTGTCCGAATGTTCTTCTACTCAAATGCATCTTGCTCGATACCGAAGGCCAGATTCGAATGATGTCGTCTTCAAAAGAATACATGCAAGCAATGATGAACTTTTCTTCCTCATTAAATCGATCACAACATATCATACGTTTAGCAGTCCTTACATAATCGATATTTCCATCGTAATCGCATACGAAATTGTCAAAGTGTTCCAAAATATCGTCCCGATTTTTGAAACGGAAAAGGACTTTTTCGTAGTGTTCCCAGTGCCACGATTCCAATGAAAGAGCAAATTGAAAGAGATATTCTTCGATAGTCTTAGAAATCGCGGATGGTAAATCAGGGAGCACAGTTTTCGCTGAGAAGCGTTCTTTGATTCGGAGTGGTAAAAACTCACTATCCAATTTACCGCTCTGACGACGATATTCGTTTAATTTGCAACGCCACATTTCGAGGCTAACGGCGATCGCTGCTAGATCTTTAAGCGATACAGGAGTCGGATGAAATATATCGTACACGTCGGATGGTATTTCAGCCATTTCGAATTCTTGACGATGGTCAACCTTCATCGGAACCTAGAATAATTGTAAAATAGAAAATTGAATTAATTCGTAAGTTCTTAACCTTGACCAAAACTTTTATTCATTACTCAAATAAACCTCTTCTACTTTTTTTGTAATAAAGGATGATAAGCCACACAACTTTCATCCATAAAATGAGTTTTTATGGTGTTTTGGGATTAACAAACAAAGTAAGGTTACCCGGTGCCCGGCTACCAGAATAAGTTGGAATCGTGTGATAACAGTGTAAAGAATACCTTTGATATTTTATCAAATGTGCATAAAATAAACTACCTATACATATAAAAAAGTTGTATGTATGTACTTACTTTCAGCATTCCATCGAATATTACTTTGGTAGGAAAGTCGTAATTAATTCGCTTCAATTGTAATTTGTAATTTTCATAATCATTTAAAATTTCAATTCAAAATTCAATACAGATAAGATAAGATAACTGATAATCGAATAAACGATAAATAACGAGCATAAAAAGCTGAACTTTTCAAACTTTTATTTTAAGAATAAAAAACAACATGTAAATCGTACAAACGCTACACAAGGAATGAAAAGGTGGGCGACACTTACGACACCTCACCTCTACGAGCTTAAAACTAATAACGTAACGCTAAATAACGTAACAAAACGTATCTTAAACGAATAGGTAATATAGATAGGTAATAACGAACGAACGATTCGAATCGAAAGGGAATTTCCATTCAACACCCTCCCCTGGTTTGCAGGTGTAAAGTGCAAACCAAAAACGCAAAGTAAAAAATAAAACTACAAAAAATAAAAATAAACATAAACAGTTGATAAAAATAAAACCGGCAAAAGGTTAAGTTTGCAAGTATTTCGGATTAGAGTAAGTATTTTTCGATCAGAAGATCAATTTTAATTCGAGTCAAGGGTTTGGTGAACAAATCCGCGAGATTTTCATTCGATCCGACATGGCTTACGGTGATTTCCGATCGTTTAAGCGCGTCCTTCGTATTGTGATAGCACATATCGATGTGCCTAGTTCGCCTAGTTTCCAAATTTTTTGCCATTGCAATGGCCGCAGATGAATCGCAATAAATTGCCGTAGGACCAAGACGAAATGAAAAAACGGTAAGCAGATTGCGGATTGCGCGAACTTCGTTAGTAGCGTATGATAACGCCATATATTCGGCTTCGCCACTGCTGGTCGCTACAGTGGTTTGTTTACGTGTTCGCCAAACGATTGGATTTCCATATAAAAAAATTATAAGACCAGAAGACGATTTTCTATCGGTGGAATCGCCACCGTGGTCCGAATCAACAAAGGCTTCGAGGATTATTTCAGACGTATCCGTAAACGTTAATTTTCGATCGATTGTTCCCTTTAAGTAACGAAGAATTCGCTTGATAGCCAACAAGAGGGCTTTAGTGGGTTTAGTCTGAAATCGAGATAGATAATTTACCGCAAACGCGATGTCGGCGCGTGTCCACATCGCTACGTAAGACAGGGCACCGAGCATCTGGCGGCAGATGCTTTCCAAAGATTTATCGACCTTATCATCTGATTTCGCCGGATCGAGATCGAAGGGAGTCGCTACCGGAACACAATTTTCGAGATTAAATTTTCGTAAAAGCGTAGCGATGTAATCAATATGATCTAATGTAATTTGGTGTTCGGTGCGTTTAATATTTACCCCTAAATAACGTTTGACTTGTCCCAAGTCTTTAGTTTCGAAGTTTTCGGATAATAATTTAATTACTTCTTCGATTAAACGATTGTCCCAACCGGTTATTAAAAAGTCATCGACGTATATTACGAGTATACAACGAAGCGGATCATCAGGATGAACAAATATCGTACTATCGAACGCGGATCTAACGAGACCCATACGCAAAAGAATTCGAGATAATTCTTCGTGCCAAATTAGCGGGGATATTTTAAGACCATATAACGCTCGTTTGAGTTTCCATACCGCATTTTTAAAACGATTATTTGGTATATTATAACCTTTCGGAGGTCTTACGTAAACCGGTTTAAGTAATTTTCCGTATAAAAATGCTGCAACAATATCTACGCCACGTAGTTGCCAGCCAAATTTTAAAGCAAGAGAAATTACTGCTTTAACATATTCGATTCTAGAAACGGGTGCGAATAACATATCATCGGTATAGTATTGGGGGTCTTGATAACCGCGAACAACGATTCGAGCTTTAAAATTATCATCAGATTTAACACGAAAAACCCATTTTAAATCGAGAATTTTTTCATTTTCAGGTGCTTCAACGACATCGAACGTGTTCATACGCTCAAGATTATTCAATTCGTCGCTCATCGCTTCAAGCCAACGATAACAGTCAGGCGATTCAATAGCCTTCTCAAACGTAAGTTCAGCTGCTTTTTGTTTTATTTTGGCGAGCGTGAGATTCGCGATTTCTTCGACACGTTCTTCGGGTATTATATTTTCAAAAGTTAGCGTGGCGACGTCGCTAACTGTAATCAGATCAATTGCGTCTCCGTAGACGATATTTTCATTAACACGTACGTGTGTTTTTTCACAAACTTCGTTTGATTCGACATCGAGTAAAATGTATCCGGTTTCGCTATAACCTGCCACAACGTAACGTTTTGATCTTTCATCAAGTTTAGCGCGACGTTCTTCCGGAACGAGTGCCATTGCTACAGAACCGAATACACGAATATATTTATAGGTTGGTTTGTGGCCGTTCCAACGTTCGTAAGGTGTCTGAAAATTAATCGCGGAGGAAGGTAAAATATTCGTAATATACGTAGCCGCGTAAACAGCTAAGTGCCAGAAATATTTTGGCATTTTTGCGCCAAATAAAAGCGCGCGAGTTCGCTCCATTAAAACACGATTCATTCGTTCAACTCGCCCATTGTGTTCGTGCACGTAAGGCTCTGAGACAACTTGAACGATACCTTTTTCGGCGCAAAATTGTTTGAGACGACCTGCAACGAATTCGAGCGCACCATCTGAACGTAATTTATGAATTTTCAAATTAAATTTTGCCGTTGCTTGGCGCTCAAACGTAATAAAACAGTTAACCGCGTCCGATCGATTACGAATTGTATAAATTACGGTGAAATGCGTGTAATCGTCAATAATTACAAACACGTACATAGAACCTTCGAGATTTACGGAGAGAGGACCGATTGTGTCAATATTAACGATTTCTAATGGACGTTTTCCTACATAACGCACGTCGTCAGTCGGATTACGAGTTTGTTTAGCGTCAGCACACACATCGCAAGTTGTGCTGGTGATTTCTTTATTAAACGGAATTTTTTCAGTAGAATTATCGTTAATTTTTCGCGTAATTTCAGACGACGCATGAGCTAAACGATTATGCCAAAGACGTTGCGCAGGAGTAATAGTGATAAGAGCGACTTCGTTTTCCTGTACGGGTGGGGGTTCGTTCGCGACAACAGGACCGCAAGCGTGATCACGATTAAAAGTAACCTGAAAGAGACCTGATGGTGTTTTTGTTGCTTCGAAAGCAAGTACGTCATCGGCAGTAAAGACACAAGCTTTATCTTTTAAAAATTTTACCGAACATCCGTTTTCCATTAATCGACTAACTGATAATAAATTAGCCGAAAATTCGTTCGAAAATTTCACGCGCGTTAAATTAAACCTTCGCTCATTAGTTTTTACTTTAACATTTCCCATTTTCGTTACTTTAATTTTTATGTTTGTTTTCGCAGAACCGATTGTTTCATCAACGTCTACGAACGAATGGAATAACGAATCATTACGAATATAATGACCTGAAGCGCCAGAATCGAGAATAAAAGTTAATTGATCCTCCGGTGGATCGTCTACAAAACAAGCGGTAAGCAAAGTTACTTCGGCTAAATTTGCTTTTTGAACGTTTTTCGGTTTACGATCTGAACTATCGATATGATCGCCATATTTCTTACAATATTTGCCTATATGGCCAGTTTGATGGCACCGGAAACAGACCGTATTAGTATTATCGAACGTTTGGGGAGACGAATTCGAATTAGTATTATTTACGCTACAATTATTGGGATTTCGCCAATTCACATTATTAGGCTGTTTGTTACCACTAGAGTTACCATTATTATTAACATTATTTTTAAAATTAGAATTCGATTGTTTAAAGTTACCATTTGAGTTGCTTTGATTATTTGTAGATCCAGAGGATCGCGCAATCGGATTGCCGTCTTTATCGTAGTTCGCACGGCATTGTTTTACATGATGGTTCGTTCGATGACAACGAGTACACTTGGTAACGGCGCCGGTGACCATTGCGGAACCCTTCGGCTCGGATGTTAGCGTTGATGGTTTTTTCTTACAGCCATCAATGATCAGGGCTTTGACGTGATCGGGATCGGTGAGGTTCGCTTTTACAGACTTGATCGATGTTCGCACGTGTGAGTATTGGTCAGGAATTATATTTAGCATCCAGGTGACCTCCTCTTGAGGTGCCACGTGACCGCCATTGATGCGAATTCGTTCGGCATGGTACATTATGTCGTCGCATAAATCGTCAACTTTTTTATAATCTGAGAACTTCAGATTTTGAACGATTGTACGGGAGTCAACTTGACCTTCAACTTCTTCAACTTCATATCTTTTTCGCAGTTTTTGAAGAAATTCGTATGGAGTATCAGCTAGATAACGACGCGCGATGTTTCGAGTCACATGGCTGGTCAAAATGGAAAGTGCTCGTACCTGTTCTTCGTCGGACGCCTTGCTATCTTTCATTAACGTAGAAGCATAGCCAGCGGCTTTAATTCGAATGGTGATTAATTTATCCCACGTGGTAAAATCGGTGCCGTCGAACACGAGGTTTGGATCAACGGTAAATTTGATAGCAGCCATATCGTTCAGTTTTTCTTTTTTAGGTGTTTTGTTAGTCGGATCTTTTTTTGAGTCTGTTTTAGACGAATTCGATGCCGTATTCGGAGATACAGGCGGCGTATTTGACGTTGACGGAGACTCACTTGGCTCAATTTTTGGAGTTTCGGATTTCGGCGAATCTGGGTGAAATTCTTTACCCGATCTTAGACCAGACATTCGGCGCGCACTATTATTAGAGCGATTTTCGCATTTAACGAGCGAAAAATTAGTTCAACAACGTGTTCGCATACCTGCACACCACGTGCACAATGACGGCAAACTCAAAATTTCGAAAAAAATACGATTAAACTTTCGCACAACGCGCAGAAAGGGATCTTGGACCCTCTGCTACCATGATAATCGAATAAACGATAAATAACGAGCATAAAAAGCTGAACTTTTCAAACTTTTATTTTAAGAATAAAAAACAACATGTAAATCGTACAAACGCTACACAAGGAATGAAAAGGTGGGCGACACTTACGACACCTCACCTCTACGAGCTTAAAACTAATAACGTAACGCTAAATAACGTAACAAAACGTATCTTAAACGAATAGGTAATATAGATAGGTAATAACGAACGAACGATTCGAATCGAAAGGGAATTTCCTTTCAACAATAACAATAACAAAACAAAACTTCACCAAACACCAAAAAAACGTTCATATTTTCACAATATATTGACACTGAACGAATAGCTAGAAGCGCGAAACGACTCATTCTCCAACTCAAAACAACACCCAGTAACACCACCTGACCACCACTACCACCACCACCACCAGCACTGTGCGGGATAGTTTACCCTAGCGCCTGAACGAAGGGAGCACAACTTGACCGGCACTACTATAGACGCATACGATTTCTCATGTAAAAAATGCAATTTTTTCGATTGTACGCGAGTTCGAGTGAACTTTCGTGTAGTCTCAATCTCAAATTAAAGGCAATAAAATTCTGTATCGATTGATCTTAAATTTTCATCATTTCGCATAAAAATAACGATTTTATGAATACTTCTATTTTACTGATTTTTGAATACTACGTACGTCATCTATAAACTATAAACTACTCGAAATTTTCAATGAGCACATATGTGTTTTGAATGATCAAAATATTCAGAGTTTCATCCTCTTTAGAAAGAGTTTTTCTCGAAAGCTCTACCTTTTACCGTTAAAAAGTTCTCGAAGCTTTAAGTTGCAAAAACCAGCTGCGGGCAGTAATTATTGAACTTTGAACTAAAATTAATCGAAATATTCAGTGAACACATAGGTATTTTAATACAGCAAATTGTTCGTGATTTTATTTTCTTTAAAATGGAGGTTTCCCGAAAGCTCTGCCTTTTACCGTTCAAAAGTTCTTGAAGATCAAAGTTGCCAAAAGTTGTCACTGATCAATACCAAAGTGAACTGATAGGTATTAGGTACCTACTCAGTGATGATACAATTTGACCACTTTCGGCAACTTTGATTTTCCAGAGCTTTTGAATGGTAAAAGATAGAGCTTTTGGTACAAATAAGTAGGATAAAATTACGAACGTTTTGTTGTATTAAAATACCTAAGCGTTCGCTGAAAATTTCGGTTAATTTCAGTTCAAAGTTCAATACTTATACTGGTCTGTGGTTTTCGCCTTGTTTTTGCAACTTCAAGCTTCGAGAACTTATGAACGGTAAAGGGCAGAGCTTTCGGGATACCCCCATTTTAAAGAGGATAAAACTACGAACATTTTGCTGTATTAAAATACCTATGTGTCCACTGAAAATTTCGATTAATTTCAGTTCAAAGTTCAATGATTACTGCCTGCAGCTGGTTTTTGCAACTTAAAGCTTGGAGAACTTTTGAATGGTAAAAGGTAGAGCTTTCGGGAAAAACTCTTTCTAAAGAGGATGAAATTCTGAATATTTTGATCATTCAAAACACATATGTGCTCATTGAAAATTTCGAGTAGTTTATAGTTTAAAGATGACGTATGTAGTATTCAAAAATCAGTAAAATAGAAGTATTCATAAAATCGTTATTTTCACGCGAAATGATGAAAATTTAAGATCAATCGATACAGAATTTTATTGCCTTTAATTTGAGACTACATGAAAGTTCACCCGAACTCGCGTACAACCCGATTAGCGCTCGGTGGCAATAAAATTGCCAACTGCCAATTGTGAACTTTTGGCAAAAAAAAAGGCAAGAAGTTGGTAAAATCTCCACCAATGAAAACGCTTTATTTAATGCCAACTTGACAATTTGTTGGAAAAAATTCTGCCATTTATTTGCCAACAGAGGCAATATTTCTGTCAATTACATACATTTCATTTTTCCAACTAATTGCCAATAGAGGCAATATTTTTGCCAATTACTCTTATTCTCAAAATAACAGTTACATTTTTGAATTTTAAATTTCAAAAATCAAAAATGAAGGGGAAGGGTTGTATATTTTTGTTTTTAGACCGCAGAAATGGTACCTTCCCGTGGGGTTTCATTTTTCTGGCCTATAACATATTACTAAAATTTCCTGACCTACGGGGGAGTTCGAACCTGTGTTCTCCTGCACCTAAAACCCTACGCCTAACCCTACAGCTACCAATGCTACGAGGAGAATTGGGCATAAAATGAATTCGTATATTTGCTTGCAGGCTCCTGTTGTTAATTGCTTTGATTTAGGCTATGTCAAAAAAATTTATGAATGTTTTTTGTTGTAAAAAATTCCTTGAAGTGGATTTTTTTAAATAGTAAAACCAAAAATTTTAAATCTAAATTCAGAAATTTTGTTAATTCTACTTCAGAAATAAAAAGCTTCAGAATTTTTGTTCTCAAAAATTATTCTGCTTAGATTTTTTTGATAATTCGGTTCAAAATATTATTTTAAATTAAATTGTTTCCTTTTAGTTTTTTCGAAATTGGCGATGACTGTGGAGAACTTTTTTTTACAAAGTTTGAAAAAAGCACCTTTTTTGGGAGGGGGACTTTTTTGGTTAAAAATTAACCTTTCTTTTTCGTTTTTTTTTTTTTTTTTTCAATTTCAGTGATTGTTGTGAATTTAAAAATATTTTAAAATACGACCTATACCCAAAATCATACCATCGGACAGTTCCCTATCTGTGATCAACATATCCCAAATTAGTTTCCTATAGGTCATCCCCACTCCTTTTAAGATGGAAAAACCCGAAAATAGGGGCAAAATAAGGGGATTTTTAGCCTAATTCCGCTTTAAATGGGGTGGGGATGACCTAGGAAGCTAAAATTTGGATATGTTGATCACAGATAGGGAACTGTCCGATGGTATGATTTTGGACCCTTTTCATCAATTTGGGGTCATGTTATGCCCCTCCAAAAAAAATGACCTTTCTGCAATTTTCAACTTTGACCCTCCCCACTCCAGAGGTCAACTCTAGCTCCCGAAAGAATCCCATTCCCCAAGTTTGACTTCATTTTATCAATTAGAACAGTTTACAAGTCCCAAATCATAAAATGTAAAATTATTGAAATCACGTCACTTTGAGGGGTCGTAGCGCCACCCCCCTTGAGGCTAGGGAGTTGGTCGATAGCTCATTTGATAGGTATTGGGGAGGAGATGAAATGATCACTGGGCTCGTTTTACTCAAAATTCAATATTTCAGGAGTTCTTGATGAAAAACTGATTTTGGGGGGGGGGGGCTTTGATCCACTGTGGGGGGGTTAGCTCGTGGGGTACGGGCGGGGACTTTTAGTATGTTGTTCAGCACGCCACCCTAGACAATATTCACCAAAAAAACCTTTGTTTGGAATTATGTTTGGGTCAAATTGCATATTGACTGGGCTATTTACTTATCAATAATTTTAAGCCAATTTAAAAAATTTCTATAACATTTCAACGAATTTACAAGCAATTTTCGCAAAATTTTGCTTGAGGTAATTATTAAGGTCAATTCAGCAATACATAATTCAGACAAATTATCATTATTTGATTATTTTTTGGTACCAATTGCGTTCAATTTTTGGCCAAAAGAACGGCTTTTCAATGACTTTGATGACCTGGTAAACCACTTTGAGCTGAAATTTTGGTTGTAAGGGGAAGAGATCGAGGTGATGTAATGAGCGATTTTCTCAACAAAGTTGTTTGTTATACTAACTTATAGATGAAATTGTAAAGAACTACTTTTTTGGGAAAAATATCCCCGAACTTCGGAGCGAACCAACAAATGTAACTTATAAAAATGAAAGCATTTCGGGAAAAAATAAAATTTCATGAAAAAGTAACTTTTGACTTTAGAGCGATTTTGCAAAAAAAAAAAAAAGAAACTTATTTGGCAAACTTTCAAACAAAAAGAGAACTTTTAAGCAGTCAAGGCGAAAATCAATGCATTGTGGACAGCAGACATGCGTGATAAGTCTTTTAATATTCAAATAGAGCGCAAAAAATATTTTTAAGTGTATAAAAATGAAAATATTACTAAAAAATTATAAAAAATTGAACTAAATCTAGAAGTGCTGGGTATCCAAAAAACAAAAAAAAATCAGAAATAACAACTACGTCATAACAATTTGAAATACGAGGTGAAAATCATTTTAAAAAAATATACTCACATATAAAAAACAAGTTTTGAAATTATATGATACAGAAATGGCGACTCAATGTAGGGGCAAAAAACACAAAAATATTATAAAATATTTGAAACTGTGTGAATCTTATTCGGAAGTTAACAAACTACATAAAATAAGTAACTTGGCACTAAGTATAAAAAATACGGGGAAAAAAACAAAACAAAAAAACTTCTTCAAATTATAACAAAAATACAAAAAATTGCCTGAATACTTACCGTGAAAATAAATTGAATAAATCACTCAGTATTCGAAACAAACAGGAATAATAATATGTCATAAAAAGTAAAAAATAATTCGAATATCACAAAAATCACGAACAAAATAGGTAGGTCTAGGTACCGTATCTAAAATACGTAAGTAGGTAAAATAAACCATATATGTATAACACAAATAAAAAATGATGGAATACCGACTACAAAAACCCGTTTAACGACTTTCCACATCGCCATAAAAATCACCAAATAGTATACAAAAGACCTTCATGAGAAAAAAAAATCACTTTGAAACGATGAGAAACTCGTGTAAAAAAAATCAATAAAATCATTAAAATTCCAACGAAATCTTCTATACTGTCCTGAAAACTACTAAAGAATGAAAAAAAAAAACGATGATTTAAATAATTTAGATAAATTATTCCAAAATTTTTCCACAAGTTTTTTTTGAATATTTTCAAAAATGCATGTTTCTCCATTTGAATGGTCCCTTTCGATGCGAGCAAATTACACACATATCTAATTACTTGGAAAATCTTTCAAAAATCACAACACCAACTTTACGAAAAAATTTTATCAATTGGTAAGTATTTCTAAAGATTTATCTCGGTACAAATTCGAGCAGCAATAAATTTGCAAATTAATTGTACCTATATATAACAAATGAAAATTGTAAAGTCTTTTCTAAAATCACAGCAGGTAATTTGGGCGTATTTTTGGAACAGTTTAGTACAATTTAGAAGATTTCATCGTGATTTGTTTCCATAATATCATTTTCGAGCAAATTTATTCGTAAAATTTCACCATTTGAAATCGATATTCACTTCTTCTTCCTTTTCTTGGGGTTGACGGATGAAGTTGCTTCGGATTCTTCAGTTTGCTCAGAACACCACGATGAAATTGGCAAATAACGAGACCCCATCAGTTTAATACGGTTACAACTTCTAGTTCTTCCAAACTGTTTTTCCAAATAGTCCCTCATACGCACTTTGATCTGCGATACGGTTTGTTCCGTTGAACCAAGCGAGTGAATAAACTTGACAAGCTCTTTTAAAGAAACTTCTCCCGAGCAAGTGAGCTCGCAAAGTCGTAACTGATTCGATGGCGATGACACGAATTTGTTTTTAAAATCAGTAGACGAATCAGCATCTTGATAAGCTTCATCGATGAACTCGTTGAATACGTCAAGGCCGCGAACAATCCTCGAATTGAATGGGCAGTTTTCACCTAGAAAAGCTAACTGCAGCAATTGCTGTTTGAAAGTTCTCGCTGTTAGCAATTCGGGAAAACAAAAACTCACAAACGTATTCAAGATGTCGAAATCAGCATTCGTCAAATACGAAACACATCGCTTTTGTACAAGATCGCTTTCAGCCAAAACGTTTCGCTTGAATCGAGAAATTTCATCATCGTCTTCGATACACAGTTTGATTATTCGTTGCAAATGTTGCAAATCGTCACTTCGAATGAGTGTAATCAAATGATTCCAGCAATTACGCCAGAAAGCGGTTCTCTCTTCGAGGGTTGCATACTCTAGAATAATCAATAGGAAATCGGCGCGTATACGAAGTGTATCACCATCACCATCTTCAAGGCAATCAGCATGGCCACAATGATGATCATCATCACCAACAGCCAGATCTTCCAACATGCTCGATGAAATATTTCTAATCAGCGATCGTTTTAAATGAA
This sequence comes from Planococcus citri, assembly GCF_950023065.1. Classification (NCBI taxonomy): domain Eukaryota; kingdom Metazoa; phylum Arthropoda; class Insecta; order Hemiptera; family Pseudococcidae; genus Planococcus; species Planococcus citri. Next base: position 69,642,693 of record NC_088680.1, read on the forward strand.
GAGGAACAATGTTCCATAATTCACGAAAAAAAAACTCGCTATTTACACGCTGATAGTATTGACTGCCGATTTGTAACATTTGCAAGACAAGAAATACAAAACTGATTTCACCGATAATGTTTCTAATGTACAACCAAGTTCCTAGAACTAACCTTTTAGCACGGGGAAAGTTGTTCAATAAGTTACGTATCACAAAACCGCCAGATCCTCCAGCAAATTTATCGAGCAGTTGATCGTCCATTATTGGTAAAATGAATCTAGCAAATGATTCGGTACTGTATCCAAAAACCTCTTCGGCTTTCTCCAGTCGTTTTTCCGATGGTATACGATTCCAAAAATACACCACCGCAGGTCTAATATGAGGAATGCATGCGTCAAACATCGTTTCATCGATAGTAGTGTTCTGCACGGTTGGTATCTTCTGCAACTGATTTGTAAGACGGCAAATCCAGTAATATACGAGTAGTGGGCAGTGGTCATAATCGAGAGCATCCAAATACATAGTTCTTTCCGGCCCTACCGACGGCGACCGGAATCTTGTTTCAGTCAAATCTATCTTGCTAGATACTGATGGCCAAATTCGTCGGATATCGTCTTCGAAAAAATACGTGCAAGCGATAATGAACTTTTCAACCTCACTATATCGATCACAACACATCAAACGTTTCGCAGTCCTTACATAATCGATATTTCCATCGTACTCACATACAAAATTGTCGAAGTGTTCCAAAATATGGTTCTTGTGTTTGTAACGGTACAGAAGGACATCTTCGAAGTGATAGGACATCCAATGTCCCAATGAATATCCAAATACTGAGAGATATTCTTCGATAGTATTATAAATCGCAGATGGTAAATCCGGGAGCATGGATTTCAATGAGAAACGTTCTTTGTGTGGAAGAAACTCACTATTCAATTTACCGCTCTGACGATATTCGTGTAATCTACCACGCCATATTTCGAGGCTAATCGCGATCGCTGATAGTTCTTTGAGGGATATAGGAGTCGGATGAAATATATCGTACACGCCAGATGGTACTTCATCCATTTCAAATTCTTGACGATGGTCAACCTCCATCGGAACCTAGAATTGTAATAGAAAATTGACGTAAGTAATCATAAGTAAGTATGTATAATAAAAAATGTAACCAAAATTCTTACTTAGGTATTGTAACTATTAAATAACCCACTTCTACCATTTTTGTAAAGGTTGATATTGATATGATAACCCATAAAATGATTTGTTATGATGTTTTGGGATTGGGATCAATCAATCGTACCAGGCTACCAGAGTAAGCTGGGACAATTATGAAACATGCATAAAATAACCTATACAACATATGAAAGAGAGTAATATCAAATATGTACTTACTTGGTTCGGTGAGTCACGATTAATTCACTTCAATATTAAATTTCTTAATCATACCAATAAAAATAATATAAAATAAACTTCACCAGACCAATCAGGCAATCAAAAACCAAAACCAAAACAAACAAAACAGTACCTAAAATGCGTTTTTTTAAAAATAAGAACGTTCCAACGTTCATATTTTCACAACATGGTGACACTGAACGACAACGAATACCTACTTAGGTGACAAACGAAATCGAATTCGAAATTCGAAAACGATAATAAATAAATATCTAAGTAAAAGATGCACGAAATGACTCTTCCTCCAACTCACTGTCGTACTTGCCATACGTTATAAGGGATTGGTAAAGACTAAAGAGTTCACTCAACTGAAACAATCAGCGCGCGCATATGTGAATCAGTTGTGCACTGCACAGATACCGAACTTTCGTTGCATTGTACATTTATAAGCAAAAAATCTTTCATTTTCATGACACATGTTACATTTGAGCACGGGGATCTAATTTAATTAAACAGACAGAAAATAAAGATTTCGAACCATAAGTAGGCTATCTTATCTACAATTTTTTCACGATTTTTGTACCAGGTATCTGCGAAGCTCGTTAGTTTGAAAATCTAAAATTAAATCAAAATCAAATAATAATGAAGAAACCTCTAGGTCTAGAGCAAGCATGGGAAGGAGGTTTTTTTTCTTCTTTGATATACTTTTCATAAATTTTAAACAATTTTTTTTTTTTTAATTTCAGCATAATTTATACAAATTTTTGTGATGTTTTATCAATTTTTTCGTCGATTTCCAAAATTCTTATAATAGATACCTACATAAGATATGGAAAATTCATCAATTTTTGTTAATGAAATTTGAATTTTTCAGACTTTTCATGCAATTTAGCCTTTTTCTGTAGTTGGTTTTCGTGTTATACTCAACGAGACCTTTGGGAAATCTTTAGCAGAAAAGTGAGAATATTCGACATTTTTTGAAAAAAGCTGAAACTTTTGGGAATTTTTGCAAAACAAAAATGGTACATTTGGTCAATTTTTTGAAAAAGCAAGCAGTTTTGGAAGTTTTTGGCAAAGAGCAAGACTTCGACAATTTCAGCAAAAAGCAGGACTTTCCAGAAACTATTACTTAGTAGCAAAGTTATGCTTTTTGGCAAATTTCTGCAGGTAGAAAAGCAAGACTGTGGGATAATTTGAAAGCTTTTGACAAATTTGCTTTAAGGCGAAAATTTTTGTTAAAATGTAAAAGTCTGATTTTTCAAAAATTTAATAAAAATCAAAATCGTTTGTGAACTCAAAAATGTGATCTACTGTTTCCAAATTCGTATTTGGAAAATCAGATCACTTCGATTTAAACCTAATGAACAATTATTTCAGCTGATTTTCAAATTCTCTGATTTCAGAAAATAAAAGGTCACAGGTGTAAAAGTGACTTACGTAACTTTTCTCATAAGGATTATAAAATTATGTACTTACGTCTTATTCTCATACGCGAGTTCAGATTCTATCATTTTTGGAAGGAAATTTGTACTTACCTGAAACAAACAAAAATTAAGGTGGATTAGTTAATTATAAAATTATTGATCAATCAACAGATATATGAAATAATAAACAAATGGTCGAAGGCCAAAGTAAAAATTCTGACAATCTCTACGTTTAATAAATAACCAGAAATGAATATTCACAAATAAAGTATCGTAAAAATTGTAAAATTGACTGTGAAAATCACTCAAAAATATCAAAAATTGATGCACAATCAAAAAACGACAAAAATTTGAAAAAATGCATAATTTGGGTAAAATTTTAAAAAAAATGCAAATGAGCTCATTAGTGAATTTTTCATTTCTTCACTACGCATTTTTAAAGTCACTATACTTTCACTATATGTACATGTTAAATATCCTGAAAAAGGATGACCTCTTGATGACTTTTGGATGACCAAATTTTCACTTTCGGACGATCCCTTCTTTTAAAATTATGTAGGTTTCAAATTCAACTTTGATAGGTGATTTTTACAGAATTTTTCACGCTGATCACTGAAAAAAATAGTGAAATTCTGAAATGATGACACTATTGATTATCACTGAAATTCTATCAATTTTTGACAACTTTCAAAGTTATTTTCAAGTTAATTTTACGGGTTTTTGATTATTGTTCATGTTATATTTTTCCCGATTTCATTTTATGTATTTTTCGATACTTTATCTGTTTTTCGACATTTTTCAAAATTTTCTTTTGTAATTGAGTATTTTTGCGACATTTTTCTTAGTTTTTTACAATCTTTCATCAATTTTCAGCCAATATAACATTTCAACGAATTTACTAGCAATTTTCGCCAAATTTAGCATATTTGATTCATTTTAGGGTAATTTCGTTCAATTTTTAGCCAAAAGAATGACTTTGATGATCTGGTAGAACACCTTGAGCTGGAATTTTGGTTGTAGGGAGGGGGGGAGGGGAGGTGGAATGTACAATTTTCTCGACAAAAATGTGATGCGGTTGAAGTTGTATAAAACTACTTTTTTGGGCAAAATGTGTCCTGCTCACTTCGAAGCTAACCCACAAAAATTTAATTTTAATTTACAATCAGACGATATTTTAATAAACGAAACAGTAGGTAGATAAATATTATGATAATTTTGATAAGCTTATGATAAGATTTACTTCGGAATGTCAATTAATCTATTTTAAATCAGATAAATTGACCAAATATGCAAATTCCTGGTAACAAAATTTTCTGGCACAGATGAGTTTTGCTAAGTACATTTTCGCCTTTTAAAGTTTTTTGTAGTAGGTACATCAACGTCACTTGAAATTGAAACGATGAAAATTTTTCATAATTTTGAACGGTGTGTATTTTTATTTATCATCATAAAATGTATGTTTGTGTTACATGTTGTTGCTGAAAAAAAATCGGATGAGGTAAGCACTAAGTATAGGTATAATTAATATGTATCATGTCACAGCATTCTACTTCTTATGAAAACATTATAAGTAGCTTGGGTGCTGGACATCTTAATCACATATTTTCAGATTCATTATAATTATTAACCACAAATCTCAAATCTGTGATATTTTACCCTAGATACCAGATAATCCAAATGTTATCCTCCAAGACAAGTTCCAGAGATATTTGAATGGCGAGGAATCTTACTTAGGCAAAGTCGTCAACGGAGGTATGTAAATCTTTTTTTTTTTTTACATGTTTCTTAACCACATCAGAGAAAGGCTTTTCATAGGTACAAATTGATTACTTTTATTACTTTAGATATCCCAAGACGGTACAGAAGACCATTATTCAAAAACAACTTGAAATATTATCACAGCTTAGGAATAGGAGAACAGGAGTAAAATAATCTAAGTATGTAGGTTACGGAATATTATTATAAGTATATCTGCTCGCTTCTTTAATTGCTTTAATTTGTATCATAGGAAATAAATATTGAAATATTGTACTTTTTAGGTTCGAAGCTTCTAGTGACCTGTAACGTTAATGTGGGCAAAATTTGATTCATGTAACAACTTCAACCAAAAATTTTTTTCGAGCAGGGCAAGGGGAGAAATTCAAATTCCAGCATTATTTTCACCTAGATTAAAAAATTAAAAAAAATAATTCATCATCATCAAAAATTCCCATTTCTGAGCAATTAAAACTTTTATACAAATGACTAATATTTTTAAAAAAATCTGAAACTGTTTTTCTTTTCGTACCTTTTCTGTAGCAAATTCGAGGCGTCAGTTTCGAGCAGTCTCTCATCTCGTCAATCTAAATGAGCTTGCCGAGAGAAGAGACTGCACAGACAGACGACTCGAATTTGAATTTGAAACCGAAAGTGTGGAAAATAGTACCCAGACTATTCCTCAAACAAAAAGCTACCGTACCCAGTTTTTTTTTTTCAAATGATACCAAATTAAAATCCACATGGTCGCGACTCGACACCTACAAGGTGATAAAACACCACCAAGATACACCATAGCGTGAGAATAGAGAGAAAAAAAAAAAGTAAACGTAATAAAAACGAACTCTTCCATACAGACAGATCCTTATAAATGGTTCTTATCCCCGCCAAAATTTGATATTTTTGCGGTCCATTGTTCGGGTTTTTGATCTCTTAACAACACTCTGCTTGTAGCTTCCCCGATTAGATATCGATGACGCTCAGTTTTACTTTTTTATGACCGTTTCGAGCGTCTCATCTCCCAATATTTCCAATTCCTAAACATCTATAGTTAGCATCGCGATTCAAATTCCCTCTGCTTTTTTTGAAACTAAAAATCGAAAATCATCAACTACAGAGTAGATAAAAACACAAAGTACCTAATCGATAAAATAAGCGTGGGAAAACAAACCGTGGTACATACCTGACGAACGAATCTTCGTCGCCATTAAAAAATTAACATTGGAGGAAACAAATTTCGTCAAGAGCCCCCTCCTCGCACCTGTTTCCTTTCCAATCAATCTCAAATGGCATACCAAAATACATATTAGGACGATGGACGAAACTGGAAAACAAACAGCACATGCCCTTCCAAGATCTAAAGAGTTCCACTGCTTCTTGCGTGTCTATAATGCGGCTGAAATCCTTATTTTTAAAACTTTTCATTTTATTCTTGTATTGGCTGTTTTGTATCAGTATTTTTCAATTTTCAATACAAATATTATAATGGTAACTATTCATATGCATTTTTTTTTTTTTTACAGTTCACGCATTCTCACTTTTTTCAATCAAAGAGTGGTTAATCAATAAAAATAGTGTTTCAACATGCCTACATTTGCGGGGGGGGCTGGAACCCCTTGGGCTTCGCCCAACTCTCTCTCTCCGCTATTTCCTTCTTGTATTCGCGGGGGGACTTTGTCCCCCCCCTGCACCCCCCTTGGGCTTCGCCCTACTCTCTCCTTCCGCTATGTCCTTCTTATATTCTCGGGGACTCTGTCCCCCCTGCACCCCCTTGGACTTCGCCCTACTCTCTCCTTCCGCTGTGTCCTTCTTATATTCTGGGGGGACTCTGTCCCCCCTACACCCCCCCCCCTCGGGCTTTGTCCAACTCTCTTCTTCCTCCTGCAAAAAGTATGGTAACAAACCTGTCTTGACCCTGAAACAGTCAAATGGGATTGGAAGGTTAAAACCGGCAAAAGGGCCTTCGGGTACATCCTCCCATTGTACTGTGAAAATTTGAACTCTCTAGGTCAATTTCGAAGTGCTGCAGGCATTCCTAAACGTTGAAAAACACATTTGACCCTGAAAAGGGGTCAAATAGGGTTGGAAGGTTGAAACATGTAAAAGGCACTTCAAGTACACCCTCCCATTGTACTGCGAAAATTTGGACCCACCAGGTCTATTTGGAGGGGCTACAGGCTGTCTGGAAAATTGGAAAACGCTTAAAATAGCAAAAAAATCCACTATTTTGACCCTGGAGAGAGGTCAAATTGGGTTGGAAGGTTGAAACTTGCAAAAGGCACTTCGGAAACATCCTCGCAATGTACTGTGAAAATTTGGACCCTCTAGGCCAATTTGGAGGGGCTACAGGCTGTCTGAAAAATTGAAAAACACGTAAAATAGCAAAAAAATCCACTTTTTTGACCCTGGAGAGAGGTCAAATCGGGTTGGAAGGTTGAAACCTGCAAAAGGCACTTCGGATACATCCTCTCAACGTACTGTGAAAATTTGGACCCTATAGGTCAATTTGGAGGGGCTACAGGCTGTCTGAAAAATTGAAAAACACGTAAAATAGCAAAAAAATCCACTTTTTTGACCCTGGAGAGAGGTCAAATAGGGTTGGAAGGTTGAAACCTGCAATAATCACTCATGAGGCACCCTCCCATTGTATGCTGAAAATTTGGACCTTCTAGATCGATTTTTGGGGTGAGGGGGGTCAAAAACTGGGGTCAAATGTGGTTTTTCCCACCTTAATCGGAGTGGGAATGACCTAGGAAGCTGAAATTTGGATATGTTGATCACAATGAGAGTACTGACCAATGGTATGATTTTGGACCTTTTTCATATATTTGGGGTCATATTATGCCCCTCCAAAAAAATGACCTTTCTGTAGAAATGGGGTTGGAAGGTTGAATCATGCAAAAGGCACTTCGGGTACATCCTCTCAATGTACTGTGAGAATTTGGACCCTCTAGGTCAATTTGGAGGGGCTGTAGGCTGTCTAAAAAATTGAAAAACGCGTAAAATAGACCAAAATAAAATTCCACTTTTTGACCCTGGAGAGAGATCAAATAGGGTTGGAAGGTTGAAACCTGCAATAATCACTCATGGGACACCCTCTCATTATATCCTGAAAATTTGGACCTTCTAGATCAATTTTAGTGGTGAGGGGGGTCAAAAATAGGGGTAAAATGTAGTTTTTCCCACCTCAAATGTGGTGGGGATGACCTAGGAAGCTGAAATTTGGATATGTTGAACACAATGGAGGTACTGACCAATAGTATGATTTTGGACCCTTTTCGTTCATTTGGGGCCATATTATGCCCCCCCCCCAAATGACCTTTCTATAATTTTCAACTTTGACCCTTAAAACTTCGGGGGTCAATTCTAGGTCCTAAAAGAACCCCATTCCTCAAGTTTGATCTTATTTGATCAATTAGAACAGGTTCCCGGTCATAAAATGTAAAAATCACCATTGCGATGAAAAGTGCTGAAACTTATAAATATATATATAGGCATCGCGGCAGGCTTATGAGCCAATTTTTCAAAATTTCAAAATTTTTAAAATTATTTTCAATTTCTGTTCTAATTAACTAATCGAAATTCTAATTGCACAGTCATTGAAATATATAATTTATCTGTATCAAGAAACAGAATAAAAAATTTTTGGAGACAATTTTTTCAAAAAAATTTTAAAATTTTTTGAACTATATTGAATTTTGTGAAAATTGCTTGGTTGTCAAAAAGTCTGAACCACATCAAAATTTTTGGTATCAACAGTATTCCCATAGAGCAATAAAATTCAGAAAAATCATTAGTCAAATTTATCATCGTGCATACCAAATTTCAACAGGGCTTTGGGTATGCCGACCAGTACTTCCTATTCTATAGGCCTCATGTTAGTACTACATCTAGCGAACATCTCTGAGAAACATTCTGTGCGCGCAGCTAACTTTGACAAAACTAGTTTGAAACAGGTGGCTCACTTGTTATGTAACTTTAGCCTTTACAAAGTGAGCCAGGCTGGTAAACCTACTGGTTCACTTCTTATGCAAGATTAACCCATACATGGGTTCATAAGTGTGCTGTCGTGAACATATATATATAAAATCTGACACACCGGGAATCGTCTAGTTTGAGCTCAAAACGTCGAGAACTATCAAAATTTTTGACCCCTGACCTTTTTATCCAAAGTTGGGCCTACCGCAATAGCCATCATTTTTTACAAAAATTTGGCTAAAAACTTTCATTTGCGCTGATTTTGAAACTTTTACATAAAATGCATTATTTTTTCGAGCAAAGTAAACCAATAACAACCATTGTGGATAATTTCATCAATTAGACTCTCATACGTCAGCAACTGGTAGTTTTAGGTCATTCTGGAGCCTGCAGAAATTTTCAGTTTTTTTTTTCCAAAATTTCAAATCACTTTGGAATAGCAAAAAATAAAATTTGTTTGACCAACAGGTTTGGGGCACCTAAGACACCTTCTCAACTGTTTCGGGATGGTTATCGTGAGATTCCATTCTTGACGAATTTGTGAATTCCAGAAAAAGTGAACAAAATCTCTTCCAAAGCGATTCAAATTCTAAAATTTTAATGGCCGAAAAATAAACTCCTTGCATAAAAAGTACCAGTTTTGTTCTCTCAAAATAAAAATTTTCAAAATTTTTCACCCTCGCTTCGCTTGAGCCTGATCTCTTTTTTCAAAATCAAATTCACCATACTTATCCACCTATAGCCTGTGATTTTGTGAATAAATTCGTCGCTATTATCATTATGTCGTCGTTCATTTCCTAAAGTCGTCGATGCATTTCATTCTATTTGTCGAGCATACACTGGCGTTCATTTGATTTTCTTGGCGTGCACTTCAATTTTTGTTGTCGTGCGATTGTTGAAAACTGTTTCCGTCGTTAAAAAAGTGGTTTTGGGACGTTAGCATCTGTCGTGCAAAACACTTTTTTTCTGTCGTTCGAATGATTTAATCTGTCGTGCCGATAAATGGCACCCAAAAAAAACTCGTTTTTAGGCCTTTCGAAATCCAATTTTCAAAAACTTTCGCCCTTGCTTTTCTCGGGCTCATTTACTTCTTGTTTTAAAATAAATATGTTCACAATTTGGGGCCCTAAAAATCCAAAACAGGAAATAAAATTTTTTCTGCTCATATATGATGAATATGAATATCAATCGGCAAAATTACTCGTAGAATTGTCCCTCTGCATCTTATTAGTCGTCGGCAAATTTTCAGTTGAATCCCCTTCCTCTCCCCTCCCCCCCACAAAAAACCTCTAGATAGTTTCGTCCTAGTTAGAAATGGGGCCAAATTGCATACTTATGCATATTTGCACTGGACCCGCATTGGCCTCGACTGTCCGGTTCGGTGACATTTCCGGTGCTGAAATTATTTCGATTGACTTTAAACTCGAAATGAAAGTTTCCATCGAATTTGGTCAAAATCATTCAAGCACATTGCAAAAGTTTGACAAGGAACGCCAATACCTTCCACGATACTTTCACAAACAGAAATAAAAATAAAAATTGTACATTATGGCGCTCTCTATCGAATACATGCTGAAAAAATCTAACGCTGTAAATGAGTAACAGACAAGAGTTACGAGAATAAAATGAATTCTCAATTTACATACGTACCGAGTACCGACTGCTCCCTCTTTTTTTTTAACCCTTTGAAAAAAGAACTCGAAAAAAGTATCGGGTTTGTACACACCTTTGAAGTTAGATAGCGTGACAATGTATCCAAAAGCAATTGGTACATTTTCACAACATTAATTATACGAGTAACTAATTACGCTACTAGAGTACAGACATATCAGCAACACACAATACAGAACATTCAATGTACAGAAATAGGTAAGTATACATATTATTATAGCTAAATCAACGTAGGTATATGATCTTTTTTCTTTTTCAATAATAATTTTTTTTCACAATTTTCACCATAAGACACCTACATGATGAAAAAGTAGAACTTCTCCTCTTCTCACAAAAAGAAAAAAATATATTTTTCATGCATATTTTTTTAAAATTTCAATACCTAATTGGATTTGATCCATCTTCACAAGATGGCTAAAAAGCAAAAACTTCTGATTTATTTTGGCAAAAATTACGACAACTTGACTGTTTCATCAAAAAATTATTTTCGTCAACTTGCCAAAAAAACCGACTTTTTCAGACAATTTTGACAAAAAACGGGAATTTTTTGACAATTTTGAGAAAAGCAATGTTTTTTGGGACAATTTTGGCAAGAATTAGACTGTTTGACAATTTTGCCAAAAATTGGCCCCATTGATAATTTTATCAAAAATACACACTTTCAGACTATTTTGTCAAAAATTGACGCTCCCAGTTCTCAAAATAACTCATTACCTTCCCCGAGAAATGAAAAAAATGAATAGGTACTTTCATCGGTACATATAAAAGCACTATTTAATGTTTTCGGTTTGCCCCCTTCTCTTCACTTCCACGATAAAAATTTAGAACTTGGTCTCTCCCTATCATGATTTTGTTTTATTGTAACTCGATGAGGAGAACTAGCCAAAATTATTGCTGAAATTCATTTCTACGTTTTTTTATGGGTTATTGCAAAATTTTACAAACATATTATCAAGTTTTAACATTTTTTGTGATTTTTGATCGATTTTTTTAAAACACAATTTCTGCTCAATTTTAGTGGATTTTTTTGGTAACTTTCAGCGAATTTTAATGGCTTTTTCGAGTTTTTATGTTATTTTAACACGTTTTCAACCACTTTTTCATGCCATTTTTGCCTAATTTTACTCAAGTTTCGTCTGTTGTGAGTGATTTTCAGTTTTTTTTAATTTATGTAATTTTTACCAAATTTTGCTGCAATTTCCTCAGCGATTTTTTTCTACTTTGAGTCATTATTTTACACTAATTTTACTGTGATATCAACAATTTACTCGTTTGATTCTACACACCATAGAATAATATTCACGCCTTCTGGAGAAAATCGTGCTAGTGGCTCCAGAACGGCTTGAAACGTTATAATTCGGATGATGGGAGGGTGGGAGGGAGGGGGGAGGTTTAGTTATAGGAAGAGATTAAGTACGTATTTTTTTTCCTCAAACATAGATATATCACTAAAAATGGTTAATTTATGGAATTTCATAAGTTTGCTAAAAACTGAAAAATGAATTTGGGCAGCTGAAATTTTGCACGAAAAAAAAAAGTATGGATAATTTTTACTATTTCATACAGTAACCGGATCCCATTCAAAAATATTGTGATTTTTACTATGAGAGTAATAAATTTTTACCTAGATAAAATGTATTTTTTGGCTGAGTAAAAATTACTATCATTTTTGAATGGGATCCGGTTACTGTACTGAAATGGCAATTTTTATCAATTTTTTTTCCCGTGTGGTTAGTATGAGCGTTTCAGACCATGCTCCAAGCTATTTCCGAAAATTGCGGTCTCGTTCACGTCGGAGGCGGATACCTCGAGTGGGTTTTCTTGGGAATGTAGGTATATTCTTAAGGAGTTGAAATTGAAAAAAAAATGCAGCTTTGTATACTATCTTGTTGCAAACATTGATCCAGAGTGGTTTCGCATTCGATTGCAAATAATCTGGCAAGGGGAAACAATTCGAATACCGACTATTTCTGCTCCATAGACTACGTTTCAAGTGTATAGGCCCATCTAGCTACTTTACCTATGTACGAGTAGGTAGTTATTCTACGACTACGAATGTTGCGTTGCACATTAAATGAAGGTACGAAGTAGGTACATACGAACCGAAATCGGTATTAATTATGTTTCGTGTAATATGCTACCCTACCATGCATAGTGTATAATCTATGTAAAAGCTTTAAGAGGAAATGTAATCCATATTCATTTGTGGCAGGATTATCTACATAGGATTTACCTTTTACGATATACTAGATATACCTACGTAGACGAGACGTACTCGCGTATTTCGATTTGTATACTGTATAAATGCATTTCTTGTGGGTGGCAGAGCGTATCAAGTGTTTGATCTTGTGTCCCATAAATACATATGTGGGTAATTCTCAGAAAAAGGTAAAATTCGTGTACATGGCAAATTTCTCAACGGTTTTAGCATGAATTTTTTTTTTTTTTTTTGGTCCATTCAAGAATGACCCCGCACACATTTCACACATGGTATTGAGGGTTTTAGACCCTCCTTTCATTGGTGTACATTTGATTTTATACCCCAAATGTCCTTCGACTTGGCTGTCACACATCATGTTTTTGAAAATGAATGTTATAAAGTGTCATGAACTTCATTTTTTTTTGGAAAAATTGACACATTCTCATTATTATAGAACATGAAGGTCTCTTATTGTGCAAATTGCAATTGCAATAAGTCTATAGGAAGCTCACAATTCACATTTGAAAACTGTCACACACTTTTTGCGCAAATTTTCGAGCAATTTTCAATTATTTTTGGTAGCTTCCCAATCCAACATTTTTTTCTGGTGAGTGGCTGCACTGGTTCACTGTTCTCATAGAAATGTTACCCCGCACCGTTCTTTTTAAAAACTACATTACAGCTCGTTCTGATCGTACTTATCTGTAAAGTTTTGATATTTCGCAAAATCTGTGTCCTTCGGCTTGGTGTTTTCATTTACGCCAATGAACCCGCCAAAACCAATAATTGAGCACGGGAAGTTATTCTACATGATAAGTACACATTTATTACGTGTTAACAATCGAATAATGTCCAGTAGGTAAGGCTAGAAACGAAAAAACGTTGAGATTGTCCTTCGGCTTGTCCAGCGCCCATTTGTCCTTCGACTTGGCCAAATTTCAGACAGCTGTACTTTTATCGCGCTAGTCGGCATATTACACGATAATACAACCAAAATTTGACATTTTCTCCCTCCCCACACTTCACCTCTACCCCTACCAAAAAAATAAGTCCAGATTCGAACTCTGCGGCCTGAAAAACATAAATCGACATATTACACGATAATATAAGCAAAATTTGACATTTTCCCCCTCCCCACGCCTCACCCTCCACCTCTACAAAAAAAATAACTCCAGATTCGAATTCTACGACCTTGAAAACATGTCAATCGACATATTACACATCGATGAGGGTCGAATTCTAATTATTGCCGTTTTAGGGGGGCCGGGGTCCACAGTGGGGGGGATTGAATTGAGGCCAACACTAGAAAAGGGATCTGGGACACATATACAAATGATTCCCACTTGAAATTTTCCAAAAAAATGATTTTCGTTTTTCAAAATTATGCATATCAAAATCGACCCTTTTTCTGAGAATTACCCATGTGTACGAAGTAGGTTGGGGATATTCTGGTGGGGCTGTAATTGATCTAGTTTCCGAGTTCATGGGATCTAACCGAATTTTTTTTTGAAAAAAATCACTACTTTTTCACTACCTGTCTTGAACCAAATTTTTAGAAAGCTCTCCACTTGACCCAAGCTCTCCACTCGGCCCCCCCTCACCACCCCACCTCCCAAACCCACACAAAAAAATAAAATTAACAAAGTCAAATTTCTCACAGCAAAATTTCCCAGAAAAAGTGAAATTAGAAGAAAATTTGTTGTTTTTGCGCGTTTGAATTTTTTCATTTTTTTTACTACCTTTTTGAGTACTTTTCACTACTCACATTACCCATTTTCAAAATCACCACTTTTTTACTACTTGTACATTCAATATTTTGTTAGATACCCTGTAGTTTTGAAAGAAAAATTACGCTAGTTAATTTGGACGGTTTTTAGACTACTGTTTAGAAAATCTGAAATTTCCAAAATATACCCGAAGGCTCAAGAACAGCCTGAAACCACCTCCAATCGACCCAGAATATCAAAAATGGGGTACTATGTAAATTTCTTTTTAACAACTCAATTGGGTAAAATTTTGTGGAAATTTCAATCTTCAAAAATCTACTCAAATGGTTCGAAACAGTTTTCAATCGATTTGAAGGGTCAAAAACAGGGCACACGCCAAATTTCAACTGATGCTGAACACGAATATGACGTCTGATTTTTGATTGGACCCGTTCACGGCCCCCAGCACCTCCTCAAAGGGGGTAACCCCCAAAAATATGGTTACATTCGTGTGACACATGAAATAGTATTTTTTCGATATCGCTGAACACGAATATTGCCATAGTTTTTTAAATCGACCTCACCCATGGCCCCCAAAACCTCCCCCATAGGTAAAAATCCAAAAAAATTATTGGGGGAGTCCAATCAAAAATCTGACATCATATTCGTGTTCAGCGTCACCAAAAACATACTATTTTATGAATCGCACGAACAAAAACACTTTTTTCAACTTTTACTCCCTTTGGGGAGGTGCTGGGGGCCATGGATAGGGTCCTATCAAAAATCTGACTTCATATTCGTGTTCAGCGTCGCCAAAAACATAGAATTCGATATGTCACATGCCCCAGACTTTCTTTCAAAAGTTTCGCCCGAAATTGGGGGTAGGGATGCTTCCTCTCCATTAAGAGATCCCATCTCGAAACTTAAATATTTCAAAAAAACATCAAAAGGTTTATCCATGGACATTTTTTCAAAATTTTAAATGGTAGCTCCTACTTACAGCGCCATTTTGAAATTTGAACTTCAAATCTGAAAGTTCAACTATCAACTTTTGAAAATTTCAAAATGCTTAAAAAGTTTTAAATGCAATGCCCTTTCGCACTGTGAAATCAGTTTTGATCAAAGTATCATAGTTTCGGAGGAATGGGCTGCTGAAGTTGAGTACCTCGAGACAATGTGAAAATATTGGAAGCCCCCCCACCCGCCCCCTGAGGGGGCTGGCACCAAACTGATTGCGGGGTTATTTCTTACTGGGTGGGTATATATTGTAAAAAAAAATTGAGCGAAATCGAAAGATATGACTTTAAAAATCGCCTTTTTTTTGGTTGAGTTGACATGGAATGACCCTTTTCGAAAATTTATTAAAAATCAAAATCGTTTGTAAACTCAAAAATTTGATCTACTGTTTCCAGATTTGTATTCGGAAAATCAGATTGATATGAGGAAATATGCCTTCATCACGTAAGGGATGATTAATAGAAGCATCGTCATAGTGATGAGTATAAGAAGCATCGCCGTAGCGATGATTAAAATAACAACTCCCAAAGACTGCGCAAGTCTGGTAATGTGAGAACTTCTTCTAATACGTTTTGATGACAATTCAATGTCATCAATAGCCGCGCATCGAACGATGCACCTACGACTATAAATAGAGCAACACAGCCACGAGCCAAACTAGTTGTTGTAGTTGTATTTTAAATAAGTTGCATTTTAATCCAGTTGTATCTTCGGATAAAGCTGCACCTACGAGGTAGTCGCAAGACTACCGAGTAGTTGCACTTAAAATGATATGAATTTATAATCAAGTTGTACCAATTAAATGGTATGCTCGTGTATCTCGAATCCGACCGTCGCGAAGGCAGGTTCTTGGTCACAAAGTGTATTTATGTATGTTAGAAGCGGATGAGTTCCCTCTACGGGGACACTCATCCCCTATTTATTCCGTTCTCGCCCACTTCTATAGTGGTTAATATTATTTCGCTTCGTGATTAAAATTATCGATCGTAATTCTTCACGTTCTCTATTGGGTATGTCTCCGATCCTGCTAGCCATCGGATCATACTTCTCGTCTGGAAAAGCACCCTCAGTAAAAATAACCAATACCTGTCGACTGTGTCTAGTATTAGGGACACCCCGAAGAGACAGGAAAAGCGGACAGTTTGTGAACCTGATGAGTAAGTCATCAACATTAATAGCACATTTTCTAGGAAATGTGTACAGTTTCAATGGGTAAGAAATTACCAACCTCATTATCTATTAACGAATATTAATTATTACTTAATTTACTAACTCGAGTCTAAGGTAGTAAAATCATTTTATGCTCGTTTAACTTTTATAATGTGTATTTTTATGTTATTTCCGAGCAACAATAAATCATATCATCTTGTATGTATGCATTTAATTGGTGATTGGGAATTATTTCTGTGAAAAGTGAGTAGTATGACTGAGACCTCTCCAATATATTGAGCTAACCTGGCGAGGCAAATATTCACTACCTTAGGGAATATTTCTAAACTTCAGTACGTAGGTAGAAATTCTGATAAAAACCATTTATCTCAATCCTGGTTAATCTCACTATATCATATTGGCGCCTAACTTCCGCGTAATTCTCATGAAAATTGCAAAATTTTCAGTCCGACTTACTAAAAAACCCACCCTTAATAAATTCAAATTTTTCAAAATCTTCAAACTTTTCAATTTTTTCAAATTTTGTCAAACTCGAATTCCAAATGGTTCTCCTAAAGAACACAATTCGAGTGAAAAAACATGATTTTCCAAGATATGTTGCATGTCAAAATTGACTAATCACTTAGTCTGGCGCCTGACGTGGATGAACCTCTCTAGAAAAAATCATACATGCCACAGATCTTCGAAAATTCATAAACTAAAAAATTTAAATTTACCAAAAATTAATTTTTGAACTTTCTTGAATCCAAAAAGCTCGAAAAAACGAGCATAATTCAAGCTAAAAATTACGTTTCGAATTAATCGAAATCATAACCTTCTAAAATTTTTTAATTTTTTTTGATTTTTTTTTCATTTTGATTTTTTTTTAAATTCTTATACCCTACTAAAATTGTGTTTTTTACCTCGAAATCTCGTAGGTAGATATGCAGGCAAAATTATAGCTCAAATTCTAATGAGGAAAAGTTTCAATACATACAGCTTACTTACACTATGCTAAAATAATGTAGTATATTTTTTTTTATGTACATAAAATTAATTTTTTCAAACACTCTTTCGTGCATAAATTGCGAATAGGGGCAGGAAAAAATTCTAAAATACTATTTGATTCACGATTCGTAAAAATACAAGTCCGAGTCAAAATAATTTAATTCTGTTAAAATAAATACCTAAATTAAACTTACGTAAAATTTTGGCTTGGTAAAAAATTAATCTCTGACTTTCATGGTGGGTAGGAGATCGCAGCTATATTGTGCCAATTGAGAAAAAACTCCTCATGAGCAAGGTGTAAAACCTGACTAGCCTCAAGGGAGATAATTATCTCGAGAATCACGGTAGAATTGTGGTACCCTAGTTACTGTGTATTTCCAGAGAATTATAATCTAAAAATAATTAACAAAATTTCATCTAAATAAAACTTTGATTTCATAAAAATTGCTAGTCTCTCACTTACATGGTGAGTAGGGGATCGCAGCTATACTGTGCCAATTGAGAAAAAACTCCTTAATGAGCAAGGCAAAAGCCTGACTAGCCTCAAAGGAGATAATTATCTCAAGAATCACAGTAGAATTGTGCTACCTTATTCATCATGTACTTTTGGAAAATTCCAAAATATAAAATTCTGAAATATTTGACTCATGATCTGTACTCTCATGACCTTTCGTGAAAATTATTTTACTCATAGAGAATCATGGGACTCCCAGTGAGCGATTGGTAAGCTTGTCTCCTAAAATGAGTAATTTATCATCATGAAAGTCCATGCTTAATACAGATCAGAGTTGGATAATTTAATCAATTTTCTTGTGGTATAGTTTGCAATAATATTGACTCTCATGAAAATCATTTAACTCACCGAGAATCATGGGACTCCCCGTGAGCGATTGGTAAGCTTGTCTCCTAAAGTGAGTTCTTTATCATCATGAGAGTCTTTCGTTTTTCCTTCACTGGAAAAACTAGAAAATTGCCCACAAATACCAAATACATGAAATTCTTAAATTTTCACTAAATAATGTAAAAATTTGAAAAACGTCTATAAATTAGAACAAAAATAGAACAAATTTTTTTCAGACACTCTCTTGAGCTAAAATTTAGAATAGGAACTAGGAAAAATTCTAAAACAAGACCGTTTGACTCGCGATTCGTAACAATACAAGTCCGAATCGAAATAGTTTAAATACTTTTAAAATCAGTTCAATTGCTTCTTGACCTAACTAACCTCTTTGTGGTGTATTTTCGGACATTTCTGTGAAAATTACGAAGATGAAAATCTGAAAATACAACACAAACAAGGCAGAAATTCTTCCGAGGTTAATTTTGTTCCAAATGGAACAGATTAGCCATCTGATGAATTCGGACCTAAAATTAGGGTGAAATTGCTGTTTTCTGCCAAGTCCGAAGATGAAAATCTGACAACTTGACAGAAAAATGCAAAACTACCCTTAAAAAGCAAAGCATAAAACTTTGATCTTTCTATGCTCATAACCAAAGTGTTCAAAATTCCGAAAACGAGTGTAGTTAGGTTGAGAAAAAATTCACTCAAACTCATTCCTCCCCTATGGAGTACAATGACAACTTGAGTGAGGTCACCCAGTTTTAAAATCATTAAAATGTCTCATTTTGATGAAAATTTCTTGGCCACTTTAATCTAGTTATTTTCTATGTACCTAGTAATATTTTAACAATTTGGTGTATGGGTAAAATAAGCAATTAAGCTCATTTTATTCAAGTAGGTACTTAGGAACGAATTTGTTTCTTGCTTTTTTACAGACGAAAATCTGTAGAATAATAGGACAAGTTCAGTTTGTAAATAGTTCGTTGAATTTTCTCTCTGTAAAAATTTTTCTCAAGGTACCAGTGAGAAAATGGTCAAATAGCCTGAATAATTGGGGTCATTTGATCGAATTCTACACTGGTTACATTTTTTCAGAAAAATGTATTTATCTGCTCACTCTAATTTGAATCTGTATAAGTTCAAAATCTCAAAAATCTAGTCCAAAAAGATCGTTGCAAGACTTGAAATCTCCGATGAAATGTTTTTAAAATTACGAAACAAAAAATAACCAAGTTCTCAGTTAAAAAAGTGCGTGATTTTTTCGATCTATTCTGTGTATATAGCACATAAAAATCACCCCTATAAAGAATCTTCTTTGTATACAGCTCATATAGCTGCACACACGTGCCACAGCTATACAGATCATTTAATTGGCTTAAACATCCGAGCCGAAGGATTCCCACGAAATCATAGCGCCAGTAGATAGCTAATTAACATACAAACAACTTGAGTATTTTGGTTAAATGCATTGACATTTATTGCTTAGCAATAAAAACGTCACTTTCTGGTTACTTTATTACACCTATCTGCCGCACATACAAAATCGTCTGGGATACCTGAGAACATCTAATTAGTAGTATAAAACTGTCTTCATTTTGATCATTATTACACCTATTTGCTGCAGTATAATAAAAATGTCACCATTTAATTTGTACTCGTGACAAAGTAATTGGGTACAAGGCACATAGATGCTCAGCAACAAATACGTAAAAGACTACTGTATTAAGCATAGATACATACGGGCTTAGACTTTTATTTTCGTCGCATGTAAAAACTAACAGTACTAATAGCTATATAATTAGGTAATTGATTTAACATGTTAATATCTTCTGTTCTTATGTGCACGTGGGAAACTGGAGAATATTAACACGCGATATTTCAATACTATGCTTGACATTTTGACAGTTTTTTACAATTTATTACCCTTCAATAGTTTTTTGATATTTTTATTGCTTGATTTTCTTATACTTTCAAGTATGGGAAAATGAAAACGTAAATATTCACAGCAGCTAAATGCTCCGATTAATTTTCTACAATTATTTAATTCAAGTCATTAATCTGTCAGTTTTTTTTTTTTTTGTTTTATACCTACCAAAAATTAACAATACTAATAGCTATGCACCTCTTAAAGGTAGCATATTAATGTTTTTTGTTTTTCTATACTGATCACATAGGAAATTAGGGAACATATTCACCCATTATTCAACCATTCTGCTTGACATTTTGACAGTTTTTGACAATTTATTACCATTCAATAGTTTTCTGACAATTTTATTATTTAATTTTCTCATACTTTCGAGTATGAGAAAACCAAAATATAATGATTCTCAGCAGATAAATAGTCCGATTCACTTTCTAAAATCTATTAATTCAGGCCATTAATATGTCAGCTTTTGACAGTTTTTGACAATTTATTACCATTCAATAGTTTTCTGACGTAATTTTCTCATACTTTCGAGTGTGGGAAAACAAAAATGTAAATAATCACAGTAGCTAAATACTCCGATTAATTTTTTCAAAACTCATAAATTCAAGTCATTAATCTGTCAACCTTATTGTTCTATGCTTATGCATATACTAACAACCTTTAAAATGCTCCAATTAATTTCCCAAAATCATTAATTCTGTCAGTTTTATTTCGTTATTTACAAATAAGAACCAAATAAAAACGCTTATACTAACAATAGATAAATAGTTCAATTCATTTTTGTGCATTTAATTGACATTTTTCCCATACTTTTTGACAGATTTATCTATCCTGCAGTAAAGCAAACCCACATATTCACAATAGTTTCACACTAATAAATTGCAGGTACCAGGCACTAATTGATAGGATTTCCGGCGAAAATGTCACATTTTGGCAGTTTTATTGAGTGAAAACAGAAAGGATCCAATGTAAAACAATGAGCCATATGAGCAAAAGCTATAAATTTGAACTTAAAATAGACTTTTATAACCCAAAGCGGAGAAATCTAGCGTGAGAACGCACTTAGAGCTTAATTCTCATCAAATTTCATGGGAAAATTATTACAATAGAGTTCCCACCAAATCCCTACAATTTCCACCTCTCTTTATACCAAATTGAGTAGCCAAGCTCACTATATAAGCTCTTACTATCTGAGTATTTTCATTAGTTTCGACAGTACTTTTGCGCGCATCGGACCTCCGCATCGGACCTCCGTCTTGCACTTTGAGATTCTATGAACACTCCTCCAGCTTTGAATACACGCAGTAGGGTGAGTAAAAAATCTTCTAAATTTTTCGAATTTCGTAAACGTAATCGGAAATCGGGTTTAAATAGTATCAGTGAAATGGAACAAGAAAATAGCCAAGGTTCTGTTCACTCCTTCTTTAGTGATCATTCTCAGGCGAATAAAGAGCCTGTATATGAGGATATGGACCAACGAACGCCAAGTGACGAAGGGATAGGTACTCAACAGTACTCTCGTCCCTTTGAACCAGAGCTTTTTAAGGATACCACTAACGAAAACGTATACGCAATTTTTCTAAAAACTTGGGACTGGAATGAAGAAATTCAGTCTGAAGTAAAAAAGAATTTTGAAAAACAAAAAGATAAAATTGAAAATGCAACAAAGGTAGCATGCGAGGCAAAGGGAATTGGAATTTATGTCAACTCTAAGCTTTCTGATCTTGCGACCCAAGCTCATAATAACTTGAAAGAAGCCGGAGCATGGGTCGATGAATTGAAAGAAAAATTAAGATCTACTCGCATTGCTCTGATTGAGACAAATTCTATGACAAAAGAGAACACTTCGGAACTGCAGAAAATTTCTGAGACAATTAACAAAATTTGTCAAGAAACTAAAAAACGTGACGAGGGTTGTGCTCATTTTGTCGAAGAAATCAATAACATCAAAGAAAAACTCCGACGTACTTCATTGGGTGGTGGTTCAAAATTCAAATCTCTCGCGATTGATGCTGGATCCATAAAAAATGCAGGAATTATATTCACAGACGATCAACTGCATTTTCCGCATGAATTTTTGGATGAATTTGATGCGTATTTTTCAGAAACAAATGCAGCTGAAAGGCACAAGATTTTGGCATTTAAGGGAGTGATTGATACGAAAACTCGCAAATCATTTCTCGAGACTGTACGAAACGTACAAAATTACCGCGAATTAAAAAATAAATTTCTGGACTTTTACTGGGATCGCAGAGCTCAGAATGAAGCAATGAAAGCTTGCAGATATGACTTTGCGTATGCGGAGGACCTTAAAGATATGGCGAATAAAATGGCCAGATGGGCCAAATCACTCCGAAACCATCGTCATAGAAGTGAGGACGAAATCATTGATATCCTCATAGGCAAAACCCCAGAAAGTCACCAACCCAGCCTAAGAGAAGAAGGACAGACAATGGACCAATTCTTAGAAAAATTGGCCAATTTATCAAAAATGCAACATGATCCAGAGAATGAAATACCAATCATGTTTCGACGAAATTATAAACGTAAATTCAATGACCCTCCCGTACCCGCGCCTGCTAACAATCCGCAATACACGAACAAGGGCACACCATCAAATGAGCAATTACTGGCAATTTATAATCTAATCTCGCAGAAGGCGATTCCGAAAAATTTCAATGAAAACACCACAAACAATTACCAGCCTGCTCAAAATGAAAAATCACCTACGCGTTATCCCCCAAGTTCGTCGAATCTTCCTGCAACAACTTATCCCCCAAGGGATAAGCCAGAACAGAAAACTATACTTCAAAACCCGAATCAAGTGAAAAACCCGAATATGACTATGTCAAATCCAACATCCAAGCCATTTGGTATCGATAAAAATGGCAATTTGACAATAAACAGATTTAAACCGAAAATGCAATCTAACGCACCTGCAGCTGCCGTACAAGCAGTAGAATTTGATCAAGATTGGGATGAATATGTTGTAGACCAACCACCCCCAGACGATTTAACTGATCAGGTGGCAACATGCAACATGTTAAATACAATCTTTGCAGATGCGCCAGAAGAGTTAGATTTGCAAACAATTACGGCTGCCTTGCAATTAATGACGACCACGCCCTCTGACGAAGAGGAAAATTCTGCATCGGGAAACGAAAGCCACTAGGTAGCCAAGGGGCAACTCCTAGTGCCTTTAGAGCCCCCCCAGAATCAACTATAGAAAAATATACTTTCGTCGGCGATGGTTTAAGCCATTACATAAGGCGCGGCGAGACAACGTTATCAGACGATTTACCTGAATATTTACGTGACCAACTAGCACTTGAAGAATTACACCTTAGGCTGAAGAGAGCTAAGTTCCCTAAAAATTCACACTTTATAGTTTCTGCAGGACAATTGGAATTTAATTTTTCGCGTAAACCTTACCATGTCATTGAAACACAACTACACAGTATCATCGACTCACTACTCGACAAGGGTGCACAAAGCATAATTCTATTATTTCCTCTGATGAAACCACGTGTACCAGGAGAATTCGAAATAAAACTAGCACGTTATATTGACTTTAAGAACATATACGTACGTGTAGCCAACAATCCTAAAGTAAAATTCTTACGTACACCAGCTATGAGCTTTTTGGAAACAGAAATCATTCATAGCCAGGGCAAACAATACACCAGACCCAAAGTTGGTGCACGCAAAGAATTGTTGCCAATAGATCAGAAATTCCACTATGTCCCTTCACTAAAACGATATTTTCCTTCAATCACAGAATACCATGATATCCGCAAAATACTTATTTCCGAAATAGCACGAATCGAATCATTCAAAGTAAGAATGGCGGCACTTCCTACTTATGCAGAAGTAGAATACCTGGGAAGTGACACCACCGAAACTACAACCACAATAGAAGCCCCAATCGGTCAAGTTTCAACGCTTAAAAATCCAAATTTACGCAATAGACTCAAACCAGAAAGAAAAATTAAAAACGCAATCCATAATCTCTTCAACGATCCTGCAATCCTATCAGATTCTCCTACAATTATGAGTTTGGGCGAGTTATTAGTCACAAAAATCAATGAACAACGATTTCATAAAATAGTCAACCAAAACTCAAAGAAAAAACAGAATATCAAGTTCATCGATGCGATAGATAACACTTCACTCAATAACGACGAGCCTGACCCAGCCACTTATTCGCAACTGGTGACTCAAAAAACTAATGACCCGGCGTGTGTCGTACCAGTCATCATTGGTGCGAGAAAAGTTGCGTTACAGCTCGATACAGGGGCACTTCCTAATGTACTTTCTCGTCTAATGATCAAAACATTCCTGGAAGAGGCTCCAAATTGGATGAAGTTTATCAAACTCAAAAAACAAGTCCAACTTAGATTAGCTAACAATTCACTCATTCCATCTGCCAATTATATTGTTGAACTCAAAATGATTCTTGGGAATGAAATGATAAAGGTGCCATTCTACATCATTGATGCACCAGGCCAGACATTTATTATGGGTAGAATTACAATGGACTATTTGAAAATGAAGTTGAATGTCCCTAAACGACTCGTAAAATGTAGACCAGAATTTTGTGAAAAATTCACAATACCGTTCATGCACACTGATGAATTCCAAAGTGCATTGACGGTATTCTCCTTGGTGGCTAATGAACAGGAATATGAAACATTTTCCGAGGATATGTCTGATACCTACTATACCATCACTGAACAAGAAATTTTTGAAGAGCGTAGACTGGCTCAACGTACTTTTAAAGAGAATTTACGAGCTGATCTAAACATGGCTGTTGAAAATGGATCAATCACATTACAACAAGCGATCCGCGGGTTCGACAGATTACAGCATTTTGCCGATATTTTTGACCTCAACCCTGGTAGATACACTGGTGAACAGGTGAAATTCACGTTTCAAGAAGGAAATGAACACCTGAAACCATGGAGAGGAGAAAAATTTCGGCCCAGTAAAAAATTATTGCCTGCCTTACGCAAAGCAATAAATAAAATGCTCGCTCTTGGCATAATTCAATATTCACACTCATGCTATATAAACACCTTAGCGCCTGTGGTCAAGAAAAACGGAGACATTCGCTTATGTCTCGATGCCGATGAACTCAACAAATTCCTAGTAAATGTCTTAACTGAGCCAAATACAATTGCAAGCATGCTCTATGACAATGCTGGCGACAAGTTCTTTTGCACCCTTGATTTCACCGCAGGCTTTTGGCAGTTAATACTTGACCCAAAATCACGACAATTTACCGCTTTCCAAGTTGAAGGGCAAGTGTTCGAATTCATCAGCCTACCGTATGGCTTGAAGATTTCATCAGGCGAATTCGTACTCATGATTAACCAAGTCATCCCCAACGAAGATGGAATAACGAAGTACGTCGACGATATAAAAATATCAGGAACAACTTTTGAGGAAACAATTAAAAGACTCGAAAAAGTTTTTCGCCTAATAAGAGAGCACGGTTTGAAGCTAAATCCAACAAAAACTCAATTTTTCAGAAATCGGGCTGATCATCTTGGCTTTGTAATTTCTGACAAGGGTATTGGAAAACAAAGCGAAAAAATCAGAAAACTAGAGGAATTTGAAAAGAAACACACTAAACGAGGAAAATTCTCTCTATCCAAAAAGAACGATATCCTGGCTTTAGTAGGCAATACCGGCCTCTATAGGGACTTCATTCCTGAATACTCCCAAATTGTAAATCCCATCTATCATCTTACAAAAGGTGACGTGCCTGTTGAATGGACAGAAAAACAACAAAAAGCCTTTGAGACCTTGAAAGCTGAATTCAAGAAGGATTTCAAACTACAGCAAGCTCCAAAGGAAGGTGATCTGTTCTTAGACACCCAACTCTCTGATGACTCGATGAACGGAGTTCTATTTTATATGGTTGAAAATGACAAACGAATCATCATGTTCATATCAATAGCGTTCAAAGATCATCAGAAAAACTTCACCTTGTTTGACCGAGAAATTATGTGCTTAGTAAAATGTGTCCAGAAACTCCAAATATGGCTACATGGACGACGAATTCATGTGAGATCAAACCTTTTACCAATCATAAACCGATTTCGAGAAATTGCTCAAACCCACCGAAAGGCGGCACACTGGGTAACCGTTTTAAATTGCTACGACATCATCTATGACATGAATTTTTCTAATAAAACCCTTTACAAAATAAAGGCTCCTGAGCTAGAAGTTCACAATGTTGAAATTCCAGGTGACTCAGATCCAACAGAGCTGGAACCAATTGAACCTCAAACTGAGCCATCGGAACTTCATTCACAAGAATTTGAGACAGGAATTACACCCTTGGAAGTCAAATTTCTTGCAGAAAACATTCCTGAACTTCATAAACGTCTCAGAAACATTTCGTCATATC
The DNA here is from genome assembly GCF_950023065.1 of Planococcus citri. Taxonomy (NCBI): domain Eukaryota; kingdom Metazoa; phylum Arthropoda; class Insecta; order Hemiptera; family Pseudococcidae; genus Planococcus; species Planococcus citri. The sequence continues at coordinate 69,669,156 of NC_088680.1, forward strand.
AGCAGACAGACACGACATGTAAAAAACTTATCGAAATTCTTGAGGAAAATATCCCGGCGAACAATAAAAAGCAAAGAGATGCTCAGAAAAACAAACTTTCGAAATTTGAAATTTTCAAAAACGCCAAAGGGGAGAAAATTCTCATGAAAAAACTAGAAAATGGTTCAAAAGTACCATGCCTGCCTAATGAGCTTTTCTACGATACTGTTGACTACCTACATTGCGTATATGGCCATGTAGGATCTACCAAACTCGACGTAATATTTCGCAGAATATTTTACCACAACAACTCACTGGCGTATATTCGCGAAATCTGCAACGTATGCATTGTCTGTAAGGTCAATAAGAACTACGCAAATCATAAGACTATTGAATACGCTCAAATAGAAGCTTATGCCCTTGGAGATGTTCTATCTGTTGATTTGCTTGGGCCCCTTCCTGCAATGAAAGATGAACCAAAATACCTCTTGGTCGCAAAAGACGTCTTTACAAACCGAACATGGTTAAGAACATTATATAACATCAAGAAAAAGTCAGTCTGTCAGCAAATGGCTACAATAATATTTGACATTGAAAGTCATAAAGTGAATATCAAGAAAATAATAACAGACAATGGCTCACAATTTATCTCTAGTTCTTGGTACAATTTACTCGAAGAACATCACATTCAAGCTGCTCACACCAGCGCATACAACCCACAATCTTCATCTGTGGAAAGGACGATGCGCTGGATTGGAGACAAATTACGAGTAAAAATCAATAAAAACCACAATCCATTACGTTCACATTGTGGATGGCAAGAATTAATCTCTGAAATTGAGGATGAATTGAACAATACACCAACATCATTTGGATTCAAACCCAATGAAGCCTGGGGCATCGCAGATGTTATTGGATTACAAATACCCCAGACAAGTGTAAAGTTCAACTTCAAGAAAGAACTCATCAAGATTCATGAAAAAATGATAAAACGCGAAATTCCATCTGTTTCGACTGAAAAATGTCTTGAGGAAACATTAAACCCCGACATAGACCTAATATTTGACACAGACGGTTACGTCCGTGTCACAGCGGACGGAGCCTGCTCAAAAAATGGTGACGCGAATGCAATTGCTGGAATAGGTATTTGTTTTGCGCCAGACTCAATTTTAAATATTTCTGAACGTATAACGAGCACTCAATACCCAATTTCGAACAACCTTGCGGAATTAATTGCAATTCGTACAGCATTGCAAGTACTTAAAGAAAATGAGATCACAAAAGTAAAATTATTGAGTGACTCGAACTACGCTATAAAAGCGCTCAACAATACCTGCTCATTATGGCAAACCAATAATTGGAAAAATTCGCGTAATAAACCAGTCCATCATGAACACCTATTTAAAGAAATTCTCGAACTTCGTAAGGAGTTTGAAAAAGTCGAATTTATTCATGTTTTTGCAAGAAAACATGAATTTACAAACATCATCGCTGACTCGTTGGCTAAAAAGGCTGTCTATACTATTGAACAAGACACTCTAAAAATCCAAGAAATGACCCACCGTCAACTGGTTGAGACTTTTATTCGAGAGAAAAGAAGGTTGAAGAAAATTGAAGAAGAATATGCCTTCAATAAAAGTCACCCAGATCCTACATTCTTCAAAAAGGGAGACTGGGTCTTAATGGCCAATCATAAACAATCATCTTTTGCCAAACAGACTTCTGGCAAACTATATGAAAAGAAAACTGGACCCTACATCGTTGTCCAAAGAAATGGCCATAACTGCTATCTTTTGGAACCAACCGATGAGGATGAAATCAACAGAGTAGCAAATATTCGCCAATTGACTCTTTTTATTACAAAAGAGAACTTAGAAAAATTGAGAAGCGAAGTTTGCTTCAAATCTAGCATTGATTCGCGCTCGTTAGAGCAAAGAATCAAAGAATTTCTCACTGATTATCAAAACGAATCTGAAATCGACAGTGAAGATGATGAATTATACCTTGATTCAGATCACGAGGATGACACCGAAATTGTAATCAGTAGGAAAGATTTTCGAAAAGCATCTCAAGTGGTCCTACAAGAAGTAGCAAAATCAGCTCGTGAAAAACGTGCTGAGGCACGAAATAAACGACCTGAAAAGGCGCAAGCTACATCACACGCGTCTCAAAATTCAACCCTTTCTCAATCCCAACCTTCCACTTCAGGGGCACAGGACGGACCCCCTATTACGATAAAAAGAACGAGAGGCCGTCCACGTAAGAATAGGGCAACTGAATTTTCATCCCAAGAAACTATTTCAACCTTGGACGATAGCCAAGACAGTCAAGATGGCCAAGATTCTGACGATGAAATATTTTTGGATGCTCCTATGGCACCCCAAAATTCACCCGATAATGACCTTTCCAATGTTCAAAACCCATTGGATACTCCACCTGACTCTGCTATTCCAGAATCGCAACCTAGCGAAACTCTAAACGCTCCTAGGGCAGGGGCAAGTGCTCAAAGGCCTACATCTCTGCCAACTAGGACACGATCTGAGCGAGTTCTCGCTAAGTTACGAACTAAACCCGCTACTCACTGGAAAAAACAGCTCGAGACAAAATTCCTAAATTACGTATCTGATAGCGATCAAGAGCCTATCGCTCGGTTCTTCGAAATGGTTCCTGATGAAAAATCAGATGATGAAGGAAACCCATCATGGAAAACTTAATGCCCTGCAAAAATTCACTACTCTATTGTTGCGAATTGGAAAATGTGCGAAAATTACCCTATCATATGTCCTGACACATTTTCTGATTGCAACAATAACCACATATTACTTCTATCACAACAGACATGCGACAAGCAAAGCATTAAGAATCAGAAAGTGTAGATATTTTCAAACCCCATAACCCCTTCTGTCACTCTACAGTGGTATGTATACTCGTATAGCTACAAAACTACGATCTAAATCGCTTGGAAGTACACTGAAAATACCTCATCATATGTCCTTGTGCATTTCCAAGCAATAATGCTCCGAGTAGTATAAACTCAAAAATACGCAACCCAAACTGTTTGGGAGTATACAGAAATTACCCCATCATATGTCCTTGCGTACTCCCAAGTAATCAGTATACAAAATTATCTTATCACATGTCCTCTTATATTCCCCAACAAATACATACCCCTTTTAATGTAACGCTTAGAATCACATTTGATTAATAATTCATTTTTTTTTGTCTTCAGTGCATTTTATACACGTAAGCATTCTAAAATACAGACGAAGAACGATATGTCCAACTCGTAATTCGCACCCTTGGTAAAAATAGACACATAACAGGTAGACGAAACCGGAACCCCACTGTGCCATGTACGAATACAAACATCAACAACAAGTCTTCACATCCTAAGCTCGTTACTCCAGCGACACAGTAAGCAAGTGTGTCATTGACCCTGCTACATCTCGTCAACACAGAGCGTAGACACCCGCATATACCAGCTGGAGAAGAATGCGTAAACAAACCCGAATAAATACGTACACACATTGGTCCGATATTCGCCACCAGATGATTTGGGAAAGGAATACGCTTAACAAGTAACTTGCACACGATTCACGAGTATTCCCCATAGTCATTTTTTTTTCCCCTACTCATGCAGTTATTTCCGTTTCATAAAAAGACAAATTCGAATACTCGTAAGTATACCGAGATCTAGGTCTTGGCATAATACCTATAATTTTTCCCAAATTTATACACACATAGTACCATCAATCTGTATACTACGCCATCGTTCAGTACACTGAAAGATGCATTTTCACACACCATTCAAAAATCATCCTTTATCCAATTAAAAATCCTATACTCGTAATCGTAGGCATAATATATGTTTAATTAACACATTACTATGCGCATTTACAGTTCAACAACAGCAACAGCCCATACGTAAAAATACATATAACGTGTTTAATTTTTCTGTTATAGACAATAGTCAAACGACGAGATTTAAATATTATGCTACTGTAGGATGCAAAGCCACAAACCCCCCTAAGAAACCCGAAATAATCATCGATACATTGTGGATAATTAAATGGTTCCCAGCGCAACACAGAGGACTCAGTAAATGATGCGAGTTATGTGACAGTTATGGGCAACTAGAAACACTGCTGCTTACTACCTCATTAAGATACTACGTAAGGTACAAAATTCGAGCAAGGCCAGCAGCAATAGAAACAAAATAATTGCCGGCAATGCAAGTAATAAGCCTGCATTACTCCGACGATTCATAGCAATCTCTATGAATTCGCTGCTCTGAAAAACTGAACTGTATGCAAATTTTCTCGACTCGTCTGGCGATTCATTTTAGTATAGTCAGCATTTTTTGAAAATTTCATTCATAAGTCCAGACGAAGTGCTACCACTTCTAGAGAGACCATTCGGTAACCAGTCTAAGGCCATAAACACGTCAACGTACGAGGACATAACTGTCATTCAAATCACTTATTTTTTTTTCTCTATCGCCTATTTGAGCATTTTATTTTTGATAATTACCTCGCTTTCTTATCGATTCTCACGCACAAGTGCTCATTACGGTCACATACACCTAAAATTTATGGACCCAAAGGTGGGAATAATTTTTTCAATCTAATCTGTATCAACTAAACAGTTGGTAAAATCAAAATAAAAACGCTACCTTTTTTCGAATCGAACCTTATTATATGTAGTGCTGGGCTCCACGCAACATCTCTCAACTTAGCTGTGGTAAGTCTTCGACTTTGCTTTACCTATTCGTTTCCGAGTTTTGCTTTTCCAATACAACTTGATCTGGTTGACTTATATTTGAGTAAGTCAATTGGATCTTTTTTGCATCGATTTCGCGATTGATCATTTGTGTCTTTGTACCAAACTGCTGTGTTTGATTATTTTTCCAAATCCGTATCAAAAATCTCGTTATTCAATTACAGACGTCGACAAAAGCCCCATTAGATCACTCTTCGATCGATTTTTCCCGATTTTTTGTTGGTCATCTTTCATTTCAATAGAATTTCCCTATTAATCGCAATTTTTTAGTGAAAAATGTCGATAACCATCTTCCAGATTTTCGAATGATTTCAATTTAATTCGTCTAGAATATTCCCCAAAATTTAGTCAATTTTTTGGAGATAACTTCCCTAACTTTTTTCGATTTTATCATCATTTCAATTTCCCCTCACGATTATGTCGTACTGCGAGATAATCTGTGACCAATGCAAGCTATCCTTGGCCTTGCCAGGACCATTTGCAAGAGCCATTCATGACGATATCTACATAACGGCGTGTCGTCACCTTTTTCATTTTGGGTGCCTATACCGATTGTATATACACTCCACCATGAGAACAGAACAAGGTGCACCATGTGTCCCATGTCCCCATCCGTCATGTAACCAATTGATCCTAGGATCCGATTCTTTCTTTGTTGACCAATCTCTACGAATATTCGAAGTGCTCAATACCGACTCTAGAGTCCAGTCTCTAGTGAATCAACTAGCATTACAACGAGATTACGTTACACGTATTGAGATGGTATTGGTCAATGACAATATTACCCTAACAAGTCAGGTGGAAGATTATCGAAAGGAATACGCCAAATTGACGACGCAGTATAATAGGCTCCTAGATCATCAGATAGGAAACCTATTCGCAAATCTACGTCCGAGAATGAATCCATCTACCGAGTCCCAACCTTCCTCCTCTCAAATGGAACCCGTCTTGCCACAACCTTCGATTTCCAACTCAGGATCTCCTTCACCCTCGTGGCGACGAGTCCAACAATCATCACGATCCGCCTTTGCGAAACCACAAAATCTTTCTTGTGGCTCTGCACCAGTTCAAAGACCGGAGCCTGTAGAGACCCCGATCCCAACGATTATCAATCCTCAAAATCAAAATATCCAAAATAACCCAGTGACCCAGCCCATAATATCGCAACTCGATTGCATAAATATGAACGAGCAGATTCCATCAACCTCGTCTGACAGCTCTAGGGCTCCAGACTCCGAAGTTGGCAATATTTCAGACCACGTAGCTGCTACGAGGTCAAGATCAAAAATTCCCCCGCCAAAACCGAAAAAGGGCACATCTGCGGACAAAAACCTTTTTCGTAAAAATTATAAAGCACGGTTCGGCTCCGATTCAGCCGAGTTAAAACCCTTTTATCCCATTAATTCCTACCCGCACGGCTTTACTGCCGCGGGATATGAAATTTTGGAAGATACATACAACGTCGCATTTTTCGCATACAATATCTTAATCATGGGGGATGGACACGCCAACGGTATTGCAAAATACCTAGGTGTGTCTAAACCTTATGAAAACCTGATTGATAATAAAATGTACCGTAGAGACATGCCGGCGTCCGGACTGCTCTCATACCTCGGGACGTTTAAAGAACTTCCAAAGAGAATAATGATTTCAATTGGAAATTTTGATGTGAAACGAAACACGTCATATGAACACTTCTTTTATGCATTCCAAGCAATCTGTCTGTTGTTGAAAAAATTACAAGTTCAACAACTCATAATCCTCCCCCTCATACCACATGAGGATATCAACCAAACGACTTTCTCAGAAATCAACCGAGCCCTAAATTTTGATTGGGAACGGACCCTCGGAGGAAGGGTTTTCCACACCTCAGATATATTCGAAGAACTCCACAGAAACAGGGCTGGAATGGACCAAAAAGGTCCCTTCTACCCATCTAACTTATATGCCAATATAATCCCGACAATGCGAGACAAATTCATCCCTGAGGTATTACGAAAGCAAACAATAATCCTAAATCCTAGGCCCCCTACACCTGACGTAGATATTTCGTCAGAATACACTCCTCAATTACTACCACTTGATTTAAAAATCCCTAGGATTTGCTTGACCCCTGTAAGGATAGCTCCCCGTTCAACCACTAATCCTTCCACACCCTCAACCTCTTCTCACCCAAATACGACAAAGGCAGTAGCAGTACAAAGCACACAAACTTCCTCCGACGAAAACAGTAATCTCGGAAAGATGGGTAAACTGCGTCGCCTAGAACGTCGAAAAAATGACGATAACGACAGCTCAGTTCGACATGTACGCCGACGCACCGATCGAATCGTGCGTATGGTAGAAGCAGCCATAGAACAGGCAGAACGAGTCAGCTTGCCGTCGATTAATTTGTCACGCGAGCGCGCGACACTGCTTTATTCTGATTCTAGATACTCCAATAACGATCAACGGGTACCATCGCAAGATGAAGAGATAAGTGACACGGAAGCCGATGAATAAAAACGACTACCTTAGCCGAAACCAGAAGAGCTCTGGATCACTGGAAGTGCCTAATAAAAGTGAAATTGAATCTTCCCTGTACATAATTAATCATTTATTTTTTTTAATCTAACCCTAGAGTTAAGTATAAAAATAAAGCATGACTAACTTTTCAGACCCCCATCTATACACAAGATACAATAAGTAAGTATTTTTCGAAAAACACACTAATAGTTTGTTTCCCCACAGAATTATTATGACTCAACAAAAACGCAGTCCTGAGTAATGATCCATATTAAATGACGATGTCGAGAGATTTCATAACTCGAAAAGCTGAGATTCGTTGATAATAATACTGTTGGCGACTAAACGACCACATCCTCCCATCACAAAAATATCCGTAATTCTTCAACAATTAACTTTTTACAAATCCACATTATTCGACAGTTCAGATTTTGTATCCTACACTTTTGTATGTTACATGTATCCGTACTCAATTTTTGCATCAATATTTCTACTCTCATGCACGTATTTTTTATGCTATGTATAGATATTACTCACTTAAAATTGAGCAAAATTCTAGAATTAAGCAAAATTTCTTTTTTACGCAATCTTTTCATATCATTTTATACATTCAGCCTCTTTTCTCCGTAATGTTAGATCCATATTTTTCTGCATTTATCGTTATGCCATACATTATGATTTTAGAATTAGATAAAAATCTTAGAATTACGCAAAATTTTAGAATTAAGCTAAATTTGTTGAAACTGTATGCATTCTCTAGAGAATAGGAAGGCAGGACTACATAACATTTGCAAACCTTTGAACTTTCTCAATTTTTCTTCCTTTTTGATCGGGGGTACAAATTCAAAAATGGGGAAACAAAAACTTAAAATCTGCGATATGAACACCGCAAAATTCGTCATAAAAGATGCTGGCTTTTTGTAAATATCATATTCGCAAGAAATTTTTTCCAAATTTATAGGCCAAATTGACATAATGCTACTTAGTGACCAAGAACCACTCTCGTTGGCAGAGTACATACTCCGCGTATTTATTCCATCCAAATTTATGAGGACTATCTTCGCAACGAACCCATTAGGACACATTTGGCTACAAAAAATAGAAGGGCTACTTTTAGAACTCCAAAATTTTAGAATTTTTCTTACTATTCTCACAAAAAACATTACCATTTTCGATCCTGTTGATTGACACTGCGATCTCTGATTATCAAGTAATTGGTGTCTTTGATTGCGGGGAAAAGTCAATGGCATTTTTTATTCAAAATTCCCACCCTCCGACCCATCTTGTGAAAACCTGTCACCTCAAAACAGTCTGCAGATCAACGCAGCAAAGTACGGAGGGGCAGGGGTGGCGCATCCTCCCTTGTCTTGGAAGGGAGGGGAGAGCGGGGTACAGCATATTTTTCCTCTTATTTTGTGATCCGTGCTTCCCCCCGTGACCTGCTGTAAAGGGGTCAACCCCCGGAAGGGCATATGATATGAGGAAATATGCCTTCATCACGTAAGGGATGATTAATAGAAGCATCGTCATAGTGATGAGTATAAGAAGCATCGCCGTAGCGATGATTAAAATAACAACTCCCAAAGACTGCGCAAGTCTGGTAATGTGAGAACTTCTTCTAATACGTTTTGATGACAATTCAATGTCATCAATAGCCGCGCATCGAACGATGCACCTACGACTATAAATAGAGCAACACAGCCACGAGCCAAACTAGTTGTTGTAGTTGTATTTTAAATAAGTTGCATTTTAATCCAGTTGTATCTTCGGATAAAGCTGCACCTACGAGGTAGTCGCAAGACTACCGAGTAGTTGCACTTAAAATGATATGAATTTATAATCAAGTTGTACCAATTAAATGGTATGCTCGTGTATCTCGAATCCGACCGTCGCGAAGGCAGGTTCTTGGTCACAAAGTGTATTTATGTATGTTAGAAGCGGATGAGTTCCCTCTACGGGGACACTCATCCCCTATTTATTCCGTTCTCGCCCACTTCTATAGTGGTTAATATTATTTCGCTTCGTGATTAAAATTATCGATCGTAATTCTTCACGTTCTCTATTGGGTATGTCTCCGATCCTGCTAGCCATCGGATCATACTTCTCGTCTGGAAAAGCACCCTCAGTAAAAATAACCAATACCTGTCGACTGTGTCTAGTATTAGGGACACCCCGAAGAGACAGGAAAAGCGGACAGTTTGTGAACCTGATGAGTAAGTCATCAACATTAATAGCACATTTTCTAGGAAATGTGTACAGTTTCAATGGGTAAGAAATTACCAACCTCATTATCTATTAACGAATATTAATTATTACTTAATTTACTAACTCGAGTCTAAGGTAGTAAAATCATTTTATGCTCGTTTAACTTTTATAATGTGTATTTTTATGTTATTTCCGAGCAACAATAAATCATATCATCTTGTATGTATGCATTTAATTGGTGATTGGGAATTATTTCTGTGAAAAGTGAGTAGTATGACTGAGACCTCTCCAATATATTGAGCTAACCTGGCGAGGCAAATATTCACTACCTTAGGGAATATTTCTAAACTTCAGTACGTAGGTAGAAATTCTGATAAAAACCATTTATCTCAATCCTGGTTAATCTCACTATATCAAGATCACCTCAATTCAAACCTGATGGACAATTATTTCAGCTGATTTTCAAATTCCGTGATTTTAGAATTTTTTTTTGATTTGCCTTTGAAAATAAAAAGTCACAAGTGTAGAAGAAGTGACTTACGTAACTGTTCTCTTAAGAATTATAAAATTACATACTTATCTACTTATTCTCATACGCGAGTTCATATATGTAGGTACTTATTCTGTCATTTTTGGAAGGAAATTTGTACTCACCTGAAACAAAGAAAAATTAAGGAGGATCAGTTAGTTATAAAATTATTGATCAATCAACATCTACATAAGATAATGAATAATGATCGAAGGCCAAAGTAAAAATTCTGACGATCTCCATGTTTAATAAAGAGCCATAAATGAGTATTGAGTATTCACAAATAAATTAAGTATCATAAAAATTGAAAAATTGATTGTGGGTAAAACTTTGCACAGACTGCTTAGATCATTGAAAAATACCAAGAATTAATCGGAAATTCTCAAAATTGAATGATGTTTTGTCAAAACTGCTGAAAGTGTCATAAAATTTGTCAAATTGCCCCCCCCCCCAAATAATTGAAAATTACCAGAATGTTGTTAATCCTGGTTTCTAGTAACGGATTTTTTTTTGTTTTTTTGAAAAAAATCACTACTTTTTCACTACCTTTTTTCAACCAAATTTTCAGAAATCTCTCCACTCGAACCACCCTCCCCCCTCCCCACAAAAACAAAAACTAACAACAAAAAAATTGAAATTGGAAGAAGATTTGTAGGTATAAAGTATTTTTTAATTTCAATCAAAATTATATTAATTATTTTAAAAAATACAAATGAACGCATTAGTGAACTTTTTCATTTTTTCACTACTTTTTTGACTAAATTCACTACTTTTTCACTACTTTCACTGCCTGTTAATTAGATACCCTGAAGTATAATGAGGATGAATTTATTTGATGAGATTTTAAAAAAGTATCGTATTTGGACCAAATCGAATGAAAATTAAGTACCTGGGTAATTCTCAGAAAAAGGTAAAATTCGTGTACATGGCAAATTTCTCAACGGTTTTAGCATGAATTTTTTTTTTTTTTTTTTGATCCATTCAAGAATGACCCCGCACACATTTCACACATGGTATTGAGGTTTTTAGACCCTCCTTTCATTGGTGTACATTTGATTTTATACCCCAAATGTCCTTCGACTTGGCTGTCACACATCATGTTTTTGAAAATGAATGTTATAAAGTGTCATGAACTTCATTTTTTTTTGGAAAAATTGACACATTCTCATTACCATAGAACATGAAGGTCTCTTATTGTGCAAATTGCAATTGCAATAAGTCTATAGGAAGCTCACAATTCACATTTGAAAACTGTCACACACTTTTTGCGCAAATTTTCGAGCAATTTTCAATTATTTTTGGTAGCTTCCCAATCCAACATTTTTTTTCTGGTGAGTGGCTGTACTGGTTCACTGTTCTCATAGAAATGTTACCCCGCACCGTTCTTTTTAAAAACTACATTACAGCTCGTTCTGATCGTACTTATCTGTGAAGTTTTGATATTTCGCAAAATCTGTGTACTTCGGCTTGGTGTTTTCATTTACGCCAATGAACCCGCCAAAACCAATAATTGAGCACGGGAAGTTATTCTACATGATAAGTACACATTTATTACGTGTTAAAAATCGAATAATATCCAGTAGGTAAGGCTAGAAACGAAAAAACGTTGAGATTGTCCTTCGGCTTGTCCAAATTTCAGACAGCTGTACTTTTATCGCGCTAGTCGGCATATTACACGATAATACAAGCAAAATTTTACATTTTCTCCCTCTCCACACTTCACCTCTACCCCTACCAAAAAAATAAGTCCAGATTCGAACTCTGCGGCCTGAAAAACATAAATCGACATATTACACGATAATATAAGCAAAATTTGACATTTTCCCCCTCCCCACGCCTCACCCTCCACCTCTACAAAAAAAATAACTCCAGATTCGAATTCTACGACCTTGAAAACATGTCAATCGACATATTACACATCGATGAGGGTCGAATTCTAATTATCGCCGTTTTAGGGGGGCCGGGGTCCACAGTGGGGGGGGATTGAATTGAGGCCAACACTAGAAAAGGGATCTGGGACACATATACAAATGATTCCCACTTGAAATTTTCCAAAAAAATGATTTTCGTTTTTCAAAATTATGCATATCAAAATCGACCCTTTTTCTGAGAATTACCCACCTGCAGTCTTATTTAAAAACAGATCTACACTAATGGAAGTTTTATAGCAGTATATTCGAACTCGAAGGACCCAAAAGCTCGATCCTGATAACTCCTACTCGTATTAGGGATTCACATCATTTTCCAAAGTTACCTGCCATCTCGATTTGTACGAAAGATAAACGATGTCCATTCCCTGTGCTTTCAACTTTTCACCCAATTACATTACATGCTTACATCCGTAGCCTGTATCCCATTCAGGTGATAATACCTTTTCGCAACTCCGATGGTTTTTTTTCACATCACCATTCTAGAACCTCATATACTGTACCTTTCTATATACGAACACTCATGAAGTAGGTACCCAAAAGCAAATCAAATCTACGAGTACGATGAGAGAAAATACCTACCTACACAAAAAAAAACTTCTCTAACGACTGTGTAGTCTTCGCCAATTCGTCCCTTTCTTTTTTTTTTGTCGCCTGTGCACATGGAACCGCACCACGTTCTAGCCTCTGCGATGAGAGAAAATTTGCATAATATATAAACGAGCTCGTACGTAGAGGTCTGGACTGTATGGGTTCGTTTTGGCGACCGCATACAATGGCAGCTAATTTTATAATTAAATTCCATCGACGGCGACGCTCACACATTTTGGAAACAAGAAAAAGTCTTCGGGAAGATGCTTTTGTTCACCTTTCTACATATGTAATTCGGCGATTGCATGGACAGAGCATTATGACGGGCACTGGGAAACGTTCGTTGGACACCCAAATGTTGTTGGCTCTCTTGTATAGACCCCCCCCCCTAAAAAAAAATTGGAAAAAAATATTTAAAAAAATTAAAAATTGATGTCAGTTGAAATTTGTTGAAAATTTTTTAATTTCAAGAAAAATCTTTTCCCGGACTCCCAAATGATTTTAGTTACTTTATAAAAAGCTCCTCGAAATTGAAAAAAATCGACCAAAACAAGAAATGAAAAATTGATACCAGAACAAATTTTTTGAAAAAGTTTCGTTTCTAGGCAGAGTACTTTTAAATGACCACAATGAATGGTTCAAATTGAGGATATTCTGCCTCTACTAAGGGATCCAAGCAAACGAACCCGATCTGATTATATGTATTGAACTTGATAATATTGCACGTGTAATAAAACCGCACCAGACTTGAATTCTGATAAAAATCACTCTCCAGATGGTGAAATTCAAGTCTTACCATTTCAATTTACCATCCAAATATGCAGTAAACCTTCAAAAAAAAACCCTTAGACTTTTCAAATCACTTTTCGCCTTTACAATAACGCTACACGAATAACGAAACCTTACCTCCTTCTAAATAACTCTACGGCAACATAAATGACACATGTGCTTTACATTAACCCAGCACCCTTTACCGTAAAGGCTTAAAATACCGGGGTAAAATCCTCTTTTAATACGCCATTTAACCTTCGACATTCCATTTTCAAACACCCCAACAGATAAAAGCTCAAGAAAATCTCACGTGGAACGAAAATAGCTTTTAAAAAAATATCTATCGTTTCGCAGATCGAACCCCTCAATCGAGTGCTACGTTATACAACAGCTCCCTGTAACAATAAAACCCACAACCGCGAAAGATGCGAGACCTTTGAGTATAGGAAAACCTTGAATTTTCAGCCATTCTGGCGGCGTTAGCAAACATTCAAAGTGCATTTACAAATCGTATCGTCCCAAAATTAAGTATAAGTAAATCGAAGTTTGGAAATTCGCTCAACTTGAAATACTCGTACCTTTCTGAAGCTTCGTTTTGTATCGAAGATTAGCGTTATAGTCTACACGCATCGTAGCGTTTCCAACACACAACCGGGCTTAAAAGCATTTTAAAATAATGATTGCGTGAAATTCTGGATTTATAGTACGAGTACCTATATATGTATAGCGTCGTATATGGTTAAAACAAGGGGAATCGGTTGTTAGCGTAGGGATATTTCTGGCCGAAAAAAAAGAGAGTTTCTCACAAAAGGACAGGACCAGACCGATAATGTAATTACTCAATTATACGCCGTTTTTTGCCGACACTAGACCGACGAATGCGTAGAATTATAGTTCTTTTTCGTGTAGAAAGAAAAAAAACTACGTATCGAGTTTTAACGTCACGTTGTGATGTAGATTTTTTCGAGAAAAAAAGTAAAAAGAAGAGGGAAAGATATGTTGAAGTGGTGAAAAAAAGGTTGTAAAAATGCGTAGTGATGACATTCTTCTCGTTCGAATTACTTACTGAAGCATAATTATAGGAAACCACAGGGTACATCTGCATGGATCGCGAAACGAGCTCGAAGTGCCTTTTTTTATTTTTATGTTGATTTTTTTAAAATCAAAATTTTAGTCAAAAATGGGAACAGATCAAAGTTTTACCAAGTTTATCTGGATAGCTGAAGTTTGGTTTTAGCTTATTTTTGACCCGACCAATTCATCGCGGAATAGTTTCGAACTATTCCGAGTAGTTCTGGAGTTTCCAGCAGATTTTTCTAAGTTGAAATTTCCACAAAAAATTTTCCAAATAACTATACTTACAAGGGCACCTCTTGAGGTGTCACACTCCGATTTGAACGGGACCGCAATTTTTGGTAAGAGCATAGTCTAAAACCCCCAAAAACAAATTTTCAGCTGCTCAAGTTCATTTTTCGATTTTTGGCGAACGTTTGAAAATTCAAAATTGACATGCTTTTTTTTTAAAAAGTACGTACTTGATCAGTAAAAATGGTCAAAATAATTCCCAAAACTAATACTAATTACCCAAATCCAAATTTCACTGTTTCCAGCCATTCTGGAGCCTCCAGCGCGATTTTTCAATTTCTCCAGAATTTTGAATTTGCTCCAGAAGGCGTGAATATGAAGTTGGGCAGCTAAAAATCAAGTTGTATATTACACTCGACTTGTTTAACGAGTTTATCCACATTTGAACCGATTTTGAGAGTGACACCTCAAAAGTGATTTTTTGACCAGCTTTTTTCAAAATCAAAAAATTCAAAAAATCAAAAGTTTCCCGTTTGTGTGAAAATTTTTGAAATCCACGCGAATCGCTGTATTTTGTCTAAAACTAGCGCCCGAATCCAAATTTCACAATTTCCAGCCATACTGGAGCCTCCAGCGTGATTTTTCAATTTTTCCAGAATTTTGAATTTGCTTCAGAAGGCGTAAATATGAAGTTGGGCAGCTAAAAATCGAGTTGTGTACTATACTAGACCTGTTTAACGAGTTTATCTGCATTTGAGCCGATTTTGGAAGTGACACCTTAAGAGTGGTTTTTTTGACCAGCTTTTTTCAAAAAAAAAATTAAAAATCAAAAAAATCAAAAGATGACCGTTTGTGAGGAAGTTTTTGGAATTGGCGCAAATCGCTGTATTTCTTAAAGAACTAACCCCAGGAGCGCAAATTCTACCATTTCCAGCCGTTTTGGAGCGAGAGTGACACCTCAAAAAACCACTCTTGAGGTGTCACTTCCAAAATCGGCTCGAATGCAGATAAACTCGTTAAACAGGCCGAGTGTAATACACAACTCAATTTTTAGCAACCGAACTTCATATTCACGTCTTCTGGAGCAAATTCAAAATTCTGGAGAAATTGAAAATCGCGCTGGAGGCTCCAGAATGGCTGGAAACAGTGAAATTTGGATTTGGGTAATTAATATGTAGTGGTAGAAATGATCACTTTTTCCACTATAGGCAGTAGAAAATGAACGTCTCTACGTAATTCTACAAGGTATTTGTGACATCAGACGCACTTTATCTAAGGCATTCGTGATGTCAGTCGCCGGAAATATCCGCGACTCATCAACCCCTCCACAATACCACCACCAATTTGCTGCCGCTAATGAGACCTACGCGACACGTGCCGTTATGTCCCTACTTTCACGCTAAATATCCGTCATCCCTGCCACCTTTACATTGATCTTTCGCCCTTAAAAGCTCCTGCACAAGCGTTTTTTCCTCAGTTGTTAGTTCCAAATACTCACCACGCTAGCTGTTCCAGTTGTTGTACGCATTCCTCCTCACGCTTTTGACTTCTTGCTGCCCAGTGGAATACCTTGGTGACCAAGACTTACGAAATATCAATTTATGCCGCGGATACGCTTTCTAAGGACGCTTGGAACTTATCCCATTCATCATGGACCAACATATCGAGTCACGCCTTACGCGTTCTAATATCTCCACCGTACTGTGAGATATAAGTCATGAAGGATCATAAATCAGGAACCGTGGAATGTAACTAGCACTCGGGCGTCGGGGTTAAAAGCTCGTCAGTAAACACGGCACTCCAGAGAACGTGATGTCCTTAACCAAGACCCCAACAGGGGGTTGTATATGAGCTTTTCGGTTTTGGGCTCAATATGCAACTAAAAACGTTGAAAGCCTGCCACCAAATTACGCATTCGATTTATTATGTTTTCTACTAGAAGTTTATAATTATCATTTAATTATAGAAGTCTCATTCATGTATGCAATTTGAGCAACCTGTGATATTACATGTTTACGCTATCAATACATGAATTCATCATTTGGCTAATTGAGATGTCATAATTTCCTTTGTACGCTTTAACCCTGAGAAGATCTATTATCAGGGCTTCCTACCTGAACAACTTATGACGTTTTCTACTGTTTTATGACTTCGCGCTTCACGATATCAAGTTCCCCATTAAATTGTGTAAGGTGCACCGGGGGAAGTCCGAATTCGGGGTAAGTCAGAAAAACTGCTCTAGCTCTTAGAGACTTATATCTGCCGAAGCGCTACCCACGGGTAACTTGAGGGTACTACCCCTACTTCATCACAGCATAAAAAATTTCGCGACCCAGTTTCATTTTACAGGCTTTTCATTGGTTCATTTTTAGTTGCTGTTTTGAATTTGATTTCAAATTGTAATCAGTGTTTTTCAAACTGCTTTTTACCTCAGAAGAAATGATCAGTAAAAGTGATATTATAAGTGAAAGTATTCCTAAAACAATAATGTAAAACCCCAAGTATTCAATTTTTGTTAATTTTCAATTATTCATTATTTATATCGCTTTTTCTGACTTACCCCCTAAATTAGTGCTATGGGGTAAGTCAGAAAAGTGAACATTGATAATTAGGATTCGACTTCATCGATGTGTAATACGTAGAACAATATGTTTTCGAGGTCGTAGAATCCAAATCTGGAGTTATTTTTTTTGTAGGAGTGGGGGGTGAGGCGTGGGGAGGGGGCAATTCTAAATTTTTCTTACATTATTGTGTAATATGTCGATTGATATGTTTCCGAGGTCGTAGAATCCGAATCTGCAGTTATTTTTTTTGTAGGAGTGGGAGTGAGGGGTGGGGAGAGGGAAAATTTCAAATTTCTCCTACATTATCGTGTAATATGTCGAATAATATGTTTTCGAAATCGTAGAATCCGAATTTGGAGTAATTTTTTTTGTAGGAGTGGAGGGTGAGGCGTGTGGAAAGGGAAAATTTCAAATTTCTCCAACATTATCGTGTTATATCGCATCTCGGGAGTTATAAGGTCACATCTCAAAAAAGTGAAATTTTACAGGAGAGTGATTTTCTTTTTTTTTTAAACTTGATTCATTATTTTCATCAACTTATAATCAATTGTGAGGAATGAATAGCGTGTCATTTTGAAGATTGGGTATCCTACCTTCATTTAGCATAAGAATATTTTGATAAATGAAATCTTAAAGAGGAAATATTTCAATGTTTGGAAAACATTTTGAGTTATAACCTTTCATAAAAAGTGATCTGGAGGCGAAAAAAAGCGTCCAAAAAAATTTTCATGACAACAAAATTGTAGAGAATTAAATTTCCAATCGACACAATGTCGTTAGTTTTTTTCTAGAGTGCTTAGTTTTTGAGTTTTTCTCAAAAAACTAAAATTTCAATATATATGCAAATTAATTTTTCTGAAAAATGTTCTATTTTAAAAATTTTTTGTTTTGGAACAAACCTACAAAAAATACACTCCTTGTGATTATTTTACATCTTAAAAACGTTCAACACTATCGAAACTGGTTTCTGACACTTTGTATGTGCGAATTTTACTCAAAGAAAGAGGAGTTTTTTGAGATGTGACCTTATAACTCCAAACAACTTGCAATGTTGTAGAAATTTTGAGTTAGGCCCTTTGCATTTTTTACATGATCTAAGCAGCATACCCGACTCAAAGTGTTATTTTTGGTTGCAGGGGGTCATGCAAACCCCAAAAATGCAAAAGCATCAAAATTGATTTTTTTTGAGATGTGACCTTATAACTCCCGAGGTGCGATATGTCGAATAATATATTTTCGAGGTCGTAGAATTCGAATCCGGAGTCATTTTTTATGGTGAAGGTGGAAGGTGAGTCGTAGGTTCGCATGGGTGGGGCCCTCTCCCCAAATGGTGATACTTGAATAGCACTCGACCCTAAAAACTAGTTCAAGATTCGAATTCTGCGACCTTGAACACATACCAACCAACATGTTACACAATATTATAGGCAAAATTTGAAATTTCTCCTCTCCTCTTGCCTCGCCTCATACCCCTGCGAAAAAATAACCCCAGATTCGAATTATACGACCTCAAAAACATATCAATCGACATATTACACATTAATATAGGCAAAATTTGTAATTTATTCTCTCTCCCCTTGACTCACCTCCCACCCCTACAAAAAAAATATCTCCAGATTCGAATTCTACGACCTCTAGAACATATTATTCAACATATTACACGATAGTGTTGGAAAAATTTGATATATTACCTCTCCCCACGCCTCACTTCCCTCTCCTACAAAAAAAATAACTCCAGATTCGAATTCTACGACCTTACAAACATATCAATCGACATATTACACAATAATGTACGAAAAATTTGGAATTGCCCCCTCCCCACGCCTCACCCCCCACTCCTACAAAAAAAATAACTCCAGATTTGGATTCTACGACCTCGAAAACATGTTGTTCGACATATTGCGCATCAGTCAGGGTCGAATCCTAATAATACCAATTAATTTTGTAGATTTTCTGACTTACCCCACTTTGGGGTAAGTCAGAACAAGTTACATTTTATTCGATTGTGCAAAAGCTACTGCGACAATCGCGCTGAAATTTTTACCATAGGTTAAGAACCCTTATGGGAACCTACATACCAAATTTCAGCCATATTGGTTCATTAGTACGAGAGTAACAGCTGATCAAAGTTGAAATTGTGAAAAAACGTTCTGACTTCCCCCGGTGCACCTTATCTGTTTCGGTTCAC
Organism: Planococcus citri; assembly: GCF_950023065.1. Classification (NCBI taxonomy): domain Eukaryota; kingdom Metazoa; phylum Arthropoda; class Insecta; order Hemiptera; family Pseudococcidae; genus Planococcus; species Planococcus citri. The sequence goes on from NC_088680.1 coordinate 69,688,500, forward strand.
GAGGCTCCTTAGGAAAGAGTCAGAGGACATAATGTTGGTGGATAATTGTATTTATGCGAATAAATGCAATTATATCGAGAATCAACAAAAGTTATGTGTTCGATTTTGAGATGTGCCCCCCACATTTTGGACGCGGACATGTGCATTTTACAAGTACAACCATAGACGACGAGAGAAAATGCGCTTAATTACTTTCTCCCCCTACAAATATTACTTTTGGGAGTTATTTTAACCATTTTTACTGGTCAATTATGTACTTTTAAAAAAAAACATAAATCGCCAAAAACAGTCAATTTTGAATTTTCAAAAATTCGCCAAAAATTGAAAAATGAACTTGGGCAGCTGAAAATTTGATTTTGGGGGTTTTAGACTATGCTCTTTCCAAAAATCGCGGCCCCGTTCAAATCGGAGTGTGACACCTTAAGAGGTTCCCTTATTAGAAATGTACCTGAAACTTACTTTGGTTTTATGGTCTATATACGTATACTAATTTCAACATACTGTCGACATTTTCAAAAACTAGAATTTCCAAAAAGTCGCAGGAGGCTCTCAAACTGTGCGAAACCATTGGAAATCGACTCATAAGTCATAATGTGAGAAATGAAAGATGTAAACTTAATTTCAGCATTTTACATCAAACAGCCGGGCAAGTTCTGAACAAGAAGTCGCCGACTTCGGAAAAATGTCGTGTAATCGGTCAAGTGGGTCATCAGTCTCACTTAAGTATGCCCATCAATCGCAAGAATACGTGCTAAAGTTAATTTGGACAGTTTTTGTGTCATTTTTTGGAATAAAGTTACTATAGAGGCACCAGAACGGTGTGAAAATTATTTCAATCGACTCACGTTGAAATTAGACCAAGTATAGAGAAAACTTTATTTTTCTAACTTCATTTGGTAAATTTTTTGTGAAAATTTCAACTTTTAAACACCTGCTGGAAGCTGCAGAACTAATCAGAATTGATCTGAAACCGTTTTCAATCAATTTAGCGATTTAAAAAAAGGACACATGCCAAATTTCAGCTTTCCAAGTTAATTTGGTAAGATTTCAATTTTTTCCCATTTTTGCCAAACATTTAAGAATTGACTAAGGAGGAAATTTAAAAAAAATCGCTGGAGGCTCCAGGAGTTGTCAATGCGTGAGAGTTGAATATAGGTGGAATAATTCAAATTAGTTTACTTTGCTCAAAAAATTGAGATTTAATTTTAAAAAAATTTTAACGCGTTCAATACAATTTTTAAAATTTTCAAAAATTCAAAAGTAAACTTCAGCGCCGTAAATTTTCAGGGTAAGACGAGGGGGGGGGGGTTCAGACGTGCTTTTTCAATCTAACTTGGTTTCGTTTCAATCAGAGTGTGTGAAGCCCGGTTTATAATGGGCCGCGGCCTGGGCACCGGATTGACACCGCGGAAAGTAAATACCATGTGTTGTAAGCAGGCAGTTCATAATGTCCGCGGCTTTTTTCCTTTGTCTGGCCGCGGAAAGTAGAAAATTTTCTACTTTCCGCGGCCAAGCCGTGACTATTATAAACCAGCCTTGAGTCCAAACGGGGTCCTTTCCTGAGAATACAAACGATGAGATTAGTTAGAAAATATGCTTTCAAGTTATCGACCTCCTCCTCTGGCTTCTACTTACGCTTTCGGGACGAAAAAAAATACAGAAAAAAACCTCGTACTCGTATTTGTATAGGTTGATGGAAAACTTGAAAATTCAAAAATAAACACCGAGGGAAAAAAATTCCTAGCAGTATGCCCCATTCGCTGACATCTTTTAAGCGGGTATTTTATCATTTAGGTAAATGTAGGAGCAGTAGCAGAGAAGCAGGAGTGATCCTTATAACTACAAACTCGTGGTACGGTGATGGTGGTGGAGGTGGAGGGTTCGTGCAGTAGCAGCAGTATACACTGTGCAGTAATTAGAAGTCGAGTGTGTGTAAGCGTTTTTCTGGCTATGTAAATGGGCGAGGCGAGGAGCGCGGATACGCTATATTAAAACATTGGGGAAAGAAAAAAAAGTAGCAACTTTTTTCAGTATTTTTCGGGTTAGTTTTTTTTTTTCGTTTCGTTATTGTTGCTGCTGCGAGAAAAGAAAAAGTTTTTTAAAAATGTTATTTTTTAGCAGGGACTGTACCGCCTGACGCAGTTCTTACATGTATCCGAGAGATTAAACACAGTTTTCCTAACAAAGATTAATTCCAGGCAAGAGGCGTCCACCTAATTAATCTAAAGTTTTTCCGTCGGAATTTGCTTTTCGTTAATCGCCCGCTATTGCTGTAATCCGACAAATGGCGGATCACGTTTAAAGTTTTCGCCAAGAGCGAGTGGTTTTTTTTCAAATAAAAAAAAGGGGAGCACGAGTCGAGTCGAGTCGAGCCTTTGCTAACGACTCGATCGTGCAGATATTTTACATCTATGTATTAAGGAATACACATATTGTGAATAGGTACGTAGGTAGAGGCATTTTCGAGTCGATTCCAAAGGTCGCTAGCCGATAAGGCGGATATTTCGTCGCGCTCATTTGTCAGCTTTCGAGATGGAGATACACAGAATAGGCTACACACACGAACCGAAATGAAATATTTGGCGGTGCGACGCGGACGCCTTCAGGGCGAGAGATAACGATTGTTCTTTCTCGAAAAACACGCTGACTGCTTCCTTTTCACCCTCTCTTTTGTCCTCCCGCTACTCTTGGTGAAACCCTTTCAAGAGGTCGGTTAACGATTTTACGTTGCGAGAACGTTAGCTAAGGGTTAGAAATTTTTCCCGGGACTGGACCCAGCGACGTAATGGCGTCTTTTATATTTTGTTCTTTTTTTTTCTTCTTTTCATTTCCATCTCTGGCTTTTTACAGTGGTCTTCAGAATGAAAGAAGGGTTTTGTTCGGAATGTTCGCCGAAGTCGAGCGATTTTGGTGTAATTTTCAATGGAAAGTTTGATTTGAAAAGCTGGCAAATTATTAATGATGGAAAAAAAACAATTTAATGGCGTCTTCGGGGCAAAGAGAATCGATTGGGTATAAAACAAACGCATATTCCGAGAAAAAAGCTAGACTTTTCAACAAACATTAGACCTTTTGAAGTTTTTTTGCAAAAAAGCCCCCATTTGGACAGTTTTTGGCAACAAAGTTGAATTTTTAAGCAATTTGGTGAAAAATAAAAATTTTTGTCACTTTTTTGACAATTAGATACCAACTACTATTGATAAATAAAAGTGAAAACATTTAGATATTTCTGATAAAAAAATCGATATTTTGAGAATTTCAACAAACGACACGAGCTTTTACTAAAATGGCAATTTTTGGAGAAAAAACGAGATTTCTAAAGAATTGTTCAACAAAAATGAAACTTTTTTTGAGGTTTTTTTTTCAAAAAGACCTTAGGTAGGTACTTAATTTTGAGCAATTTTTTGGAAGTTTAGGCAAGAAAGAGAAATTTTGTCAATTTTGAGCAAAAAAACAAGACCTTTAGGAAATTACTAGAAAGCAACTTTTAGATAAAAAAGTAACTTTTTTATTGAAGAATTTTGACTAGAAACGAAACTTTGACCATTTTAACAAAAAGACAAGGTTTTTGGTAATTATTGCCAAAAAAAAGCAAAACTTCTAAGAAACTTTTTCAGCTAAAATTAGGCATTTCGAAGTTTTTGCAAATAGGCCACCATTTTCAACAATTTTTTCAAACTTCAAGCCTTAAGGTAATAAAATACTTTGCGCACTTTGAAATAAAACAATGTGTTTAAGCATATTTACAAACAAACAAATATGTACAGAAAATTAAAACGGTAGAAAATCGCCATAATACAAACGTTAGCGTGATCGGAACATAAGTTAGAATGATCGAAAATCGGAAACGTGAGTATAAAATATTACAAAGTCATCTGCGATGTATTGACTTGATGAATACAATGTATCTCGATATTTGAAGAATTACCAGCAAAAACGCTGTAATAAATAATTACTGATAATGACACGATTTTACATTATTTTTAACACTTTCCCTAATTTGATAATTATCAAACAATAAATCTAAAAGAACTCTTCGGTTCAAACATGAAGAACGTCGATCATGTTTTCTCGAATTTGGTAGATGTTAAAGATGCTTTGCTAGCGGCGACCAACTCGGATAAGCAACTCAATCAGCTACCTGGATCCACAATATCGCCGTGTCAGCATTTTTGATGGGTACGCCAGTTGGTCACCACTAGCGAAGCATCTTTAACATCAACCGAATTCGAGAAAAGGCGATTATTATGCGGCCAAAATCGTTCGAAATCTTGAGACATCAACGACCTCGCTACTTGCGTTGAGATTGAGATTTTCTCAGCTGAATTAGAAGCTTCACAGAAGTCCTATGAGGAAGTTATTCAAAGCCAAGACTGTTCCAAATCGAAAGATACTATGGATACCTTGAAGAAATCCATAGCCCGCTAACAACACGCCGAATCCAGGTTCAAGACCTCGGGGAAAGCAATTTTGGAATTTTGTGCAAAGACAATTTGATTAAAAAAATATGAATTTTTGTGGAATTTTTCAACAAGAAAAGTGAACATTTTTGGATATTTCTAGCAAAAATTCAAAATCTTGAATTCAAAAAGGTCACAATTTTAGCAATTTTTGGCAAAAAAAGTGGAGCTTTTAGGCAGTTCTTGAAATTTTTAGACTAAAAAGCGAGATTTTAAGTGAATTCTAGGCAAAAAGCAAGACGTATTTGAACTTACTAGCAAGCAGCTTTTTGCTGAAAACATGCTTTTTTTGGAAAATGTTGGAAAAAAATGAGACTTTGACAATTTTAACAAAAAGTTGAAGCTTTTTGGAAATTTTTGCCAAAACAGCAAGACTTTTACGGAATTTTTCAACAAAAATTGGACTTTTAGGCGTTCTTGGCAAAAAGACTACCATTTTTAGCAATTTTTTGCAAAAAGGTTGAACTTTTTGGAAGAAACTAAGATTTTATATTTACTTATAGCAATTTGTTGAAAAAAAAATTTTTTGGTCAATTTTTTTGACAATTTTAACTGAAATACAGAAGTGAGAATTTTTTAATATATTTAGCAAAAATTGAAAATTGCAAATATTTTAATCCAACGGAACTTCTGGAAAATTTTAGCGAAAAAACTGGACTTCTGAGGAATTTGTTTAATGAAAATGAAACTTTTTGGAGTTTTTTGCAGACAGGCCACAATTTTTGGAATTTTAGGCAAGAAAGCGAGCCTTTCTGTCAATTTTGCGCAAAATGCGAGCCGTTTTGGAAATTACTAGCTAGCAAATTTTAGGTGAAAAAGTGACAATTTTTGGAAAATGTTGGTTAAAAAGACAACTTTGACAATTAAGTAGGTATAACAGAAAGACAAAACTCCATAACCGCAAAAAAAAAATGGAAATCTCTCAAAATGAAATCAAAAACTGAAAATAAAATGAAAAAACTCGATAATTAAATTTAAAACTGGAAACAAATTATTTAAAATTCTGAAAATGAAAATGAATTTAATTACAATAATTTAATTGAAAAGTGAAAATTTAAAAGAAATTTCAAAAACTGTATAAAATATAATGAAAATACTGAAAATTAGGTCAAGAATTGAAATCTAAAGCCAAAAAAACTCTGAAAATGAAATCGAAATTTGATGAAAAAAATTGAGTGACTTTTGGTTTGGTGGGTTTTGAGAGATGATGACTTCGAATTTTGATTTATTTTTTTGCCAGCCCCACCACAAGCTGTCAAACTAATATACAGAAAATTGAAAAATTTTCATATCTAAGGTTTTATACTTTTTTGGAAATGAGTATTGAATTTCACCTTATTTTCTTGATACATGGGGCCCCTCACCCCTTTCCCAGCCACATAATAAGTCAAGTGTCGAAAAAACGATAAAATTCACTTGACCTGTATGGTTTGATGGGTTTTCAAAACGCCTGATTTCGAAGCGATTTTCTGCACACGAATCTAATCATTTTGCTAGAGGAAGTGCTTATGAAACCCATCAGAGCCCGAGATACGTAAATCAGGTAGCTCGAAATCATCGTCTCCATGAACCCCATAAATTTTGGATTTTTAACCAAACACGAAATTTTCAAGTCTTTCTTTGATTTTGATTTTCTACCCACTTTTGTGATTTTTCCTTTAATATATTGCTACGATACGATCTAACGAGTCGTAAATTAAGATCTTTCGAACCTCGCACTATTAACTAGATTAAAGATTACATATAAATACGCGTACAGAAGTCGTATCGTACCTATTCAAAGGGCAAACGCACGTTTGAACGCAGCAGGTAAACCTTTGCGAAGCAGAAAAGAGCTGGGCTTGGGTACTTAACAGCCTAAAAATAATCAAAACGAATGTGTAACTTTTAGCTTTATAAAACTGCTGCTTGAACGGTTGCTGAGGGCGCGGGCTCGTCGAGGAATACACACAGTAAATTTACGAGTCGAGTTTTAAAAGAGAGTCCTTTTATCGGTATAAAAACCTATTGGATGCCGAACCGGGCCGGAAAAAAATATTGGATTTTGAGGTTTTTGCACGGACGAGATGGCGGCGGTGCTTCGTATACGTATATATGTATGTACCATAGAAACTAAATTGTAAATTCGAACTGCCCTCGTCCTCACCCCCGCACCATCTTTTCGATTAGGAGAAATTCCTAATCTATTTCTTGTCCCCTGCTCTTCATTACGCTTCATTCACCACGAATAGTTTTTTTTTGGTCGACGTCGTCGTCGTAGTAGTTGGAACGATAAAAAAAAGCCACGCAGACCTACGCTGAAAAAAAAATACAACTTTTCGTATCCTTTTGGAAATAGTAGCGTAAAGAGGACGAGGTTAAGTACGATTTTTATCTTTTTTTTTTCCTAAACACTCCTCAACCCATACGCCGATTCGTCGTTTCTCTCTTTTTATAACCCATGACCGCTCTACCGTGTATACTTTTTTACAAGCGGAGACATCCTCTTGATATATAGAATTTCCAATTCAGCTCAGCTAAAGCATATAGTACTCTCACACAGGGCGCTCTAGCTATAGCATCGTCGGCGACAGCAGCAACAGCTACAGCCACAGCCGTAACTCGAAAGCATAAAATACTCGTAAGTTACTCTTTTCAAACCCAAACGCGCTCTCTTTCGATCTCGCTCTCTCAGCTCCAACTCTCTGCACGTTTATAAACGTTTCCTCCCTTTTTTTTTGTGTGTTTTTTCGCTCTCGTCGTCGCATTCAAAATCGGAGAAAATTTTCAAATGCACAATCGAGTCCCGAATCTGCGTCTCTTTCTGTACGAGTATACCAACTTCGTGAAAAGCGTCGTTAATTTTAATCATTTTCCAAGTTTCTTTTTCGTGTGCCAAAAATTTTCGTTTTAATGAAATGCTCGCTCGCTCGCCGTAGAACGATCGTACGTGGTGCTTAATTTGTTGGCGAATGATAAGGTTTTTATTGCGTTTCGAGGAGTACTTTTATGGTACTTTTTTGGCCAACTTCGAACTAGGTACCTGAAAGATACGAACGTATCTCGGGCTCTCGAGGGTTTTATAAGCGCACTTCTTCTAACGAAATGATTAGATTTGGGTGCGCTGAAAATAATTGCGTAGTGTGAGAAATTTTTTCAGAATGTTGCAAAAAGTTGGTGAAATTATCATGAAAATTGTTCAAGATGGTCGAATATTGTCCAAAATACTCCAGTATGTGTTTTTACAAGGAACCACTCAACGTAGGGCGAAGTTGAGCCGAAAAAAACGTGAAAAAATGACTTACAAATCTCTCAAACTAATCATTCTGTACATCAAAAGCCATCTTTCGATTCTTTTGGAAATTTGGAGGGGGGGGGGGAGAAGACACTAATTCGATACTCATTTCTGAAAAATCATAAAACCGTAGATCGAATCTTTCAATTTTTTGTAAATTAGTTTGAGAGCTTGTTGTGGGGATTTCAAAAAAAAAACCTAGGTCAAAATTCGAAGTCAGCATTTTTCAAAACCTACCAAACCAAAGATCACTCAAATTTTTCATTTTTTTTTTTTCAATATAAGGACTTATTTAGAAACTTGAAGGGAGTTGTGTCAAAAAAAAAAGTTGGAAAAGTTGAGCTCTGAAAAACGGAACATTGTTGAAAAAATTTATGGTTTTTTCGCTACAGCTCCAGCCCAACTAGTTTTGGGGAAAATAGCTCAGTTCTAAAATATCCCTCCTTTTCTCCCCAAAAATCGACTAAAAATCTCCTCTTATTGTCAAAAATTACCAAAAACCTTGTCTTTCTGTTAAAATTGCCAAAGTCTCGTTTTTTGCAAATATCTTTTTTTCAAAAAAACGTCGCTTTTGACCAAAAAGTTGCTTGCAAGTTATTTACAAAAGTCTTGCTTTTTCCTAAAAATTATAAAAATTGTGGACTTTTTTCAAAAAAAAAAAAAACTTCAAAAACAATTCCTCAGAAGCCTCATTTTTTGCACGAAAATTGTCCAAAAAGCTCGGCCAATAATCGTTTCAATTCTCAAAATTTTGATTTTTTTTTTCGGAAATACCCAAAAATTATAATTTCTACAAGTATTCTTAGCTAAATGTCAATTTTTGGTTTTCACCAAAATTACCGAAAAATTTTAGGTTTTGCCTGAAATTCCAAAAGTTTCCTAAAGTTCAACTTTTTCGCCAGGGTCATTCCATGTCAACTCAACCAACGTTTTTGAGTCATGTCTTTCGATTTCGCTCAATTTTTTTTTACAATATATATCCACCCAGTTAGTAATAACCCCGCAATCAGTTTGGTCCCAGCCCCCTCAGAGGGCGGGTGGGGGGGGCTTCCAATATTTTCACATTGTCTCGATCGTCGAGGTACTCAACTTTAGTAGCTCATTCCTCCGAAACTATGATACTTTGATCAAAACTGATTTCACAGTTCGAAAGGGCATTGCATTTAGAACTTTTTAAGCATTTTGAAATTGCCAAAAGTTGAAAGTTGAACTTTCAAATTGAAAGTTCAAATTTCAAAATGGCGCTGTGAGTGGGAGCTACCATTTAAAATTTTGAAAAAATTTCCATAAATGAACCTTTTGATGCTCTTTCGAAATATTTAAGTTTCGAGATGAGATCTCCTAATGAAGGGGGAGTACCCCCACCCCCAATTTTGGGCGAAACTTTTGAAAGAAAATCTGGGGCATGTGACATATCAAATTCTATGTTTTTGGTGACGCTGAACACGAATATGACGTCAGATTTTTGATCGGACCCGTCCACGGCCCCCAGCACCTCCCCAAAGGGGGTAACCCCCAAAAACATGGTTACATTCGCGTGACACATGAAATAGTATGTTTTCGATATCGCTGAACACGAATATTGCCATAGTTTTTCAAATCGACATCACCCATGGCCCCCCTAAACCTCCCCCAATAGGTAAAATTCCAAAAAAATTGTTGGGGGCCGTGGACGGAGTCCAATCAAAAATCCGACGTCAAATTCGTGTTCAGCGTCACCAAAAACATACTGTTCCATGTGAGTACTTTAGAGTCAAACCCAGAATTCTCCACTTTTCGTCATTTTGAGAAAAACGCAAAAAACTGATAGAAGGTTGGTATCAGTAGTTGCAGTTTTCTAATCTCGCCTATAAATAGTGCCTCGGGTAACAATCGAATTGACAAAAAAAAAATTTTTTTCAAGTCTTTCCATAGCAGTAATTCACGATACCATTTTGGAGAATTCTGGTTTTGACTCCAAGTCTGTACAAAAATTAAAAAAATGTCAAAAATACATGATAAAATGAGGGATAATTCTACATTCAAGTCTGTTGAAAGTATCTCAAGGTTGTTTACAGTCGACTGGAATGAAAAAAATTATCATTTTTGAAGTATTTTTTTCAAAGTTTGACTCAAACTCGGTACTTTGGACCCCCTAACCATCATGATATCGGATGGGGTAAAATGTAGAATGGCAATTGATGCGTACCTACTAACTGTACCCAAAACGACCATAATCTCATTTTTGAAAATTTTGGACATTTTTCGGAATTGGACTCGGACCCGGTACTTTGGACCTCGCTGACTGCGTCATTGTGTCAGATAGGTAAAAACAGAGAATGGCAATCGATGCGTACCTACTAACTGTACCCAAAACGATCATAAACTCATTTTTGAAAAATTTGGAGAATTCTGGGTTTGACTCTAAGGTACTCATGTGTCGCACGAACAAAAACACTTTTTTGAACTTTTACCCCTTTTGGGGAGGCGCTGAGGGCCATGGATGGGGTTCTATCAAAAATCTGACGTCATATTCGTGTTCAGCGTCACCAAAAACATAGTCTTCGATATGTCACATGCCCCAGATTTTTTTTCGAAAGTTTCACCCAAAATTGGGGGTGGGGTGCTCCCCCATCATTAAGAGATCCCATCTCGAAACTTGAATATTTCGAAAAAGCATCAAAAGATTCATCTATGCAAATTTTTTCAAAATTTTAAATGGTAGCTCCCACTCACAGCACCATTTTGAAATGTGAACTCTCAATTTGAAAGTTCAACTTTCAACTTTTGACAATTTCAAAGTGCTTAAAAAGTTCTAAATGCAATGCTCTTTCGAACTGTGAAATCAGTTTTGATCAAAGTATCATAGCTTTGGAGGAATGCGCTGATGAAGTCGAGTACCTCGAGACAATGTGAAAATAATGGAAGCCCCCCACCCCCTGAGGGGCTGGGACCAAACTGATTGCGGGATTATTACTTGCTGGGTGGGTATATTTATTGTAAAAAAAATTTGAGCGAAATCGAAAGACATGACTCAAAAACGTTGGTTGATTTGACATGGAATGACCCCCGGGCAACAAGTAGCTTGCTAGTAATTTCCAAAACATGTTACTTTTTTCCCAAAATTGACAAAAATTCTCGCTTTCTCGCCAGAAAGTTCAACTTTTTTGTCAAAAATTGCCAAAAAAAAAAAGCTCTACCGTGAGTTGAAGTATTCCAAATTTTGATTTTTTGCCAGAAATGTCGAAAGTACATACATTAGATACTTATAATTGAACGTCAAAAAAATTAACAAAAATTCTTGTTTTTTGTTACCAAAATTATCAAAAAATATAAGTTTTTGCCTAAAATTTCAAAACCAGCGCAAAGTTTAACCTTTTAACCAAAAATTACAAAAAATTGTGGCTTTCTTGCAAAAAATTTCAACAAGCCCCATTTTTATTGAAAAATTCTTTAGAAATCTCACCTTTTTTCTTAGCTAGAAATTGTCAAAAAAAGCTCTGCTGTTTGTTGAAATCTAAAAATTTTGAATTTTTTCTGGAGACATCTAAAAGTATCTAAAAGGTTTCGCTTCTACATCAAAAGCAGTAGGTGCCCAATTGTCGAAAAAATTGATAAAAATTCTTAGTTTTTACCAAATTTCTAAAAAATTTCAGTTTTTGCCAAAAATTCAGAAAATTACCTATAAGCTCAACTTCCTTGCCAAGAACTGCAGCTGAAAATTGTGGATTTTTTGCAAAAAAAAAACAAATGAATCATAATTATTCCATTTTCCCCGATTTTTCCAAATTTTCAAGAAATTTTGGGGATCGATGGGAGCAATGGGGGGGGGGGGGCAGAATGCAAAAACCAAGGGATATGAGACACGATTTTTTACATTTTCAGAAAATTTAGAGGTACATACTTTCGGGGTACAGCGGTCGGATTAAAAAATGAGTTGAAATTCGTATTCAGCACTCTATAAAAAATTTTGAGGTCTTGTCCCCCCCCCCCCCCCGCTTCTCTCGAACTTGAGACTCCCATCACGAAATGTTTGTAGTTGTGAATATCATAAAAATGTATGATTTCTGGATTTTATTATCTAAATTTTCAAATTATCACACCAAAATTTGGCAAGTTTTTAAAATGTTTCTAAAAAGCTCAACTTTGAACTTTTAAAATTTTTGGTGAATATTTTTCCTTCATTTTTTATTTTACTGCAGGAAATTCAAATTTAGATTTGAGAAAGCTACGAAAAAGTTGAATTTGAAGAACCAAGAAACATGAATTTCATCTCCAGAAATTGCCTAAAAAATGAGAAATCGTGAAGAGTGGTGGAGGGGGTGTTCAAATCTGAGGGGAAAAAATCATTATTCAAAGTAGAATAATCTACTCATCTTTATGATGGAACGAAAGTAAAATGTCTTAACTACATAACAACTTTTTCTATTGGAACTTGATCTATTAAAAAATACCTAATTATAAAATACTATTTGCACCTAAATCTAAATTTAAAATTGATCCGATGTCAACTTTTAGCATCAGGTCAACTACCCAAAGATGTAAAATGAAAATACTCAAGTTCAATATACTAGTCAGATTCAGATTCGAGCATCAAAACAGGATCTCATCTGACTATATCTTGAACCTTTGAACCCAAGTAACGCCCTTGCCCTTTTCGACTATATGAACCTGTCCACCAGACTGGCAGCACTACGTACACAGATATATAATTGCAACGGGCAAAGCCTCCCTCTCTGAAGCCATTTAATATTAATACCTGCGCACGTTTTGCGTTACTATACCTATCCTCGTACATACTCCTTTGAAAAAAAAAAAGACAAGACTCATTTGCAAAACACTACAGACAAACGCAGATTTTACGTACATAGGTATAATACGTATAGAGGTATCGGAGATGAAACAGCATCGTATACTCTATAGCAATTGTTACACCTTGGGAACGAAATGTTGCCAATCTTGAAAAAGGAGCGAGGGCAGATGATACGCCACCGTGCGTAAATACCTGCCAAATCCCACGCAAATCACCCTTACTCTTCTGTAGGTACCGACGACGATGAAGGAGACCACTGGTGCCGGTAAACAAAGCAGCTAAGGCCAGTTTATCAGGTTTTGGACGTTTAATTTGCACGCAACCCTTTCCTTTCGGCCGGACCGAGTCGTCCTTTTGCGTACTTCTCGTATCTGTGGGAGTTTTATGTACTCGTACAGTAGGTACATTCCGCAGACAATGATAAAATTACGTCAGGTATCAACGATCTATTTTTTATTTTGGTTACTTCGAGTAGGGGTGTTGGAAGTAAAGATGAGAGAGAATGATATAGGCTAAATGTATATTATTTGGTGGTCAGTAGAGGTGAAATTGGTTATCGGTCGAGTCATACTCGTACTTACTTATTGAGTTATTGCATTAAAAAAACTTTGTAATTGTAGAATATTTATTTACTAGTATGATGGATATCTTTGTTCATCATTCGTGTGTTTTAGTGATATTTTTTTTTTTTTACGTTTGATAGGTAAGTTTTTATTTTTTTTGTACAGTAAATATAAATTAGGTACCTATTCATCATTTAAAGTTTAAAAAAATACTCAGATCTTGAATATTGAATAATTCTTTAGTTTGACTGTCAAAAAAATCTGAAAGAAGAAAAAGTACTGAAAACAGTTGACGTATTTTTTAACCTACAATAACCAATCCCTAAAGGTACAAAAACTCATTTTAAAAATGTAGAAGTACGTGAAAAACTACCTCTTAAAGTTATTGGTTTTCATGAGGGAAGAAATTGAAAATTTTAGTGTTTTGAAGCCTCCGATAGATTCTTGGATTTTCCAATTTTGAAAAAAATCTTATACCTACTTATCAAAAATGTCAAATAAAATTCAGCATGTAAACAAGCTAAAATTTACTGTTTTCGTGACCTCTTCGAACAAATTAGGCGCCGATTTTGGAAATCTTCTAGAGACTGATGAAAAGTTCATTGTTCACGGAATTGACTTCGAAAAAATCCATCGATTGGCGACAATTTCAAATCATTCCGAGTTCTCCATAAAAAAGCCTAATTTTTTTCATTTAATTTGAAACAAAAAATCTTTAAAAAAGAGCCCAAATAAAATCTAACGTCCATCGGCCAACTTTAAAGGCAGGAAGGGTGTCGAAAAGAGGGCAAAAATCATGTTTCGGTTCTTCTTAATCGAAATAACAAATGATATGAGCACTTGAGCACAGATTAAATAAATGATAAAAAGGCTACAGAAATATCGAAAGAATAAATTTAAAGCAATGAAAAAAATAGGTACTGAAAGATCATGACATTTTTTCAAAACAATGCAAGTATGAGTATTGCTTAATTCCATTTGTGATTTTCGAAATCTCATTTACGTAAATAATACATCTACTTATTCGGTTTTGAAAATTGGCATTCAAAAATGACTAATAGACAGAGAAAAAGTTGAACTATAAAATATTTTCCAATTATGTAGAAATGAGTACCTAACTAGTAACTACCTACCTACCTAAAGTACCTACCTTTTTATTTTATTTTATTTTTTCAACCGTAGGTCATTTTTTTTTCAATCTTAGAATTCAAAGATTTTTTTGTCTTATAAATTTAAAAAAACGGAAAATTTTTTCTATTTTAAGATTTCAAAACTTCCGAGATTGTTTTTTCGACTTCAAAAGTTTTTTTTGATTTTAGTATTTTTCGATTTCGTAAAATTTCCAGAACTCTTCTGATCTCCAGATTTTGAGATGTTTTTGATCTTGATATTTCTACGGTTCTTTTTTGTACCAAAATTTTGTAAAATAAAACCATTTTCTGTCACTCAAACTTTTTCTTACGAAAAATTGACGATAAGTAATGGTCTCCTAAATAACCACTCAAGAGTTAACCCCCCCCCCCCCACGGGACCAGGATTTGGACTGATTTTTCATGGAGGGTCCCCCTCCCTAAAAACCTGGTTTTCTGCGTTTCCTGAAAACCAAAAATCTAAAATCTCAACATTAAAAAAATGTTGAAATCTCGAGTATAAAAATTGAAGACGTCATAGCAAAAAGGACATATGTGAAAAGTTGTATTTTGAGAAAAAGCTGTGTGAAAGTTGGTGCGCTTGTGAAGAGTGTACCATATTCAGTAAAATTATAGTACAGGGATTGTACTATAATTTTACTGAATGCAGTACACTCTTCACAAGCACACAAACTTTCAAACAGCTCTTTCTCAAAGTACAACTTTTTCACATACCATATGTCCTTTTTGTTATGACGTCTTCAATTCGTAAAAATCTGACGTAAAAAAGTATTGATGAAGAAAACTGAGCAAAAGAATTCAAATATTTGACCGTGAGGACAGAAGGGAGACTTCCAAAAGATTAAGTATATCACAGATAAATGGGTTATATTAGAATTCAACTTTCCTCCATTTAAATAATTAAAGATTTTTTTGAAATTAAAATCGAAATGTGGGTTTTTTGTGTCTCCCAGGGGTGTTGAGGGTTTATTTTGAAAATAGACGTGATTTTTGACCCTCGAGCTCATAATTTGGAGTAAGACTTCTGGCATTACGAAGAAAAGTTCGATCAAAAAATTTAAAAACTCTTGAAAAAATTACAAAAATAACCCAAAATCGGGCAAAATTTACTCAAATTTAGTGGAAAACGCGCTGCATCGAGGAGATAATTTTTTGAAATGTGGTGAAAATTTAATGGATAAAATTAAGGCGTTGAAAAAAAATTTACTTAATCGAGGTGAATTTTTTTTTAAGTTTTGTTTTATTGCTATGTTGATAAAATTCAACTGTAAAACAGGCACTTTTTGGGAACAGAATTTATTTTTATTATATGTACTTACCATACTTACTTATTTGATATCGAAGTTTGAAAACGCCTCAGTTGAATGAACCAATTTTCTGCTCATAACATGATTGTAAAATCAAAAATCATTCGTATCAAAATATCAAGAACTCTCCACGTCGTATCAGTGATTTTCAGAAACATTGAACCATTTTTTTAAAACTTAACTTACTAAACAGTGAACCAATTTCATGAAAGGAGTACACAGATTTTTCAAGTTTGAAAAAAATATATTCAAAAAAATTGCACGTTGATAAAATACACATAAAATAGAAACGTATCTAACATATTTATCAATTAGGAGTCTACATATTAAAATTATTATTCAAAAAAATGAAATATGAAATACTTAATATTTAACTCATCCGAACCGGAAATATTCTTACGTAGATAAAAAAAAAATTAGGAGCAAAAAAATTATGTACATTATTGATGAAAATGAAAAATCAACAAAAAAAAAAATCACTGAATAAGATAACACTAGAAAACACTCGATAAAATCAATGTAAAAAAAAACAATAAACTAAAACACGGGGTAAATTTTGAAAAATCGATTCATCATTAAAAAAAAAACAATGAAAAAACACTGAAATTTCAGAATTGAAAATCAATATTATCTACATAGATCTTGATAATGTACGTACAAAAAAAGCACCGAAAAGTAGGTAACCAAAGTTGATACCCATTTGTATTTTAAGGGTTAAAATTACGCACATATCGCGATGACTTCCTGCAAAATGGTCGAATTGCCTTCCAACTTGGACAAACGGTTCTGGTATACTCTATTAAACGATTCTGTAATTTGAATTTGGCTTTCGTATTCGTGGCTACTGTCGCAAATTAAGGCGAAGATGTTGTTCTGGACTTGGACGAATTTTTTACTCAGATAAGCTAGTAAATATTTGTATATTGCGGTGTCTTCGTCACTCAAACAAATTGGCTCCAGGTTTTTGATTGCGAGCATCAGACACCTCTGTTTGTTCAGTTCCTTTTGCAACGACGATGAGACTGAGATGTTTGTGCATTTGATACTGTGCGATGACGAGTAGATGCTCTTAATCTGAGAAATGGACTCCAACAATTCGTCATAATCGTATTCCTCCGTATCGACGGTGCATTTCAGATATTTGCAAATTTTCACAATCTTTTTCTGATTTTTCTTGAAAATCTTCTTGTATCTGAATAACAGCTCGTATTTGAACTCGGTCGCCTCGTCTTCTGCGGCACCTTCTACTTGGCATTTGATGACTCGGATCGTACCAGCCAGGTATTTTTGCTCGCGGATGAGTTTTTGTAACGAGGCAAAAGAGGAATTCATTTTTAATACGTATGTAAAATTTACAGCACACTTGAAAGTTGAAAATAAATTCGAAGCGAAAAAATATAACTTTAAAGTTACCACAGAGAGATCCGAACACGGCAAAAATCAAATTGGTAATGATTGACTCTTCAGTCTTCAGACTACACATTGCATTTTTGTAGTCATCTTAAAACCGGTTGCCCCGCCCACATGTCCGAAGACGAGATGTGGTTGACAAAATAGAGGACCAAGATGCAGGTATAATTCCAAGAAAATGTTCTTAAGGTGGATCCAACTACCTCTATTGTTTCCAGGTAGCTAAGTTTTGCACCAAACAATAGGCTGTCACTGGACGTCGTCGACAGCCGGAAACACCTATTGAAAAAATTATACCTTTTTCTCCTTTATTCCTCACATTTCGTGGAAAATTGGTTTGTCCTTTGGCTAGTCAGAGAAATACTGACGCGTCATGTGTGTAAGTATTTGTTAAGGAAAAGAATTCCTACGCAAGTGATTGTTCAATTCTCGTAATTTCAACAAACACGACACCAGATTATATTTAGGATGTAGAACACCTGATTTATTTTCTGTTGTAAAAATTCGCCAACATTGAAAATCTTTTGAATGTACGTTATCACGAAAGTTGCATCAAAAGCAAAATAAATAAATTAAATAGGCCTAAACGTTGATGAAATAAAGGAAGTAGAGCATAGTCTGAAACTCCCATAGACCTATAAAAATTTAAACTTTGAATTATCTGTGGAAATCAGGATAATGTTGGAACGTCTGGGGACAAAAAAATATCAAAATCAGAAAAATTTCAACATCAAAAAATGTTAATAGATACTAGTATAATAAAGTAACTTCCATAAAAATGATCAATAACAGTCGGTATAAAAATGTCTACGCAAAAAACTCTTTTATTTTAAAAATTTGAATAAAATGGCGAATTTTTTGCAATAGTTCCTCAAAAAGGAAACCTCTTGAGGTGTCCGCCTCCGATTTGAACGGGTCCGCGATTTTTGGGAATAGCATGTTCTAAAACCCCCCAAATCCAAATTTTCAGCTGCCCAAGTTCATTTTTCGATTTTTGGCAAATTTTTGAAAATCCAAAATTGACTATTTTGGTGATTTATGCTTTTTTTAAAAAAAGTACGTACTTGATCAATAAAAATGTTCAAAATAAGTCCTAAACCTGATATTAAAACCAAAATCCAAATTTCGCCATTTCCAGCCATTCTGGAGCCTCCAGCACTATATTTTTCAATTTCTCCAGAATTTTGAATTTGCTCCAGAATGGCTGGAAATGGCGAAATTTGGATTTTGCTTTTAATATCAGTTTTAGGACTTATTTTGAACATTTTTATTGATCAAGTACGTACTTTTTTAAAAAAAGCATAAATCACCAAAATAGTCAATTTTGAATTTTCAAAAATTCGCCAAAATTCGAAAAATGAACTTGATCAGCTGAAAATTTGGATTTGGGGGTTTTAGAACATGCTCTTTCCAAAAATCGCGGTCCCGTTCAAATCGGAGGCGGACACCTCAAGAGGTTCAGCTTCGTGAAGTAAAATCTGGCGATAAGATTGATATTTTAAAACACAAATCAGAAAATTTCCTTCTTTTTCCTCTCTATAATAATATTTCTTCATTTACAACTCGATAACTTCAGCCTACTGCGTAGGTCTAGGTATTATTTAATTTCCAGTTGGAAACAAAATTTCGCACCATAATACCCATAAAAATAATCCCCACGTAAAATTATAAGATATCTCGTATCGGTGCCAAACGAAATTCACCAACCACCAACCTAATCTACACCATTAGCGTAATTAAAAATTGCGAAAATACCCCCTTCCAAAAACGACGTCGTCGTATTATTTGGGAAATTCTTAGACCATTTCATTAACCTAATGAACACGACGACGTTTCCACCATCATCGTCGTCATTTTCCCATTCGAAATGCGAGGGAAAACTGCTAGCTCGAATTTAGGATACGAGTATAGAAGGTACGGTATCATCGTCATAGAAAAGCGAGAACTTTTTCCCCGCCGCCTTTTCCTTACAGTTATAACTTTGTGATTCATTAACACGCTACGCGATATTAATTAAAAGTTTGAAATAATTTAAAAGGCGATGTGGAAATGGCGGCGAGTAGCGTTGAAATTAAAGTCGTAGGAAAACTTGTGTCGTTGCATGGAAGCTGGAAGATATTGGACGAGTCGAGGCAAGGCAAGGCGCCTCTGCCTCTTCTCTAAAAGTTGAATTTCGCTCAAAGCGTATAAAACAGTACAGAAGGGAAGTAACCCTGCACAGGCTGGAGGCTGACAGGAGGGGCAAAGCAGCGAAAACTTCATTAACTACACTCTCTCGCTCGCACAACACACATACCTTGCTCTTGCTCGCCTATACGACGACGAAGCTTTGAGAACGTGACGGTGCAGCAGCAGCATCGTGAGCAGCAGCGGCAACGAAAACTACCCCTTGAAAGGTTTGTTTCTCCGGAGAAGGGTTGATGTTAGTTGTATTTCTCGGCCAATAGCGACGGTCTTTTTACCCAAGGAACACTTTCTTTTCCTGGTCCTTTCACACAGCACACCCTTCCCTTCGCCAGCCACCCTCGCATCAGCGGCAGCGTATATTTCGTCGCCGCGCAACCCTCTTTTTCCATTTCTGCCTTTAATTCATTGGGGTAAGTTTTACAGCAGCTACGCCATATTGTAACTCTTTTCGGTCCTACCGATCCGCGCTGCGCTCGCTTCCGCCTCGCCTCCACACTCCACTCGTACGCTCGTACGCTCTCATTTTGCCATTTTCATTAATGTGTGAAGAATCACGTAAGGTAGCTTGAATGCCCAGATCAAGCTTTCATCTTATACTGCGGCGAAAAAGTTTTTTTTTCCTACGTGTGAGAATAATTAGAAATGGGAATTCTCTTTTATTTTAAAGCGCCGCTCGTCGCTCGCCTCTATATGGTCAGGAATTCTTTTTTTTTCAGCATATTTTCAATGGCTCTCAAATGGAATATTTTTTGCCGTTAAATTACACCTGGAAAAAATTTCTCTCTCGTGAGCGAAAACCTACTATACGTACCTATATTTTCGAATATTCTTCGTCGTTTCGTGACCATATCTGCTAAATATACCATCGCAGGCGTCCCTAGGAACGAAATTTTTTTCCAGTGTCGTCGACTCGTCGGACATTTATCAAAATTATCTCGCTGATTTCAACTTTTTTAATTAATTGCACCGAAAAGTTGCGAAATTGCGAATATTTTCAAATAGCTAACCGATTACCATGGCCACACGGTGTAAGAAAATTCACACCTATACGGTTTATTCGGGTTTCAGGCGAGGACGAATCGAACAAGGTTACAAAAAAAATTCCGGATAAATTTTCAAGCATTTTTTAACCGTGAATCGTAAATTTTTTTGTCGAAAATTCAAAGCAAATCGGCTTCAAGTGATTGCAAATTTGAAAAGAGGTATTTTCGTTTCAACGAAAATTGAAACAGAAGTTTTTTAAAAGGAGTTGGATTTGTGAAAAACACGGTAGGTCCACAAAATCATAAGTACGTACCTACATATTATGTAAGTAGTAATTTCAAAGAGAACAGCGTGGGGGGCAATTGAAAAAAATATGGGATAACCGATCTTAGATGATAAAATTATTATGTTGAAATGCTTGTAGTTTGTAAGAAGAAACCCTCAACCATTTAGGACTGACAAGGGAACCTCTTGAGGTGTCCGCCTAATGATTGGTGTGTGTAAGACGATATGTCACTCGATAATTTATATATTTTTTCATATTTTTAACCAAATTTTAGGGCTTGGGCACTCTAGCTCAGCGAATCCCATCACAACATCAAAGACTCTGAGGAGATTCTCATGATCTTATCACCTTTAAAGTCACCTTTGAAAAAGTGGAAAACCAACTTATTGACGTTTCAACATGGAGTCATCAGACGCTCAAAAAAGTTTTCAATGGCTCGGAGGAGATTCTCATGATTTTTTTATCATGAAGTCACCTTTGAAAAAGTGGACAACTTACTTGGTGACCTCTGGTGAATTCTGGTGAATCTGTCACCTGAAGTCACCAGATGCTCAAAAACATTTCAAAACGCTCGGAGGAGATTCTCGTGATTTTTTCATCATAAAGTTACCTTTGAAAAAGTGGAAAACTTACTTGGTGACTTCTGGTGAATTCTGATGAATCTGTCACCAGAAGTCACCAGATGCTCAAAAAAATTCTCAAAGGATCCGAGGACATTCTCATGATTTTATCATCATAACGTCACCGTTGAAAAAGCAGAAAACTTACTTGGTGACTATTGGGTCATTCCATCGTCAATTAGACCAAGAAGTGGTAGGGGGCTCGGCGATTTTTTTGAAATTTTTCCTGCGGAAAGACCTTCCGAAGGGATGACCAATGGCGCAAATCGCAGCCGTATAGCCCATTTTTAAAGGCAGCCAAGGGGTGTCAAAGTTTTCAGTGAACCTAAGATATCATCCATTTCAGCAATGGATTACTCGATAACCGCGATACCTACCAAAATGGAACATTTTCCCATAGTTAGGGGTTTTGAAAGGCTTTTTGGTGATATCATAAAAATCAGTGTTGCCACTTTTTCGTACAAAAAATTAGCTCAAAAAGTTTCGAAACGTCGTTTTCATATCGTTTCGACTCTCAAAAATTCTGAAAAAAATATATCATGGACAACTTTTTATATGCTGAACAACATATTAAAAAATTAGGATGGTAACATGTTGCAAAGTCAATTTAAAAAAATTTAGAGTTTGCGAAAAAATGTGATTTTTTGATTTAAAACATGAAAAAAAAGTTTTGATAGGTGACGTTAACCCATCTGACCCCTATTTGTACGTATCTGTTGAAAAAGTTGAAAAAACCCTCTCACTCGATGAAATGAACTTCTCACAAAAATGCTAGAGTGGGTTTCGAGTGTTCCGGTAAAAATCTAAAAAATTAGGTAAGTTTTCTCGATTTTTTAAAATTGCTAATAATGGGTAAAAAATTGACACCACTGCGTTTGAAAATAATTCCCTAGTTTCAGAAATGATGTCTTTTCATGATCATGGATTAGGATGGAGGTAGCCTATGATTGACGCAGAATCCAAATACTATCCTTAAGAACTGATACATTTCTCCGCGAAAAAATTATGTGTATTTTTTTCTTTCGAAAATGCCTCCTCCTTAAAGACGCTACCATCAATAATTCCACCCTAATGAAAGATCATTTATAGCTTGCCATCACATTGCTTGAGACCGTTTGCTTTTTTTTTCATTTTCTATATTAAGGTAAATTTTTTTTTTATTTTCTGTAAAAAAAATTTTTTCATTTTTCAAAAAAAAAAGTCATTTGAATTTCAAAATTTTGAAGCAAAATAATATACTTAGTAACTCATTACACCAGATAACATCATTTTTTATATCTCCCAAAATATCTAGGTACTTATTTTCGAGAGCTTTTGCCCTCGCTTCGCCAGGGCCAGTTTATTTCCCTTTTCCTTAATTAATAATGATAATATGTGAATTCCGGACTTGAAGAAGGAGAAATAAAAATTTTTATTTGTCAAGTGAATATTGGGGAAAATTGTACCTTTCAAGTGACAAATAAATTGTTATTCATCAGATCATCACTTACTTATTTTACTTTAAAAACTGGCTGTTTTATTTCGAAAAATTGGTGATTTTTTCCAAATTTTCCATTAATTTTTTTACATTTTTTCACCTTTCATTACATTGACAAGAACCTAAATATGTACTTCCTCGCTCACTAGCTCCCTCCCTCTCTTGAAAAATCTCATGTGTTTAAAAACTGTCCTGTTAAAAGTCCTGCTAAAATTCCTTTGGCTATAAACTTGAATGTAAATTTTGACACCCCCCCCTCAGTCCCTCACATTACAAAATTCCATAGTATGTAGTGCTCGAAAACTGACCTGCTGAAAGTCCTGCTAAAAGTCCTATAAAAGTCCTATTTTTTTCATTTTGAAATTCTGTTAGACACCCTGTCATAGAAAAGTTTGAAAATTGCCTTTGAAACAGCTTTATGAATTTTTGAAATTTTCAAAAATGCGTCAAATACCTAAACCCTAAAAATCTTCGAACTTGAATTTGAAATTTTGTGAAAATCAGTAATTCAGTATATAGTCCGGCATATGACAATAGGAGTAATTGCACCACCCCCCCCCCCCCCCCCGCCGATCCTCCGGGACAACTTTTTTCTTAAAGGGGAAATCCTAAGGAACATTTTAAAGCAAACTTGCCCAAAAAAAAGTTGGCCTTACTTACAAAATGGCGGCCATTTTAATTGACAGGTCAGCCGAAATCGCAGATTTCGCGTTTCAACATAGGACTTGCTCGAAATTTTTCAAACTTTACAAAGGTAGATCGAAAGTTCATGCAAAAATTCATCACCTGTCCAAATTTCAAGTGCTAAAGTGCGTTTTTCGATTTTTGGTGAATTTTTGAAAATCCAATTTAGGCCAAAAATGAGGGAAAAAATCAAAATTTGACCAAATTGACCGAGAAAGCAGAAATTTGGGATATACCCTATTTTCGACATGCCAAGTCGATTGGAAACGGTTTCAACCCGTTTTGAGCAGTTCTGGAGCCTCCAGCAGATTTTTTAAACTCGAAATGCCCACAAAATTCCATCAAATTGGAGTTGTAAAGCTGAAATTTATTCTGAAAACTAATTTCAATGCGCTACGAAGTACTGCAGGTGAATTTCAAGTCGTTTTGGAGCCTCCAGCGACTATTTTAAAAAATTCCTGGAGCCTCCAGTAGATTTTTGAAGATTGAAATTTCTCCAAAATGTCGTCAAATTGAGATGGAGAGTCGAAATTCATTCTGGAAACTAATTTCAATACGCTACGAAGTTGACTGCTGGTGGATTTCAAGTGGTTTTGGAGCCTCCAGCGACTTTTTGAATGGTTGTATGGCGTTTTTTTGGAAAATTGAAATTTCCTAAAAGTAGCTGGAAGCTTCAAAACCATTTGAAACCACCGTGTAGTCGGCGAAGTAAATTTCAGTTTGCCAACTCCATTTGATAAATTAATGTTGGGGAAATTTCAAGTTTCGAAAATGTACTGGAGGCTCCAGTAATTTTCAAAAAAGTCGCTGGAGGCTCTAAAATGACTTGAACACACCTGAAATTGTCTCCAGAGTGTGTTAAAATTAGTTTGCAGAATAAATTTCGACTCTCTATCTCAGTTTGATGAAATTTTAGTGAAATTTCAAGTTTCAAAAATCTACTGGAGGCTCCAGGAATTTTCAAAAAAGTCGCTGGAGGCTCCAAAACGACTTGAAATTCGCCTGCAGTACTTCGTAGCGCATTGAAATTAGTTTTCAGAATAAATTTCAGCTTTAGAACTTCAATTTGGTGGAATTTTATGGGCATTTCTGGTTTCAAAAATCTGCTGGAGGCTCCAGAACTGCTCAAAACGGGTTGAAACTGTTTTCAATCGATTTGGCATGTCGAAAATAGGGTATATCCCAAATTTCAGATTTCTCGGTTAATTTGGTAAAATTTTGACTTTTTCCCTCATTTTTGGCCTAAATTGGATTTTCAAAAATTCACCAAAAATCGAAAAACGCACTCTAGCACTTGAAATTTGGACAGGTGATAAATTTTTGCATGATCTTTCGATCTACCTTTGTAAAGTTTGAAAAATTTCGTGCAAGTCCTATGTTGAAACGCGAAATCTGCGATTTCGGCTGACCTGTCAATCGTAATGGAATGGCCGCCATTTTGTAAGTAAGGCCAACTTTTTTGGGGGCAAGTTTGCTTTAAAATGTTCCTTAGGATGTCTCCTTTAAGAAAAAAGTTGTCCCGGTGGATCGGCAGGGTGGGTGGTGCAATTACTCCCATTGTCATATGCCGGACTAATACTTAGATGCAGTTTTTGGTGCCATTCCAAAATATTCTGATGTTGAGGGGTGAGGGGAGGGGAGGGGAGGGGGAGGGGAAAGTGATTGAGAAGTAGATTTCCTCTCCACCAAAAAATTCTGATTAAAATTTCAAAATCAAATCGTGTCATATACGAGTATGTAACATATTAAATGACATGTTTTGGGAGGTACCCCTACAACAGGATTAAAAACAGTTGGACACGTCCACGTCCAATACTATGGTTTTGGAGATGCTGTTTTTTCTACATGGCGCTTCTTTTTTATTAGACTCTTCTAACCCCCACCCCCACCCGCCCCGTATTCATAAGTACTTAATATAATGTGGTCAAAATTTGAACAAACATTTCAAGTGCATTGTATGAAATTGCATATACCTACATTTTTATCTATGGCAAATATTAATTAATAATCTCATTTGTTCAGTCGAAACACTTGAACTTGTGAATGAGCCCCTCTCCCATTATCTCATAACACCTCCTTCTACCATTTTAGTAAATATTTTTAAAGTGACGATGGTCAATTTAGATATGTACTTACTACATTGTATTTAATAATTCATTTGTTTGTTTGTTTCAGGTAAGCCCAAATTTTTCTCATGCAACTTTAAGAGCAAAAAAACATGATAATGAGTAAGTTGATAGTTTGTTAATGATTTATGCTGGAGTCGGTTTTTAATCACATTCTCTTAATTTTATTTCGCTGACTTTACCCTTCAAAGTCCTCTCATGTTGATGTAGGAAATTCATACCTACTATAGAAACAATGCCTTATGTTTCTGTATGAACTTTGTGTTCATTCGAGATTTTAGGTATCTACCTTTAACCTCTGCCATGTTTGAGAGCAGGTAAAAGTGTATCTGACTAAAACACCTTTTTTCTAAAAGAGCATTTATCTAGGCAACATTTTGGGAGTGGCTTTTGGCCACCATCGCGGATACGGGCCACGTTGACGACGATTCAACATTATACCTACTATTATACTCTAAGTAAAAAAAAAAACAGACATGGTATATCAGAAAAAGAACGTATACACGGCGACGGCCAAAAATACGCGAGTGATGGATCGTCATGACAAAAACTGAAACACATCCCATCCTATGTACGGACTACGGTTATACTCGTACACATACTACATATATAAGGGCAAAAATGGCTTTTCTTTTTGCATGACATAACCCAAACGAACGCCATTATGTGTGTATACTGTATACAGGCAGCAGGCAACCTACCTAACCTTCCTACCTACCCAATACACAGCTAACACAACAACATTAGAATACTGGCGCATCGAAAAAAGATGCGGAGAATAAAAAAGAAGATACGGACAGTGTAGAAGAGAAAGTTACATTAGAGAGTAGCTGTGGAAAAAAAAATACATTGCACAGTACTATACGTACGTACGGCAAGAGGGTGCTTTTTTTTGCCAAATGAAAGCCGCCTCGTCCTTCCACTTGTTTTTCAAACGATAAAAGTTTCTTTTTAACAAACGTTCTGTGAATGGTATGTACATTCGCGGATAGCTCTCTCTTTTGTTTTATTCCCCGTGCTGTAGCAATTCGCCGAAAAAAAAAACCAACTCATTAGAAAAAACTGCCGCAAATCCTGGCTAATT
Organism: Planococcus citri; assembly: GCF_950023065.1. Taxonomy (NCBI): domain Eukaryota; kingdom Metazoa; phylum Arthropoda; class Insecta; order Hemiptera; family Pseudococcidae; genus Planococcus; species Planococcus citri. Next base: position 69,714,905 of record NC_088680.1, read on the forward strand.
ACAGTTTTTGTTTTGTTCTTTTATTTGTTCTATTTTTTCGCCGCACATAAATAACGGTAAACAGAAATGTTACTTCTGGTGTAACGAAGCCACGTTGCCATGGTTTAAACTTACGACGACGAGAAAACCTTGCTGGGTATATCTATATCTCGTACTACTCTAGGTACCTTTGTATGTATGTACCTACTACTCTCGTATCAAGTACCGCCGCAACTTGATGAATTTTCGCAGGCGAAAAAAAAAAAAGAATACATACGGGGAATGCACGAGCGCAACAACTGTATTGTGTTTGTCTTTGTACGAGTTTTTAGGTGGCCAGGTATACCTATCGTATACATTTACATTAAACGTTTTAGTTGTGGAGTTTATTTGTATACTGGGTAAGGGTTTTTAGTGTATTAAATTTTCTACGTTGGATTTTTTTCTACCTCCTTGCGTTGTTTTTTTATACCTAGTTTACTTCCTAATAAACTCGCTGGAAGGCCTAAGGCCTCAAAACCTGGTTCCATAAGAGAGAAAAGAAGTTCAACTCTGTGAAAAATGTGTTTTTTTAAAAATTGCTAGTGAGGCAGGATTGAGAAGCGAAGGGAGTATGGTGATGAAAACACCCTTAAATACTAATAGTTCTGATTTTTTCCAATCCCGATGGGAAGGGACGATTTTATTTTTAATGAGGACGAATATTTTCTGTGACGATTTGAGTTTTTTTTTCTGGATGGAGGTTGCTTATTTCGAATCATGATATCGATGTGCAAATCTGTTTTCGATGTTTGGTTTCGACTTTCAATTTTCCATTGCTCCCCTATATGAACATTATAACACCAATTAATACTTAATATCTATCGGCGAGTGTTCAGTTTAGCATTTTTTGAGGAATTTTTATGCCCCCCCCCCCCCCAAGAAGGTCCAGGGATCTGGTAAATGGATCAAAAGAGCCGAATTTGAAGTTATAAAATCTTTCTATGCCAGTTTCTCATTGACTAAAATATTTTTGAGGAAAGCTCAAACTGGAGACGTGTAATGTGAGGTATGTGTAGCGAGGAGTGTAGAAGCTTGCAAACATCTTACTATCTCCCCGATTCTGTTCGAGTGATAAACACTGAAATTTGATAAAAATTATAGTCCCTCTCCCTCCCCTTCTTTCCACTACTGGAATTATCGATAGAAGAATTAGTCCGGCATATGACAATAGGAGTAATTGCACCCCGCCGCCGATCCTCCGGGATAACTTTTTTCTTAAAGGAGACATCCTAAGGAACATTTTAAAGCAAACTTGCCCAAAAAAAAGTTGGCCTTACTTACAAAATGGCGGCCATATCGCAGATTTTGCGTTTCAACATAGGACTTGCACGAAATTTTTCAAATTTTACAAAGGTAGATCGAAAGATCATGCAAAAATTCACCACCTGTCAAAATTTCAAGTGCTAAAGTGCGTTTTTCGATTTTTGGTGAATTTTTGAAAATCGAATTCAGGCCAAAAATGAGGAAAAAAATCAAAATTTTACCAAATTGACCAAGAAAGCTGAAATTTGGGATATACCCTATTTGCGACATTCCAAATCGATTGGAAATGGTTTCAACCCGTTTTCAGCAGTTCTGGAGCCTCCAGCAGATTTTTGAAACTCGAAATTCCCACAAAATATCACCAAAATGGAGTTGGAAAGCTGAAATTTATTCTGCAAACTAATTTCAATGCGCTACGAAGTACTCCAGGTGAATTTCAAGTCGTTTTCGATCCTTCAGCGACTTTTTGAAAATTCCTAAAGCCTCCAGCAGATTTTTAAAACTTTAAATTTTCACAAAATTTCATTAAAAAATGGAGATGGAAACCTGAAATTTACTCTACATTCCAATTTTAACATCCTCTGAAAACGACTTCAGGTGGGTTCAAGTCATTTTAGAACCTCCAGCGACTTTTTTGAAAATTACTGGAGCCTCCAGTAGATTTTTGAAACCTGAAATTTCCCCAACATTAATTTATTATATGGAGTTAGCAAGCTGAAATTTACTTCGCAGATTACATGGTGGTTTTAAATGGTTTTGAAGCTTTCAGCTACTTTAAGGAAATTTCAATTTTCCAAAAAAACGCCATAAAACCTTTCAAAAAGTCGCTGGAGGCTCCAAAACGACTTGAAATTCACCTGCAGTACTTCGTAGCGTATTAAAATTAGTTTTTTGAATAAATTTTAGCTTTACAACTCCAATTTGATGGAATTTTGTGGGAATTTCGAGTTTCAAAAATCTGCTGGAGGCTCCAGAACTGCTCAAAACGAGTTGAGAGCATTTAATTTCAGCTTTCTTGGTCAATTTGGTAAAATTTCGATTTTTTTCCTCATTTTTGGCCTGAATTCGATTTTCAAAAATTCACCAAAAATCGAAAAAGGCACTTTAGCACTTGAAATTTTGACAGGTGATAAATCTTAGCATGATCTTTCGATCTACTTTTGTAAAGTTTGAAAAATTTCGTGCAAGTCCTATGTTGAAACGCAAAATCATTAATTTTTAAAAAAAAATCAATGATCGTTTCCTTGTTCTAAGCTTGAGCTTTTTAGTGTTTTATTGTACCTATGTTGACTTTTAATTTTCTATTTTTCAAAATGACTGCGCTTTAAAAGATAACAAATTGATTGTGAAACGCAAAAAAAACATTGCTCATGCCCTCGCCATCTTATAAAATCAAATATAGAAAGCGATGTAGGAAAAGCTGAACTGAAATATTCAATCCTAATGGGCTTGTATATCAAGATTTATTTACCTACAATGAATCACGAGGCAATCAGGAAAAGTTGTACCATCCCAGCCAAAGATTTGGAGGACTAATATACCTTATCAGCAAAAATGTGGTATTTTATGCCTACAGTAGGTATGCACAAACAAATCTTCTTGCAGCAGTTTCGAGCAATTTAACTTCAAAGTTGGACATTTGACCAAAATCAGAGCACGACCTGAAATGACCCAGTTGTAAATTGATATCGAAGTACTTGGTCTGATTTAAGAAATCTGAAGGGTAGATTCGATTATATATAAACTTTTTCCCTGGTGCATTTTCAAAATTTGATGAAGAAAACTGAGCAAAAAAATTCAAATATTTGACCGTGAGGACAGGAGGGAGACGTTCAAAAGATTATATCACAGAAAAGTGGGTTACCTATATTCGAATTCAACTTCCCTCTATTTTTAAATACTTGAAGATTTTTTTGAAATTAAAATTAAAATGTGGACTTCTTGTGTCTCCTAGGGGTGTTTTAGGGTTTATTTTGAAAATATACGTGATTTTTGACCCTCGAGCTAATAATTTGGAGTCAGTCTTCTGGCATTACGAAGAAAAATTCGATCAAAAAATTAGAAAACTCTTGAAAAAATTACAAAAATAACCCAAAATCGGGCAAAATTTACTCAAATTTAGTGGAAAACGCGCTGCATCAGCGAGATAATTTTTTGAAATGTGGTAAAAATTTAATGGATAAAATTAAGGCGTTGAAAAAAAAATTACTTAATCGAGGTGTATTTTTTTTAAAGTTTTGTTTTATTGATTATTATTATACTTACCATTCCTACTTATTTGATAGGCTATCGCAGTTTGAAAACATGAAATCAATTTTCTGCTCATTACACGATTGTGAAATCAATAATAGGTACCATCATATATCAAAATCATTCGTATAAAAATTTATCAAGAACTCTCCGCGTCATATCAGTGATTTTCACAAACATTGAACCATATTTTTCTTTAAAAACTTACCAAACAGTGAACCAATTCATGAAAAGATTAAACAGATTTTTCAAGTTTGAAAAAAATATATTCAAAAAAATTTTCGAAAAAATTGCACATTGATAACGTATCTAACATATTTATCAATTATTAGGTGTCTACATATTAAAATTATTATTCAAATAAATGAAATATGAAATACTTAATATTTAACTCATCCGAACCGGAAATATTTTTATGTACATACATAAAAAAATTCAAGAGCAAAAAAATTACATTACGGATAAAAATGCAAAATCAACACAAAAAAATCACTGAATAAGATAACACTAGAAAACACTCGATAAAATCAATTTAAAAAAAAACAATTAGGTACGAATCAGAACTATAAAACACGGGGTAAATTTTGAATAATCGATTCATCATTAAAAAAACAATGAAATATTTCAGAATCGAAAATCAATAACATATCTATATCTTAATAATGTACAAAAAAAGCACCAATAAGTAGCCAATAGGGTTAAAATTACGCACATATCGCGATGACTTCCTGCAAAATGGTCGAATTGCCTTCCAGCTTGGACAAACGGTTCTGGTATATTCTATTAAACGATTCTGTAATTTGAATTTGGCTTTCGTATTCGTGGCTACCGTCGCAAATTAAGGCGAAGATGTTGTTCTGGACTTGGACGAATTTTTTACTCAGATAAGCTAGTAAATATTTGTATATTGCGGTGTCTTCGTCACTCAAACAAATTGGCTCCAGGTTTTTGATTGCAAGCATCAGACACCTCTGTTTGTTCAGTTCCTTTTGCAACGACGATGAGACTGAGATGTTTGTGCATTTGATACTGTGCGACGACGAGTAGATACTCTTAATCTGAGAAATGGACTCCAACAATTCGTCATAATCGTATTCTTCCGTATCGACGGTGCATTTCAGATATGCGCAAATTTTCTTAATCTTTTTCTGATTTTTCTTGAAAATCTTCTTGTATCTGAATAGAAGCTCGTATTTGAGCTCGGTCGCATCGTCTTCTCCGGCACCTTCTACTTGGCATTTGATGACTCGGATCGTACCAGCCAGGTATTTTTGCTCGCGGATGAGTTTTTGTAACGAGGCAAAAGAGGAATTCATTTTTAATACGTATGTAAAATTTACGGCACACTTGAAAGTTGAAAATAAATTCGAAGCGAAAAAATATAACTTTAAAGTTACCACAGAGAGATCCGAACACGGCAAAAATCAAATTGGTAATGATCGACTCTTCAGTCTTCAGGCTACACATTGCATTTTTGTAGTCATCTTACAACCGGTTGCCCCGCCCACATGTCCAAAGACGAGATGTGGTTGACAAAATAGAGGACCAAGATGCAGGTATAATTCCAAGAAAATGTTCTTAAGGTGGATCCAACTACCTCCATTGTTTCCAGGTAGCTACGGCTTTGCACCAAACAATAGGCTGTCACTGGACGACGTCGTCGACAGCCGGAAACACCTACTGAAAAAATTATACCTTTTTCTCCTTTATTCCCTACATTTCGTGGAAAATTGGTTTGTCCTTTGGCTAGTCAGAGAAATACTGACGCGTCATGTGTGTAAGTACTTGTTAAGGAAAAGAATTCCTACGCAAGTGATTGTTCAATTCTCGTAATTTCAACAAACACGACACCAGATTACATTTAGGATATGGAACACCTGATTTATTTTCTATTGTAAAAATTCGCCAACATTTAAAATTTTAAAACCCCCAAATTTAAAACCCCCAAATCCAAATTTTCAGCTGCCCAAGTTCATTTTTCGAATTTTGGCGAATTTTTGAAAATCCAAAATTGACTATTTTGGTGATATAGACTTTTTAAAAAAAAGTACGTACTTGATCAGTAAAAATGGTCGAAATAAGTCCCAAAACCAATATTAATTACCCAAATCCAAATTTCACCATTTCCAGCCATTCTGGAGCCTCCAACGCGATTTTTCAATTTCTCCAGAATTTTGAATTTGCTCCAGAAGGCGTGAATATGAAGTTGGGCAGCTAAAAATCGAGTTGTATATTACACTCGACCTGTTTAACGAATTTATTCACATTTGAGCCGATTCTGGAACGGACACCTCAAGAGTGGGTTTTTGACCAGCTTTTTTCATAATAAGAAATCCAAAAAAATCAAAATTTTACATTTTGTGAGGAAATTTTTTAAATTTGCGCGAATCGCAGTATTTCGTCATGAACTAACCCCACGAGGGCGAATTTCACCAATTACTGTCATTCTGGAGCCTCCAGTGCGATTTTTCAATTTCTTCAGAATCTTCAATTTGCTCCAGAAGGCATGAATATGAAGTTGGGCCGCTTAAAATCGAGTTGTGTGTTATACTCGAACTGTTTAACGAGTTTATCTACACTTGAGCCGATTTTGGAAGTAACACCTCAAGAGCTTTTTTCATAATAAAAATAACCAAAAATTACTTAAAGGTAGGCCCACGAAAGGCTGGAAATGGCGAAATTCGCTCTCGTGTGGTTAATTAATGACAAAATACAGCGATTCGCGGAAATTTCAAAAGTTTTCACACAAACGAGAAATTTTTGATTTTTGGATAAGTATTTTTATTTTGAAAAAAAAACGGTCAAAAACCCACTCTTGAGGTGTACCCTCCAGGATCGGCTCAAATGTGAATAAATTCGTTAAATAGTTCGAGTATAACACACAACTCGATTTTTAGCTTCCCAACTTCATACCTATTCACGCCTTCTGGAGCAAACTGAAAATACTGGAGAAATCGAAAAGTAGCGCTGGAGGCTCCTAGAATGGCTGGAAATGGCGGAACTCGGCCTCGGGGGTTTTGATGCGGACTAAATACAGCGATTCGCGCAAATTTCAAAAATTTTCTCACAAATGGTAAAATTTTGATTTTTTGGATTTCTTATATTACCATAATTATGAAAAAAGGTGGTCAAAAACTCACTCTTGAGGTGTCCGCTCCAGAATCGGCTCAAATACGGATAAATTCATTAAACAGGTCTAGTATAGCACACAACTCCATTTTTAGCTGCCCAACTTCATATTCAAGCCTTCTGGAGCAAATTCAAAATTCTGGAGAAATTTAAAAAATCGCACTGGAGGCTCCAGAATGACAGTAATTGGTGAAATTCGCCCTCGTGGGGTTAGTTCATAACGGAATACTGCGATTCGCGCAAATTTAAAAAATTTCCTCACAAAAGGTAAAATTTTGATTTTTTGGATTTCTTATTATGAAAAAAGCTGGTCAAAAACCCACTCTTGAGGTGTCCGTTCCAGAATCGGCTCGAATGTGAATAAATTCGTTAAACAGGTCGAGCATAACACAAAACTCGATTTTTAGCTGCCCAACTTCATATTCACGCCTTCTGGAGCAAATTCAAAATTCTGGAGAAATTGAAAAATCGCGCTGGAGGCTCCAGAATGGCTGGAAATGGCGAAATTTATATTTGGGGTGTTAATATCAGTTTTAGGACTTAGTTTGAACATTTTTACTCATCAAGTACGTACTTTTTTTAAAAAAGCCTGAATCACCAAAATAGTCAATTTTGGATTTTCAAAAATTCGCCAAAAATCGAAAAATGAACGAGCCCAGAACAATGAAGTAAAAAGTTGGCAATATGACGAGAAATTTCAACTGCTAAAAAAATTGGAGCTGATGCGGGAAGAGCAAACTGTCCCAAGATGGTTTGGAACTGTGAGGCCAGTGGTGATGATTTCCTATACGAGTATAATTCTTAAAATGTGAGGAATCTACGAGTATAAAAAGTGTTGAGCAAAATCGAAGAACTCAAATTAAAATAAAATCAAATCAAATCAAACCAAACCAAACCAAACCAAACCAAACCAAACCAAACCAAACCAAACCAAACCCATAACTGGGCTGATTTGAAATAGAATTACTTTTTTTTCAGTGTCGCCTTCCTTTTCCGTAAAAATCGATTTTTATGATAACAAAATTCAAAACATTTTGAGGGAAAAATCAAGGATGTTAAAATATGATTGTTAAAACCACACTTGGAACCTTGGATGGAGAATTTTCAAGTTGAGCACACAGAAAAAAAAATGTAGCAGGTATAGGTTACTTGGTGAAGAAAAAGAAATTTATTAAAGGTTGAAAATTGATAGAAAATTTTGATTCAGTTTAAGAGGGATAAATTTGGGCTAAAAAGCAGCTTAATTTTCACCAACTTCACACAGTACATATTGGTAGGTAGGTACTTTATTTTTCAAAAAAAATATCGAATTTCTCGCAGGAGAAAAACGCCCAGTAGGTAATTCATTAATTTTCTAAAATTCACCAGAAATTTTTCGTTTTTTCCGAGAAACCATATGAAAATCATTTTTAAAATAATCTCTCGCTCCTCGAAATTACCTAGCTTCAATTATCAGACCTTGTTTATCAATTAATAATAAAGTATTAGGCTCTAAAAAATTGAAACAACAAATTGCTATCTCTGATACAGTTTGTTTCAAATTCTTAAAATTAGTACAATACTCTCAAGGGAAATGTATAGAATAGCTCGTCGCAGAACTTTGCTCACTGTAAGCTGTATTGACATACTTCCGGTACAGTACAATAAAATCTTACGTATTGTTTTCTTATTCCTAAAAGTATATTCTTGTGGTCTGCTCTTTGTACGCACCACGTCACGTCTTGTCTTTCAACACCAAACAACCTGTTAGACACGTAGCCTATTGTACCTACATATTATTTTGGGATTATTAATGATGACGAGATGAGTTTGAGTTTATGCTTAGAAGCACGTAATTTTCGTAGAAGTGAGAAATTTTTTGAATAGATTGGTGCGCAAAATGTTTCAAAAGATAACGGAACTTTCTTTGAATAGATTCATATTCGACGGGTATATTTTAAATCTTGGGTTGGTTGGTATATAACACGTAACAATACATTTTTCGGGCGCCACGACTGGATTTTTTCATTTCAATATTTTCACTGTTGGTCTGCAGACGATTTTTGTTAAATTTTGGTAAATCTAAATAGGTACCTTAATTTCAAGACAGGATGAGTGACTGTCAAAGCGAGAAAAAACAATTTTTTTAGAAAATGTCCTTCCTTTGAGGACGATTTCAGATTTCCCTTTCAGAGGCAGATCGTGAGCTAAAAAAAATTCCTAGTATCTTTCAACTCAAAATAAAGGTCTCCACCACATTTGGTCAAAAACCTCCGGTATTTTCTTTTTTTACCATCTAGGTACCCTAAAGTACTGAGTTGAGTGATTTTTACGTGCATCTTTTTTGAAGGGGTGAATTCTGAATTAAACTTAATTAATAATTATACACATTGAATTAGGCACCTATATCTACTTCTGATACAGATTTTTGTATAAGCATAAGTACATTATATTAGATTTGATTTCAAAAAGCCCAGACAGTCGTACAGCATTCTAAACGTATTCTGCACGCTATGAATCGCAAAACTCACGCCCTTCTTTTTTTTCCACAAATAAAAAGAACCCTTTTCTTCGATTTTGAAATTTCCGAGTCAACTTTTATAAACAAAAGTCTAATTTACGATTTGACCCGTTTCAAATTTACGCGCTTCCAATTTTAATGAAATGTCCTCTTGTTTTAAAATTGAAATCGTATTTCGATTAAAACGTCAATTAGTACTCTATTCAAAAAAAAAAACTCTTGGGATTTTTTTTCATTCGACATATTTCTCCCCGTACCGTCGCCACGTCGTGTGCCTGCCTATCCCATCCCTTGTGTACTCGTTTAGTATTCGTTTTGTGGAAACGTATTCGGTTGGGGTTCTGGTATCGCCCTCGTCTCATCTCTGTCCCTTACAAGCCTTTGAATACTATACAGGTACCTGCTACTATTGTAGGAGTGAGACAGTGTGTGTGTGTGTGTGTGAGTCGATTCTTATACCGTTGGCGCTACGGCGTGGCGCTGTCGATTGTAAATAAATGGTGAGGTGAAAATGCGTGAAAAAGAAATTGTATAGGGTGAAGTTTTTTCTCGCGTTGATGGTTTTGATAGATTCGATAATACATATTTTACTGCTTGCGTCGTCCAACTTGTTCGAGGGTTGGGAATTTATCGAATGTATACTTTTTTTTCGTCGTCGTCGTCGTCGTCGTCGTCGTCGTCGTTTGGTGGAAAATTAAAGGAATTTTCTAATGAGCTTACGTTTGGAATTCATGCTTTCGAATTTGTATAGTGAAGCGATTGGGCAGGAGGTAGGAGTAAGAGGGAGATTTGGGAGACCTTGAGAAGTTGTATTCCAAAAATTGAGCAGGTATTTGGAGAGGTTCCGGAATGGCTCAGAAAAATGAACTTTAGCGCCATATAAAATAAATTTTGTCCACGAGAGTTTAAGGACATACTTTTTTTGAGCATTTCGAAATTCCCTAAAAAGAGCAAAACGAGTGTTTAATATGATGCGACCCTACAAATTTGTACTTCCTGTATAGTCCGGCATATGACAATAGGAGTAATTGCACCCCCCCCCCCCCGCCGATCCAACGGGACAACTTTTGATTGACAGGTCAGCCGAAATCGCAGATTTTGCGTTTCAACATAGGATTTGCACGAAATTTTTCAAACCTTACAACGGTAGATCGAAAGATCATACAAAAATTTATCAACTGTCAAAATTTTCAAGTGCTAAAGTGCGTTTTTCGATTTTTGGTGAATTTTTGAAAATCCAATTCAAGCCAAAAATGAGGGGAAAAATCAAAATTTAACCAAATCCGTTTTGAGCAGTTATGGAGTCTCCAACAGATTTTTGAAACTTTAAATTTTCACAAAATTTCATCAAATGGAGATGGAAAGCTGAAATTTACTCCACACTCCAATTTTAACACCCTCTGAAGAAGACTTCAGGTGGGTTCAAGTCATTTTAGAGCCTTCAGCGACTTTTTCGAAAATTAATGGAGCCTCCAGTAGATTTTTGAAACTTGAAATTTCCCTAAAATTTCATCAAACTGAGATGGAGAGTCGAAATTCATTCTGCAAACTAATTTCAACACGCTACGAAGTTGACTGCTGGTGGATTTCAAGTCGTTTTGGAGCCTCCAGCGACTTTTTGAGGAAAATTGAATTTTCCTAAAAGTAGCTGGAAGCTTCAAAACCATTTGAAACCACCAAGTAGTCTGCGAAGTAAGTTACAGCTTTCCAACTCCATTTGATAAATTAATGTGGCGGGAATTTCAAGTTTCAAAAATCTACTGGAGGCTCCAGTAATTTTCAAAAAAGTTGCTGGAGGCTCTAAAATGACTTGAACCCACCTGAAGTCGTCTTCAGAGGGTGTTAAAATTGGAGTGTAGAGTAAATTTCAGCTTTCCATCTCCATTTGATGAAATTTTGTTAAAATTTAAAGTTTCAAAAATCTGCTGGAGGCTTTAGGAATTTTCAAAAAGTCGCTGAAGGATCGAAAACGACTTGAAATTCACCTGCAGTACTTCGTAGCGTATTGAGATTGATTATTAGAATAAATTTCAGCTTTACAACTCCAATTTGATGGAATTTTGTGAGAATTTCGAGTTTCAAAACTTTGCTGGAGGCTCCAGAACTGCTGAAACTGTTTCCAATCGATTTGGCATGTCGAAAATAGGGTACATCCCAAATTTCAGCTTTCTTGGTCAATTTGGTAAAATTTTGATTTTTTCCCCTCATTTTTGGCTTGAATTGGATTTTCAAAAATTCACCAAAAATCGAAAAATGCACTTTAGCACTTGAAATTTTGATAGAGGATAAATTTTTGTATGATCTTTCGATCTACCTTTGTAAAATTTTTAAAATTTCGTGCAAGTCCTATGTTGAAACGCAAAATCTGCAATTTCGGCTGACCTGCCAATCAAAATGGCCGCCATTTTATAAGTAAGGTCAACTTTTTTTTTTGGCAAGTTTGTTTTAAAATGTTCCTTAGGATGTCCCCTTTAAGAAAAAAGTTGTCCCGGAGGATCGGTGGAGGAGGAGGGAGGGTGCAATTACTCCTATTTTCATATGCCGGACTAGTAAAGTATCAGTATATTTTGAAACAAATCCAGGTAGGAGAAATGTTTTTACCCCTCTTTGAAACAGTCTGTCCAGTAAACGCTTATCGTACACGAAAACAATGGCGATTTACTGTTAGAAAGTGCCCTGCAGGTGTGTAGTGGAGGTAGCATTTCACATACCTGGCTTCAGGTCTTCTTTGGGGTAGTGGGGGTGGTCAGTTGTTATAGTGAGAAAGTCTTCCAGCACAACCTGTTACCTCGATCATTACTGTTTCTCACTTCGACTATTGCTGTGGCGTTTTTGAGTATCTTAGTGCGTTTTCGATTCTTGTTGTTATATATTTTTGTAGTTTCGTTCCTTTTTATAAGTAGTATATTTTCTTAGCAGTCCTATAATTATTTTGCAAACATGGCTGCTTTCAAATTATTGCAAACGCAAAAAAGTTTGGCCAATTCAATTACCGTGCTACAAAACGAACCCGAATTGGACTACGAGCAAGCGGAATTGAAATATTCAATTTTGAACGCTTACCAAAATATTTTTATGACGAACCATCGAGAAATGTGTAAATACACCATGTCCGCCAAAGATGTTGAAGAATACGACGAAATCATCTCCAATCTAAAGTTTCAGGATTGCAGTTTTCTGCAATACGTCACGGCCACCAATCCCATATCAGAAATCAAGAAAATCAATTATATCTTCGACGTCATTGAAAATTTAAACCCATCCAATTCGATTAATGACGGCGAAGCGGAAGTGTTTCGAATTCTGCTGAAACACTTAAGGATATGGTTCAAACACAAGCAGGAGACACTATTCATGTACCTGGCAAACAACGATGACATCGCTGACCAACTTGATTTAAAAGAAAAATTTAATAAAATGATCCGAGATCATCTGTCCAAACTCGACGGTAACATGGACATTTTGAAAAATGTGATAGATATATGCGAGTAGTTTGAAAAAATGATCTGAAAAAATTTTTAAATGTAAATTTGCTTCGGCCTATTTCGATGAATTTAACTTCGAAATTTAATTTTTTTTCTATTCGATGTTGTTGATTGTGAAAGTGACGTTTCTAAGTGATATTTTTTTCAATATTTCCGTTTTTTTATCAATTTTTTTTGTGTCGGAATTGATTTATTTCATGTATATATTTGTTAGGTGCTTATTTTTTTTATGAATTAATGTTTTAGAGTGTAGGTATATACTATAGATATGTTTTTTTTGTGTTAATTTTTAAGAGCATTTTTTATTACCTATTTCAATTTTTTCATGAGTATTCTGTTTCGTTTTATTGATATGTATTTTTTTTGAATATTTTATTGATAATTGACTTGAACGTCAAATTTTAATGGTTTCATTTGAATCGGAATTTTTCTCAATAAAATTTTTCAAGACTTGACAAAATGTTTAATCATTTATTTACTAGAAAGCTATGATTTTGAGGAAAAAGAGACGATTCGCTGATAAATTTTTGAAAAATGGTTCATAGTGTATAAGTACTTAAGTGTAATGGGTCTAAGTAGCTAGATACCTAAAAGGTTTTAGATCACGGTTTCGGAGTATTCAACTTTGAACGAGTAAGTATACCTACTACATTACAAAGGTAAGAATGAATTTATTTATTAAAAAATGTTCGTTTCGATGTTTTTAAGGTGAACTTTTTTTCTTACTAAAAACAATGACTAAATCAGATAAATTTTTGAATGTTTCTGGCCAAATTTATTGAAAAAATTCATCAGCAACAGATACTTACTTATATGTACCTATTTCTATTTCCAAAAATTGTTTTTTTTCTCGTGGATTTTGAAATTTTCGATATTTTCATTTCCTTTGGCAAATGAGTGCGCTTTTGAAAAATTTATAGGGAACGATCGGTCATCAATCATTATTGAAATCGGGGGTCTTTAAAAAGAAGAATGCCTATTTCAAAGCCAAATTTAAAGTTTGCAGATGGAAATTTCCTCGATTGTTTTTCCTCAGTTTTATGGAACCCGCAGATGAGGAAAAATTTAATGCCCGAAAACATGATAAATAATTTATTTACGTATTTACGTACTTGCAGACGATTTCGACGAGAACTCATGAACAAAAGTTTACTACAAAATTGTGATGAAAAATTATCACATTTCTTCCAAGTTTTAGATTATGAAAAAATTTTAGTTTGGAATTCTCGAAATTTTGACCCCCCCCCCCCCTCGCATCCATTCCTGGCGATAAAATAAGACCCTCTGGAGAAGTAAAATCATTAAATCTTCGAATTCGGTAAAAATCATAATTCTGTACTCCAATGCAAAAAGGATAGAAGTCCATTTGTTTATTTTGCGCAGCACTTTTTTCAAAAGCGAGTTCCTCTGCACCAAATAATGCTACAGTGCTCGGAATTGTCTTGTTGTGAAGCAAAAAGTATAGGCTATCCCCAAATACCGCAGTTGTTCCCCTACTATTATCGTGGGCCGAATGGTGAGCATGGGAACTTTATTTTGCAAAATCTATATATATGGACTTCTATCCTTTTTGCATTGGAGTACAGAATTTTGAGTTCGAAAGTGACGAAAGAAAACATTTTAGCTTCGGAAATTGAAATATGATTTTGAAAATTTAGTGATTTCTAACAATAAAAAAGAAACGTTTGCACCCTGTTTTCCTCAGAAAATTCCAAAATTGAGTAAATAACCAGTTTTCAAAATTTCTGTCACATTTTCTCTCCACTTTTAATGAAAATTATTTCAAAAATTCAAAACATTGAGTAATATTTTGTCAAGTGCCAAAAATTTACAAAAATTTCAGTTCCTGGTCAAATTTTTTCTGAATCTCAAAATTCTACTACGAAATTTTTTCGAAACAAAAATCTAACGACATCAGACTTCATTTCCATCCAATTTTTTCTTGCGAGGCACTGAAATTTTTAGATGGAAAAACGAATGGAATGCTGATTTACGTATTATTTTTTGAAATGCGATAGGGCAGCTATAAACAACTTTGGAAATAAAGTCGAGTTTCCTGGAGTTTGGGCGCGATTTCGATTCTGCGCATACAAAAAGACAAAATTTTTGTTGTACAAGATTAAAAATCGTTTTTTTTAGTCAGAAGTCCAGTTTTCTGAAGTTTGAGTATGCATTTTCGAGTCTGTGATTCTGAAAAGGAACTTTTTGGGCCCAAAATTTTCGAAAAATTGTCCAAAGGGTGGGAAAATGTGATCGGGCAGCAAGAACTTTGGAAATCGACTTTTCTATACATATCCGAAACAATATTTTTTTAATGGGCTCAAAAATTTCGAAAAATTGTCCAAAAATGAACAAAAATTGCAATTTGGGAGCTACAACTTTGGCAATGGTCTTTTCTCGTGTCAAGTTCAGTTTCAGAGAGATTGGCTGCAATTTTGAGTCTGCGCATCCGAAAAGGTATTTTCTGAGTCCATAAATTTCGAAAAATTGCCCAAAAAGGGTGGAAAAACGAAAATGACCAACTATAGAACTTTAGGAATCGACTTTAATAGTCACAAGTCTGGTTTTCTGGGGTTTGGGCGCGATTTCGAGTCGTCCGCGCAACCGAAATAGAATTTTTTAGGGCCTTGAAATTTCAAAAAAATTGCCCAAAAATACTCAAACGAAAAGTGGAAGTCTCGTGGTAGGTTCGCAGGAATTTGACTGCAATTTTGAGTCTGCGCCTCCACAAAGGTAAATATATTTTTAGGACTTCAAAATTTCGAAAAATTGTCCAAAAATGAACGAAAAATGCCATTGGCAGACACAACTTTGGGAATAGTTTTTTCTAGTGTAAAATTCAGTTTCTCGGAATTTGCTGTAAATTCGAGTTCTCGCACCTGACAAGGTATTCTTTGACCCCGAAATTTTCAAAAAATAGTCCAATTGGACGAAAAACGCGATTAGGCAGATCCACTTTTGGGATTCGTCTTTTCTAGTCAAAAGTTGAGCTCATTGAGATTTTGGGCATGATTTCGAGTCTGCCATCTGCGCATACGAAAGTTGTAGCAGCCTAATCAATTTTTCATCATTTTTGGACAATTTTTCAAATATTTTGAGCCTAAAAAACATACCTTACAAGGGAACCTCTTGAGGTGTGACAGTCCGATTTCAACGAGACTGCGATTTTTGGAAAGAGCATAGTCTAAAACCCCCAAAACCAAATTTTCAGCTGCCCAAGTTCATTTTACGATTTTTGGCGAGTTTTTGAAAATTCAAAATTGACTGTTTTTGGCGATTTATGCTTTTTTTTAAAAAGTACGTACTTGATCAGTAAAAATGGTCGAATTAAGTCGCAAAACTAATATTAACTACCCAAATCCAAATTTCACCATTTCCAGCCATTCTGGAGCCTCCAGCGCGATTTTTCAATTTCTCCAGAATTAGGAATTTGCTCCAGAAGGCGTGAATATGAAGTTGGGCAGCTAAAAATCGAGTTGTGTATTATACTAGACCTGTTTAACGAGTTTACCTGCATTTGAGCCGATTTTGAAAGTGACACCTCAAAAGTGGTTTTTTGAACAGCTTTTTTCAAAAAAATTTAAAAATCAAAAGATGACCGTTTGTGAGGAAATTTTTGAAATTGGCGCGAATTGTTGTATTTTGCCCATAACTGACCCCCCCCCCCCACATCAAAATGTCACCATTTCCAGCCATTCTGGAGCCTCCAGCGCGATTTTCAATTTCTCCAGAATTTTGAACACCTCAAGAGTGGTTTTTTGAGATGTCACTCTCGCTCCAAAACGGCTGGAAATGGTGGAATTTGCGCTCCGGGGCCGGGGTTAGTTCTTGAAGAAATACAGCGATTCGCACAAATTTCAAAAATTTCCTCACAAACGGTTATCTTTTGATTTTTTGGATATTTTAATTTTGAAAAAAAGCTGGTCAAATACCCACTCTTATTGAGGTGTCACTCCCAAAATCTGCTCAAATGTGGATAAACTCGTTAAACAAGTCGAGTGTAATATACAACTCGATTTTTAGCTGCCCAACTTCATATTCACGCCTTCTGGAGCAAATTCCTAATTCTGGAGAAATTGAAAAATCGCGCTGGAGGCTCCAGGATGGCTGGAAATGGTGAAATTTGGATTTGGGTAGTTAATATTAGTTTTGTGACTTAATTCGACCATTTTTACTGATCAAGTACGTACTTTTTTTTAAAAAAAAACATAAATCGCCAAAAACAGTCCATTTTGAATTTTCAAAAATTCTCCGAAAATCGTAAAATGAACTTGGGCAGCTGAAAATTTGGTTTTGGGGGGTTTAGATTATGCTCTTTCCAAAAATCGCAGTCCCGTTCAAATCGGAGTGTGACACCTCAAGAGGTTCCCTTGTTAGGAGCTTGAAAACTTCTTTCGAGGTGGAATATGCCAAAAATCAAAATTTTCGGACCTTGCACGGCTGCTTTTTAGACCCTTCCAAGGCGATTTGAAATTTTAGGAGAAAATTAAAAAATCGCTAGAGGTTCCAGAATAGCTCAGAAAAATTAACTTTAGCACCATGAATTCGGTTTACGAAGGTTTCAGGACATGCTCTTATATATTTTGAGAGCATCACATTGTGAAATTCCCTAAAAAGAGCCAAACGAGTGCTCAAGATGATACGACCCTACCAAACACACAAAGGATGAAAATCTGGTGTTTGCCATATCCAGAAAGAACTCTATTTTCAATATTGAAATTTGTACCTGTACAAATACATCCTTTAAAATATGGTTAAATGTTGGAAACAAATCCAGGTATGGGACATGTTTTCCCTCTCTTTGAAACAGTCTGTCCAGTAAACGCCTATTGTACACGAAAACAATGGCGATTTACCGTTAGAAACTGCGCAGGTAGTAGCGAAGGTAGCATTTTACATGTTCCTGGAAATACCTCGGATCCGGTTTCCTTTGGAGGAGTGGGGGTAGTTAGTGGTTATAGTGAGAAAGTATTCCAGCACAACCTGTTACCTGGTCGATCATTACTGTTTTTCACTTTGACTATTGCTGTGGCGTTTTTGAATATCTTAGTGCGTTTCCGTTTCTCGTTGTTATATATTTTTGTAGTTTCTAGTTCTTTGCATTTTTCGCTCCTTATTATAATATTTTCGTAGTTCGTTTAATTTTTTATTCTCTATATTTGGAAGAGATGGCTTCTTTGAAATTATTACAAACGCAAAAAAGTTTGGCGAATTCGATAACTGTGCTTCAAAATGAACCCGAATTAGACTTGGAACAAGCCGAGTTGAAATATTCAATTTTGGACGCGTATCAAAACATATTCTTGAATAACAATCAAGAAATTTGTAAATATACTACATTGTCCGCCAAAGATGCCGAAGATTACGACGAAATTCTGAAAAATGTCAGGTTTATGGATTGCAGTTTTTTGCGGTTTATTAACGAGACCAACCCGGAATCAGAAATCAAAAAAATAAATTACATGTTTAACACGGTGTCGAATCTAAACCCATTGAATGCGATAAATGCCGGCGAAGCTGAAGTGTTCAGGATTCTGCTGAAACATCTAAGGATCTGTTTCAAAATGAAACAGGAGAAACTGTTTATGTATTTGAACGAAGATGACGTAGCAAATCAACTCAATTTGAAAGATAAATTTAATCGAATGATTCGAGACCATCTGTATAAACTCGACGCCAACGTCGACATTCTGAAAAACGTGATAGATGTATGTGAGTAGTTTTAAAAAATTTATGTCAAGTGGTTTTTTTTCAATATTTTTATTTTTTTTTTTCGTGTCGAAATTGGTATATTTCAAGTAATTTTGTTATGAGTTCATTTTTTAATGAATTAATGTTTTAATGTGTATATACTAGACCTAGATATGTTTGTTTTGTTTCAATTTTTTAGAGAGTTTTTTATTATCTAAGTTATTTTAATTTTTCGTATGTGTATAGATTTTGATGTATTTTGCGTTTCATTTTATTAATTAGGAATTTTTTATTAATGGTGTTCATTTTTAATTGTTCAAATTGTACATTTTATTAATAATTCATTGAAACGACAAATTTAAATCGTTTTCTTGGTATATTTGGAATTTTTCTAATAAAATTTTTCAATACTTGACAAAATGTTTAATCATTTATTAGTTACTAGAAAGTTTGATTTTGAGGAAAGTGATACGATTCGCTGATAAAATAATTCTTGAAAAATGGTTCTGAGTGCATAAGTGCATACGTAAGTGTATCGGATCTACGTATAATTATGTATTATTGAAGTTTTTAGATCACGATTGCGGGGTATTCCACTGTGTAAGTAAAAGTATACGACATCAGGTAAGATTGAATTTTATATTATGAAAAGTGTTTGTTTCGATGTTTTATTATCAGGTGAATTTTTTTTCAAACTACAAAATAATGACTAATTTACTAAGATGAATTTTTAAAATGTTTCGATAGATTTTCACCTGTGAAATTATCGAATAGCTTATTTACCTATACTCATTCTTTTCTGGCCAAATTTATCGAAAAAAATTCATCAGTAACAGATGTACCTATTTCTATTTTCAAAAATTGTTTTTTTTTCTCATGGATATTGAAATTTTGGTCCTTTTATTTCCTTTGGCAAATGAGTACCTACGCTTTTGAAAAATTGATAGGAAGCGAACCGTGAAAAAGATTGAAATGTCTTCGATTTTTCCCTCCGTTTTGTGGGACCCGCAGAGGATAAATTTAATGCCCGAAAATATGATCTACATATTTATTCATTTTCTTGACAACTTCAACACTTCGACGAGAACTAACGAATAAAAATTTTCATATTGCTACAAAATTGTGATGAAAAGAATCATCTCATGTCACTTGGGTTTTGGATTTTGAACAAATTTCAGTTTGGAATTTTTGAAATTTTGATACCCCCTTCTCTTCCCTGGGACAAAATAAGACCCCTCTGTGGAAGCAAAATCGTTCAAATCTGCAACAATCAAAAATACAATATTAAGGTTGTGGATCGCAAAGGAAAAAATGTCGAAAAATTTTAACCAAATTCGATGTAAACCATCATTTTGAGTTTTGAAGTGACGAAAAAAAAAATTCATGGAAGAGAGATGTGGGGGTTTAAAGAGAGTACGTTTTTGAAGAAAAAAAACGCGACTTTTTTCACTCTAGCTTCTACGTACCCAATATGTTTTAGGAAAAATTTTAATTTCTAAAAGAAGATTAAATTTAGTGATTTCCCTGATTTCTAACAATAAAAAGAAACGTTTGCACTCTGTTTTCCTCGGCAAATTCCAAAATTACGTAAAAACCCAGTTTTCAAAATTTCTGTCACAATTTCTCCCCATCTTTAATAAAAATTATTTCAAAAACTCAAAACATTAATATTTTTTCCAGTGGCAAAAATTTACAAAAATTTCAGATTCTCGTCAACTTTTTTTAGTCGGGGAGCCCACTTAAGGATAAATTGCACCCTCCCGTCGATCCTCCGGGGCAACTTTTTTCTTAAAGGGGGGAGTCCTAAAGAACATTTCTAGTCTTTGTACTAAAAAAAAAAGTGGCCTTACTTACAAAATGGCGGCAATTTTGATTGATAGGTCAGGCGAAATCGCAGATTTTGCGTTCCAACATAGGACTTGCACGAAATTTTTCAAATTCTACAAAGATAGATCGAAAGATCAAACAAAAATTTATCACCTGTCGAAATTTCAAGTGCTAAAGAGCGTTTTTTGATTTTTGGTGAATTTTTGAAAATCAAATTTAGGTCAAAAATGAAGGAAAAAATCAAAATTTTACCAAATTGACAAAGATAGCTGAAATTTGAGATATATCCTATTTTCGATATGTAAAATCGATTGGAAACTGTTTCAAACCATTTTGAGCAGTTCTGGAGCCTCCAGCAGATTTTTGAAACTCGAAATTCCCCCAAAATATCACCAAAATGGAGTTGGAAAGCTGAAATTTATTCTGCAAACTAATTTCAATGCGCTACGAAGTACTGCAGGTGAATTTCAAGTCGTTTTGTAGCCTACGGCGATTTTTTGATGATTCCTGGAGCCTCCAGGAGATCTTTGAAACTTTAAATTTTCTAAAAATTTCATCAAATGGCGATGGAAAGCTAAAATTTACTCTACACTCCAATTTTAACATCCTCTGAATGCGACTTCGAGTGGGTTAAAATCATTTTGGAGCCTCCAGCGACTTTTTTGAAAATTACTGGAGCCTCCAGTAGATTTATAAAACTTGAAATTTCCCCAAAATTTCATCAAACTGAGATGGAGAGTCAAAATTCATTCTGCAAACTAATTTCAATACCTACGAAGTTGACTGCAGTTGGATTTCAGGTCGTTCTGTAGCCTCCAGCGATTTTTTTGAAAATTACTGGAGCCTCCAGTAGATTTTTGAAACTTGAAATTTCCCCAAAATTACATCAAACTGAGATGGAGAGTCGAAATTCATTCTGCAAACTAATTTCAATACACTACGAAGTTAACTGCTGATGGATTTCAAGTCTTTTGGAGCCTCCAGCGACTTTTTGAAAGGTTGTATGGCGTTTTTTTGGAAAATTGAAATTTTCTAAATATAGCTGGAAGCTTCGAAACCATTTGAAACCACCATGTAGTCTGCGAAGTAAATTTCAGCTTGCCAACTCCATTTGATAAATTAATGTTGCGAGAATTTCAACTTTCAAAAATCTACTGGAGGCTCCAGTAATTTTCAAAAAAGTCGCTGGAGGCTCTAAAATGACTTGAACCCACCTGAAGTCGTCATCAGAGGATGTTAAAATTGGAATGTAGAGTAAATTTCAGCTTTCCATCTCCATTTGATGAACTTTTGTGAAAATTTAAAGTTTCAAAAATCTGCTGGAGGATTCAGGAATTTTCAAAAAGTCGCTGGAGGCTTCAAAACGACTTGAAATTCACCTGCAGTACTTCGTAGCGTATTGAGAGTAGTTTTTTGAATAAATTTCAGCTTTACAATTCCAATTTGATGGAATTTTGTGGGAATTTCGAGTTTCAAAAATCTGCTGGAGGCTCCAGAAGTGCTCAAAACGGGTTGAAACCGTTTCCAATCGATTTGGCATGTCAAAAATACGGTATATCCCAAATTTCAGCTTTCTTGGTCAATTAGGTAAAATTTTGATTTTTTCCCTCATTTTTGACCTTAATTGGATTTTCAAAAATTCACCAAAAATCGAAAAACGCACTTTAGCACTTGAAATTTTGACAGGTGATAAATTTTTGCATGATCTTTCGATCTACCTTTGTAAAGTTTGAAAAATTTCGTGCAAGTCCTATGTTGAAACGCAAAATCTGCGATTTCGGCTGACCTGTCCATCAAAATGGCCGCCATTTTGTAAGTAAGGCCAACTTTTTTTGGGCAAGTTTGCTTTAAAATGTTCCCTAGGATGTCCTCTTTAAGAAAAAATTGTCCCAGAGGATCGGCGGGGGGGGGGGTGCAATTACTCTTATTGTCATATGCCGGACTAATAGGTAAAGTAAACTGACCAGTAGTTGACCCTATGTAGTGGAAGTAACGGATTTTTAAGTTAGAAAAGGTCCTCAGAAAAGGTGGAGGGAGAAATGGGCATCTGGGCTAAACTTAGTATTAACTTGTAAAACAATAATCAATCATAAAATTTACGCGATTTCAATTCGACCCCCACCGTGTCTTTAATATACCTTCAATTTGGTGCCCTCCAAAGAGAAGTCGACGAATCAAAAGCGTAAAAAAATTCAAATTATTTGTATTTTAAAATTTCTACTCCGTTTTAATTTCAACATATTGTATTTATAGGATCATGTATGCCTATTCATAAAGCATAGAGAACGGAGACAAGAGGCATGCCAAATTTTTTATTCGAGTAATAAGTACACGCTAGGTACCTTTATATTTTCAGAACGACGTAACACGACTATATACGAATAAAACAAACATTTACATTATTTTGGTAAAACAAAAATTCGGGTTATACAAGAGTATATTAAGATAAAAAGGAAGTGCTGTATTGTGTGAATAAACCTCGTACAGTACCATATACATATACGTGTACGAAGAGTATTACAGGACAGAGAGGGAGGGGGTGCGTCGGTGGTAGCGCCATCGCCATCGCAAGCGCCAGCTTTCGCGTCAGCGTCAGCTTCCTCCGCATGCTTAAAGAGGGAAATCAACTTCACGAGTATGGATTTTTATGCCAAGAGCAGCTTTTACGGCCAAACTTTAAGTTAGTTTCGGGCCAGGAGTTCGTAACATGTCGTACGACGAGGTTGGCATTAAAATTTCACCACTTTGCAAAATGGCTATGGCTATTTATGCATGTTTGGCTTTTGAAAGAAACTATCCTTTCGCATATACGAGTATGTAGGGTTAACTTTTATTTCAGATTCTGGCTGCGAACCTATACGAGTATCTCGAATAATTACCTACCCATATACGCGGCAGCAGAGAATCAAAAGCTCATCGAGCTGCTGATAAAAAAAAAGAAAGAAAGACTTTATAGGGTAAAAACGTTATAGAACGAAAGGGTGGACCTGGACACGCATATTGAGAAACCATATTAAAGGAAACCCTCTCAAAGTGCTGTGGATGTGGGTGGCGTGTTTTCATTATACGTGTATGTGTGTGTAAGTGTCGGAGAAAGAAAAAAGATTGAATGGTGACGGTGCGGGGAGGGGTGCAGGGTGTGGGCCATCCAGAGTATGGGCAAAAGCAGCAAGTTGTAGGTACTATAGCACACCTCTACACCCAAGTAACCTAACACAAAGATTCATTATAACAAAATGCTGACTTTTTGCTTAACAGCGGTAAAACTACATGTACCTCTATGGGCTTTTTTTCAAAAGAGCTAACCTGTATGAAAAGTTTTTATAAATTTCTTCTTTCGTTTCGCTTTCGGACTCTTTACAAATGACTGCTTTGATCATCAGTTTGCGTTTGTGGAATGATTCCAAAACGTTTTTTACGCCTCTCGTCTCATCATCCGTTTGCGTTTGTTTGGCCACCACATCGAAATGGTGGAGAGGTCGGGGCGACGACGAGGTTTCTTTCAAAAGCTTTCTCTTGCTTTTTTCCATTTTCGCGTTTGCGAAATACTCGTAAACAAATAAATAAAAAGAAGAATTATCTAGATTTTTTTTTACCCTGCAAATTAACGTTTTCATTCGCTATATGTGTACGCCTAGATTTCTCTTTCACTTTTCGAGATCTCGTATCGTACATGTACACAAAGATGTCTAGAGCTGTAGGTACTTCACTAGTTGATTTCTCGAAAATTAATTACTACACTGGTATGTACGCCATTTTGGGAGGAGTGTTTTCTTCGAAGGTGTAAATATATTCTTATTTTACTCGCCAACACCCGAATTTCGTGATGAAATGTTTAAAATAGCACGCTGAAAAAAAAAAGATGACTTCTCTCTTCGGAGGACGAAAAAAAATCAAATATGTAAATTAAGTCATAAATATGCAAATTAACGCGGTCACAAAACCTCATTTAAATATAGTCTTTGAAATTTTTTGAGTTGCACGACGATGGTTGTACAAAAAAAAAAAAAGTACACGTAAAAAAGGAAAAGCCGCCGCAAAAGTATTCAACTTAGTAGAAATAGCTTAAAGGCTATTTGTTCAATTTACATTTTTCCCTATTACGTTTTGCGCGCTCACACGTATACCTTCCTATATATGTATAGGTGGTGTAGTTAATACGTATAACTTACTAAGCTGTCGTGTCGTAGCATATACGATTTTTTTTCAACCGAATGACTTTATCGAATCAATGAAAAGAGTAATTTTTTCGAGAAATGTCGCGAAAATTTGGCAGAATTGAAATATGTTGATATATGTATACAAATACCTATTTATGACTTTATATTCTTAATCTTATCTGTTTAAAATTTGAACGATTTTGCTTCCACAGAGAGGGAGGGGGATATACCAAAATTTCAAAATTCCAAACTGAAATTTTTTCATAATCCAAGAACCAAGTGACATGAGATAATTTTTCATCACAATTTAGTGAAAGTGATGTGAAAATTTTTGATTGAGAGTTCTCGAAGTTGCAGTCAAGAAAACGAATAAACATCGTTTTTTTCGGGCATTAAATTTTTCCTTTACGAGTCCCACAAAACTGAGGAGAAAAGAATCAAGAAAATTTCTATCTGCATTCTGCATTTTCAAATTTGGCTTTAAATGTGACTCGCGAGTCGCGACTGCTGACTTGTGGTTCAAACATTAACCTGTGTTTAGTAGGTTTTAAATTACACGGACCATGTCCTATAAAATACTGGTCAGAATGAATGCGACTTGCATCCAGTTTAAGTGTTGGTATAATAGTAAATCGTCAAGTGCACCGTTTATGAAAAGTTTATATGTAAAAAACCACCCTATTAAACCTGTTCCGCGAAGGTTCAGCTCGCGGTGCATCACGATCCCTTCAAAGAAACTCGTTTCTTTCGCGAAACGAAGGGTGTCCAATTGTCCATGTCATCGTGTTAATTCACCTGTTTAATATCCAAGAGTAATTGAATCGGTGGGTGCAGAAAGGGGCTAAGTCCATTTTCGCACTTTTCAGGAATAACAAAGAACTGATTTATTTGAAAATCAAAAAGTATTGGTAAACATGCTTAAGGTCATTGAAAGAGGACCCAAGACACAATTTTTAGCACTGTTTAGAAAAAAAAAAAATATTCACGCGCGCCGGCACTCGGGAATTTCAAGTTTCAAAAATCTACTGGAGGCTCCAGTAATTTTCAAAAAAGTCGCTGGAGGCCCTAAAATGACTTGAACCCACCTGAAGTCGTCTTCAGAGGGTGTTAAAATTGGAGTGTAGAGTAAATTTCAGCTTTCCATCTCCATTTGATGAAATTTTGTGAAAATTTAAAGTTTCAAAAATCTGCTGGAGGCTTTAGGAATTTTCAAAAAGTCGCTGGAGGATCCAAAACGACTTGAAATTCACCTGCAGTACTTCGTAGTGTATTGAAATTAGTTTTTAGAATAAATTTTAGCTTTACAACTCCAATTTGATAGCATTTTGTAGGAATTTCGAGTTTCAAAAATCTGCTGGAGGCTCCAGAGCTGTTCAAAACGGGTTGAAACCGTTTCCAATCGATTTGGCATGTCGAAAATAGGGTATATCCCAAATTTCAGCTTTCTTGGTCAATTTGGTAAAATTTTGATTTTTTCCCTCATTTTTGGCCTAAATTCGATTTTCAAAAATTCACCAAAAATCGAAAAACGCACTTTAGCACTTGAAATTTTGACAGGTGATAAATTTTTGCATGATCTTTCGATCTACCTTTGTAAAGTTTGAAAAAGTTCGTGCAAGTGACTTGGTCCCTTTTTGCACCCACCGATTCAATTCTAGAGACCCTTGAAACAAATCACATAGATATTCCAAATTACATGGCTTACAATTTTTCAATTCTTGAAAATCATGAAATCATGCCTTATCAAATCGAACTCTTCGGTCCGGCATGTACCCCCCCCCTCCCCACCACTAATCTTCTGAGACTACTTTTTTCTTTAAGGATACATCCTAAGGAACGTTTTAATTTTATAGCAAACTTGCCAAAAAAAAAGCTGGCCTTAACAAAAAATGGCGGCCATTGTAATTGACAGGCCAGCCGAAATCGCTGATTTTGCTTTCCAACATACGACTAGCATGAAAATTTTTGAACTGGACAAAGCTAGATCGAAAAAGGATGCAAAAATTCATCACCAGCCAAAATTTCAACAGCTAAAGTGTATTTTTTGATTTTTGGTGAATTTTTGAAAATCAAATTTAGGCCAAAAATGAGGAGAAAAAAAATCAAAATTTTACCAAATTGACCTAGAAAGCTGAAATTTGGAGTGTGGCCTATTTTCAGCCCCTCAAATCGATTGGAAACTGTTTCAAACCGTTTTGAGCAGTTCTGGAGCCTCCGACAAATTTTTGAAACTTGAAATTTCCACACAATTTCAGTAAATTTAGTTATAAAGCCAAAATTTACTCTGCAAACTAATTTCAATACGCTATAAAGTTAATTGCAGGTGAATTTCAAGTCGTTTTGGAGCCTCCAGCGACTTTTTGGAAACTACTGGAGCTTCCAGAATGCTTTTTGAAACTTGAAATTCCTACAATATTTGATCGAATTGAGTTGGAAAGCCGAAATTCACTTGAAGTTAAAAGTGAGATAACTTCTCAAATTTGATTTGAATTGTAGGACGGGAGGGGGGAGATTCAATAATGAACCATACATTTTTTTCACTACTTGAGAAAGCATTTCGATTTTTGTTCCATTCAAAATTATCAAATGATCAGCTCTTTCCCAAGCACCCAAGATTTATCATCATTTGAGAGAAAATTTAACTTTTCAAGTTTGATTTGAATTGCAGGGCGGCGGGGGGGGGGGGGTCGATATTAAAACCATATATTTTTTTCACTACTTGAGAAAGCATTTTTTCAATTTTTTGTTCCATTCAAAATCATCAAATGATCAGCTCTTTCCCCCCCCCCAAATTTATCATCATTTGAGAGAAAATTTTTAGGAATTCAAAATAAGAGAAAAATGAACGGGAGGTAAAAATTTAGTTTTAAATTTCCAATCTACGGAAAGAATAAGTGAGAAATTCGACAATTTTTGATTAAAAATATACCTAAAAAGGCAAGTGATTTTTCCCCAAAAATAGGTACCTACGTCAATATTTCTCAGAAGGAAGAATTCTAAAATTTTTGTTTCAAGATCAAAAAATATTTTTAAAAAAAGGTACCTAGTACAATTTCTCCAATTTTTATATCGATGGAAGGGGAGGGGAGTTCGATATTATTGCTTTCGATTTTTTTCACTACTTGAGAACGTTTTTTTTTTCAATTCAAAATTTTCAGATGTTTTGATCTCCCTCCCCCCCCCTTCAAAATCTATCTATCATCCCTTGAGAGAAATTTTTTAGAAATTCAAATTTTTAAAATAAGGGAAGAATGAATAAAATTGCAAATCAAAAAAATTTTATTCAGGTAAAATATGAACCAACAAGTCATTTTCTCAAAAATACCTCAATATTTTTCAGATGAAGGAGTCTCAAAATTTTTGTTCTTTGATTAAAAAATAGAAAAAAGTGAGTGCAACAGGACACCATGAAAAAAAAGGCCAAAAGCAGAACTTTCTGAAGGACTCGTTTTTCAAATACTTATTTCAATTTTTGGGAATTGAATTAAATCAAAATTCATCGGTCTTTACCAAGAAATTATTACGAAATAAAAAAAAAAAAAAAAGAACAACTCAAATCATTTCATTTTCTGACTTCGGGAAAAGAGAGTTGAGTCGTAGCGTTTTTATTAGTTCATTCGTTAATAGCGACTTCTGGCGAGTACTTTGATAGTGATGTGAAATCGATGGACGAAAATATGTTTCAGACTGGAATACATCGATTTCGAAGGGAAAAAAACGAGTACCTTATTGTCCATGGAGGTCAAAAAAGTAGCTAGGAGCTTCAAAAACGACTTGAAATACACCAGCAGTCGACTTCATAGCACATTGAAATAATTAGTTTACAGAATAAATTTCTACGAGTACTTTCCAACTGTATAGTTCATTTTATGAAGTTTTGAGGTTTCAAAAATCTGCTGAAGAGTCTCGAGAACTTCTCAAAACAGTTTAAAACCGTTTCTAATCGATTTGGAGGGCTGAAAATAAGGAATTTCCCAAATTTTAGCTTTCTATGTCAATTTGGTAAAATTTTGATTTTTTTCTCATTTTTGACTTGAATTTGATTTTTAAAAATTCACCAAAAATCGAAAAATGCACTCGAGTACTCGAAATTTTGTTTGGTGATAAATTTTTGCATGCTCTTTCCATCTAGCTTTGCCCAGTTCAAAAATTTTCGTGCGAGTCTTACGTTGAAAAGCAGAATCTGCTATTTCGTTTGACCTGTCAATCAAAATGGCCACCACTTTTTTTTGTAAGGTCAATTTTTTTTTACGAGTTTGCTTCAAAATATTCCTTAGGATGTCTCATTTGAGAAAAAAGTTGCCTCAGAGGATACGGGGGAGGGGAGGGGAGGGGAGGGATGCAATTATCTTTATTGTCATATGCCGGACTACTAAAAAAATTAAATCACAATTAAAGTACGTACCTACCTACTAATATTTCCCCCCTCGAAGAATGAATCCAAAAGACAACAGTACCATATCGGCCTTTATGCTATACACATAAATTATTTGCATAAATATTAGACCTGCATGTATTAGATACTATGTACCTATATCTGTTTCACGACGAAAGTGTCCCCAATGTCCATGCACAAAGTTTCATCAATTATACCAAACTACCTATATCGTTCGTTTCTGAATACACGATACGAATAGCCTATACTTAGGTATAGATTGCGCTTATGCACACTTTCTGAGTGAAATTAATTTCGCAAACCTATATCCCATCTCATACACGAACGTCTAACAGTGACATCGTACATATAATAAGAGTTCCATCCGTCATTCTCATTATCCATATATATGAGATGCCCTTACCAGCAACGTTTCGCCATTGAAATCAGCCTATCATGTTCATATTTCCCAATATTATACGAGTACAATAATTATTACTTCATCGACTGCTGAGCACTCTTAAACACCATACCTATAGTATAAATGAACCTACATACGAGTGATATTACATTATTAAGCACGTTTGCAGCCCATATCGTTTGCAATAATGGAGGCGAAAAAAATTCTACCAATGGAAATTTCTGTACAAATACGACCATAGCCAGCCTCTCAGCCCTCGCGAAAACATTGATTTTGGTAATTTATTCGTCGATTCGTGCCCATATTAATACTTATATTCGACGAATAAATAACGATTGCCCGGGGCAGAAAAACCAGATTTTTGATGTCTTATTAAAATGGCTAAATGGCTTTGTACCAGGGTATGCGCGTATGTGTATTTCGTTCAAATTTATATTTTATTAATCGCCCTCGTAGGCTCGTTGAATTGATGCGAATTTGTTTTGAAAAAATCGTCGACATTGTAATGGTCTTTTTTTTGTTTAATTATGATGTTTAACTCCGCCTACTTTTAGTTTAATTTCTCGGATGGTATCGAGGTTGTTTCAGTGAGATGGAGAGTACAATAGCCTATTCTGTCATCTCATTTCAACACATTATAAATACCCATAGAACCTCTGGGAGAAATCCAATCGTGAACTCGAGAATAATTAGTGAAAGGGTTAAGATATTAGGCAATCTCTTCCCTACAGACAAGTTCGAAAAATTTTCTGTTTCCAAAAATTGATTGCTTCGAGAATATGTTCGAAGTTCCTAGAGTAAGGAATGGACTTTGTACATTTTACTTGCATTCAACTCGTTTCCGTTGGCTACTCGTCTATAGCTAGCCCTATTCTTCTTTTAATACGTTTTGCGAATTTAAACTACCTGGACCTTTGAGTATTTTACACAATAAAAACAAAAATTGAACTTGGCACCGAGAATATGTTCGCTGAGCTAAATATAATAACATCTTTTCAATAATGCAGACGCAGGTTGGTATTATAATGAATAATTCTGGGTAATTTACGCAAAGCAAAACACATCATTAACCATAAGATAAAGTTGACAGGTTCTATAGGTAATTTACGTAAAGCAATACGCATCATTAAGATAAAGTTGACAGGTCTTGAACATTTGGTCAACTCGATGAAAGAGATTGACGTGAGCTGGTACACTGAAGACACAAAAGAAAAGGTACTACGCGGTTATTGTTTTGAAAGACTCCAGCAAGACTTATTACCTGACCGGATCAATACGAAAGGGGACAAGATGACGCGAAAGGCCATGAAAAACAATTAAAAGAGTTGCATTTCCGTTGAAAAGTTTCGTCTGTGCGGCTACCATGTTTTGATAAAAAGAAATTTCTCGAAATAATGCTTGCAGTTGGAAGACGGAAGAGGCTAATAAATATTTTTCAAAATTTTAGCATTTTTCTATTCTATTCGTAAAAGTTGTTATTCTGACGTGAGAAGGTTCCGAGAAACTGGCTTTTATCTTATGGATGGAATAATGGATGGTCAACCAGACAAGACTTTTTACAGTGAAAAACGTTTCATGTTTTATTATTTTGCAATAATTTTTGGTTGAAATATTTCTTACAAGTCATTCTTTGACAATTCAATACAAAACCCATCATTAATTAAGTCTATCCCCCCAATCTATAGAGTACCAACACTGACAGGAATAAATTCACGAAGTAAACGCGAAAACACGCAATTTTTATAGCTGTTAGGGTACGTTGGCGCAAAATTTACACCACCAAATCGATATACTAATATTCGTTAAAACGAGAAGAAATTTTTAAAATATATTTCCCGTTGTAAATTAAGAGAGCTGCTGCGACGACAACTAGAACACTGTTGAACAAATGTACCTACCTATATACAAATGTGTATTCGCGCCTTTACACAACCCTTTACGTATTCACCGTGCACGTATAGATAAATAAGCACAAGTTCATTTTCAAAGGAAACGTTTACCGAAAAATTATTTATCACGCTGTACCTACCATAAATGCAACAGCAGAAAAATATTAGGGCATCTATAGTTCATTTTTCGCTTATGTACTCAGGTAGCTAGTTATGCCACATTTAGTGCAGTGAAAATAATAAAAAGATACAATCTGAATATTTCATACCCCTTTGAGTAACCCGACAACCAAGAATGAGTAATAGGTACATACCTAACTTTTATTGAGAGGAAGCAGAATTGCACGGAGGATCGGTACAGAGAAAAAATCTCCCATTAGGCCATTATCGGTAATTTGGTACTGGGTCATTCCATGTCAACTCAACCAAAAAAAGGCGATTTTAAAAGTCATAAAAGGCTTTCGATTTCGCTTAAATTTTTTTTACAATATATGTATACCCACCCAGTAAGTAAGAACTCCGCAATTAGTTTGGTCCCAGCCACCTCAGGAGGTGGGTGGGGGGGGGGCTTCCATTATTTTCACATTGTCTCAAGGTACTCAACTTCAGTAGCCCATTTCTCCAAAACTATGATACTTTGATCAAAACTGATTTCACAGTTCGAAAGGACATTGTATTCAAAACTTTTTAGACATGTTAACATTTTCAAAAGTTGAAAGTTGAACTTTCAAATTGAAAGTTCAAATTTCAAAATGGCGCTGTAAGTGGGAGCTACCATTTAAAATTCTGAAATAATTTCCATAGATGTACCTTCTGATGTTTTTTCGAAATATTCAAGTTTCGAGATGGGATCTCTTAATGGAGGGGGAGCATACCCACCACCAATTTTGGGCGAAACTTTCGAAAGAAAATCTGGGGCATGTGATATATCGAATTGTATGTTTTTGGTGACGCTGAACACGAATATGACGTCAGATTTTTGATAGAACCCCATCCATGGCCTCCAGTACCTCCCCGAAGAGGGTAAAAGTTAAAAAAAGTGTTTTGTTCGTGCGATACATGGAAAAGTATGTTTTTGGCGACGCTGAACACGAATATGACGTCAGATTTTCGATTGGACCCCATCCACGGCCCCCAATGTAATCTTTTTTTGGGGGGTTACCCCCTTTGAGGAGGTGTTGGGGGCCGTGGACGGGCCCAATAAAAAATCTGACGTCATATTCGTGTTCAGCGTCGCCAAAACCATACTTTTCCATGTATCGCACGAACAAAACATTTTTTTAAACTTTTACCCCCTTCGGAGAGGTACTGGGGGCCATGGATGGGGTCCTATCAAAAATCTGACGTCATATTCGTGTTCAGCGTCACCAAAAACATACAATTCGATATACCACATGCCCCAGATTTTCTTTCGAAGATTTCGCCCAAAATTGGTGGTAGGGATGCTCCCCCTCCATTAAGAGATCCCATCTCAAAACTTGAATATTTCGAAAAAGCATCAAAAGGCACATTTATGGAAATTTTTTCAAAATTTTAAATGGTAGCTCCCACTTACAGCGCCACTTTGAAATTTGAACTTTCAATTTGAAAGTTCAACTTTCAACTTTTGAAAATTTCAAAATGCTTAAAAAGTTCTAAATGCAATGCCCTTTCGAACTGTGAAATCATTGATCAAAGTATCATAGTTTTGGAGGAATGGGCTGCTGAAGTTGAGTACCTCAAGACAACGTGAAAGTAATGGGAGCCCCCCACCCATCCCCTGAGGTAGCTGGGACCAAACTAATTGCGGGGTTCTTACTTACTGGGTGGGTATATATTGTAAAAAAAATTTGAGCGAAATCGAAAGACATGACTCAAAAACATTGGTTGAGTTGACATGGAATGTCCCCCGTACTTTCCTGAAATACTATACAACTTATCGAATGGGTCGAACAAACATTTTTTTGTTTTCTTTGCCAAAATATTCGTATACTGGTATACCCTTGTGTGGGACGAAACGTTACAAAAAAATTGGCACTGTGTTAGAATCATCTTGAAAAAGCTTGTTTCGAAAGATTTCACAGATGAAAACACCTAAACACGATTATCAAAAATTGGTCCATTTTTCGCCAACTTTATCATTTCAGTAAAGATACACTTATTTTTCGAAAAAATATCGTATTATCGCATAAACCTTGGTCATTTTTAACGAAGAAGCGATGATTTATCAATTTCCGAACATTGGCTGGAAACTTTTCGTTGTTTTCGAGAAATTTTTGGACATTTTTACGTTTTTTTTTTTACGTTCTAATCTTTAAATTTGGTGCATTTTTATTGGAAATATTGTTAAATATTTTTCACCGCTCTACATGATGAAAAAATAGAACTTGTCCCCTTCCTCAAAAAATGAATATTTTCATTATTTATTTTTTTTTTCAATTTTGATCCTAAGATTTGTTTAGTTCTTAAAGCAATTTTTAAAAAAAAAAAAAAACAAAAAAAAACAGGACTTCTGTTTGGCAAACTTTTGAAACAAAAAGAAAAGGAGGACTCATTTTCGTGCACGCAAGGCGATAATCAATGCTTCTTGGACGTTTTGACAAAAATTAAGACCATTTGACTATTTCATCAAAAAATTACATCCCGAAAATGTTGACGAAAAAACATAACAACTTTTCGTTAATTCGCCAAATTTTGACCCTCTCTGCGTCAATTTTGATAAAAACCGAAAATTTTTGACAATTTTGGCGAAAATAGTGGTTTTATAGATGGTTTTGGCAAGAACAGGATTGTTTGACAATTTTGGCAAAAATTGACCACTTTGACAATTTAACCAAAATGAACAGTTTTTGACAATTTCGACAAAACTGGACACTTCTTGACTATTTTCCCGAAAGTTTACGCTTTTGACAATGTCCAAATCAACTTGGGAAAATTTGTCAGAAAAAAATGTATTAAGCAAGTGTGGCAAAATAAAAACAGAATTTTTGGACCAAAAATATGACTTTTTAAGCAGCAATTCTTTTTGATGGTTTGTGGTAGGGAGAAGGTACAATAATTATGGACTTACAATCCCAAAAAAGAATTGAAAAAAAGGCCTATTTACAGATATGAAACATTTTCAAATAATTAGTGCCTGCAGACTTCAATTTTACATCCTTTTTTGTTGTCTTCAACTTTTGGGGGCTTTATACAAAGGAATCAACATCACTTGAAGGATCAAAGAAGGGTTTGAAAAATTTTCAAAAAATTTCTACAGACTTCAAGTTTTTATATTTTTTTATTTTTTTTTTTCAAATTTTGGGGCCTCATACAAGAGAGCCAGCCTCATTTGGAGGTCCAACGAAAGTTTTTTTCTCAAAAATGGCGTTATAATTTATTCTCATTTTTTATGATTTTTTACAACTTCGAGAGGCGATGTGAAATTCATTCAAACAATAAATTTAGAAGAAAAAATGCAAATGAAAAATAACCATGAAAGGGACGAAAAAAATAAAGGACAAAATGTTGCGACAAACAAGACAGAAGAAAAGAGCAGATTTTTATTCAGCATATAAAAATTACGCTTGTTATTTTGCATTCAAAAAATAAATAAGGGACACTCTAAAAGCAGTAAGACTTTAGCTTTGTTCTTTAGCAGGGGTTGAAATTCCAGTTTTCTATCGTCACGAAAACACGAATTATTTGAATTTCACACAACTAATGTACTCTATCGTGTTTTAAACGAAATATAACTTCGATAAAGGGTTGTTCGGAATGTTCGCAGCATACAACAGTCCTGCAAAGATGCGATTTTCATTTTCAAGGGGTGTTTCGAAACTTGAAACGCTCCCTACCGAACTCTATTCCAAGTTCGACGAGGATATGGCTAAAGGCAGATCGGTAATAGTACCCATGTATCTCAAATAAGCACCTGAAAAATAGTTACACCTTGTCGAGGGAATATTTTCTCAAAATTTGGTCCCTATAAACTACCCCTACCTCCACGATGACACATTCAGTACACAAAATACCAATAAATGATACGCAATAGCTGAAAAATTCAAATGATTATCCACATACCTTGAATTATTCTCCATTTGTTATCCGGCGATGATGTTTTCTCGTTCACACGAAGATATATTAAACAACAGATGTCGTTGCAATCGTCGAAATTAGTACAAAATCTGGAATACTTGACGTTGAAAACACATTTGAACATCTCTGAAAAAATAAAATTATCGAATTATTAGAAAAAAATAATTGGATAGGTGAGGTACGTACAAATAATTTACAATTCAATGCATACGATATTCAAAGAGGGCGAGGAGGAAGAGAAGAGGGGGGTAGGCATTTCACATAAAATCGTCTCGATGCAAAAATTAAAACATTAAATCTCATTTGGGTTTACAATTTTGAAAAAAAATAAATAAATTTCACTTCGAGATTTCAGGTTGAAAATTTTTCAAAAGACGAAAGTCTTACTCGTGTCATATATTTTGAGCAAAAATCAGACAATCAGTTTCATTGAACGATTTCTAGACCAAGACCTTCATTTTGGATGAAAAAGTCAACCAGAAAGAATTTTAACCCGTTTGCAGTCACTAAAAGTAAAATATATGCCCTCAAACAAGAACAATATTTTCAAAAAAATCGTAATTTTTTCGCTTCAACTCCTTACTCAACCTACTGCGAGAAAAAAACATGGCTCGTGTCTACAACATGGTTACTTTTGATGATACCTAATAGGTATGTATTGTACGTACATAATTTGAAAATATTTTCATCATGAATACGACAAGTTCATTAGGTAAGCTTATTTTGAAATTTTGCTTCTTTACATTTTCGCTTTTTTGAAGTATAGTTGGATTTCATGTGAAAATACTACCTAATTAGGTAGGTAGGTACTTGTTTTTCATTTCCCATGTCCAAAAATAATTTCTTCTAAAAAATCGAAAAATCAAAAAAATGTTCTTGTGCCTTTGCATGTGGACTCCTTCAAGTTGAAAAAATCAAGGAAATGCGAAAAAAACAACAAATTTCCAAATTTTTGCACTAGAATTCTTCTGAATAATCCCTTTTTCAAGACCCCTCAGGCCTCCACACATCCCCAGTCTCTCAAGCTTGTACTCCTGTTCTTTTTTTTCTTTTTTTTTTTGTATTAAAGAATTCCGAACATTTCTATAAACTTTAAAAACAATACATACAATGAAACCACAAATATCTCATTACTGGACCGAAATTTTCCCGAATAATCCACTTTTTACGAAAAAACCTCCCCCACTTCCCCAAGCTATTTAAATACCCTCGTATAAAGTCTCTCAATTTGGAAAAAATCGAGAAAATATTTTTATAAAAACAACAATTATTTACCTACCCAGAAAGTTTTCATTCCAGTGTCAAAATTCACATACCAGATACCTAAATAAACCTCTTTTCCAATGAAAACCCTTCTCCGGTCCCCAAAGCTATTTTTCTGCTCTTGTATGGAGCTCTGTAAAGAAAAAAAGAAAAAAAGTGTTGAAAGTTTCTATTTCTGCGTCAGAATATTTTTCTGAATAGCCCGGTTTTCAAGAGGTTCTCCAAACAATGCTGAATCTCAATTGTATAGAACTTCTTAAAATTGTGAGAAAAATGTTAAAAATTAAAATATATCAGAAGATTTTATAAAAATTTTTCATTCCTAGTCCATATAAATACCTAACCGCTTTTCAAAGAAAAAATTCCTTCAATGAGCTTTTCAAAGTTGGATAAAATAAAATTTAAAAAAATATTTTTCATCAAAGAAGGTTTGGGAGCCATTGGAAGGATTTCTGACGGAAATCAAAAATTTTCAAAATTTTTTACAGGCTTCAATTTTTTATTAGCTTTAGGGGGGGGGGGGGAAATAACATTGTTTGCGGACCGAGAAAGGTTTTTTCTTGAAAAGAGGATCATTTCGAAGAATTCTGACAGAGAAATGATAAATTTTCCCAAATTTTTATCTGTTTTGATTTTTTTTCAACTTAGGAGGCCAAAATGGCTTGGGAGACCGAGGAAGGTATATTGTTCTCGACAACGGGGTTTATTTAGAAGACTTTCATCATAGAAATATAAAATTTTTGGCTAAATAAAATATTGATGATGAAATTCCAAGTACATATGATTTTTTATGTTACTTCAAAGAAGGGTGAAGTAGAGTTTTTCCAAACCTAAAAATGAACTCAGAGCCGGCAAAAATTGATGATTAAGGAAGAAAGTGTGAGATAATGAAGTGAAATATCGTAAAATTAACAAAGATTCGCTTCGTGATCAAACCAATCAAGCATTTATTTAATTATTATATCTACATTAGGGTTATCGACTGGATTGCTCATCGAAATACAACCACTTTTAATTTTTGTATTCGTAGGCTTATCTACAGGTAGAATAGGTACCTACGTGTAAGCTGATAATTCGCAACGAATAGTACATCGTGTATCGAGTGGTTTTGTCCTATTCGAATTTCATTTCCGAACAAATTATCGAAAATATTGGTCAACATACATGCGATTTAGTTGCGTACCTATAAATATATCCAAAATCTTGTTTCATTCGCTTATTATTCCACAAACGCGTGTGATTTATTCGCGAGAAAATTAACTACACGAAATTGATTTGGACGAGTTGAGCTCGCAGCAAAGAAGAGAATACACAGCCTCCTCATCCTACCTCATATACCTACCTATCTACAAATTTGCACATCAAGTGCAAAACATGTGTCAATTAACGATTAACACAGCGTAGTACATACATAGGTACAGTAAGCTAATGTTACGATTGCGAGCAAGAGTAGGTAGGTATAGTATTTATGGTACAGCGTGGCTGGCTGGATGGCCTAAGCTGCATAAGTCAGCTGGTTATAAAATTGGATGAAAATTGCACGTTCTAGTAAATTGTCATTTAAAGTTTCGAAATAGAGGTAAAACGTTTTCATACACTTGAAAATTAATGAAACTCAAATTGCCAACATCGGCGGATACAAAATAAAGTGGATTAATTCGTGTGAAAGCGTTGTAATGTTTCGTATATTCGAGAGCAAGTGTATAACGTCCGCGTCCGGATTCGGTACCTATAGAGAGAGGCGTTTTCATCCAAACTTGTGGCCATCTTAAACTATACGAGAAAATTCCAGGCTGAAGTACGAGCAAAATCGTCGTTCAATTCGATTGATCCCTATTCCCTTATATGTAAATTTTTTCATTTTTAGAGCATATTTTCCATTTTTTAAGAACATGTGAAATTTTTTGAATTCAAATCTCAAGAATTTTTCATCCCTTCACCAAATAGAAATTAGGTATCAAAATTAAAAAATTGAAAAAAATCTAGCCCACAAAATTAATTTAACTCAAACTATCAAATTTTCAACTCCATTCAGCCAATCCTTCTTCAAATAAGTATACGTAAGTTATCATAAGCGAAATATTCATCTCCACTCTTTCGTATGTGTTTTTGTGCACCACACATGAACCGAACGAACCACCTACAATATATTACGAGTATGAAGGTAGCTCTGCCTATACGGATATATACGAGCCATAGCCACGTAGATATAGCAT
The DNA here is from genome assembly GCF_950023065.1 of Planococcus citri. Taxonomy (NCBI): domain Eukaryota; kingdom Metazoa; phylum Arthropoda; class Insecta; order Hemiptera; family Pseudococcidae; genus Planococcus; species Planococcus citri. The sequence goes on from NC_088680.1 coordinate 69,753,451, forward strand.
TTTACGCAACGGGTAATAACGCGAGATTATTTAACAGCATTTTCCGGATATTTTTCTGCCACTGAAATGATTCAGCTTTATTTTGACGGACATTATTTAAAAAGGGACAGAAAAGGTAAAAAGGTTTACATAAACTGACCCTGACAATGGTATTCGTAGTGCGAATGTGTTTTTAGGCTCCCTCGCCTCTCTTACTTTTTACAACTTTTCCTCATATGCGATAAACATTTTCCATATGGCGGTGCCTTTTTATTTGTCGCATTCTGCTCGTTATACGAGTACACATAGCTTTTACCACCAGCCGCCTTTGTCTAGGTGATATTTCCTTTGTATACGTACATCGTGCTCGGAATGTTTTTTTTTTCTTTTTTTACCTACTCCTGATTCTTGACCGATGCTGCGATGCTTGCGGCGTAAGTGAAAGTTATTACGTATTAATATGGTGTAAATTTTTTCATAAAAGGGATAATTGTTTTTCTTTTTCTGATTGAAATAATTATATTTGTTTGGATTATCGATTGGATTTTTTAAAAAAGCGATAAATGAATATAATTCTTATAGTTTGAGATTACATTTTTGATTCATTGATGGCAAGTTCCAAAATTGACTCCCTCCCTCCCTCCCTCACCCCCCCCCCCCCAAACATGAAAAAGTAAAAAATTGTCGAAATTAATTAGGTAAGAACACATTTATTCGTTGACATGAGAAACATAGAAGGAAATTAAATAAATTCGTCTACTTTTAATGAGAGAAGTAACTACTTAATTTAAATTTTAAAGCGAGAAATTTCAAAAATAAGTTATCAAAAAATCGCCACGAAAACTGAAAAAAATGAAAGATTTTAAGGGGAAAATAAAATTTTATTTTTTTCAACTTTTTAATCAATTTTGTAAAAAAAACAGGACTTTAGTTTGGCAAACTTTGAGACAAAACGAACTTTTTTTAGACAGGAAATGCAAAAATCGACGCTTGACGCTTTTATGGACTTTTGGTAAAAAAAAAAGTACAAATTTCTCAACAATTTTGCCAAACATTAAGACCATTTGACTATTTTATTGAAAAACTACTTTCTGAGAATTTTGACGAAAAAACATTACCACTTTTGGTCAACTCGCCAAAAATTTATACTCTCTAATAACTTTGGCAAAAAACGGAAAGTTGATAATTTTGGCAAAAACAGTGTAGGTACTTTTTTGAGCAATCTGAACAATAACAGGACTGTTTGACAGTTTTGACAAAAATGAATACTAAATTGTGTCCAAAATTGACACTTTTTGACAATTGTGCCAAAAATTGAGGCTTTTTGACAATTTGACATAAATGGATATTGGAAATTATGCCCAAAAATTGTCACCTTTAGGACAATTGTGCCCAAATTTGACACGTTTTGACAATAGTGCCAAAAATTGACGCGTTTTGACAATTTTGACGAAAATGAATACTTATTGACAATTATGCCAAAAACTGCCACCTTTATGACAATTGTGCCCAAATTTGACAATTTTTGACAATTGCGCCAAAAATTGACACGTTTTGACAATGTTGACAAAAATGAATACTTTTTGACAATTGTGCAAAAGAATTGACACTTTTTGACAACTGTGCCAAAAATTTACACTTTTTGACAATTTTGACAAAAATGGATACTTATTGACAATTGCGCCAAAAATTGACACGTTTTGACAATTGTGCAAAAAAATTGACACTTTTTGACAACTGTGCCAAAAATTTACACTTTTTGACAATTTTGACAAAAATGGATACTTATTGACAATTGCGCCAAAAATTGACACGTTTTGACAATTTTGACAAAAATTAATACTTTTTTGACAATTGTGCAAAAAATTGACACTTTTTGACAATTGTGCAAAAGAATTGACACTTTTTGACAACTGTGTCAAAAATTTACATTTTTTGAATTTTGACAATTTTGACAATTTTGACAAAAATGAATATCTACTTTTTGACAATTGTGCAAAAAAATTGACACTTTTTGACAATTGTGCAAAAGAATTGACACTTTTTGACAGCTGTGCCAAAAATTCACACTTTTTGACAATTTTGACAAAAATGGATACTTATTGACAATTGTCCCAAAAACTGGCACCTTTATGACAATTGTGTCCAAATTTGGCAATTTTTGACAATTGTGCCAAAAAATGACATTGTTTGACAATTTTGACAAAAAATGGATGCTTTTTGACAATTGTGCCCAAAATTGACACTTTTTGACAATTTTGACAAAAATTGATACTTGTTGACAATCGTGACAAAAACTCGAACCTTCTTAACAATTGTGCCAAAAATTGATGCTTTTTGACAACTATGCCAAAAACTGGCACCTTTATACTTAACAATTGTACCAACAATTGACACTTTTTGACAATTATTTTAACAAAAATAGATACTTGTTGACAATTATGCCAAAAAGTACATAGAACCTTTTTGACAGTTGTGCCCAAATGTGACAACTTTTTACAATTGTGCCAAAAATTGACACTTTTTAACAGAAGCAAATCTGAAAAATAACAGAACCTTATCAGCAAGTTTGACAAAAAAAAACAGGACTTTTGATTGGCAATTTTGAAACAAAAAGTGGACTTTTAAAATAAATTAGGCGAAAATCAGTTCATTTTATGGAAGGGGTGGGGGGGGGGTCATAAAATTATGGAGTTACAACTGTCGAGAATTACCGTGCCTCCAAAAAAGGAGTGACAAATTTGAAAATTTAAACCACTGCCCAGCAGAATAGGCGGGGAATATCTCAGTTTTCAGGTTTCCACAGAATAGAAAAAATTTCTTATGCGATGTATGTACGTCTACGTACCTAGTTTTTAGGACCTGGTAAACCTTTTCTGTATTTTCAGTTGCTATTAAAAATTCCAAAGCACTCTTGAAATTTTCATGATAGACAAATTTTTTAGTGTTTCAAACCTAAAAAAAAATTGGAACAAATTGAAAAAAAAATTCTAAAAAATGTTTTTTAAAATTGTCCAAAATTAATTTGAACCGAAATCGTGCTCGAAGTTGTGAATTTTTTCAACATAAAACTCAAACAGCTCAACTAGAATGTTGGTTTTTTTTGAAATTTTCAAGGATGGTAAACATGAACATTGTAAACTTTTGAAAACTTTTTTTTTCTAGATGTTTCGACTTGTTATAAATGTATAGTTCATCTTAATCAACTACCTAGCACAATATTCGACTCTTCATGAAATAGGTATTCTACGGTGGAAAGTTTCATACACCAAGGTTTTTTTTTTGAAGATTCTTCAATTATTTGCAATGAAAACATTCAATAAGAAACGCATTTTTCAACGCAGTAAATTATTATTTTTTTTTTTAAAGAAAGCAAAAAAAAATTCAACGAAAAATTGAAAATAAACAAATTTGTAGGGCATGAAATCTTTGATCATGAGAATTTCATTCATTTTCATCAAACATGTTTTATTATTGAGAAAACATATTTTGAGCAGAAACCAGAAATTTAAATCAAAATTTACGGTTTTGAATGGAAAAAACTACAAAAATTCTATTTTTTATTTTATAAAATTCGATTTTTGAGATACCTACATAAATCAAAAAAGGTCCTACTTTCAACTTTTGAGATATTGCGAATAAGAATTTATTCAGCTTGAATTTACAGATTGAACGCTTCAAAATTAGCGCACTTGCGGAGAAGAACTTAGTCATGTCCCTCCCCTCACCCCCCCACCCCACAAACACAAAAAAACAAAGATCTGGTTTTTTGAAAAATACTTAACGATATCAAATCGATTTTTTGTCACCCCTCCCCCTCACCATCCCTCTAAAAAAGGATGAAAAAGTTTAATTCCGGTAATTTTTCTAAATAAATTCCTCTCTCGTTTTGTTCGAGTCCTAAAACTAATGAATTTTCATAAAATCGTCAAAATATGATATCCAGGATTTTCAAAAAATTATCTGAAATTTCGACCTTTTTCATATTTTTTAACTCTTGTTTTTCCCCTTTCCTTGGAAAAATCTCGGAAACTTCTTTGCTTTTACAAAGTTTTAAAATGACAATAGCAAATAGAAGATTTGCAAGCAGCGATTGGAATTTGAGAAGTTCATGATAAAACTTTCAAGTGAAAGCACAACTTTAAATGTGAAAATTTGGAAAAAAAAGTACACGCGAATATTGTTTGATACTTTCTTTTTAACAAAGAATAGTTCATGATATGGGATCAAAGCATTCTTGAGGGCATGAAGGTCCTTCATTTCAATCAAAATTCTAAAAATTGTGTATCTCAATGTGAGTTCAATATTGGCTCATTTTTTAGATTCGATGAAAAATTGAGAATTAATGCTTGTAGACCTACTTAAATAATATACCTGTCGATTATTATAATTTGAAATCACTACGTTTGGATGTCAATTAATTTTTTGGATTTCAGCATCGAGTGCCTTTCTCTTCTGAATCTCTTTTTATTCAAAATGGCGAAAAGAAGCTGCGAGAGGATACTAAGGGTTGTTCTGAAAAATGAATTGATAGTGTAACTCTGCGCGACATCGATTTATTAGGAATTGATGGATTATTATCACCCCCTCACCCCCCCCCCACTTCCATTCAGTATTACCGACCAATTTTCCAATTTTCAAAGGAAAAATATACCTAATGGTATGAAGGTGACTAAAAATGGGAGAGGCTCTTCAAACTCTTTATGGGATATCAGCGGATCACGACATGCCTGAAAATTTGAAAATTTTTCATTTCTACTTGACAAGATATTGTATCATTTCAAAATAATTTTTAATCAATTCTGTTTTTTTTTCTAGTGGAACGCCGAAAATCTGAGAATATTGAAACCGAATGACACTCCAACAAATGTCCAAAATTATACAGAAACACAATAAATATCTTCAAGGCAAGTTTTAGGCTACGGACACGACATGAGCGTTGAGCGTTAGCGAGAGCGTTGGCAAAAATTTAAAAAACGTAATCTTAATGTTGGACGGTTTTGACGAGAATATTTCTGAGCGATGACACTCAACGCTCAGAAATATCAAACAATTTTGATATTTGAGCATAAGCGAGAGCGGCAAACGAATTTTGAAAATTTGAAAACGCTCACGCTGACGCTCAACGCTCATGTCATGTCCGTAGCCTTATAGACATTCTAAAATTTAAAATGAGCATGAGGAATAATTGAAATCAAAAAACCGTCAAGTTTGATACAAAAATGCTTAAAATTTCAAATTGTAGGAGGCATGGAAACGACTGGAAAATGCTTAATATTTCAATTCCCCACTCCCCTCTCTCCTTGTCCACAAAACATCAAAACAACATAAGGTAGGATAGGATACGATAGGCCTAGAATGATGCTGCTTCTAAAATTTCGCTGCATAAAAAAAGAATAGAAAATTCGCAGGCCTGTCTCGAATTGAAAATCAATTTCCATCCTCAGCAAACCATCATTATTATGTATCTTCAAAATAGAAAAAAATTCAAAAAAGGATAAGTAAACACAAGCTAAGGCACCAAGCATCTCATACATATATAGAAACAACGACAAAACCCACGCAGCTGTACAAAATCTCCTTACAACAGCACACAAAACAAACCCTCGGTCGCCAAAAATGGTCACTCTATAACCGAACCCACCGCTGGTAAAATTCATTTCTACACGCTGCAGATTGCTGCGAAAGTCGTAGTCGTCGAAAATCTCGAGTACCTAGCTATTCAGCTTGAGCGAGTAGGTACTTGGAGTTTCGGGTCACGTCGGAGAGAGCAAAAGCTCGATCAATACTTATCGTCTTCGCTTATAAGAAACGGAATTTTTCTTAGAAAGCTGCAGCGAAGGGAGGAATAGTAGTGGGGTTTCCGTTTAAGGGAACTTTCTGCGGTTTCCATAGCAACTTAAGATGGCCGAGTGCTCGAAGGGCTTTAAACATCGGACGTTTTGTTGATTTATTTGAGTATACGGTACCCTTTAACCGTTGACGATATTAATGAAAGTTTCGTACAAATCAATGACGCCAGTGTCCAAATACCACCATATACTATACGAGTACAAATAACTACCTCATTAAATTACACACTATAAACCGGACCGTGTTGGATATAGTCTATAATATAATACTCGTATCGCATTCCGTGCCACGACGACGACGAGCACGATACATATTATATTATATTATATTAAGAAGAAATAAATTTTCTTCGCTTTAATTATGGTACTACACCGCGTACCTTGCGGGGCGTTCATTAAATTTCCATTTTTTTGGCACGAAATTAAAGACGACGAGCTCGAAAGGGTGTTTCCTTTTTCGCAGCAGCATTGGATAAAATTAACGTACTCGTATATAAAAATCACTCGATATTCGACGGATTATATAATTAAGGAATGATACAGGAAAGAGGATAAAAATATAGATAGGGACAACATCAACATCGCATCGAAGCAACAATTCTCACACCGGACAACGTACAGTAGTTCAAAAGGTGAATGGAAAAAAAAGAAGGATTAGATTAGGTATGCGAAGAGTGAAAAAAAAAGGTCATCCAGTCAGGTGATATTCACCTGGGAATATTCGGTTTAAAAAAGATGATGCTGATGTTCTGGACCAGTCATCTCGTAACCGAATTCATTAAATGCTAACAGGTTAACAACATATTACGCAGAGTAAACCACTGACCACTCTGTTGTAGCCACCCTATTTAGGGATGGAAAAAAATTAAATCGTAAATCATCGGTAAGGTAATTGTCCCGTTTCGAGAAACCGGATTTCGCCGCGTTAAAAAAGGTGTATTTGTATTATACTCGTACTACACTTTATTTTTCATTCTATAAACCGTGCTGGTGAAAAATTAAATCATTCTGTATGTAGTGCCGAGTGCTTATGATATAAACAAGTGCTTCGAATTTATATTTGTGTTTATGCTCGATAAAAAGAGTATAAACAAACTTAAATGTGGTGTAATTTTTCCAAGTGTTGGACGTTTTTACATAAGCGGGTGTTTGAGTTTGAAAAAATTTTTTTTTTCATTGTGTAATTTGAAAAGAATTCTTCTGATTGCTGGAGCAGAGTGTTGTTCAATCATCAGTAAATCTATTGGTAAGCGTCGACGAAAATTTGAATATTTCATTTAAATTTGAGTCAAGTTAACTCAGAAGGCATTGCTTACTTAATTTACATACGAGGAAAACCTAAATTGCTAAAAAAAAGTTGAGGGCAAGATAAAAAAAAACATGGAACGACATTCAAAATAGGTACCCAAAATGCAAAGTTTTAGGCTATGGATACCAATTTTTGAAAATTTCAATTTTGCCAACGAAAAATAATAATAATCAAAATTTAATTAAATTAGGCAGAAATCTAATATTGGTTCGGGTAATTGTTGATTTCTTCAATGAACAGAAGACAAATGACTATTTCAAAACATTTAGGATTTCTAAAAGACTCTCTGGATTTTTTAGGTTTTGAAAAATTCTGCCATAAGAGCTCAAGGTCAACCCCTAAAATCTCACAATCAGCATACTCCAGACAGTTTGAATCGATTCGAGCACATTTTTTTCAAATTAATCGCAGGTTATTTGAAATATGAAAAATGAAAAGAATAATGTTATACCTGGCATTATGGATTTCAAAACACTTCCTCGAAAATCAAGAAATTTGATGCAGAAAAAAATTAAATTCAGACCGTAAATTATTAAATGGTTGCTTAGTGAAATATTTTTGAATGTTTCTTTGATTTTTCTTGCAATAAATTAAATTTTTATCCTCACGTATGAACTTACAGTCCAAATTTTAGACCCATTTTGACACAGACATCAGAAGATGAAACCCAAGGACGGTGACAGGGGGCAGATTGCCCCCCCCTCCGGGCATCTAGAAAGTTGGAAAAGTTGTCGTTTGTGGTAGAAGTTGGCAAAGTTGACATTTTACCAAAACCAACTGCATAAATCTAGACAAATCAAAATACGATAAATGATTCAAAATTGTTAGCCTATAAGGATTTCCAACTGTTCAGAACAAATTTAAAATGCCAACAGTTGAGTGAAATTTTTCAGATACTTTAAAAATTGACTGTCTACAAAAAACAGCAAATTTTTAAATTTTGACGACGAGAGTGAAATTTTCAAAAACACTTGAATGATTGAAAGCAAAAATTGACAAATTGCATGGATTTGACGAGTTACTTATCTACTTACCTACGCGAAAATGTTCGAAAAAAAACTGAGAAATTGACCATCAAAGTAGGGAAATTTCTTGACTTGAAAGAAGTTTTATAAAAAATGAATGAATTCAAAAAAATCGTCAAATGTTGAAGCAGAAAAATTTATATCAATATTCAAACGTTTTTAAAATTCCAATGAAAGAAAAATTGACTTGTGCTCATTTTAAAAAACACCAAGCCTAACGTATTACTTTCTGAATTATATAAATCTTCGAAATCTTCTATCCTTGCTTCGCTCGGATCGGTTTTGCTTTTCTTATTCTAGATTGAAATTTCAAAAAAAAAAAAAGACCTGGCATTGAGATTCAAAAAAATATTGAACACAATTTTCGGTATCAGAATTGAAGCCAAAAAATATGGACCAAACTCCTCCATGAAAAACAACACCAAAAACACTTTTTTTTTACATAATTATCTCAATAAGAATTTTCGAAAGTTTTGTGCCTGATCTCTTTTTTTTTCAAAATCGAAACAGGTAGGTAAGTATAATAAAAAAATATAGGGAATTTAAATTTTAAAATTTTGAAACCAAAAAAATTTAGGGTGAACTCCTTATATAGGTACATAAAAAATATAGTTTTTTTCACTTCTCGAAATAAGAATTTTCAGTCGGTTTTTCACTGACTCACTTCACTTGAGTCAATTCGTTTTTCTTTTCCAAAATTAAAAAACAAAAATTTTAGTGAATGAAGTTGGAAATTATCGGTAACAAGAGTTGGCATTTTTATCGATTTACCCCCCCCCCCCCCTCTTTAAAAAAAAAAAAAACACTTCAGCTTCTCAATTTCAAGTAAATTTTTAAATTTTTGGTGAAATTTTGAAAATCAAATTTTTACCAAAATGGGAAAACTCCCAAATATTTTGAAAATTGAAACTTCCGCCAAATTTTACCGGATAAAATTGTAAAGCAAAAATTTACTCAATGCAAATAAATTTGATTTTGGAAAAAATGGTGGTTAGGTAATTGGTCAAGCAAGGTCACCAACAAACATCAATGGCGTTTTTCAAGGCTTGTTTTCAAAAATAAAATTTTGAAAACACTTTCCGCGAACTCCAAAATGGATGGAAATCGTCTCCCATTATCTCATAAGGAAACCTCTTGAGGTGTCACACTCCGATTTGAACGAGACTGCGATTTTTGAAAAGAGCATAGTCTAAAACCCCCAAAACCAAATCTTCAGCTGCCCAAATTCATTTTTCGATTTTTGGCGAATTTTTGAAACTTCAAAATTGACTGTTTCTGAGGATTTATACTTTTTTTTAAAAAAGTACGTACTTGATCAATGAAAATGGTCAAAATATTAATTACCCAAATCCAAATTTCACCATTTCCAGCCATTCTGGAGCCTCCAGCGCGATTTTCCAATTTCTCCAGAATTTTGAATTAGCTATCTTTTGATTTGTTGGATTTTTTAGTTTTGAAAAAAGCTGGTCAAAAAACAACTCTTGGGGCGTCACTCCCAAAATCGGCTCAAATGTAGATAAACTCGGTATAACAATACACAACTCGATTTTTAGCTGCCCAACTTCATGTTCACGCCTTCTGGAGCAAATTCAATATTCTGGAGAAATTGAAAAATCGCGCTGGAGGCTCCAGAATGGCTGGAAATGGTGAAATTGGGATTTGGGTAATTAATATTAGTTTTGGGACTTATTTTGACCATTTTCATTGATCAAATACGTACTTTTTTTTAAAAAAAAGCATAAATCCCCAGAAACAGTCAATTTTGAATTTTCAAAAATTCGCCAAAAATCGAAAAATGAACTTGGGCAGCTGAAAATTTGGTTTTGGGGGTATTAGACTAGGCTTTTTCCAAAAATCGCGGTCCCGTTCAAATCGGAGTGTGACACAATTTTCAAAAATCGTCTTCAAAACTGCTCAAAAATCGTCTTCAAAACTGCTCAAAAATTGATTCGAAACCGATTCTGATCGGTTTATGATTGGGGAGGGAGGTTCGAAAATATGGCATTTAAATCAAATTTCAGCTTTTGAAGTCAGTTCGGTGAAAATTTTCAAAAATTTACCAAAAAACAAAAAATGCTCTCTTAAAGAGGAATCGGCGTTCAAAAATCTACTGGAGGCCCCAGAACTATTCAAAATGAATCGAAACAATTGTTGATCGATTCGAGGGGAGGGGGGAGTACATTGAAAATTGGCTACGTACCAAATTTCAGCTTCATAGTTCAATATTGTGAAATTAGGTGCCATTTTTTTGGTCGTTGAGTCCAATTTCAAATAATCGAGAAAAATAGCAGAAAAATAGCCAAGAACTTACCAATCCCATCAGTAGGTACCAATTTTTTCGGTGTTTGTAAAAATTAGCGTAAAAATGAACAAAAAAATTGGCACCACTGCGTTCCAGAATATTCCCCCAGTTTCAGGAATGATACTTTTCGACATTTTGGAATAATTGGTGCGAGATATTCAAGAAGAAAAACTTTTCAAAACACAAATTTATTCAAAGATAAGCGATTTTCAAATTTTCAATTGCTCAGTAGGCCCCTAAAAGTGGTGGTGGATTTTAACAGCAACAGCATATAGATTGAAACAGAATCTCAATACTTTCTTTTGGGACTGGACCAATTCCATTTTTCCCAAAACAGGTTGGGTAAGGGGCTTGACTGAAAAAAAACATGATTTTTCGAAAATTCATCCTCTTTGAGAATCCATAAATATCCCCTTCAAAGGCACTTCCGGTGTCAACAATTTTTCTGAATCATTTTCAACTCAAAATAAAGATTTCCACCGCATTTGGTCAAAATTCTCCAACATTTTTTTTTCGCAATCCACTTAAATAAATAGATAGACTTCCAATAGGTAAATTCAAATCAAATTTTAACGAATGTTTTGAAGCGCAGCAACGTAAGCTGAAAATCTTTTCTTGTAAAAATCTTTATACAGGTATCAAAAAAAATATCTACCCCATTCAACTCAAGTAAACCCAACCCCCAACCCACCAGTCGAGTGTAAAAAAAATCTATCGCATTCACCGCTAAACAGATAGGTACATACAATAAAAATCTATGCAAAGAACGACGAATTTGAAGAATTTTCAATTTTCAAACAATATCGCATTACCGTCGATAAAATTGAACAATTTTACGTGAAAGAATTTCCTCATGTAACGAAAGAACCCTAATACCAGGTGTAACTTCAATCGAGCTAAAAAGAAAGTACTCGCGTACACTTTACCTATACCTTTTGAAACTACTCGTACCTACGAATTCGAGCATTATAAACTTCATTCAAAAGGACACACAGCGTAGATTCGGTCAAGTCCCGCACACGAATAGAGTCGTGTTTTTTTTTCTTTTACAGAATAAGCTATTTTCAAGAGGTATTCAAGCAAAAGGAAACGGATTTAATAGTATTAGAGAAAATGAATAAAAAAGGAAATACGAAATTTCAGCAGGATTTACTTAGGAAATTGAGTTTACTACTACGTTCGAATAAGAGGCGAAACGAATATAGAAACGCAGTTTACTGAAAACAGGAACAGATAATACAATCACCTAGAGTTTTACAGCGCTCAATTAAGTCCCATTCTATGGCGAATGTTGCTGATTAATTTTCCAAAACTGAAAACGGCGGCGCCCTGAAAAGCAGACTTTTACTCATCGTATGTATAATCGCTCGTGTTTTTCTTTGAATGAGAGATACGGTACCTTTTTCGACGAGATACAAGTTCTTTTTAGAATGTACCTACGTATTCTTAGCTGATCATATTGCGGCTAACGTATACCTAGACCTACCTAGTATTACCTACCTATACCAACGTGTACATTTGGGATTGCGTTCTTGTGTCTGTTAGTTGCAAGTTACCTCTTTACTTGTGATAGGAAGTATGTGTATGAGTAGCTAGATGTTGTAGACGAATTATCTTAATTAAATTTATCGATGCGGTACGTCTAAATGTATGCATTAGGTTACGAGACTAGTTTCGTCTGTGTTTAGATAAAGGAGAAGTTGAGAAAGAGATGAAAATGAAGAGAAAAATGTGCCAAAGAATAATTGTACGAATTTGTTGATTATATGTACGTATCACTACAACAATGTTACCCGAATACATTTATCACAATTGGCTTCTAGGTTCAAACCCACAAAAGCCATATCGATAACTAGTAAATATGTATGTAGGTTTGTTGGACATATTCGTCCTATATACTTTATGGATCAAACTCTGATAAAAGAACCACCATTTCTTACGAGTAAGTAAGTACCTACATACTTTCACACATTGAACGTGATAATATTCATTAATAATTGTGGAAGTACACAATTAATCACGAGTGAAACTGTAACTTGTAAGCTTTACCTAATTCCGTAAAATAGAACACTAATATAGTAAGCAATGTTTGCATAAGGGTAGAAGATAGACGTACCTACTGCGAGTATATACGTGGAACGTACGGATAACATTTTAAGGGCGTTATTCGTTGCTGTTGCTGTGTAAGTAAGGTAGGGTACCTAGTTGAAACAAGAAAAATACCCTAGCTTGCATGTGTCCGCAAGGGTTTTATTTTAAATTACGCGTTATTGAAGCCAGAAATTAACGATTATTAAAAGCGGTCTCGCCACGTCGCCGAGTGTTTTTATCTGTTTATTTCTTGGGAAAACTTTTTAATTTGTGTACTTTAGATTACGTATATAGTGCGAATGCGCTGCTGAAAAGATTTATAAAATGCTTTTTTGTATATGAGCAGAAGATGAATAGAATCAATCGACGGGTATTGTTTTCGCCTAAATGAATACCTGTTGTGTTTTTTTTGAGAGGAAATTTGGCGTTTTTGATAATCATAGAACAGAATTTCTTTAGACAAAAAACACTACTTTTTTCATCACCTTTCTTCAAATAAATTTTTAGAAATCCCTCCACTCGACTCACCTCCCTACACACACACAAAATTAACAAAATCAAATTTTTCACAGGAAATTTTTCAAAAAAAAATGAAATTGGAAAAAAATTTGTATACTTAGGGGTACGAAGTATTCTTTAATTTCAATCAATTTTTTCAATAATTTTAAGATTTTTGTCACGTTTTTTCATTTTTTTACCACCTTTTTGACTAAATTTACTACTCACTTTTTCACTGCTCTCACTACCCACTTTTAAAATCACAATTTTTTCACTACTTTCACTATTCTGTAAGATAGGTAGTAGTTACCCTGCACTTTGAAAAAAAAAATGAAGCTAAAATTAATTTGGACGGTTTTTAGACCACTTTTTAGAAAATCTGAAATTTCCCAAATACACTCGAAAGCTCTAGAACAGCCTGAAACCACCTTCAATCAACTCAGCATATTAAAAGTGGGGTATAAGTAAATTTTAATTCAACAACTCAATTGGGTAAAATGTTGTGGAAATTTAAGTATTCAAAAATCTGCTAGGGTGCTCTACAACTACCACTCAAAATGGTTCGAAACCGTTTCCAATCGATTTGGAGGGTCGAAAACAGGGCACACGCCGAATTTCAGCCTTCTCGGTCTACCTACTTGGTGAAATTTTAATTTTTTCCCCATTTTTGACCTAACAAGGGAACCTCTTGAGGTGTCCGCCTCCGATTTGAAAGGGACCGCGATTTTTGGAAAGAGCATGTTCTAAAACCCCCAAATCCAAATTTTCAGGTGCCCACAAGTTCATTTTTTGATTTTTGGCGAATTTTTGAAAATCCAAAATTTACTATTTTGGTGATTTATGCTTTTTTTTTAAAAGTACGTACTTGATCGGTAAAAATGTTCAAAATAAGTCCCAAAACTGATATTAACCCCCCAAATCCAAATTTCGCCATTTCCGGCTATTCTGGAGCCTCCAGCGCTATTTTTCAATTTCTCCAGAATTTTGAATTTGCTCCAGAAGGCGTGAATATGAAGTTGGGCAGCTAAAAATCGAGTTGTATGTTATACCCGACCTGTTTAACGAATTTATCCACATTTGAGCAGATTCTGGAGCGGACACCTCAAGAGTGGTTTTTTGACCAGCTTTTTTCATAATAAAAATATCCAAAAATTAAAAGGAGGCCCAAGAAAGGCTGGAAATGGCGAAATTTGCTCTCGTGCGGTTAATTAATGACAAAATACAGCGACTCGCGCAAATTTCAAAAATTTTCTCACAAACGAGAAATTTTTGATTTTTGGATATTTTTATTTTGAGAAAAAGCTGGTCAAAAAACCGCTCTTGAGGTGTCCGCTCCAGAATCGGCTCAAATGTGGATAAATGCGTGAAACAGGTCGAGTATAACATACAACTCGATTTTCAGCTGCCCAACTTCATATTCACGCCTTTTGGAGCAAATTGAAGATTCCGGAGAAATTGAAAAATCGCACTGGAGCCTCCAGAATGGCTGAAAATGACGAAACTCGGCCTCAGGGGGTTTGTTGTGTTCGAAATACAGCGATTCGCGCAAATTTCGACAATTTCCTTGCAAACGGTTAAATTTTGATTTTTTTGGATTTCTTATAATGAAAGAAGCTGGTAAAAAACCACTCTTGAGGTGTCCCCTCCAGAATCGGCTCAAATGTGAATAAATTCGGTAAACAGATCGAGTATAACACCCAACTCGATTTTTAGCTGCCCAACTTCATATTCACGCCTTCTGGAGCAAATTGAAAATTCTGGAGAAATTGAAAAATAGCGCTGGAGGCTCCAAAATGGCTGGAAATGGCGAAATTTTGATTTGGGGGGTTAATATCAGTTTTAGGACTTATTTTGAACATTTTTACTGATCAAGTACGAAAGTATAAATCACCAAAATAGTCAATTTTCGATTTTCAAAAATTTGCCAAAAATCGAAAAATGAACTTGGGCAGCTGAAACTTTGGAGTAGGGGGTTTTAGAACATGCTCTTTCCAAAAAATCGCGGTCCCGTTCAAATCGGAGGCGGACACCTCAAGAGGTTCCCTTGTAAGCTTGATTTTTTAAAAATTCATTAAAAATCAAAATTGTTTGTGAACTCAAAAATTTGGTTCACTGTTTCCAAATTCGCGTACCTATTCGGAAAATCATATCATCTCGATTCAAACCCGATGGAAAATTATTTCAGCTGATTTTCAAATTCCGTGATTTTAGAATTTTTTCTTGATTTGCCAGTGCAAATGGAAGGTCACAGCCGTCACAGGTGGTGTATAGAAGTGACTTACGTAACTTTTCTCATAAGGATTATAAAATTACTTACTTATTCTCATACTCGAGTTCATACTTATTCTATCATTTTTGGAAGGAAATTTGTACTCACCTGAAACAAAGGGAAAATTAGGTGGATTAGTTAGTTATAAAATTATTGATCAATCAACAGATACATTATGAAATAATAATGTTCGAAGGCCAAAGTAAAAATTCTGACGATCTCAACGTTTAATAAAGAGCCAGAAATGTCTATTCACAAATAAAGTATCATAAAAATTGTAAAATTGACTGTGAAAATCACTTAAAAATAGGTATCAAAAATTGATGAACCCTCAGAATACGTTAAAATTTGAGAAAATGTCTCATTTGGGTAAAATTTTGCACAGACTGTTAAGATTATTGAAAAATACCCAGAATTAATCGGAAATTCTCGAAATTAGATGATGGTTCGTCAAAACTACAGAAAGTGTCATGAAATTTGTCAAATTGACCCCCCCCCCCCTCCAACAATCATTGAAAATTACCAGAAGTTGGAAGTTGAATTCATGGTATCAAACGGTTTTTTTTTGAAAAAAAAAATCACTATTTTTTTCACTAATACTCTTTTTCAACCAAATTTTCAGAAAGCTCTCCACCCGCCTCCCCCCCCCCCAAACACACAAAAAAAGTTACAAAGTCAAATTTTTCACAGAAAAATTTTCAAACAAACTGAAATTGGAAGGAAATTTGTATTATGAAGTATTTTTTAATTTCAAACAAAATTATTTTAAAAAAAAAACAAATGAACGCATTAGTGAATTTTGACTCAATTTACTAAATTTTTTTCATTTCCTTCACCACCCATTTTTAAAAATCACTAAGTACTTTTTCACTCCTTCATTTCACAACCTGTTACTTAAGTAAATACACTGTAATTGGAATACGAATCGACTCATTTTTTTGATTTTTTATTTACTCGCACCTGGGGTACTTATTAATTGAAAATTTTAAGGCCACTTTTTTGAAAAATTGCTTTTTTGCATTTTTTTTGTATAATATCTGATGAGTAAATGAAAAAGAAAGAATCAAAATCCGATTAAAAATAGACATGTGTAACAAAATTTGATAAGAGTATTTTATAATAGTCCTGTTGAGATAACCAACCCATTTTAAGAATTCGACACGAGACGAGAAATTTGTTTGCTTTATGTTATTGAGAATGTATTCGAAATATTTCCATCCTTCCCCCCCCCCCTTTCAAAGAACAAGATCAGCAGATTTTGACCAAATTCAGTACAAACCTTCTAATTACTGAAACAGGAGGAATATATTGTGTTTTGGAACGGACGGGTGCCAATTGTTGGATCATTATTTCCGATTGCAGAAATTGCAGAAAAATAGCCGAAGTTATGAAAATCATCATTTTAATTTCGAAATTTCAAAACATTGTGTTTTCACCTATCAAAATACGAATTTTCGAAAGCTTTTGCTCTTGTTAGGTTCGAACTAATATGTTCTCTTCCACAAAATAAAAAATTCCATGTTTGAGGCTTCTGAAAATTGAACATAAAAACTAAAAATATTTATCTAGTATTTATTTATGTTCTTCGCTATAGAAATACTCGAGATCCGAGAACCTACAGCTATAGCTAACAAAATCTTAACAATACCTAATACGCCATCGCCAATTCTATTCCGTACTTAAATAATACGAATTAATCGAACATAGATAGTATAAAAATCATCGAGCAAGGACTTTGTTTAACTCACTCAAAGGTTCGCCTTTTCACCATTGAATACCTATACGAGATACGCTATAGGTAGATAGGTATACTGGTATAGTATAGGTATCTGGTATATATAGAGAGAAGATATTCGCGAGCAAAAACAAAGTAATACAGTTCATTATTTGCAAATATATATATATTGTATATAAGTCGGATATCCTGTACTGACAAATACCTCCGAATTTGTAAGTATATAAAGGCTGAAATTAGAAACAGCGAAAGAACCTTTTGGGTACGTAAATAGACCTTTGCTCCTATCGCACAATAGGTATATATACGAACCTATTCCCGAAACAAAAGCTCTTTTCTCAGAGCCTTTGTCGAAAATCTAATTTATCAGTTTCACAAGCAAAACCGGAAACCTCCTCTAGCTTCTTAGTACTTACCACAAACTCAAAATTGAAACCCCCTTCTTCGGCCTTTCATCCTCTTAAATTTCACCGAAGTGAATACGAAATCCCTTTCTGATATAGACTGTCTTTGTGAATTACTTATATCTAAACTATATACCGCGAAACTTTACCTTCTGCTTCGCATTTTCCGAAAGCCTATTGGTATTTACGCAACGAACCGCAGGATAACCTGCTAGAGAATTATGGAAAACCAAATTTACGTACGTATACCTACCTACCTACTTACTATACTTGGTCCTGGTCGTCGTCGTCGTTTTGTTGTACGACGCCGGACGGCGGACGCCCTACCACCGACGCCGACCATGTTAATAGGTAGGCAAGGCGTGGTATACAATAAGTACCTACATATAATAAAATGTTCGGAAATTATTTTATTTCGTTTCAAATTTATTGTTTGTATACCTAAGTATTCAAGTAAGTACCTATAATTTGTTTTTATTTACGTGATTAATTTTGTTTTTTTTAGAAAGTACAATAATAATTGGAAAGCTACAAATTGTCGAACTCGAACTGAAGACATTCCCACAACAAACGTACCGAAGTCGAAAAATGAATTAAAAAAAATATCGGTGAGCTTCTAATTTTTTTATTCTTTAAGAATACGAATATTTTCCCACGATTTTATCATTTCAACTGAAGATCATTACAAGTTTAGCACATGACAATAGGAATAATTGCACCCCTCCCCCCTAACCCTGATCCTCTGGAACAACTTTCTTCTCAAAGGGGACATCCTAAGGAATATTTTAAAGCAAACTTGCCAGAAAAAAATTGGCCTTACAAACAAAATGGCGGCCATTTTGACTGACAGGTCAGCCGAAACCGCAGATGTTGCTTTCCAACATTGGACTCGGATCGAAAGAGTCTGCAAAAATTCATCTCCAGCAAAAATTTCAAGAGCTAAAGTGCATTTTTCGATTTTTGATAAATTTTTGAAAATCAAACTTAAGCCAAAAATGAGAGAAAAAAAATCAAAGTTTTACCAAATGCGCCTAGAAAGCTGAAATTTAGGATAAGCTCTATTTTCGACCTACCAAATCGATTAGAAATTTTTAAAACTTGAAATTTCCATCTTTCTTATGGAATTTTAACCCAATTTCATAGGTCACATGACACTTTTTTAATAATCTCGAAAATCATGATCAAACTTTGACCTCAAAATATCTCAAAAATCCTCAATTTTTCAAAAATGCTTGAAAATCACTTTTTTTCAATATATTGTACTTGAACTTTTCACGAAATTTGAACTCAATTTTATAGATCGCTTGGTCACTTTTGAATAATTCTACAACAGGTCATTTTTATTCAGAATAGGAAGGAACGAAGGGGGGGGGGGGAGATGTGAGAAAAAAAAAACAATTTTTCTGAAAACGTGCCATGATTTTTGAAATTTTTGGAAAAGTTAAACGCGATATATCAAAATTGATTAAAATTTCGCGTGAACTTCAAAATATACATATTTTGATGAAAATATTTTTTGAACAATTTTGAAGAATTTTGAGCTCAAACTGGACGATGAATTTTGAAATTTCTGATAAAGTGTCTTGCGACTGATCAAAATGTTAAATTTGTACACAAGCTCAAAAAGTTGGGAGTCACGATTTTCACGATTTTTGAAATATTGTCACGCAACCAGTCAAAGTAGGTTGAAATTTCGCGAGAAAACCAAAAATCTAGACAAAAATGTATTTGGAGCATTTTGTAAAATTTTGAGCTCCAAAATCGGATCGTGATTTTTGGGATTTTTTTTTAAAAAGTGTCATGCGACCTATCAAAATGAGTCAAAATTTCGCAAAAAATTCAAGTAATCTGAAAAAATGTTTTTTGAACATTTTTGAAGAATTGTAAGCTCAAAGTTGAATCATTTTTTTTTTTTTTGAAATAAGTAGGTACATACCGTATATCATGCGACCTATTAAAGTAGGTTCAAATTTCGCTAGAAACTCTAATATTTTAGCTAAAATGTGTTTTAAATATTTTTAGAAAATTTTAAACCTAAAAATTGAGTCATGTTTTTTTTGATTTTAGAAAAAAAATTTCTAATGGATCAAAATTCAGCGAGGAAATCAACGATTTTCTTCAAAACTTATTTTGCGCATTTCTGAAAATTTGACTTCATTTTGAGCTCAATATACTGCAAAACCATCCAAAAAATATTTTCGTTATAGTATTCAAATTTCTTACGAAATTTTAACCCATTTTCATAGGTCGCATGACACACTTTCAATAATCTCAAAAATCTTAATCAAACTTTGGGCTCAAAATTTCTCAAAAATCCTCAGAAACCATCTTCGTCGAGATATTTGAATTTATCGTAAAATTTAAACCCATTTTGATGAGTCGTATGACGCTTTTTCAAACTTTCAAAAATCATTACTCGATTTTGGACTTGAAATAATTTTTCAAAAATGGTTTAAAATTTTTTTTGATGTATTTGAACTTTTCACAAAATTGTAACCCATTATAGTAGATCGCTAAAAAAAAATCGAAAATTTTTAATTTCTCTGAAACAGCAATTTATGGTGTATTTTGAGTTGATATTTACCTATAGTCCGGCATATGACAATAGGAGTAATTGCACCCCCCCCCCACCCGCCGATCATCCGGGACAGTTTTTTTCTTAAAGGGGACATCCTAAGGAACATTTTACAGCAAACTTGCCCAAAAAAAGTTGGCCTTACTTACAAAATGGCGGCCATTTTGATTGACAGGTCAGCCGAAATCGCAGATTTTGCGTTTCAACGTAGGACTTGCACGAAATTTTTCAAACCCTACAAACGTAGATCGAAAGATCATGCAAAAATTCATCATCTCTCAAAATTTCAAGTGCTAAAGTGCGTTTTTCGATTTTTGGTGAATTTTTGAAAATCCAATTTAGGCCAAAAATGAGGGAAAAAGTCAAAATTTTACCAAATTGACCAAGGAAGCTGAAATTTGGGATATACCCTATTTTCGACATGCCAAATCGATTGGAAACGGTTTCAACCCATTTACAGCAGTTCTGGAGCCTCCAGCAGATTTTTGAAACTCGAAATTCTCACAAAATTCGATCAAATTGGAGTTGTGAAGCTGAAATTTATTCTAAAAACTAATCTCAATACGCTACGAAGTACTGCAGGTGAATTTCAAGTCTTTTTGGAGCCTCCAGTGACTTTTCGAAAATTCCTGAAGCCTCCAGCAGCAGATTTTTGAAACTTTAAATTTCCACAAAATTCCATCAAATTGGAGTTGTAAAGCTGAAATTTATTCTAAAAACTAATTTCAATACGTTACGAAGTACTGCAGGTGAATTTCAAGTCGTTTTGGAGCCTCCAGCGACTTTTCGAAAATTACTGAAGCCTCCAGCAGATTTTTGAAACTTCTAATTCTTACAAAATTTTATCAAATGGAGATGGAAAGCTGAAATTTACTCTACACTTCAATTTTAACACCCTCTGAAGACGACTTCAGGCCGGTTCAAGTCATTTTAGAGCCTCCAACGACTTTTGAAAATTACTGGAGCCTCCAGTAGATTTTTGAAACTTGAAATTCCCGCAACATTAATTCATCAAATGGAGTTGGCAAGCTGAAATTTACTTCGCAGACTACATGGTGGTTTCAAATGGTTTCGAAGCTTCCAGCTACATTTAGGAAATTTCAATTTTTCAAAAAAAACTCCATACAACCTTTCAAAAAGTCGCTGGAGGCTCCAAAACCACTTGAAATCCACCAGCAATTAACTTCGTAGCCTATTGAAATTAGTTTGCAGAATGAATTTCGTCTCTCCATCTCAGTATGATGATTTTTGGGGAAATTTCAAGTTTCAAAAATCTACTGGAGGCTCCAGTAATTTTCAAAAAAGCCGCTGGAGGCTCTAAAATGACTTGAACCCGCCTGAAGTCGTCTTCAGAGAGTGTTAAAATTGAAGTGTAGAGTAAATTTCAGCTTTCCATCTCCATTTTGATGAAATTTTGTAAAAATTTGAAGTTTCAAAAAGTCGCTGGAGGCTCCAAAACGACTTGAAATTCATCTGCAGTACTTCGTGGTGTATTGAAATTAGTTTCTAAAATAAATTTCAGATTTACAACTCCAATTTGATGGAATTTTGTGAAAACTTCCGAGTTTCAAAAATTTGCTGGAGGCTCCAGAACTGCTCAAAACGGGTTGAAACCATTCACAACCGGTTTGGCGTGTCAAAAATAGGGTATATCTCAAATTTCAGCTTTCTTGGTCAATTTGGTAAAATTTTGACTCTTTCCCTCATTTTTGGACTAAATTTGATTTTCAAAAATTCACCAAAAATCGAAAAACGCACTTTAGCACTTGAAATTTTGACAGGTGACAAATTTTTGCATGATTTTTCGATCTACCATTATAAGGTTTGAAAAATTTCGTGCAAGTCCTATGTTGAAACGCAAATTCTGCGATTTTGGCTGAACTGTCAATCAAAATGGCCGCCATTTTGTAATAAAGGCCAACTTTTTTTTGGCCAAGATTGCTTTAAAATGTTCCTTAGGATGTCCCCTTAAAGAAAAAAGTTGTCCCGGAGGATCGACGAGGGGGGGTGCAATTACTCCTATTGTCATATGCCGGACTACAGAGGTGAATTTGAGCTCGGTGGACCAATCGAGAGGGAGGGGGCAGAGAAAAGCTCAGTGGTTTCCAAAATGATACGATTCGTTTTTTTTTTAAATAAAAATCATAGAAGATACTTGAAAAAAAAACTTCTAGAATATCAAAAAAAAAAGAGAAGAAATTCAACTCTCAACTTGAAAAATATCTTCACGTCCGGCAAGAAAATATAAGCCTACGTGTTATCTCGGTATAATATGGTGCCACTTGAACCATTAAGGCGAGACCGTTTTCACCACCGAAGCTATATTACCCGGTAAATCGCCGAAAAACATTTTATTTTCGCAACACCATGGCGAAGGCGAAGGAATTACGCGGTGATTACGACGTGTTTTTATGCGAATTTCATTAAATTTTCGGCGATGACGACCATATACGTCCATAAAGTTAAATGACTTGAAGACTATGAAAATGGCGAGCTACGTCATTAAAGAAATGTTTAGAGCGACGACGTGTTTAAACACAGTTATGTTTTAAGAATAATAATAGACTTGTGTATGACGATGTCGTTGCGCAGCGCTGATATTCCGAGTTCAAATGCACTGGACAATGTACTTCATTAAAACAGTGGTGCTCAAATTTGGTGCCGTTTTGGGGTTGTGTGTAAAAAAATTGAAGACGAGAAAAATTATTAGAAATGAAAATGTTCATGAATTGATGATTGTGGGCTGCAGGTTACATTCGTTTGAATATTGGATGGGAATAATTAACACATTCAATTTCAAATAAATTCAGCAATAAATGAGATTTTAAGTAAGTATAAGATCCACCCAAGCATTAAATAGAAATTTTCGATTTAAAAAAAAATACCATTACAAAAATGCATTTCGAAACAAAATTAAATCCCAACAATTCCACGCCCACCCCTCGACACTCCTACTGATTGGCAACATAAAAAGAAAGCTACGAGATTCTCAACAATCGCCTTACCTACGAGTATACTGTAGCAAGTTGATTTAATTTTACTTTACGGAACCCTGCGTACACAGTGGTGCTGTTTTGCAACGCATATTAAACTTTTAGCTTTTTCACTCGTTACATTTGAGTGGTAATTGCGAGCTTTTACCGTTAGGTAGAATTCATTACGATATAATGTTTTTAATAAACTCGAAGACATGATTTCGTTTCATACGTCGTTGCATAATTTTCTAAATTAAAGAACTCGGTGGCGAGCTTAATTCTTCAGATTATACAAGATTTTATCGCCTTCGAATGAGGTTTTAATTTTCTAAAAACGAGACGGTTGCGCTTTAAAAAGATACTATGCGTTTAATTTGTAGCATAATTTTTTTTCCCAACGACCAACGTTTGCTTAAAGTTTGCTAATTTTAATCCTCGCGGAAGTTTTCTCTTTAAATGTAGGTAAGTATAGTCTGGCATATGACAATAAGAATAATTGCACCTCCCCCCCCCCCGGTTGATCTTCTGGAATAACTTTTTTCTTAAATGATTGAAGGGGGCATCCTAAGGAACATTTTAAAGCAAACTTGCCAAAAAAAAGAGTAAGTGCCACTAACAAAATGGCGGCCAGGTTAGTCGAAGTCGCAGATTGTGCTTTCCAAAATGGGACTCGGAACGAAATTTTTCGAATTGGACAAAACTAGATCGAAAGAGCATGCAAAATATCGAGAGCTGAAGTGTATTTTTCGATTTTTAGTGAATTTTTGAAAATCAAATTTAACCCAAAAATGAGAAAAAAAACAAAATTTCAACAAATGGACCAAGAAAGCTGAAATTTGGGATAAACTCTGTTTTCGACTTGCCAAATCGATTGGAAACGGTTTAAAATCGTTTTGAGCAATTCTGGAGCCTCCAGCAGATTTTTGAAACTTGAAATTCCCACCAAATTTCATCAAATGAAGTTGAAAATTTGAAATATGTAGGTACACGCTGCACTTCAACTTAAACACGTTATTAAGTCGACTGCTAGATGGGTTCAATTCATTTTGGAGCCTCCAGCGACTTGAAAATTTCTGAAGCCTCTAGTAGATTTTTGAAACTTGAAATTCTCACAAAATTTCATCAAATGGAGCCTACAGCGAAATTTTAAAAATTACTGGAGCCTCCAGCAGATTTTCCATTGCTTGAAATCTCCATAAAATTTTACCAAAAAGAGTTGAAAATTCGAAATTCTCTCTGCAATCCAATTTCAACACGCCATCAAGTCGACTGCAGGTGAGTTCAAGTCATTTTGGAGCCTCCAGCAGATTTTTGAAAAATTTTGGAGCCTCCAGTAGATTCTTGAAACTTGAAATTTCCACCAAATTTCATCAATAATGAAGTTGAAAATTCGAAATACACGTTGCACTCCAACTTAAACACGTTATTAAGTCGACTGCTACTGGATTCAAGCCATTTTGGAGCCTCCAGCGACTTGAAAATTCCTGAAGCCTTCCAGTAAATTTTTGAAACTTGAAATTTCCACAAAATTTCATCAAATGGAGCCTGCAACAAATTTTTGGAGATTACTGGAGCCTCCAGCAGATTTTCCATTGCTTGAAATCTCCATAAAATTTTACCAAAAGAGTTGAAAATTCGAAATTCCCTCTGCAATCCAATTTCAACACGCTATCGAGTCGACTCCAGGTGGGTTCAAGTCATTTTGGAGCCTCCAGCGACTTTAAAATTTCTGAATCCTCCAGTAGATTCTTGAAACTTGAAATTTCCACCAAATTTCATCAAATGAAGTTGAAAATTCGAAATACACGCTGCACTTCAATTTAAACACGTTATTAAGTCGACTGCTACTGGATTCAAGCCATTTTGGAGCCTCCAGCGACTTGAAAATTCCTGAAGCCTTTCAGTAAATTTTTGAAACTTGAAATTTCCACAAAATTTCATCCTATGGAGCGTGCAACAAATTTTTGGAAATTACTGGAGCCTCCAGCAGATTTTCCATTGCTTGAAATCTCCATAAAATTTTACCAAAAAGAGTTGAAACTTCGAAATTCTCTCTGCAATCCAATTTCAACACGCCATCGAGTCGACTCCAGGTGGGTTCAAGTCATTTTGGAGCCTCCAGCGACTTTAAAATTTCTGAATCCTCCAGTAGATTTTTGAAACTTGAAATTTCCACAAAATTTCATCAAATGGAGCCTACAGCAAATTTTTGAAAATTACTGGAGCCTCCAGCAGATTTTTCAATGCTCGAAATTTCCATAAAATTTTACCGAAAAGAGTTGAAAATTTGAAATTCTCTCTGCAATCCAATTTCAACACGCCATCAAGTCGACTGCAGGTGGGTTCAAGTCATTTTGGAGCCTCCAGCGGCTTTTTGAAAATTTTTGAATCCTCCAGTAGATTTTTGAAAATTTAAAAATTTAAAAATTTCATCAAATGCAGTTGGAAATTTGAAATCTATTCTGTAAAATTAATTTCTATACGCTATATGAAGTCGACTGCAGGTGGATTTCAAGTCGTTTTGGAGCCTCCAGCGACAATTGGAAATTACTGGCGGTTCCAGTACATTTTTCGGAGTTTTTTTTTTTTTAAACAGAAGTTTCTAAAAAGCCATCAAGGGGTTCCAAAATGACTTAAATCACCAGCAGTCGACTTAAAATAACGTGTTCAAGTTGAAGTGCAGCGAGAATTTCAGATTTCCAATTTCTTTTCATTTTATCGCCTTCTGAAGAAAGTCAACATATCTGGAGAGATCGAAAACACGCTGGAAGCTCCAAAATGGCCGGAAATTGCCACATTTGGTTCGTAAGAGCTGGGATTACAGTTTCAGGATTTTGTACTTCCCATCACCAATCGCCGAAAATGGTCATAGAGGGGAAAAGGGGGTGGAATAAAAATCAGAAAAAAATCTCAAATGTTGCAAGGGGCATTTGAGAGGTAAGGGGAGGGAGATTAAGGAATAAAATCAGAAAAATAATGATAACTTAAAATTTGGATTTTTATAGGTCTATGGGAGTTTCAGACGATTTATTCAAACGATTTTCAATGTTGGCGAATTTTTACAACAGAAAACAAATCAGGTGTTCTATATCCTAAATGTAATCTGGCGTCGTGTTTGTTAAAATTACGTGAATCGAACAATCACTTGCGTAGGAATTCATTTCCTTAACAAATACTTACACACATGACGCGTCAGTATTTCTCTGACTAGCCAAAGTACAAAACAATTTTCCACGAAATGAAGGCAAAAAAGGAGAAAAAGGTATAATTTTTATCAATAGATGTTTCCGGCTGTCGACGACGTCCAGTGACAGCCTATTGTCTGATGCAAAGCCGTAGCTACCTGGAAACAATGGAGGTAGTTGGATCCACCTTAAGAACATTTTCTTGGAATTATACCTGCATCTTGGTCCTCTATTTTGTCAACCACATCTCGTCTTCGGACATGTGGGCGGAGCAACCGGTTGTAGGATGACTACAAAAATGCAATGTGTAGCCTGAAGACTAAAGAGTCGATCATTACCAATTTGATTTTTGCCTTGTTCGGATCTCTCTGTGGTAACTCTTAAAGTTATATTTTTTCGCTTCGAATTTATTTTCAACTTTCAAGTGTGCTGTCAATTTCACATACGTATTAAAAATGAATTCCGATTTTGCCTCGTTACAAAAACTTATCCGCGAGCAAAAAGGCCTGGCTGGTACGATTCGAGTCATCAAATGCCAAGTCGAAGGAGCCGGAGAAGACGAGGTGACCGAGCTCAAATACGAGATCCTATTCAGATACAAGAAGATTTTCAAGAAAAATCAGAAAAAGATTGAGAAAATTTGCAAACATCTGAAATGCACCGTCGATACGGAGGAATACGAATATGACGAATTGTTGGAGTCCATTTCTCAGCTCAAGAGCATCTATTCGTCGTCGCACAGTATCAAATGCACAAATGTCTCAGTCTCATCGTCGTTGCAAAAGGAATTGAACAAACAGAGGTGTTTGATGCTCGCAATCAAAAACCTGGAGCCAATTTGTTTGAGTGACGAAGACACCGCAATAAACAAATATTTACTAGCTTATCTGAGTAAAAAATTCGTCCAAGTCCAGAACAACATCTTCGCCTATATTTGCGACAGTAGCCACGAATACGAAAGCCAAATTCAAATTACAGAATCGTTTAATAAAATGTACCAGAACCGTTTGTCCAAGTTGGAAGGCAATTCGACCATTTTGCAGGAAGTCATCGCGATATGTGCGTAATTTTAGCCCTTAAAATACAAATAGGTATCCACTTTGGTTACTTTTTGGTGCTTTTTTTGTACATTATTAAGATATAAGTAGATATGTAATATTGATTTTCGATTCTGAAATTTCAGTGTTTTTTCATTGTTTTTTTAATGATGAATCGATTATTCAAAATTTACCCCGTGTTTTAGTTCTGATTCGTACCTAATTATTATTTTTTTTTACATTTATTTTATCGAGTATTTTCTAGTGTTATCTTATTCAGTGATTTTTTTTGTGTTGATTTTTCATTTTCATCAATAATGTACATAATTTTTTTGTCCCTATAATTTTTTTTTATGTACGTAAGAATATTTCTGATTCAGATGAGTTAAATATTAAGCATTTTATATTTCATTTTTTTGAATAATAATTTTAATATATGTAGACACCTAATTGATAAATATGTTAGATACCTACGTTTCTATTTTATGTGTATTTTATCAACGTGCAATTGTTTTGAATATATTTTTTTCAAACTTGAAAAATCTGTTTAATCTTTTCATGAATTGGTTCACTGTTTAGTAAGTTTTTTAAAAAAATGGTTCAATATTTCTGAAAATCACTGATATGACGCGGAGAATTCTTGATATTTTTAAACGAATGATTTTTGATTTTACAATCATGTTATGAGCAGAAAATTGGTTCATTCAACTGAGGCGTTTTCAAACTTCGATATCAAATAAGTAAGTATGGTAAGTACATAATAATAAATTCTGTTCCCAAAAAGTGCGTGTTTTACAGTTGAATTTTATCAACATAGCAATAAAACGAAGCTTTCAAAAAAATTCACCTCGATTAAGTAATTTTTTTTTTCAACGCCTTAATTTAATCCATTAAATTTTAACCACATTTTAAACATAATATTATTTCGTCGATGCAGCTCATTTTCCAACAAATGAGTAAATTTTGCACAATTTTGGGTTATTTTAGATATTTTCAAGAGTTCTTAAATTTTTTGATCGAACTAACTGTTCTTCGTAATGTCAGAAGACTTCCTCCAAATTTATGAGCTCGAGGGTCAAAAATCACGCCAATTTTCAAAATGAACCCTCAACGTCCTTGGAAGACACAAAAGTCTCACATTTCGATTACGTATAATTTCAAAAAAAAAGTAAATTATTTCAATGGGGGGAGGGGGAGTTGAATTCGGATATAACCCACTTTTCTGTGATATAATCTCTTGGACATCTCCCTCCTTTCCTCATCAATCAAGCACTGCTCGAAGCACGGTCAAATATTTGAATTTTTTTGCTCAGTTTTCTTCTTCAAATTTTGAAAATGCACCAAGGAAAAAGTTTATTTATAATCGAATCTACCCTTCAGATTTTTTTAAATCAGACTACTTCGATATCAATTTACAACTGGGTCATTCCAGGTTAAATATCCAACTTTGAAGTTAAATTGCTCGGAACTGCTGCAAGAAGATATGTTTGTGTTGTTTAATTCAAAGATGCATTGAGAAAGGTTTCAAAAATTTTCGCCCAAAATATCAAAAATTTAATGTTGAGAATTTTTAGGAAGCTCAGCACTGCACAAATAATTCAATTATTATGAAGTTGGAGGAGCGAATGAGAGCATCGCAGGTATACAAAATCAAAAAAAAAAACAAACTAAAACTAGCTGATTCGCCAAAAATTTTAAAAGTTTAATACCTATCGAGCATTTTTTGGAAGCTAACGAATAATATTCAATTACCACGAAATTGAAAGAGCCAGCGAGAGCCTCGCAAATAACTTATCAAAAAAAACAAGCTGATGTTAGTTTGAAAATTAATAAACCATTGTCATGTGATTTTTTCGGTTAATTTCAGAAAATTTATATCGCACGATATTTCACATTTGTATCAAAATTTCCTAGCTAACACCCCCTCCCCCCGTGTCGCCACATGGTTTTTGCGAATCTGCAAATCTCATCAAGAAAAGTTCGTAGCATTAAGCATTATTAAAATGCACGCTTCCTTCTCGTATTTTCAAACAAATTTTAAATCGTAGGTCTACAGCTCCAATAGTCCGGCATATGACAATAGGAGTAATTTCACCCCCCCCCCCCCGCCGATCCCCCGAGACAACTTTTTTCTTAAAGGGGACATCCTAAGGAACATTTTAAAGCAAACTTGCCCAAAAAAAAGTTGGCCTTACTTACAGAATGGCGGCCATTTTGATTGACATCAAGGTTAGCCGAAATCGCAGATTTTGCGTTCCAACATAGGACTTGCACGAAATTTTTCAAGCTTTATAAAGGTAGATCGAAAGATCGTGCAAAAATTTATCATTTGACAAAATTTCAAGTGCTAAAGTGCGTTTTTCGATTTTTGGTGAATTTTTGAAAATCCAATTTAGGCCAAAAATGAGGGAAAAAATCAAAATTTTACCAAATTGACCAAGAATGCTGAAATTTGGGATATACCCTATTTTCAACATGCCAAATCGATTGGAAACGGTTTCAACTCGTTTTGAGCAGTTCTGGAGCCTCCAGCAGATTTTTGAAACTCGAAATTCCCACAAAATTACATCAAATTGGATTTCTAAAGCTGAAATATATTCTAAAAACTGATTTCAATACGCTACGAAGTACTGCAGGTGGATTTCAAGTCGTTTTGGAGCTTGAAAATTCCTAAAGCCTCCAGCAGATTTTTGAAATTTTAAATTTTCACAAAATTTCATCAAATGAATATGTAAAGCTGAAATTCTGCTCTACACTCCAATTTTAGAGCCTCCAGCGACTTTTTTGGAAATTATTGGAGCCTCCTGCATATTTTTGAAACTTGAAATTCCCGCAACATTAATTTATCAAATGGAGTTGGCAAGCTGAAATTTACTTCGCAGACTACATCTACATGGTGGTTTCAAATGGTTTTGAAGCTTCCAGCTACTTTTGGGAAATTTCAATTTTCCAAAAAAACGCCATACAACCTTTCAAAAAGTCGCTGGAGGCTCCAAAACGACTTGAAACTCACTATAGCAGTCAACTTCGTAGCGTACTGAAATTAGTTTGCAGAATGAATTTCGACTCTCCATCTCAGTTTGATGAAATTTTGAGGAAATTTCAAGTTTCAAAAATCTACTGGAGGCTCCAGTAATTTTCAAAAAAGTCGCTGGAGGCTCCAAAACGACATAAAATCCACCTGCAGTTGACTTCGTAGCGTATTGAATTTAGTTTTTAGAATATATTTCTGCTTTACAACTCCAATTTCATGGAATTTTGTGGGAATTTTGAGTTTCAAAAATCTGCTGGAGGCTCCAGAACTACTCAAAACTGGTTGAAACCGTTTCCAATCGATTTGGCATGTTGAAAATAGGGCATATCCCAAATTTCAGCATTCTTGGTCAATTTGGTAAAATTTTGATTTTTTCCCTCATTTTTGGCCTAAATTCGATTTTCAAAAATTCACCAAAAATCGAAAAACCCACCTTAGCACTTGAAATTTTGACAGGTGATAAATTTTTGCATAATCTTTTGATCTACCTTTGTAAGGTTTGAAAAATTTCATGCAAGTCCTATGTTGAAATGCAAAATCTGCGATTTCGGCTGACCTGTCAATCAAAATTGGCCGCCATTTTGTAAGTAAGGCCAACTTTTTTCAGGGCAAGTTTGCTTTAAAGTGTTTCTTAGGATGTCCCCATTAAGAAAAAAGCTGTCTCGGAGGATTGTCGAGGGAGGGGGTGCAATTACTCCTATTGTCATATGCCGGACTACCATTGTCACGTGATTTTTTCGGTTAACTTCAGAAAATTTTCATCACACGATATTTGACATTGGATCAAAATTTCTAAGCATCTCCCCCACCCCCCACCCCCCTTCTCACCGCGTCACTACATGGTTTTTGCGAATCTGCGAATCTCATCAAAAAAAGTATGCACGCTTCCTTCTCGTATTTCCAAACAAATTTTAAATCGTAGGTCTATAGCTCTATTAAAATTTAGCAAGCTTTCGAAAATCGAGTTTTCAAAGAAGTCAGCTTTGAACTTCTGAAATCTTTGGTGAATATTTTTCTAAAATTTCTCTCGAGTTAAAACATTGTAGGTAAACAGATATTCTTAAAATTTGCAGCAGTCCCAAGTGATAAAACTCCAATGTTGTGAGCAATGGCGAGAAATTCCAAATGCTGAAAAAAACAAACCTTGCCTATCCTGCCTGGAAAGAAGTGGAGAGCTAAAATGGCTGCTTTTCTTCTATGAGGAAAAGGTTGGTAAAAGTTCCAAATTTTTTGGTCAACGTTTGACCCTCTCCCCCCCCCCCCCACTCAGCTCGAGCCCAAAGTTTTGAAAATTTTGTATGGTCGAAAATTTCGTTTTGATTTTTTGGTCAAATTTTGACCCTACCCCTTCCCTCTTCGGTTCGAGCTCAAAGTTTTGAACTAAAAAATTGAAACAATTGGAAAAATGTTTCGAATTTTGAAAACTTCGAGTTCGAACGGGGGAGGGGGGAGGTCAAACATTTACCGAAAAATAATTAAATTTTTCCCGCGTCTTATTGAGGTGATTTTAGGCAAGATTTTTCGCTTGGGTCCATCAAAATTCGAAAAAAGTTAAAAACGACCCATTCTAATAACTTGATAAGGAACCTATACGAAAAAATTCTGACAAAGGAGCCTTTTGAACTATGGTTAATAAGGATAGAGATAGAGAAGGATGCAAAAGTATATCGAAGGAACATTTTTTAAAATTTTAATCAAAATCGATAATCTCATATCCCTTCACCAAGTCGAAAACGTGATTCACTGAGAAATATTTTTGTTGCTCCACGTGTATGAAAAATTCCAAGATATGCGTAAGTATGTATTATTTGAAAACGAAATAGACATAAACAGGAAACGAAAGGAGACATAGTTCTGGATACTTTGGACTGACATTTTACGTATACATATTGAATAGCTATTGTATAAATTGACGTGGCACATGGCGATCCGTCGGCTGTTAGAAAGGTTCCTACGTAAGATACCTGGACTTTCAGTCCTCCAGTGTGGCATGTCCACGTACCACGTTAAATCTCGACTCCGGACAAGTGGGCGCGGCGCGCGGCTAAAAAGAGCAACCAGTTTCTACACCTGCCATTACTTTCTTCTTCGATTTTGCGTTGCAACTCATGAGTCATAATCGTTTGATCGTTCAGTGGTGAATGTTCTGTCTTGCTTTTTCTCTCATACCGTACTTATTATAATATTCATTCGATTTCTCGAGTCATCTCTCGCGGTAGACATTACAATTATTTCGTTCTGTTCGCAATTTCTCAGTTTTTAAATTCCGCGGTAAAAAATGGAACCAAATAGCGCGATTTCCGTACAGAAAAAGCTGGTCAAGGAACAAAAAAAGCTAGCCGTTGCTATCCGGCGTCTAATCTCGAAAGGATACCGTAATGACGAGGAAGCCGAACTAAGGTACAGCATTCTGTGTCAGTACACAGAATGGTTCGTAAAAAATCATGAAGTCATTGAGAAAATGGCCGAAAGAAGCGACGACAGCGACACCGGTTCCGCCGACTACCTACAAATATTACGAGAGATCAATGACTACATGTTGGAACTGCTATCATATGTTTCAGCCCGTTTTTGACTTCGAGAAAGAATTCACGGACAGATCGTGGAATGTACCAAATTGTTTGGTTTTCATGTTTTATAATGTACATAAATATCGTTTAATTTCAGTAATTCAACTTTCGTTCCTATTTTTATACTTAAGGTATTTTTTTTGTTCCTGTTTTGTCTTAAATTTTTTTCGTTTCTATTTTTATCCTTTTAAGTTTTAATTTTTTTTTGAATAAGTATGTACTTGATCACGGTGATTTGAAATTCATTTTTTCCCCTATGTATAAGTATCTATGATGTAAGCAAATATTTGATTTTATTGAGAATTAGGTATAGGTCTTGTATGTAACTTAAGGTGTATTTTACCAATTAATTTTCATGAATAATTTTTCAATTTCATTTGCAATTTTCTTAAATAGAATTTTTTTAAACTGAATAATGCGTCTCGACTTCTACTTTGTTCATTATTGTCATGATGTTTTGTTGAAAAAGTGTAATTGGTAATGAATGAGTAAGTATTTGACTGCGTGAGCGTAAAATTTCAATCAGATTGGTTCAATTTTCAAAATACTGCATGGTATATGTACACTGTACAGTTGTACAGAAAGTTATAATGATGTAGCCTACGAGTATCATCAAAAAACTGTAAAGTCGCAAGGTAAGTTGAATATTTTTATTTCAAATCGATTAAATCTGAAAATATTTTTGCTCGTTTCGAAAAAAAAAAAAATTAAGTGGTATAATTTTCAAAAACTAAAGTATTCATAAAAAATTTGGATTTTCGAGCACTTTTATTTCATTTCTTGAAACAATTCGACCATAAAACTTGGAATGGAGCTCCCAGGATAGAAAAAGAAACAAATAAAAAATTCTCTATAGAAATGTGGTATTGATACAAAAATATGAGTTTTCAAGGGCACCAATTCCATTTTTCACGACCATTCGACAGCAAGAGCAAGACTCATAGTCGGGGAGCCCACTTAAGGATAAATTACACCCCCCCCCCCCGTCGATCCTCCGGGACAGCTTTTTTCTTAAAGAGGGAGTCCTAAGGAACATTTCTAGCCCTTGTACTAAAAAAAAAAGTGGCCATACTTACAAAATGGCGGCCATTTTGATTGACAGGTCAGCCGAAATCGCAGATTTTGCGTTCCAACATAGAACTTGCACAACATTTTTCAAACTGTAGGTACAAAGGTAGATCGAAAGATCAAGCAAAAATTTATCACCTGTCAAAATTTCATGTGCTAAAGTGCGTTTTTCGATTTTTGGTGAATTTTTGAAAATCCAATTTAAGCCAAAAATGAGAAGAAAAATCAAATTTTACCAAATTGACCAAGAAAGCTTAAATTTGGGATACACCCTATTTTCGACATGCCAAATCGATTGGAAACTATTTCAAACCGTTTTGAGCAGTTCTGGAGCCTCCAGCATATTTTTAAAACTCGAAATTCCCACAAAATTTCACCAAAATGGAGTTGGAAAGCTGAAATTTATTCTGCAAACTAATTTCAATACGCTACAAAGCAACTGCAGAGGGATTTCAAGTCGTTTTGGAGCATCCAACGACTTTTTGATAATTCCTGAAGCCTCCAGTAGATTTTTGAAACATTAAATTTTCACAAGATTTTATCAAATGGAGATGGAAAGCGGAAATGTATTTTACGCTCCAATTTCAGCACCCTCTGAAGACAACTTCAGGTGAGTTCAAATCATTTTGGAGCCTCCAGCGACTTTTTGAAAATTACTGGAGCCTCCAGTAGATTTTTGAAACTTGAAATTCTTGCAACATTTTACCAAATGGAGTTCGCAAACTAATTTCAATAGATATGAAGTCGACTACATGGTGGTTTCAAATGGTTTTAAATGGTTTTGAAGCTTCCAGCTACTTCTTGGAAATCTCAATTTTCCAAAAAACACCATACGATCTCTCAAAAAGTGGCTGGAGGCTTAAAAACGACTTACGACTTCGTAGCGTAGTAAAATCAGTTTGCAGAATGAATTTTGACTTTCCATCTCCGTTTGATGAAATTTTTAGGAAATTTAAAGTTTCAAAAATCTCCCGGAGGCTCTAGTAATTTTCAAAAAATCGTTGGATGCTCCAAAACGACTTGAAATCCCCCTGCAGTTGACTTCGTAGCAAATTGAAATTAGTTTGCAGAATAAATTTCAGCTTTACAACTCCATTTTGGTAAAATTTTGTGGGAATTTCGAGTTTCAAAAATCTGCTGGAGGCTCCAGAACTGCTCAAAACGGTTTGAAACAGTTTCCAATCGATTTGGCATGTCGAAAATAGGGTGTATCCCAAATTTCAGCTTTCTTGGTCAATTTGGTAAAATTTTGATTTTTTCCCTCATTTTTGGCCTAAATTTGATTTTCAAAAATTCACCAAAAATCGAAAAACGCACTTTAGCATTTGAAATTTTGACAAGTGATAAATTTTTGCTTGATCTTTCGATCTACCTTTGTACAGTTTGAAAATTTTCGTGCAAGTCCTATGTTGGAACGCAAAATCTGCGATTTCGGCTGACCTGTCAATCAAAATGGCCGCCATTTTGTAAGTAGGGCCACTTTTTTTTTGAGTACAAGGGCTAGAAATGTTCCTTAGGACTCCCTATTTAAGAAAAAAGCTGTCCCGGAGGATCGACGGGGGGGTTGTAATTTATCCTTAAGTGGGCTCCCCGATTATTAGAATATAGGCTCGGCTCCAGTGGAAGATCACCCTAAAATTTAAAAATCTCAATGGTAGGACCAAAAAAAACTGCCCCAAAGAATATTTTTTGATTTTTGATGAATTTTTGAAAATCAAATTCGGGAGAAAACCTTGAAAAAATTGAAATTCCGCCAAATTAGCACAGAATGCTGAAACTTTGGAGTTGGAAAGCTATATACATAAATAATTCACTACTTATGTGCTCTAGTTTCAACACTCTGAGTCCACTACTGGAAGGTGGTTCAAAGCTGTTTTTCAGCCTTTAGCAACATTTTGAAAACTCCAGTTAGCCCCAAAAAAAAGCCAAGACCTGATTTCATTTTTGATAATCATATTCAACTCAAAAATTCACACGATGGTAGTTGAAATAGGTAATTATGACCTTATAGGGGTAGATTTCGAGAAATACCTGTTCAATTAAAAACCAAAAAAAAAAAAATGGTAAGTTTTTGACTATTTTTCTCGATTTTTTGAAATTTGAAATAATCACCAAAAAAACTGGTATCACTGCACTCCAAAATATTTCCCCAGTTCCAGAAATGATATCTTTTTACGTTTTAACTTGATTACCTTATGAGAAATATTCGAGGAAAAAATCAAAAAGGGGAATTTAATCCAGAAATAAACGATTTGCAAATTTTCAACCGCTCAGTGGAACCTTAAAAAAAATTTTAGATTCTTTGAGAACCCATATCTTCCCTCCAGGAGCCCTTCCGGAGCCAACATTTTTCTGAGTGACTTTCAACTCAAAATGAAAGTAGACACTGAATTCGGTCAACTTTTTTTTTCTCACGATCCATCCTGTTTTAATGACGTAGTTAAAATGAATATTCTCAGAAATGAGGGCAGTATACAAACGCACATTTCGAGATTTTAGAGTATTATTACGAAGAATTGGGTCCCAAAAATACATTTTTCCCCACCTATGCACAAAACTGACCCAGAAAATGTCTAGTTCAGAAAATATTGTGCCAGTCCTATATTGGAAAGCATAATCTGCGATTTCAGCTGACCTTGCAATGAAAATGGCCGCTATTTTGTTGGTAAGGCTGATTTTTTTTCGCCAGTATGCTTTAGAATGTTCCTTAGGATGTCCCGTTGAGGTAAAAGTTGTCCCAGAGGATCATGAGGTGGGGGAGGGAGTTCAATTATTCTTCCTATTGGCATATATCGGATTAAAATTTGAAAGTTGAGCTTTTTGATTCTCAGAATTATGAAAATGCTTTTATAGGACTGAGCAACCAGAATTAAAATTTTCGTTTTATGATCTTTGAACGGTCAAGGAAGGGCTCAACCACCCCATTCACCTTCAAAATGATTTTAGGAGCGTTTAATACGAATTTCAATTAATTTTTTCGATTCTGACCCTCCATACGGCCTCGTTGGCACCCAAAATTTACCAAAAATTTAAGGAATCGTGTGACATGGTTTCCTCGAACGCTTCCCAGAGCCCACTCGTTGCTCTCATGAATTTAGGAAGTCATCAACATTGATAGAGCTGGGCTCAAATCAATTTTCAGTTCTTGAAACGATTGTTTGGTGTATTTTGAGTCGTAGATAAGTATGTAGATGTAGATGTACAATTGTACATAGTTGGGGATCCCATTATCATTTTTTAAACGATCATTAAAAAGCTTTCTAGATTGGACAATTTTTTTTCATGTATGTATATCTCGTTATGATTTCAAATACCACACGTGCCCATCGATAAAAATAAAATTTATCTGCTTCTTTGCCTATACATCTTCCAGCATAAGTAGGTTTACCATGTAAATATCTATGTTTTAGTAGCCTGTATACATATAATACATATCTGGGATGTAATGTAACATACTCGTATTCACATATGTATACTTATGTAGTATGCGAACGTGAAGGTACACTATACACACAGCACACACAGTATGTGTGTATCTTGGAAAAGCGAATTAGATACTGGTATACGTATTATTCGGGTCAATTCTCGAGGGTTTTCAATTGTAATTTGGTAAAAGGAATGTACTAAAGTCTCTTACAATGTACAAGGATCCCTTATACAACTCCCTGTACTCCGTCTTATCCTTAGAAGGGATAATATCAGAAATAAGAGCGGAGGCAGTTTTAGTCCAATCTTACTGTTAAAGATAACAACCCTAAATATATCCCGCGGGTTTTCAGTCATACATAATGTAGCATATACACATATATGTGCTGCACATGTACTATTATCTTCACCGTTAAAGATACACCCAGGGTACTAACTTTCTATGGCCATTATCAAACTTGTACGCCAAAATATCTGCGCTTCGTCGTATTGGTTACCAAAATATTATTTCTCCAAGATACGAGCTATAGTAGGCTAACCTATGCCTGCCTTGGAGAGAGTGCGTCATCACTTCATCAGTTCGAATATGATTCGTTGAGATGATTTCAACACTCAAGTATACGAAGGGGAAGACGTGGGCTCGTAATTGTTTCAATTTTCGAGTCTTTTTTTATAGGTTGGCTAATTAGAAGCCCATGTTTTTCATTTCATTAGCTTTACGAATGATTTATCTAGGGGGTATTTATCAATTTTGAGCTTTTATTCGAACCATAGCCTAATTCTTTCATAACGATGAGCATTTCCCCAAAGTAAAAAAAATCACAAGCGTTTTATGTATTTATTAGATTGTAAACACTTTGTGTGAGGAAATGTCGAGATACTACAAACTCACGAAGCTCTCTGATTGGCCGCATTATACTAAACAAAGCAACTCCTTTGTTTGCATTCTTAAACGGCGGCGAGTATTTACAGTAGGTACTTTGGGAAACTGCGTGCTGGAAATGAAGAAAGTTTTTCTGATGGCGCTGGCGGTGGACGAAACGAAACTTGCTCGATTCGGAGTAGTTTTAAGTGCTGCTGTAATCCGAAATTGACGAAACTTATAACCATAGAAATTCTAATACTAACTTTTCAAACTATAATCTCTTTCTTTACCCTCTGGAACACTTCGTCGTACCATGTTTTCGAAATTCATGTTAGAGTTAGTTTAATATACAAACTTCTGCCAACTTTATGCGGTGCTATTCATCGGCCATTTAATCATAAAATTTTAGAAACTCCGGCACGGTGTTATTTATTACATTCTCTCAAATACATACATAATAACACCACCGTTAAAGAAGATGATTTTTGCCTCTCGGTGCAACAGCAACTTTTATATACTTATACCTACTCGTGTATCTAGCATCGCTTGTAAACGTGATTTTCAATTAAATATCAGTATGTACCTACCTACAACGATGTGTATATGTACAGTACCTAGTTGCCTACATTTTGTTTTTCTTTTACGCCCAAATGGTTTCCTATAGTTTTTTTTGTGTTTATTTTTTTTGCTAGTAAGCTTAATTATGTTACCTACTTGAATTAATCGAATGAAAAATCTAATTCGAGCAACATCGTGTTTTGTAGGTCTCCTTTTATATATAGCTTTTATATCGATGATTTTTTTTACAATATTGTACGATGAACTACATATACTAATAAAGAGGGTTCACTTTGATACTGTCAAGGTTTGGTTTTCTATACTGATTTAGATTATAATAGATACGCGGTTGAGTTTTTTTTTTTTTTTTTTTTTTTTTTGGTAAAATGGTTTCCAAGTTTATGGCTGCAGAACCGTATTCCGAAATTATGAAGCAGATCTTATTATTGAGATAACTTCGTTGAATGATTTTTAAAAGCTTTGCCATCGTATAACGAAGTGAATTTTCAATTTTGAGGCTGTTTTTTGCTACAAGCTGTAATTTTGATTACCTACAACGTTATGCCTTTGAGTATTAGCTTGGGAAAAATTAATGTAATAGGTATATTTATTCTGAGAGAGGATAGAGGAAAACAGCTGTAAATTGATATGAAAATTGTTTGATGGTGAAAGGCTGACGAAGGGGTAGAAGGAATAAGAAAAGGTTTTCACCTTTGTTTGGGATATTGATTGATTCGGAGGGGGAGGGGGAGGGTGTGTTGAAAAAATTGAACTATATGATTCAATATTCGACTTCAGCATCCTCCCAATAAATTGCCTAATCCACTTCATGTTGACAATTTTTTCAATTTTTTATTAAAATTGAGGTATCTCGTGTTCTTCAAAGGGTCAAGATTTCATTTTACAAATTGGTTGAAATCAGAGAATTGTTACTGTTTTTTTTTCTGATGCCAGAGCTGATAACGTGGACCAAGTCTACTAATGATTACTTACATCAGGAAAAATTAGATTTGCAGTTGAAACTCTGAGAATGTTCTATTTGGTTCATATTGACTCTGCTATTACACAAAACTAGATTGAAAGAGGATGCAAAAATATATCACCAGTCAGAATTTCAAATGAAGAGTGATATTCCAAAACTCGCTTTGTACATTTTTATCAAAGTTGGGTTTTCAG
Organism: Planococcus citri; assembly: GCF_950023065.1. Taxonomy (NCBI): domain Eukaryota; kingdom Metazoa; phylum Arthropoda; class Insecta; order Hemiptera; family Pseudococcidae; genus Planococcus; species Planococcus citri. The sequence continues at coordinate 69,793,384 of NC_088680.1, forward strand.
TGGTACCTGGTAGATGAAGTATTAACTCACATTCCTACATCATCAACTTACCAAAATGAGGTGTTAAACTCACCTAAATAGCCAATTCACTAAAAATTTAAAAAAAAATAATGTTCCAAAACGCGCTTTGTCCATTTTTATTGAATTTTTTTTCAGCAGTATTTAGTGGATGAAATGTATACCTACACTCCTACATCATGAATCCACCCAAATAAAGTGCTAAACTCGCCTAAAAAGCCAATTTGCCCGTTTAAAGGGAAACTATTTTTCCTCTCTCCTGAAAAGTTGTGAAAATGGACAAAGCGAGTTTTGGAATATCACTCTTCAAATGCTGAAATGAATTTTTTGATTTTTTGGAGAATTTTTGAAAAATCAAATTTAAGCCACAAAAGAGAAAAAAAATCAAAATTTTACCAAATTGTCCTAGAAAGCTATAATTTGTGATATACTCTATTTTCGGCTCTCCAAATCGATTTGAACCGGTTTCAAAGTGTTTTGAGCAGTTCTGGAGCATCGAGTAGATTTCTGAAACTTGAAAAATTTCATCAAATGTATTTTCAAAAAGTCGCTGGAGGCTTCAAAGTGACTTAAACTTACGAGCAATCGACCTGCGTGAATTTCGGATTTCCAATTTCTTATGATGAAATGTGAAAACTTCAATAGTTTCAAAAATCTGCTGAAGGCTCTTGAACTGCTCGTAACGGTTTGAAACCGTTTACAAACGATTTGGCAGGTCAAAAATAGGATATATGCCAAATTTCAGCTTTCTTGGTGTATTTGTTGAAATTTCAATTGTTTTTCTCATTTTTGGCTAAAATTTGATTTTCAAAAATTGACCAAAAATCGAAAAATGCACTTCAGCGCTTGAAATTTTGACTGGTGATATATTTTTCCATGCTCTTTCGATCTAGTTTCGTTCAAGTTCAAAAAATTTCGTGCGAATTTTACGTTGAAAAGCAAAATCTGCGATTTCGTCTGATCTGTCAATCAAAATGGCCGTCTTTTTTTTTAGAAAGTTCGCTTTAAAATATTCGTTGAACAGGTCGAGTATAACACACAACTCGATTTTTAGCTGCCCAACTTCATATTCACGCCTTCTGGAGCAAATTGAAAATTCTGGAGAAATTGAAAAATCGCACTGGAGGCTCCAGAATGGCTGGAAATGGCGAAATTTGGGTTTGGGGGTGGGGTTAATATCAATTTTAGGACTTATTTTGAACATTTTTACTGATCAAGTATGTACTTTTTAAAAAAAAGCATAAATCACCAAAATAGTCAATTTTGGATTTTCAAAAATTCGCCAAAAATCGAAAACTGAACTTGGGCAGCTGAAAATTTGGATTTGGGGGTTTAAGAACATGCTGTTTCCAAAAATCGCGGTCCCGTTCAAATCGGAGGCGGACACTTCAAGAGGTTCCCTTGTTAGGATGTTCCTTTTGAGAAAAAAGTTGTCCCAGAGGATCGGCGGAGGGGGGGGGGGGGACAATTATTCCTATTGTTATATGCCGGACTATTTTGGACATGCAAGACGATCAACAACTAACAAGATATATGCACCAACAACATGAAAAAATTGGGTAAAATCAATACATTTTGAAACAATCACTTTTTTAGGAGGGGAAAGAGTCAAAATTTTTCAGATTTTTTTTCATACTTGAATCGTGAAAATATTGGTTTTTTTAAAATCAAAATTCCAAAAGATGGAGGGAATAATAAATGGAAAATTTTAACAGGAAATAAGTAAAAAATTCGCCAGCTTGGCCAGAAACTAATGAAAATAACTTTCAAATTAATGAAAAACGAGCAAAAAAATTTGTAAAAAAAAAATCAAAATTGCTTGAAATGCCCGAAAAACTTTTAAAATTTATGAATTTCAAGTAGGTAAGTACTTATGCAAAAATCTTTGATATTGATAAAATAAAATCAATGAAATAATACAATATTATTGAGCACGAAATTTGTACCTAACTTTTAGAAAAAGAAATGTGGGCCCTCGTGCTTCGCGAGGTGGGGGGGGTGGTGTTGAGATCCCTCTTTGAAAATATTACTTTGTTGAAAAAATGATGAAAATACGTCTCAACTGTCTTCGCTGCAATTTTTTCATGCCATTTAAAAATTTGAAAAAATCGGAAAAATTTGATTTTTTACTCGTACTTATTTTTCTCGATTTTTTTTTAGCAATAATGATAAAAAAAATTGACATCACTATGTTCCAAAATACTCCTCCAATTTCAGAAATTATATTACTTTTAAAAGTAAAATACCCGAAAAGAAATTTTCAAGACACGAATTTGTCTAAGCATGAGTTATTCAAAACTTTTCAACCACTCAGTAAAATCCTCGAAGTAATCTTAGATTTTGATAGCAAAAGCCTAGGTCGTTCTAAGATACCATCCTTCAGAACTGGGCAATTTTTCCCTAAAAAAACAGGTTGAGTATGGACTAGAAGCGAAAACGCCACGATTTTTTCGAAAATGCCCCCCTTTTTAGACACCTCCGAAGCTGAAATTGTTTCAGTGATTTCACCATTTCTAAATCTACGAGTATTGGCTTCATGTTTGCTGCCATCTACGAGTACATCACAAAACAAATCAATCTCCACCCGTCACCAGACTGTCAGTACAATTCTCGAAAATATTTAGGTACCTGCTCTGTCTCTACACCATCACAAATACAAAAACACTTCCCGGAAATGCAGAGAAAAACCCAGGCAGGATGCAATTTAGGTAAGGGACTTTGGACTATGGCGACTGTACAGTAAAAGCCTATTGTTTGAAGTATACTATACTTGCTACAGCCATTTGTAACAATGCGGTGATTCGAGCTCCATTGTAGAATGTTTTCTTGGAATTATACCTGCATCTCGGTCCCCGAGTTCGTCACAACATCACGACTTGGGACAGGTGGGCGTGGTAACAGGTTGTAGGAGTCTATAAGTACAACCTGTTACTTGAAACATCGATTATTTTCATTTTGAATTTCCTGCTCACTAGATCTCTCATTGTCAGTTGTGACTCAAAGTTCTCGTATTTTTTTCTCTCTGTTTATTTCCTGTATTTGCCTTCAAAATTATCTAAATATTTTGTGTTAGACGTGTTCGGTCGGTTCCAGAAGTTTTGCAAATTTTTATTCATTCGTGCAATATTTTATTATCTACCTATACTTTTTCGAAAATGGATTCTCTAGAAAATTTGTATCGTGTACAAAAGTGTCTCGCTGTCGCGATTCGCGTTATGACAAAACAAATCGAAGGCCCAGATGAAGAATCAGAGTTAAAATACGACATCCTGCTCCGCTACGGACAAATTTTTCGCAAGAATCAAAAGGAAATTGAAAAAATTTGCAATGAAACCGGGTGCAGTATCGAAAAAACCAACGAATACCACGATGTATTGGACATCATTCGTTACGAACTGGAATACATTTCACTTGAAAGGGGTAATTATAGAATAAAATGCACCAACTCCTCTTGGAACATGGAAATGAAAAAACAAAAGCATTTGATGGAAATCGTCAACGGCCTCCAGATAGTGAACTGCGTGGATTTCGCAGAAACACAGGTGCATAAAATTCTGTTGGGGTATTTGCAGGAAAAATTCGATCAAATACAATGCTCGATCTTGTTCTATATTCGCGAATCGTTCGAATACGATTATCAGATGGATCTGAAGGATGCGTTCAACATGATGATCAACAACCATATTTCAAAGTTGGAAGGTAATTTATCGATTTTACACGAAGTAACCGCAGTATGCTCGTAATTATGATTTTTGAATTTTTTGACCTTTTTTTTGATTTTGAAAGGGTGTGTTTAGGGTTTTTTTGTGATAAATGCTTCAAAATTGAGCCAATTTTTTTCTAGATTTTGGTTTTATTTTGTTAGTTTGAAATTTCGTCATGTTTAATTGATGTTTTTGTTTTAAAATTGATAAATTTGTAAATACATTTATTGTACATATACTTGTTACCATACCCTTATTGTTTTGCAATGTCATTTTTTCGTGTGATTTTGTGATTTTTTTGTATTAATTTTGCATTTTTATCGATAAATATTTTTTAAAAATCAAAATTGGTTTTTTATTATTAAGGATATTTCAATTTCTAAAGTGTGTATATACCTATTATTAAGTGTTTCGTGTTTCGTTTTATTGTGCAATTGTTATGTAATTATGTTATCTATAACGTACTTCTGGTATATTTCACCTATAATTTGTGTAAATACTCGTATCTACCTCTCATTTTTTTGAATACAATTTTTTACAACTCGAAAAATCTGTTCAATCTTTTCATGTGTATGGTAAATTGGTTCGTTGAACGGCAAGTTTTTTAAAATAAGGGTAGGATTGATGTTTTCTGAATTCACTGGTGTGTCATGGGTAAGTTGAGTGTACATTTCATTTTGCTGTTTCTATCGATTAGACAGATTTTCCCCTGAGAAGTAAGTACCTATAACTGAGAGTTCTGGAAATTTTGAAACAAGTCGTTTGAAGTACTTAATCGTCTTATTGATCTTGAAATCATATTGTGAGTCAAAAAATTCATCTGTGGCGTTTGCAAACTTCACCAAGCATCAGGAAGAATATTTTTTAAAATGTTTATTCGTTAAGTATTGAATTTCATTAAAATTGCAATAAAAAGAAACCTGGAAAAATTCTCCCCAAATAAATTTAAAAAAATTTCACCTCTGAATTTGAGTAAATTTTGAATGATTTTGGGCTACTGCCATCAATTTCTAAAAATTTATCTCTTTGAAAAAAAAATATTTTTTGCTACATTTGAATAAATTTTGAATGAGTTTGGGTTATTTGTGATAATATCGCATCAATTCCGTCAAAAATTCAATGTTTTCACACATTTTGAAGCTATAAAAAAAATCCGAATAATAATCAAAAATCTACGAAATTTACAAAACTATCACAAAAATTGCAAAAAAGCTCAAATTTTATCAAAATCGCCAAATAGTGTTGGTTTTTGCTAAAAATTGTCGTTTTTTCGCAAAAATTCCAAAAAGTTTCATTTTTTTTTTGTAAAAATCACTCAAAAGTCTCGCTTTTTAACCGAAAAATTGAAAAAACCGTCTCACTTTTTGGACCAATAATTTTGTTCTTTATACCAATTTGTCAAAAATTACTCGCTTTCTTGAAAATTGACAAAAAATTTCATTTTTTCAGTAAAACTGTAAAAAATGTAATTTTTGGCAAAAAATTTCAAAATGTCCCACTTTTTTCCACCAAGTAATTGTTCAAAAATGTTGCTTTCTGCAAGAAAAATTTGTCAAAAATTCTGGGTTTTCAACAATCTAAAGTCTCGCTTTTTCAGGCAAAATTGCCAAAAAAAAAATCACCAAAAAAATCTCACGTTTTAACCTGAAAAAATGCAACAAAAAGTACCGTTCAAAAAAAAATGGCAAAAAAATCCAATTTTCTTCGCCAATAATTTCCTAAAGTTGGTGCTTTTTGCTAAAATTGTCATATTTTTGCTTTTATTGACTGAAATTGAAATTCTCGCTTTTCAGCAATATTGCTGAAAATCATCACATTTTTCCCAAAAATTATCCAAAAGTCACTTTTCCTCAAGAAATTGCCAAAAACTATCTATTTTTTGTTATTGATAGAAATTGCAAAAATTATCACTTATTTGTGGCCAAAATATGCCCAAAAGTATCGCTCTTTTACCACCACTTTCAAAATGAAAGACCGGACCATTTCAATTTGTAATTTTCAGTTCAATTCTTGTATTGGCTCAATCTGAAAAAAAAAGTTGAGAATTTTACCAAAGTGAACACATTTTAACAATTTTGACAGAACTGGTCACTTCTTGACTATTTTGCCCAAAGTTGATGCTATTTGACATTCTTCGACTTGGTCAAATTTGACCGAAAAAAAAAAAACAGAATCTTTTAAGAAAGTCTGGTAATAAACAAGACTTTTTCAACATACTCGTATATAAGGCGAAAAGCAATTCTTTTTGTTGGTTTGGGGTGAGAAAGGGGTACAAAAAATTAAGGAACCAACATCATTTGTAGGACCAAGGGAGGGTTTTCTTGAAAATGTGCTGTATTTAAAAAGATTCTGCCCGCTGAAAATTGTTCAGAAAATTTCTACACCTTTTTATTCATTTTTTCCAAATTTAGAGAGCTCCATACAAGAGAGTCAACATCATTTGGGGATCTAAGGAAGGCTTTTTCTTGAAAAGGGGGTTAAGTAGAACAAATTCTAATGTGGAAATTAGATAGTTATTTTCAAAAAATTTCTCCAGACAATGATATTTTATTCTAGTTTTATTCGATTTTTTCAACTTTGAGAGGCTCCTTACTAAGGGACGAGGGGGGGGGGGGATATGGTTTGAAGGGCCAGAAAAAAAAATTTCTTGAAAAGGGGATTATTTAGAAAAATTCCAACGCAGAAGCAAAATAATAATATACTGATAAATTGAATTTTTTGTATTTTTTGAACTGGGGGGGGGGGTATGATAGGGCAAAAATGATAATAGGGAATTATATTTTCACCCGAGGTAATAACTTTGGTGGGTGGGAGGTGGAAATTCCAACTTTGCAAAACAAGGTACCTACATCCTAATCTTTTATATACCTACACTGCAAAGTTCTGACCAAAAAGCAATATTGATGAAAAGCATGGCTGAAAAAGTGATATAAGATGGTGGTAAAATATCGAGCTTATACAAGCTTGCAATAAATTTGGGAACATTGAACGCGTGGTATAGCCTACCTACGATGGATGCTGTAACCTATAAGAGTATACGTATAGGTACTACAATATACATAACTACATCTCCTGTATGTGTGGTAGAGGTATATAGGAGTAAATGCGGTAGGCTATACATTAGATGCGTATAAGAAAGCGAGCGTGTAAGTTAGGAAGTTTATAGTGGACGAAGGGATATGCTCTGAGGATATTGTTAATAAACTTTTAGAATGCTTTCCCACGTCCAGAAAACAGAGAGTTTATATTGCTCGAACCTGCTGCTAACTAAAACGGGTCCGAAATTTTAAACTTTATCGTGCAATTCGCGCGTCCGCCCCGTCCGCATCCGTCCCGCGTCCGCTCGTAATGCTGCTTCGGTATAGCATAGTCATGGTTTTGGCTCTATACAAAATAAACACAGCAAATTGGACGCTATATCTTATAATTCTCTTCGTTTTACCAGCAGCGTTCGCGTTCGTGCACACAGTAATGTACATACATATTCTCTATATTATACGTATGTATACACTTTTAAGGGCAGTACATGTACGTACACTGTGTGTTCTTATATAAAACGTGTAAGAAAAGTAAGGGGAAAATAGCCGCAGTGTAAATAGCCATTATTTCAAAAGATAGCTCGTTTTTCTCTCTCATATTCGTTTCGCGTCTCATCCTCCATGTGCACTCTTAAGGGTTGTAAAAGTGTAATCGAAGACCAGCAGGAGGTTTTTTGCATGTTTTCTCGCGCGGTCAAGTGTTGGGATTTTTATTTCGCAATTGCAGTAGTATAATATTACAATACAAGGAGTCAAAGTGAAGGATGTTTGGTCGAGTATACGATTTGACGAAACACCCTTCACATCGCTCCTTGCAGTCGTCATGCAGTGTAAGATATTTTTTTTTAAATTCATGTTACGAAAATAAGTTTTACGTCCGTTTTTGGTTAAAGTGATGAACTGATGACTGATGAGTATGTCCCCTTTTTTGGATAGTAAATTTTTATTGACAAAAATTACACTTTCTTTTATTTTCCTGCTTAAAAATTCCTCCTTTTGTTCCAAAAGTCCTGTTTTTTGCCAAACTTTTTAGAAGTTTATGTTTTTTTTTCTGCCGAATTTGCCCATACCTACCCCAAGTCAAAAAGTGTAAATTTTTGACAAAATAGTCAAGAAGTGTACATTTTTATCAAAATTGTCAAGAAGTGTCCATTTTTGTTAAAATTGTCAAACAGTGGCCATTTTTATCAAAATTGTCAAAAAGGGTCAATTTTTATCAAAATAGTCAAAAAGTGTCAATTTTTGTCAAAATGGTCAAAAAGTGTCCATTTTTGTCAAAATAGTCAAAAAATGTCTATTTTTGACAAAATAGTCAAGAAGTGTACTTACATTTTCATCAAAATTGTCAAAATAGTCAAAAAGTGTCAATTTTTGGCAAAATAGTCAAAAAGTGTAAATTTTTGACAAAATAGTCAAGAAGTGTACATTTTTATCAAAATTGTCAAGAAGTGTCCATTTTTGTAAAAATTGCCAAACAGTGGCCATTTTTATCAAAATTGTCAAAAAGTGTCAACTTTTGGCAAAATAGTCAAAAAGTGGCCATTTTTGTCAAAATAGTCAAAATGTGCAAATTTTTGGCAAAATAGTCAAAAAGTGTCTATTTTTGTAAAAATTGCCAAACAGTGGCCATTTTTATCAAAATTGTCAAAATAGTCAATTTTTGTGAAAATAGTCAAAATGTGTCAATTTTTGGCAAAATAGTCAAAAAGTGTCAATTTTTGTAAAAATAGTCCAAATGTGGCCATTTTTGTCAAAATGGTCATTTTTTGTCAAAATAGTCAAAATGTGTCAATTTTTGTCAAAAGTGTCAATTATTGTCAAAATAGTCGAAATGTGTCCATTTTTGTCAAAATTGTCGAAATGTGTCATTTTTGTCAAAATAGTCAAAATGTGTCAATTTTTGAATAACTAGTCAAGAAGTGGCCATTTTTGTCAAAATTGTGAAAAAGTGTCCATTTTTGTCAAAATAGTCAAAAAGTGTCAATTTTCGTCAAAAGTGTCAATTATTGTCAAAATTGTCAATTTTTGTCAAAAGTGTCAATTATTGTCAAAATTGTCAATTTTTGTCAAAATAGTCCAAATGTGTCCTTTTTTGTCAAAACTGTCGAAATGTGTCCATTTTTGTCAAAATAGTCAAAATGTGACAATTTTTGAATAGTCAAGAAGTGGCCATTTTTGTCAAAAGTGCCAAAAAGTGTCCATTTTTTGTAAAATTGTCAATCGGGCTAATTTTTGCAAAAATTGTCATAAAAGTTTTGTTTTTTGTGAAAATTCTCAGAGCGTGTCAATTTTTGGCAAGTTGACCAAAAAATGTAATGTTTTTTCGTCAAAATTCCCCAGAAGTAATTTTTAGATAAAATAGTCAGATGGTCATAATTTTTGCCAAAATGCCCAAAAAGCATTGATTTTTTTTTCCTACCCAAAAAGTCAGTCGTCTTTTGATTTCAACTTTTCGGCAAAGTTCGGGAAAAGACAGGCCAAAAGCAGGTAGGACAGCAGAATTATTAGACACCCTGCACCCTAACAGCAAACTTTTTTTTGGATTGAATGAAGCAATACAAGAACTAAACAGAACAGAACATTACAAATTGAAATAGGTATTCTGGACTCCCATTTTAAAAGATGGTGGTAAAAAAGCGGAACTTTCGGGCAGTTTTTGGGAAAACGTGAGATTTTTTGAAATTTTTTGCAATAGCGATGATTTTGTTAAAAAGCGATAATTTTTGACAAAAAGCAACACTGATAATTTTAGCGAAAAAAAGTACATGCATTATTTTTTAGAAATCAATGGAAAAAAGAGGTACTTTTTGACAATTTCTTGCAAAAAAGCGACTTCTGGATAATTTTCGGGAAAAAAGTGATCTAATTTTAGTCAATAAAAGCAGAAATTTGACAATTTCAGCAAGAAGCATCAACTTTAGGAAATTATTGGCGAAGAAAATTATATTTTTTTACAATTTTTTTTTTCAAAAAACGGTGCTTTTTGTTGAATTTTTCAGGTTAAAACGTGAGATTTTTGTTAATTTTGGCTGAAAAAGCGAGACTTTTCAACTGTTAAAATACTTTTTTGGCAAAAAGCAAAATTTTGGAACAATTACTTATTATGTACTTAGTGGAAAAAAGTAAGACTTTTGACATTCTTTTCCAAAAACATTTTCAAGTTTTAACAATTTTACTGGAAAACGAGAATTTTTGCCAATTTATGAAAAAGCGAATATCTTTGACGAATTGCCAAAGAGCAAGACAAAGCAGAAAGTATCTACTATTGGCAAAAATGATACTTTTTCGTTCTATTTGTCAAAAAAGCGAATTTTTTTTCAGTTTTTCGGTTAAAAATCGAGACTTTTGAGTAAGTAATTTTTTTTACAAAAAAATTGAAACTTTTTGAAATTTTCGTGAAAAAAAGACAATTTTTGACAAAAAGCCAGACTGTTTGGTAATTTTGATGAAATTTGAGCTTTTTTGCAATTTTTTAGTGTACTTTTGTAAATTTTTTTATTTATTGAAATTATTTGGATTTTTTTTATAGCTGCTGCAAAACAGAATTTTGACAATTTTAGCAAAAAGCACCAACTTTGTGAAATTATTGGCCAAAAAATTGTATTTTTTTGCAAATTGAGACCTGACTATAATTCTACCTCTTGCTTGAGTTGAAATTCACGTTGTTTGCTAGAATAATAATTAATTTTTAAAAGACAGTTAATTATGGAATTGAACTCAACGATGTTTTCATATTATAGAAGACTGTTCAAGGAATCGTTACAGCAAAAAAAGAAAAAAAATTGGGAAGAGGATATCTCGAAATGTGGAAAAGCAGCTGGGAAAAGATTTCCATTTTTGGCCCTGTTAAATAATAGTGCATTTACGCACGCAGGACGAAAAACTTATACTTTCGTAGCATGTACTATAATGAAAAGTACATAGGTAGGTAGTAGGTACCTACGTGACGTATTGACCGCATAAAATATTTACAGAGAGTAGTAATACTGTTGGAAAATTTCATACGATAATAATAGGTATAAAGGAAAATACAGCATAGGAGAACAAACTATAGAATGAGAACCATGGTGTAGTCCAATGAGTGAGATTTGGGCACGATAGGTAGGATGTATCCTTCGCATTAATAAGCTTCGTTAAAGCGACCGCGACGCTTTTATCGCCTTATGTATAACTATACGAATCGGAATCTAAAGAAGAAATAAACCATAGAATTCGCAAACTTGTCGAAAATACAGGTCTCGGGTATACTTTATATACTTATAGTATAAGGTAGGTAGGTAGGTAAGGTACCCAGCCATAACCATAGCCACCATCTCTGTATATTCGTGTACCTTGGCAACGTATATTGTTCGATTATTAAGCAGCTGTGTTTTTGGTTATTATTTACCAGTGTATTATAGTAGTTTCGATAGTGTTGGGTTTACAAGAGAGAGAGTAAACCTACCTATCTATCCATCTACGACGTGCTGTGTACTGTGTAGTGTGTAGTAGGTATAGCTTGGTTGGTAGATGGTAGGTAGGTATAGAGAAATGACGTTGACTAACTGTGTATATGTAGTATAGCATGGTGAACGTGGTAAGTATGAAAATTTAACGTCGTTCGGGTCCTTTTTGTCGATAAATTTTCTCATTCGCTTCATTATCTGGCGGGACGACGACGAGAAATGGTGGAAAAGCGTTCGTGGAATTTGAGCAGCGTCTAATTTCAAGTAAGATCGTTACCTATACCGGAGAGAAACCGTATATACTACCTCACTCTCTCACCCTCTCTCTCTCTACCATTCTCATTCTCATCGTCATCGTCGTCGTCGTCGTCTCCTATAATACTCTTACGTATATCGCGCCAAAGCAACCAACGATGGGAAATTGCAACGTTTTACCTAATTAAAACTCGATCGAATGTGTGCAGTATACGAGGAGTATAGTTTTGAAAAAGCGACCAGAATACTTTGATTAATTTGATGGAGCCTTTGCGGCAAACCGCACATGTAACTGAAACTGGGCGACAAGACGATAATATAGAGTTGCGCCCTCTGGTGCATTTTCTCTTTCATGTCAAACCAATGCTACTGCCACTGCCGCCGAAGCCGGAATGTACGGTAATTTAAATTTTCATTAAGAGACCGAATTTAAATTTATCCTCGAACGTAGATCGAATTAAACGAAATTATTTTGAATTAATCATTCCAAACACGCCTTCGAATATGTAAGTATAAGAGGATAAATGTGGACGTGTTTTTCTCAACACGATGAGTTGGTCTTGATGGGATAGGCATGGAATAGAGTTTAAAAATTGTCGTCTTTATCAAAATTGTCGGTCGTTGTTTCCAATGTTTATTCAATTCTCTTCGTTCCATACTTCTTGAATGCAGTTAAAAAGGAGCAGACTTTACATAAAATACCTAATGGAAAAATTGGGAACATTTTCAAAAGTATTCATCACCACATTCTAAGAATTATTTCTAAAGATCTCGGTTCATTTTAAAATAGAGCGACTACACGGATGAAAATTTTAAAAGAAAAATGCATCTCGTTTCATTGTTTTCCTCACATTTCTCGTCATCTCATCCTGTTCCTGTTTTGTGTCGATCACGTCAAATGTTAAGCCTTGCTGGAACAATAAACGGGTACCACCTATTGTCTCCCTAATATACCTACCTGGATCTCTTTCAAAAATTTAGTCGAACTCCGAGAATTCTTTTTGTTCACTTCATCTTAACGTAAGATGCGTAAGTCCATTTATGTTTTTATACATAAATTACCAAGAATTGATAATGCCACCCCGTATTTGTATTGAAAAGGAGTCATCATTAAGCATAGCTCGGTGAGCAAATTCTGGGCGCCAGCAATCCGTTTTTATTGTGAAGGATGCTTGACGAACAGCCAACAAATTCTATATGAAACGAGATGAATGCAAATGGTCACCAACAAAATTGCTTTAGGTACATGAAAGCAACAAGAAATTTTCTTATTACTTTTTATGTAGAATAAGATGAATCGTTCAGCACATAGACGTTATTGAATGTTTAAGGACTAGTCGGCGTCAATTCAAATAGAACAAGATAAATTTGAGAAATTCTACCCAAAATTATCGAGAAAGACATAGTAATCGAGATATTTCGACACCCCGAGCACGAATTCAACTTGGGTTGTTTCAAATTAGTTTTTCTCTCAAATTGGGCGAGGCAGTTAGGCCCAATCAAATATAAACAAGCTGATTCGTATATTCAGCGTACAGAAAAACCTTATAAAACCATACGTCGCATTGGACATGGACTCGTACAAAATGTACCATAGAACTTTCAGTCCGTCAGTTGCGATGAAGCTCAAAAATACAATAAGTATGCCTATAAAATACAAGGAAAAGTACGCATAAGTAACTTACCAATTCGGGGAGTATTTTTCGCCATTTTCAATGGAACTGGCTTCATATTCATCGAGATTTGTAAGATTACTTCCGGCAATTTAAGCTCGCAAATTACCTGCACATAAAATAAATTATAATTTTTCAATTAATTAATTGCTGTCAGAAAATTTACAAACCTTTCTGATGGCAGAAAAGTCGTTTTCTCGAATTATCAATCTAAGATACGTAACTACCTTAAACCTATACACTTATACAGACAGCAGAGGCAGCAGAGGCGCACAGAACGGGATGATGTGGAGAGGTCACTCATCCTCCCGACAGAAAAATATAGCCAAAAAGTTGAGAATTTTTGGAAAAAATTGGAAAATTTGGAAAGAAATTGTGTAAGCAGGGAAAGTTAAAGAATTATCAAAAACCATGGGGTATAACTTCTTGAATATTATAAATCCTCGTCAAAAGTTTCTGCCCTCGCTTTGTTTGGGCTAGATTCAAAGAATAGAAAAATTGACTTCTCGCATCAAAAATAATGTTGTTTTACTCGAAATTTCTTTACCTCCTCCCCCCCTAAAAAAAGTCCCTCCAATGCATTCCGGTCAAAACTGCCAGAAAGTCCCAACTTCTGCTAAAATATCAACAAATGTCCTATTTTTCGACAAAATTGTTTTTTTTTTTTGAAAATATAAAAATTATGTCCTGAAAAAAAATGAAAAATTATGAATTTTCGAGAGGTTTTGCCCTCGCCTCGAAAAATTGCAAATTTTGGATTTCAGTACCAACCTTTTTTGGGGGGGTGGGGTGTTTATAATTACGCAAATAGAACAATTCAAATTTTTTGTCAAGTATAAAAATATCGATTTTGAACATTTAGAATTATTCGTTAGGTACCTTAATGCCAAATCCGAGTATGTCCATCCAAAAAAACAAAACATCGTCGTTTTGCGTCACTGATAAGACTCTGGGAAGCCCTGAATTGAAAAATTTGCATCTGAGTACAGTTAAAATGCACCACCGAAGATGCACGAAGCTGACCGATGTTCAATCAGAACTCAACGAACCCTTCCGAGCATATCCGAACCTTATCAGTGATGCGTTAAATCGTACTTTTTTTGTATGGACATACTCGGATTTGGCATTAAGGTAACGTATTCAACATTTTTGTTTCAAACTTCCCAGCCTCCCACCCCCCCCCCAAATATTTGTTCGAACCACATCTGGCCATTTAGCACGAAAAATATTGGAGGGAAAGGGGTAAGAAGTTGAGAAAATCGGAGAAACAAAGTTGGTAAAATTTCAGTTGCTTCAGCCCCCTCCTCCCATGACACACCACGTTGCAAATCCTCTGCAAAAGTATCATTTTTGCCAATAGTTGCCAAAAAGTCCTGCTGTTTGCCAAAATTTTTTGTTTTTTTTTGCAAAAAAAATAAAATTCAAAAAGTGCTACATTTCTATAAAAATTCTTCTGAAGTCTTATTTTATGACAAAAATCGCCAAAAATCCTAGCACAATAGCGATTGAAAAGTCTCGCTATTTTTACCCAAAATTTCCAAAAAATCTCACTTTTCGAAAAAAAGGATCATTCATTTTCAAAAATTGTCAAACTTTTTACTTTTTGGAAAAAAATCCCCTTTTTCATCAGAATTGCATAAAATTGGTTCACTTTTTTTCTAAAATTATCCACAAATGTTGCTTTTTTTCACCAGAAATTGTAGCTAAAAAAGATCACTTTTTTGCAAATAAGTAATTCGAAAGAGTTCCAGCTTTTTACTGCAAAATTGTGAAAGTCTTGCTTTTTTTCCAAAAATTGCAAAAAAATTCTCTTTGTGGTTAAATTTTGTAAAATGGGCAGAAGGTTTGTTAAATTATTTGGAAACTACATATGTATACCTAGCTAAAAATTACGCAAAAATCGATCATTAATCGATGAAATCGTGTAAAAGAGTACCAAAATAAGCGAAAATGTGCAGAAAAGTAGATAAAAATGACTTCAAAAATTTATAAAACATGAGTAAAATTTTGTAAAAAAAGTAAAATTGTTTGAGATGCCTGTAAATATTTTTGAAAATTTGTAAAAAAAAAAGTTGATCAATTAATCTATGTAAAAATCTTTAATTTAATAAAATAATGCGGTAAAATCAAGGAATAATATTATGAAATTGTGAAGAAATGCACGAACAAGGCCAAAGTTGATGTGCGAAAAAGTGATCAAATTGAGGGAAAAATCAGCTGAAATCAAAACAACTTTTGATATAAACAGGTCCCAGATTTCGTAAGAATACAATATAGTAAAAATTGCATAATGAGCCAAAAAACATGCTCAAAATGCATGAAAGTGAAAATCAATATTTTGAATCAATTAGTTTATTTTTCGAATTGATAATTTTTTTCATTGCTTTTGCTTCGCTCGGGTATATTTGAATTCTACAGTGCAATTTTCCAAAAATTTTCGAGAATGAAAAATTAACTTCAGAAATTCAAGAAACATAACCAAATTAATACCTACTGGCTTGGTACCGGAGCAAAAAAGCGCCAAATAACAAAAAACAAAACAAGGTGCAAAATTCTATTCAAAAAATACCAAAAAGCACAAATTTTGACGTTGAAACTTATTATATTGAAAATGATTTTCTTGAACCCTACAAATTGTAAGTTTTCTGAAGCTTCCACCCTCGCTTCGCACTGGTAAAATCGAAACCATTCTGTTCTCTGTTTGAATTTGATTTTCAAGGGCCAAAAGGCTAAAAATAAAACCACGAGAAATAATACGAAAAAGATTGCGAATTTTGGATTTTGGATTTTTCAGTACCAACCTTGCAATAGAACAATTCACATTTTTTGTCAAGTATACTTAAAAGCATCGTTCTTGAACATTTAAAATTATTCTACATTTTTTTCCCAACTCTCCACCCCCCCCCCCAAATTGTTCGAACCACATCTGGCCAATTAGCACGAAAAATATTAGAGAAAAAGAGGGTCCGGGGTAAAAAGTTGAGAAAATCTGGCAAAAAAGTAGAGAAAATTTCAGTCTCCCCCCTCCTCCCCCTCCACGCGAAACACCTCTTGTCAATCCTCTGCAAAAAAAGTGTAATTTTTTGCCAAAAATTTGGAAAAGGGATTACTTACTTTTTGCTAGTTAGTAATTGTCAAAGGGTCCCGTTTATTGATAAAATTGGCCAAAGGTCTCAATCGAGTTTCTTATTCTTGGATTTTAATTGGAATTTTCTGGTATTGATTCGTGATTTTTTTTTTTTGGATTTTTAATTGAAATTTTCTGGTTTTTTATGATTTTTTTTTCATTAAAATGTTTCGATCTCGTTTCATAACTTTTTTAGTTGCTAAAGTTGATTTTTTTCGGGAAAAGTTGGGCACGAGCCCTGTAAACTGGTCAGATTTGACATGGAATGATCCATTTAATTCAACGATGGATTGATATTTACCTATGTTTTGTTTTTGAACACCTTGTGAAAAAATTTGGAAAAAATTGGATTGATCATGGAATTGTTTATTTTTTTCAGTTGTTCGTCGTGTTCGAACAAAATTAACTTTTATTTTTCTCCACTTCTGTACAATTTTTCCAACGTTTTGTCAAACTTTCCAGTTCCTGATGGATGGTGGGAGGGTGGGGGGGGGGTTTCCAGTCGAAATTCACGTCTTAAGTTGACCCTATCAAACCCTTCTATCCCTTCAGAAATACTTCATGAATTCTGAAACTCTCACCTACATGGGCCCAATTATAATGACCCAGAATAGATTGGATAACGCGATACAACAGCAAAACGAAACACATTATATTTAAAATTCTTTAAACTCGTCGACAAATTCTTCGACTTCGGTTTCATGAAACGGAAGCTCCTCGAATCGTTCGAAATTTTTCGTAAAATCGTCACCCTGACAAGGAGGCACGAATTCCGGTGTAATTTTCTTCTCGTACAGCGCGTGCCAGTTAAGGCCGGCGAAAAAAACGTGTTTTTTCAGCTCCTCGCTGCCCTTACCCTTACATCCCAGTCTTTCGGCGACATCAACCTGTAGCAGATTATCAATCAAATCGATAACATTGGGGCCGATTTCGGCCGATGGTCTGTATCGTTTCTTGACTATGGAATCGAACAATTGAAGCAAACTGGCTCCGGCGAATGGCGGTTCTCCGGTAATACATTCGTAAACGAATATGCCCAGCGTCCACCAATCGACGCTGCACGAGTATCCTTCGGCTCGTCTGGTCTTTATGAGCATTTCTGGTGCCATGTATTCGGGAGTGCCTACAAAAGACGTGGTTTTATCGCCTTCCAGACGTTTGGCGAATCCGTAATCGATTATTTTGATATAACCGTCGCACTCGAGTAGAACGTTTTCCGGTTTTAGGTCTCGATACACGACGTTCAAACTGTGCAAATATTGAAAAGCCAAGATGATTTGGGCCGAATAGAATCGCGTCTGGTGTTCGCTGAAATGTCGTAGGGTTTTCAAATAGCTGTATATTTCTCCTCCTCTGATCATCGGCATTACCAGAAACAGGTACGAGTTTGTTTTGAACACGAATCGTAAATCCACCAAGAACGGACTGACCACCGACTGTAGGATGCGTTTTTCGTAATGTACTCTCTGCACCTGTTCCAGTCTGACGATTTTTTCTTTCTTTAAAGCTTTCAAAGCGTAGTACTTCTGGTTTTTCAGGTTCTTTACGCATAGCACGCGGCCAAACGCGCCTACGCCTATTGTACGTATTATTTCGAAATCCGATAGCTTCGCTGTGTCTCGTAGGATCAATTTCCACTTTTTTTCAAAATTCTCTCTGGCTTTGTCTTTGTATAAACTCGCGTTGAGATCTTTGTCAGAACGACAACATGACATACCTAGTGCGATTTCAACGAAGATTTTTTGAAATTCGTCATCGTCGGTTTGCTTTTTTTTTTTAATAAAACGCTCGATCGAGTGTCGATGATTTAATTATTACCATGGAAGTTGATTACCTATACTGCAGCTGGGTGATAAGAGGTATACCTGAAGCTGTCTGTAGAGGTGTGACGATGTGATGTGGCGTGAGAGGTGGAGGGAGGGGATGAGACTTGAAATTTTGCATAATTTTTTCGCCATGAGTTTAGAGGGTTTATACAGAGTCTCCGATTTCACTCATAAATTTCCTGTGGGTTCTTCAGATCAGGAGAGAAAGAAAATCGCTAGTATTATACGGGCATTTCCTGAACTTTCAGAATGGTTGGAGATAAATAGAGAAGGGATAGGGTGTTGGGGTTGAATCACAAAAATGGGTTGATATTCGCATTCAAAGTTTCCAAAAACCTGATGAACCATCCGTGACATGATTTTTTTCAATTATCAAAAAAACTTGGAGCATTAGAGGGGGTGTGGAAGGGTTGCAAAAAACCGAGCTGATCGATATTCGTGTTCAGCATTCCCAAAAACCTTTTGGTATAAGCATATGTCACACGATTTTTTCAATTTTCATAAAATTTGATAAGCGTGATAAGGAACTTTAGAGGGGTCGAATCAAAAAAATTGATCGATATTCGTATTCAGCGCTCCCGAAAACTTAACAAACCACATGTCACACGATTTTTTCAATTTTCATAAAATTTGATAATAAGATACCTACGTTGGAGGGATCGAATTGTAGGGGGAGAAAGTAATTAAGCGCATTTTCTCTCGTTGTCTATGGTTGTACTCGTAAAATGCACACGTCCGCGTCCAAAATGTGGGAGCACATCTCAAAATTGAACACATTACTTTTGTTGATTCTCGATATAATTGCATTTCTTCGCATAAATGCAATTATCCACCAACATTATGTCCTCTGACTCTTTCCTAAGGAGCCTCGTGAACCAAAACAGATACATGATTTAACAGGGAACTTGATATCGTGAAGCGCGAAGTCATAAATAAGTAGAAAACGTCATAAATTATTCAGGTAGAAGCCCTGATGGTAGATCTTCTCAGGGTTAAAGCGTACGAAGGAAATTATGACATCTCAATTAGCCAAATAATAAATTCATGTATTGATATTGTAAACACGTAATATCACAGGTTGCTCAAATCGTATACATGAATGAGACTTCTATAATTAAATGATAATTATAAACTTCTAGTAGAAAACATAATAAATCGAATGCGTAATATGGTGGCAGGCTTTCAAAGTTTTTAGTTGCATATTGAGCCCAAAACCGAAAAGCTCATATACAACCCCCTGTTGGGGTCTTGGTTAAGGACATCGCGTTCTCTGGAGTGCCGTGTCTACTGACAAGCTTTTAACCCCGACGCCCGAGTGCTAGTTACATTCCACTGTTCCTCATTTATGATCCTTCATGACTTATATCCCACGATATGGTGGAGATATAAGAACATGTAAGGCGTGACTCGATATGTTGGTCCATCATGAATGGGATAAGTTCCAAGCGTCCTTAGAAAGCGTATCCGCAGCATAAATTGGTATTTCGAAGTCTTGGTCACCGAGGTATTCCACTGGGCAGCAAGAAGTCGAAAGCGTGAGGAGGAATGCGTACAACTGGAACAGCTAGCGTGATGAGTTGTTGGAACTAACAACTGAGGAAAAAACGCTTGTGCAGGAGCTTATAAGGGCGAAAGTTAAACGTAAAAGTAGCAGGGATGACGGATATTTGATGCAACAGTAGGGGCATAACGGCGCGCATCGAGTAGGTCTCATTGGCGGTAATAAATTGGTGGTGGTATGGTGGAAGGGTTGATGAGTCGCGAATATTTCCAGCGACTGGCGTCACGAATACCTTAATAAAATGCGTCTGACATCACGAATACCTTGTAGAATTACATAGAAACGTTCATTTTCTACTGCCTATAGTGGAAAAAGTGATCATTTCATACCGCTACAGAATCAAAAAAAAATAGTTAATATTCGTATTCAGCGCTTCCAAAAACCTAATTAACCATTCCAGGGTGTCCACTCATTTTTGGAAATGATTTTCCCTGACTTTTCCAGGTTTTCTAGACCAATTTCTCCAATTTTCCAGATTCTTGAAAAATGAACTTCACATGCGATCGGGGGAGGGGGGGTGAGTGTTAAATTTTTTCAATCATCATGAGCTCCAAATATCGTGTAAAAGATTTACAGTTGTGCCCTTTTTTTCCAAGCATGACTGTGTGCTCAACATGGCGGCCCTTATTTGAACTTGGTGGGAAAATTTTTTTTTGGTTTTTTAGTGGGAAAAATCAAGGTTTTAGTTTTACACCCTGAGCACAATCGATGATATCAAAATTTTTAAAAAGAGAGGCGTTCTATTAAGGGAACAAAAATTGTTTCGATGATTCGATCTCATCTAGTGTTTCCATCTTTCCATCTGTCCGTCTTTTTGTCTTTTTGTCTTTTCGTCTTTCTTTTTGTCTTTTCATCTTTTCATCTTTTCATCTTTTCGTCTACTCGTCTATTCATCTTATAAAAACAGGACAACTTCATAAAAAAAATATTTTTTTAATGTTAACATTACTGAAATTTAATCAATAGTTTTTTGAAATTCCAGGGCTCAGTCCACTAGTACATGTTTTATCTGAAAAAAGTGACTTCAGTAACCTAGAATGCTCAAAAAAGTAACAACATATAGGCAATACATTCTTAATGCAAAAAAAAATTATCAAAAAAACAAAACTTTTCGTTTTTAATTAAAATTTTAAAATGAAACTCTGTAGAAACTTGTTCAATTTCAGCAAAAAGCAGAACATTTTGGCAAATTCCATTTTACCAATTTTTGCTGAAAAAGTTTAACTACAAAATATTTGGCATCTTTTTGATTGAAAAAAAAACACAATTTTTTTTTTGTTAAGTAATTTTAGACCAAGAAATGAGAATTTTTGCGATTTCTTGCAATGAGTACGAGACTTTTGACAATTTCAGCAAAAGATAAGGTTTTTTTTTAGCAATTTCTGGCGAAAAAACGACACATTAGAACTAGTATTGGAAAAGAGTGGGAGTTTTCGAATGCAAAAAACTACACAATTCTTAGCATCTTTTTTGCAAAAAAAAAAAAAAAATTCTTGACAATTTATGCTAAAAGCGAGACTTTTTGCTATTTTTGACAGAAAACGAGACTTCCACAATAATGTCAGTAAAAGGCGGGGCTTCTTAACCATTTTTATCAAAAAATCGAAACATTTCAGCGCTAAAGAGCGAAATTTATTAATGATATGCATAACTCATAAGTTGATAAAATGCAAGGCTTCAACAATTCTTGCAAAAAACAAGACTTTCTGGGAATTTGGCAATTTATGACAAAACCGACCAGCAAAAAAATTGCCTGAGCAAATCAAGTTGTGTGATTACAGATTATTTTGCAAATAGTAACCGATAACTTCAAATAATACCAACTTTCGACAAAGATGAAGTATTAATTACTTACATTGAATGACAAAAAACAAGAATAATATTGTTGAATGTAAAATCTTGAATCACATCACCTGCACCATACTGAAAAATTTGATGACTATTGGTCAAAATTGTACATTTTACCTCAAACAAATTAATTTTTTTGCAGCAAAAAAATTAAATCTAGTCAACTTGTCAACTATTCGTTCAAGAATAATATTCATTTTTTAAAATTAATTCAAAAATTAGAACTTTGTTTCCAATTGTAAGATATTTCTAATCATTAAAAATATCAATGTAATCAAAAATCACTCCAAAACATTGATATCACAGACATAACCAACAATACTTAATTGTGACAAAATTTGGTTAAATGACGCGTTAATTGAAGGATTAGTTAATCTAAACCTGAACCAATGTTGTGCAACGCTACAGAAGTTGAACCTGGTCCAAGATTTAAACTGAGTTCAGCTAAACCAAAATTTAAACCTGCATTGTGCTGCTGGCTCCTAATATTCGTATCTATTCAGCGTTTCCAAAAACCTAATAAACCATACCTACGTTACTCGATTTTTTCCACTTTTATAGAAAATTCAGAAGTTCCGGGGGGGGGGGGTGGCGGTTGAAAGGGGTCGAATCGAAAAATGAGTTGAAATCCGTACCTATTCAGCGTTTTCAAAAACCTGCTAAACCATACGTCACACGATGTTTTTCAATTTGACGAAAAAATCTGAATATTTTATCAGGCAATTTTGGCGTACGAATCAGGACGTCGTTGTGGTAGGTACTATTTTGATCAGAAAAACATTTCGGGCAGTTTTTATGAAAAAACGGACACTTTCTAGTATTTCTGACAGATGAACCATTAATTTCTGACAATTTTTACTAAGAAAATCAAGATTTTTCCTCCAATTTTTGCAAAAATGGGAAAAGTTTTGAATCCTGGATGTTTCTTTGCTTGAAATTTGATTGTTTTTCGAAATTTTCCGAAGTTCAACAATGTCTGATACACTTACTTATACATAAATTCAGGAACTCAACAGAAAGTTACAAGCCTTCGACTCAAAAAAAAACCATATCCTACTCTAAACCTTTAAAATCTTGAACTATACTCTGTGCCTCGACCCTTGAGACAACTCCTTTTATTGCTATAAAAACCGAGAGATTTTATGGGTCAAAGATACGAGAATTTTCTGCAATCGAATCGATTCGAGTTTCCAAACCGAATAAACGGGTTTTCTCTTCGAGAAGCTTATTTTCTCGGGGCGAATTAGAGGACCAGTCGAGGCTGGTGGCCAAGGGAAAATATAAACCTTAGACAGTGCGATGTAGCATGGCACGAGCTACACTCACACACGCGTATCTACTCGCGTAAAACAAAGGTAAACCTCGTGCCCATTGTCGAAGAATATATACCTGCTAAAATCATAAATCCAAATTTGCAAAAATATGTACACTACACGCCCGAGTCGAGCGTGAGCGTCCGACAAAACGGCCTTTAAATCACCTCGATTTAAACGCGGTTCGCCGCATTGTTTTTTCCCAATAAGAAGATTTACTTAAAGTTGAACAGACAAAGCGCGGAGAAGAGATGAGTAAAAGAACGGCGGAGAGAAACCCATAAGGCATGGCCAAGAGAGCAGGGACTCCAGCGAGCGAAAAAAAAAAGCCAGGCAACGCACACTCACTCACGTACACCAGCACACTCGCACTCGCAGCACGCTGTGCAAAGGATTTGAACGGATCAAACGGAATTTCTCGTGAAGTTTCAAAAACGCGGTCGGGATAAGGGTTGTAGGTTATTAAAAGAGGGTTGCTGAAAGGTGGTTCTTATTGGCGTCTTTGTGTTACTTCGATATACTGGGAAGGGTGCGAGAATCCAAGATGGCCGACCCAGATTTTAGCTTGTTTCGTACGATACCGACGTCGTCGTCGTAGTCGTCGTCTTTTCTACGATCGATGACCAAGACCGCAGAGGGAGAAAGCTCCAAGTAAGAAGCCGATGTAAGGCACGTTTTTCCTACACAACGTTCTAGAGACCGGCGTGCCATGCCCGCTACAATCCCTTCCGAGCGCGTCTCCGGCCCTGGCCCGATGACCGTGCGCGTAGCCGCACCTTTTTCTTTAATGCCTTTTTCTTCGGCCTTTCTTTTCTTCGTCGCTCTCTACATGACGCGCATCAGCGTTCCGTTCGCATTTGCATATTACACATACATACACACAGCCACACACTCCTACACGTCTTTTACGTACACCGACGTTTGCAAATGTCGATGCGGTCGACTTTCCTTCGTGCAATTTTATTACTAACGAGTTCGGGGTTGCTGGCGCTTCTGTATAGCACATCGAGAAAGGGGAGCTGGGAGGTTTGTCGAGGGGTTATCGCAATTGCAATGTATGTTCTTTGTCTTTATATACACTTACGGTGTTATAAGAAATGTACGCTCGATTTAAAAGCAAACACTGCAGAAACCATGATGATTTGAAGATTTATTTTCATCCCTTATTTTTGAAGACGAAATAAAAGATTTCGACCCTTTAAAGCCTCGAAGAAGTTGAACTGATGAATTTTAAAGCTGGACAGTAACATTAAGTTGTGATATGTATTTGAAAAAATAAGAAATTAATTTGAATTACTTGAAGCCTATTGGTGCTTAAGAGAGGTGAAATGGCCCCCGACCCCGTCCCCTCATATTAGCCCCTCAAAATAGCGTTTTTCAACTTATTTGATGCTTTTTAACAATGAAATTATTGCGAGGTGCGATTCTTTCTAAACACGTTTTTTGGATGCATTTTTGACCCTTAACTGCCATGTATTTTTTTCGAAATTTTTACTTTTGGTGCATCGAGGTTAAAAATTGAAAAAAAGGTGTCGTGAAAGGGGTAACAATGAGATTTTTGGGAGAATTAACGCCAGAATTCCGATTTTTTCATCCAAAAAATAATACTGCCCCCCCCCCCACCACTACCACCGGTCAAAAATTCTGAAAGCCATCATTTTTGCCACAATTATTAGACGACCGAATGTTTATGTTAAAAATTTCAGTTACTCAGAAAGCCTTGATTTTCTTTTTTTAATTCAAACATACCACCAAGTGCTGAATTTGGGACAAAATTACCGGAAAATTCTGAATTTTTTTCGTCAAAATCGATCACGGTCTTCATTTTTATTTTTTTTTGCTAAAATTGTGGCAGAAAGTTTACTTTTTTTTGGTCAAACCTATCGAAAGTTTTAATTATAATTAATCATGCCAGAAAGTCATAATTTTTTGTTAAAAAATAAAAAATCCAGAAAATCTAGATTGTCTTACCGAAAATTGCCAGAAAGTTCTGTTTTTTTTGCCAAAAAAATTCTAGGGAGTTTCAACTCGTATTTGGAAAAATTTTCCGAAGACTCATGTTTTTGATGAACACGACAGAAACCCTGCTCCCCCCTCGATCAAAAATGTCTGAATGTTATCACTTTCATCTAGAATTCTGCACAAGTTCTAAATTTTGTTCAAAAATGCTAGAATTTTGATTTTTTTTTACCCTACATTTTTTTCAAAAATGCCAGAATTCAGATTTTTTGCCCCCCCCCCCTCCTCCGGATCAAAAATATCTGAAGTTATCACTTTCATCCAGAATTCTGCACAAGTTCTGAATTTTGTTCAAAAATGCCAGAATTTTGATTTTTTTTTACCCTACATTTTTTTTTTTAAATGCCAGAATCCAGACTTTTTGCACCCCCCCCCCTCATCCGGATCAAAAATGTCTGAAGTTATCACTTTCATCCAGAATTCTGCACAAGTTTCGACTTTTTTCAAAAACGCAAGAATTTTGATTTTTTTATCCTACATTTTTTTTCAAAAAAATGCCAGAATCCAGATTTTTTAAATCCAAAAGTAATCCACCCCTCTTCCCCCCCTTTAAAAATGTCTGAAGTTATCACTTTTATCCAGAATTCTGCACAAGTTCTGAATTTTTTTTAAAAATGCCAGAATTTTGATTTTTTTTTATCCTGCATTTTTTTTGAAAAATGCCAAAATCCAAATTTTTTAATTAAAAAACAATTGTGCCCCCCCCCCCATTGAAAATGTCTGAAGATATCACTTTCATCTACACTTCTGCACAAGTTCTGAATTTTGACTTTTTTGCCTGCATTTTTTTTCAAAAATGCGCGAATCCTGATTTTTTTCAATTCAAAAAATATAATCTTGCTTCCCTCCTGATCAAAAATGTCTAAAGATATCACTTTCATCTAAAATTCTGCACAAGTTCTGAATTTTTTTTTAAAATGCCAGAATTTTGATTTTTTTATCCTGCATTTTTTTTCCAAAATGCCAGAATCCTGAATTTTTCAATCCAAAAATAATCCGCCCCCCCTCCTCGATCAAAAGTGTTTGAAGTTATCACTTTCATCCAGAATTCCGCTCAAATTCTGAATTTTTTTCAAAAATGCCAGAATCCTGATTTTTTTAATCCAAAAATAATTTGCCCCACTCCTACCCCCGTGTCTGAAGATATCACTTTCATCCAGAATTCTGCACAAGTTCTGAATTTTTTTTTAAAATGGCAGAATTTTGACTTTTTTTATCCTGCATCAGAATTTTGATTTTTTTTATCCTGCATTTTTTTTCAAAAATGCGCGAATCCTGATTTTTTTAATTCAAAAAATTTAATCCTGCTTCCCCCCCCCCAGATCAAAAATGTCTGAAGATATCACTTTCATCTAGAATTCTGCACAAGTTCTGAATTTTATTTAAAAATGCCAGAATTTTGATTTTTTATCCTGCATTTTTTTTTCAAAAATGCCAGAATCCTGATTTTTTAATCCAAAAATGATCCCCCCCTCGATCAAAAATGTCTAAAGTTATCACTTTCATCCAGAATTCTGCACAAGTTCTGAATTTTTTTTTAAAATGGCAGAATTTTGACTTTTTTATCCTGCATCAGAATTTTGATTTTGTTTATCCTGCATTTTTTTTTAAAAATGCGCGAATCCTGATTTTTTTTAATTCAAAAAATATAATTCTCCCCCCCCTCCCTCTTCGATCAAAAATGTCTGAAGATATCACTTTCATCCGTAATTCTGCACAAGTTCTGAATTTTTTTAAAAAATTCCAGAATTTTGATTTTTTATCCCAATTTTTTTTTCAAAAATGCCAGAATCCTGATTTTTTTAATCCAAAAATAATCCCCCCCCCCCTCCACCAGATCAAAAATGCCTGAAAGTCATCACTTTTAGCCAGAATCCTCACAAGTTCTAAAAACGTTTTTCAAAAATGCCAGAATGTCGTTTTTTTATCCAAAATTAGGAGGATTAAGTCTGGATTCTGTCTGTATCAAAATCACCTGGCAGAAAGTCTTGATTTTTTCGCTCAAACACACAGTAAAGTCCAGATTTTTATGTCAAAATCGTTTGAAAATTCTGATTTTCCTGTCAAAATTGCCAAAGCCCTACTTCATTTGGTAAAATTCACAGAAAGTCCTGTTTTTTAAGTCAAGCATGTTGATAAGATTCAATTTTTCATCAAAAATGCCAAGAAATACGTTTCTGTGTATTGTCTAAAAATGAAAAAAAGTTGTAATTTTCGGTAAAAATTATTCCAGAAATCGCGCTTTTCGGGTCAAACATTTGACAAAATCTTGATTTTTTTTGGTCAAAACTTGCAACAAAGTTATGTTGTTTTGCTGAAAACTAACTCATGAAAATCACAATTCTGAATTTTTGGAAAAATTGAGCCGAAATACTCAATACTCATCCTAAGAAAGTTACTATTTTTAGCCAAAATCAACAGAGTCTCGATTTTTTTGTCAAAATTATCACAATGTGTTTATTTATTTATTTATTTATTTTTTTTTTTTTGCTAAAATTGACAAAAAGTCCTTATTTTTCTCTAAACATGCTAAAAGATGGTAAATTTTGGTCGAAAATGCCAAACAGTAGTAATTTTGAGCCCAAAATTACCAAAAAGTGCTGATTTTTTGTAGGAAAAATTGTCTAAAAATTCTGATTTATAATCGAGATTGCAGAAACCCTTCATTTTTTCGCTGAAATTGACGTAAAAATTCTCATTTTTTTTGTCCAAAAACGGCGGGAAAGTTTTCATTTTCTGTCTTGCTCTTTTGGTCAAAACATACCACGAAGTCCTGATTTTTGTGTCAAAAATTACCAGAATGTCCTCATTTTATTCTGAAATTGCGATTCAAAGTCGTGATTTATTATTTAATAAGTATGCCAAGTCCTAAATTTTCGCCAAAATTTACAGAACAATGAAAATATTGATATTTTATTAAAACTGCTGAGAAAGTCCCAACTTTTAAGCCAAACATGTCAGAAAGTTTAAATTTTTCAACAAAATGGCCGAGAAGTCTTGTGTTTTTACCGAATTTCCATAAAGTCTCGATTTTTTCATCGATATTATCTGAAAATCCTGATTTTTATTTGTCGAAATCATCCAAAAATTCACATTTTTCGCCTTCTACGAGCGACTTTTTTATCGCGAAAGTTTTTCAGATCAAGCTCACCCTTTGTAGTATAAGGCGTAATTAAGTTTTATTTTTTGTTTTTGTTTTTGTTTTTTATAATTGGTCGTCGGCCTTTGCCAGCAAAAAAAGCTACGTATCGTCGAAACTAAACCCTCACACGCGAGTGAAGTGCACTTTTTTTAGTATACGTATACGTATCAAGAATGGCGAAACTTTTCTTAACGGTATTTTTTTTTTGCGGAAAGTTTTTCTGTAAATTTTCTTGGTTAACATTGCACGAGAAAGCGCGTACATCTCTAGTTAATTAGAAAAGTTTGCAAACTCGGTCCGGTCACGCTGGCGGTGTTCGGTCGGCCACCGCGAAATAAATTAACGCTTTAAGTGGCGCAGCAGCCGTAGCCGCCGCGCCGTAGCCGTGGCCTTTTCAAAAAAGAAAACTTTCTCCCGGCGGCGCAGCAACGAAGAAGAAGTCCCATTTGAGAGAGAAATGTGCATCGTAGCGTAAGGAATATTTTCTTTGGCCGGAGTACTCGTATTTAGAGAGTGTGTAGAGAGTAGTTCGCCGTACATTTTACTCTTAGTATGTACAAATACGTCATGTCGACGATGTACATTATAGTACAGAGACGATAGAAATATAAGGGGAAGACGAAAAGACGTGAGAGGATGCTGCTGCGTCGTTTTCGCTTTCGCATTTCCAAGAAGGGTGTACGCGTATGAATAATGTACGCCTTTAACTTGCTGCCAGCTGAAGAAAATTAAATATGGAAGCCGAAGATGAAGGTACAAGTATTCTGACGTAATCATGTGAAACCGCAAAAATCTCTCGCACTTCGGATTGCATGTGCTTTCTTCGGCGTCGTGGTGGTGGTCGTCGACGTCGTCGTCGTCGTCGTCATCATGTAAACTATAAGTAAGTGTATAGTGTATAGGTAAGGGGTACGAGTACCTCGTATACTATTACCTGGGCTGGCAGAGCTGCCCACTGTACCATGTTTTAGCCAAGTACCTACAGCGCAGAGAGATTCGCTGCTTTTCTCATCAACACACCAAACGCGTTGCGGTTTTTGCGAGAATTTCACTCGCCATAATAAATCAGACATACCCCTATATGTACTCGTATATGTTGGACATGCGAAGGCGAATGCGATATTTCGCCAAATTTGACGAACGTTTGAACGAAATACGAACGAACGAACGATTCGGTTACGATGGATTGGAAATGATTTTTAAACAGCGATTAAAAAATTATGCTCGTGGGAGTCGTGGGGATCAATGTGTCACTAATTTTATTTAAAAGACGTAACAACACAAAAAAATCAAATCTTTTACGAACGAATTGATTCACTTTTAGAGAAACGTTTGTATAGAAATTCATTTGTTTACAATCGAATCGAATCATTTATGCACGATTGGTGATTGAACGAATTGATCGATTTTTAGGTGAATCATTCACGAACGAATTGAATAATTGTTAGTGACTCGTTCGCGAACAAATCGATTCATTTAATTGATTTTTTGTGAATCGTTCACGAACAAATTGAATCAATATTTAGTGAATCATTCGCGAACGAATTGATTCGTATACGTGACTCGTTCGCGAACGAATCGATTCACTTGATTAATTTTTGGTGAACAGTTCACAAACGAATTGAATCATTTTTGGTGAATCATTCACGAACGGATTGCGGAATTGATTCGTATAAGTGACTCGTTCGCGAACGAATCGATTCACTTGATTAATTGTTGGTGAATCATTCGCGAACGAATTGAATAATTTTTGGTGGATCATTCGCGAACTAATTAATTCGCGTATGAGACATAAGTGAATCATTCACGAACAAATCGAATAAATTTTGGTGAATCGTTCACGAACGAATAGAATAATTTAAAGTGAATCATCTGCGAACGAATTGAATAATTTATAGTGAATCATTCACGAACGAATCGATTCGTATAAGAGACTCGTTCGCGAACAAATTGAATTAATATTTAGTGAATCATTCGCGAACGAATTGATTCGTATACGTGACTCGTTCGCGAACGAATCGATTCACTTGATTAAGTTTTGGTGAACAAACAGAACAATTCACAAACGAATTGAATAATTTTTGGTGAATCATTCACGAACGAATTGCGGAATTGATTCGTAAAAGGACTCGTTCGCGAACGAATCGATTCACTCAATTAATTGTTGGTGAATCATTCGCGAACGAATTAATTCGTTTAAGACATAAGTGACTCGTCCACGAACGAATAATAATTTTTGGTGAATCGTTCACGAACGAATGGAATAATTTATAGTGAATCATTCGCGAACGAATCGAATAATTTATAGTGAATCATTCGCGAACGAATCGAATAATTTTTGGTGAATCATTCACGAACGAATTAATTTGTAGGTATAAGTGACTCGTTCGCGAACGAATCGAATAATTTTTAGTGAATCGTTCACGAACGAATAGAATAATTTACAGTGAATCATTCGCGAACGAATTGATTCGCATAAGTGACTCGTTTGCGAACGAATCGAATAATTCTTGGTGAATCATTCACGAACGAATTGCGGAATTGATTCGTAAAAGGACTCGTTCGCGAACGAATCGAATAATTTTTGGTGGATCATTCGCGAACGAATTAATTCGTATAAGACATAAGTGACTCGTCCACGAAGGAATAATGATTTTTGGTGAAACGTTCACGAACGAATGGAATAATTTAAAGTGAATCATTCGCGAACGAACCGAATAATTTTTGGTGAATCATTCACGAACGAATTAATTCGTAGGTATAAGTGACTCGTTCGCGAACGAATCGAATAATTGTTGGTGAATTGTTCACGAACGAATAGAATAATTTACAGTGAATCATTCGCGAACGAATTGATTCGCATTAGTGACTCGTTCGCGAACGAATCGAATAATTCTTGGTGAATCATTCACGAACGAACCGAATAATTTTTGGTGAATCATTCACGAACGAATTAATTCGTAGGTATAAGTGACTCGTTCGCGAACGAACCGAATAATTTTTGGTGAATCATTCACGAACGAATTAATTCGTAGGTATAAGTGACTCGTTCGCGAACGAATCGAATAATTGTTGGTGAATTGTTCACGAACGAATAGAATAATTTACAGTGAATCATTCGCGAACGAATTGATTCGCATTAGTGACTCGTTCGCGAACGAATCGAATAATTCTTGGTGAATCATTCACGAACGAACCGAATAATTTTTGGTGAATCATTCACGAACGAATTAATTCGTAGGTATAAGTGACTCGTTCGCGAACGAATCGAATAATTGTTGGTGAATTGTTCACGAACGAATAGAATAATTTACAGTGAATCATTCGCGAACGAATTGATTCGCATTAGTGACTCGTTCGCGAACGAATCGAATAATTCTTGGTGAATCATTCACGAACGAATTGAATAATTTTTGGCGAATCATTCGCGAACGAATCGATTCATATCAAACGAAAGTTCACAATTACGAATAAAATTTTGAAAAATATCGCATCTTTGGACAGTGTTGGTAAATGGAAAAGTGAACAAACATTATGACCACATTTTATTCAAGAGTCATGAATTCTCGACTAAAGAGGTGCTCGAATTCCAACATTTCCAACTGAAAGAGAAAAATTTCGGAATAAGGCAAAATTGAATCGAAAAATCGTGCAAAAATAAATCGCTATAGTCGAAATTTTATTTGCTGACTGTGAGCTACTTTTTTATTATTTTAAACGAATTTTTGAAAAGAAAATTTGTGCTAAAAAATGAGAAGAAAATCGATTAGAAACGGTATCAAACCATTTTGAGTAATTTTGGAACCTCCATCTGATTTTTGAAAGCTAAAATTTTCTCATTTTGACATATTTCATGATATTTTTCGGAAACCGGAATTTTCAAAAAATTGCTGGAGCCTGCAAAACAACCTAAAATTATCTCCTGGAAATTTGAAATTTCCAAAATTTGGCTGGAGGCTTCAAACGGGCTTGAAACTACCTGCAATCGACCAAGCATTTTGAAAGTAGGGAAATGAAGTGATTTTTAGCATTCCAAATTCATTGGGTAAGATTTTATGAAAAATTACAAATTTTTAAAAATCTGCTGGAGGCTTTAAAACTACTCTCTAAATTTGAAACAGTCAATTTCACTGCTTAGCAGTCACGACATTTTGCCTTTTTAAAGCAGTAGTTTTTTTTTACTGCAAAACAGTGAAAAATTACTGAATTGGTCAGTAAAAAATCATTTTGACAGACCAATTCAGTAATTTTTCACTGTTTTGCAGTAAAAAAAAACTACTGCTTTAAAAAGGCAAAATGTCGTGACTGCTAAGCAGTGAAATTGACTGTTTCAAATTTAGAGAGTACTCAAAACGGTTCGAAAGCGTTTTCAATCGAGTTGAGGAACCAAAAATAGAGTATACACCAAATTTCGAGTTTCTAGGTCAATTCGGTAAAATTTTGAGACCCCCCCCCCCCTCATTTTAAAGCAAAGATTTTTGAAAAAATCATCAAAACTCAAAAAGCGTACTTCAGAGCGTGAAATTTTGAGTGATGATGTATTTTTTTATGCTTGTAAGATTATTTCAGCCGACATTTTGAGGATTCAAGTTAGGGAACTAAAGTTTCTAGGTATTATGAATGTAAAATGTTTCAAAATAAGATATCCAAAAATCCACACGAGGCTTCAAAACCGGTTTAAAGTATAGGGAGTAAACTGAATTTCAACAAGCTCGATTTTAACAAATTCTCCAGATATAAAGTTGGAAAGTTTGTTTAAAAATTTAAATTAATACAAAATTAATCAATTTATGAAAATTTTAGTTTCAAAGTTCACGATTTCGAACTGATTTTTTTTTTTTATAAAATGGACACCCTGGAATGATTTATTTCAGACGCTGTTTTACCTTCGAATAAATTAAGTTTTAAAAAAATTACCTACTCCTACAGAAGACCAGTCCAACAAGTTTTCAAGTTTCCCAAGATGAAATTTCAAATTGCTCCAGAAGGGTAAAAAATGAACTAAAGCAAGCAAGTTGAAAATTTTTTCATCAATTGGCAAAATGATTCGCAGACAAAACCAAAGGGGTTTCATTTCCAGACCTGAATACGTCTAATTTATCTTCGCTGAAGATAGGTAGGTATTATGATTTTTCACATTTTCTGAATTCACTTTTGAAATCGCACTCTTGGAATTTCACGTTAATCGCCTGAAACAGTTGAGAAGCACTGACCAAATTTACATGGGTTTAAAGTACATTTTTATCCTTTCCAGAGCGATTTGAAATTTTAGGAGTAACTTAAAAAAATTGTTGAAGGCTCTAGAATGGCCCAAAACTACCAATAGTTGATGTTGTAGAAATTGAATTTGAAGGAATTATTCGCATTGGTTCATTTTGCTCAAAAAATTCATATTTTACGAGAAAATTTGAAAATCTTCCTTGAATCGGTTTTTTCGATTTTTACACCATTTTCAAAAATTCACCAAAAATCCAAAAATGAATTTTAGCAGCTGAAATTTTGGTTAGGGGAGTTTTAGGACATGCACTTTCGATCTAGCTTCGTTTCATTCGAATCAGATAGAGTGAGACTTCGAAAGTTCTCATAGCCTTAGTAATTAAATGACCCAAAACTTACACACTGAAAAATTACCACAAAGAATTAAAAAATCTTCAAATCTTCAACTTCCCAACTCTCAAGTTTTTTGTTCTTGTTTTTATTTTATTTTATTTTTTTTAATTTCAGTCAACTCTAAGCACTTGTATTTTTCATTTCAGAACGAATGTTTCCAGCAAGACAGATTAGATAATTTTTTCCATCATTTTGGAATCCGAGGCTTGATGGCACCCAAATAAGAAAAAATTGAAAAGAACCGAACAACTCGAAAGGTACGTTCAAACATATTTTTCTCCTCTTCAACCTCTATCTTAATCCAGCAGGCCGACGACATCTAAATCTCGCGTAAAAACAACTCCCTATATTATTTACACAGGCAATAAGGTAAAAATTGAAAGAAACCCCGAGAACCCAACTAGACGTTTTCTTTTCCACACACTATGCAAACATACTACAGCCACAGCCTATCTACCTTATCGACCATGCACCCTAAACAAAAAAGAAACACTCTCAAAATAGGTCAATCAAAAGGGCTACACGTCTCTATCCGCCGTCGACACGTTGAAAGGTCAACGTTAATGACCGTCGAATATTTTCAGTCGATGAAAAAATTAAAAGAGAAAAACACAACGTTTCCAAACGACGAATGGGAGATGATACCTACGCCGACTGTCCTGTCGAGACGACTATCAACGAGGGTAAATCGTGATGAAAAAAAAAACTCGTTTGTATACGCGCTAAAAAAGAAAAGAAATTGGCGACGACGTATAAAGTCGCAGCATCCTTTTTATAAAACGGGACGATGAAGGTGGACTGTCCGGTTGAGTATTCATCCGATGGGATGTACCTACGCGTGAGATGAACTTCTCACGACCTAAGATGAACTTTGATTCAGCATCTCGGAGTTTCTCAGATCTAACCTGGTCCAGAACGTGATACTCGATTAAAAATGAAAAAAAAAGGGTTACGAGTATAGTGGACAATGATGATTAAGGGATGAGAAAAGACGATACGAGATGCGAATCTGGACCATCTACTATATTGTATTTCTCAATAGGCCAACGTCCCGAATAATGTTATTCGTTTTATGAGATATTATTTCATCTCTCGTCAGGTGTAAAAATACCGTTGTGAATTGAGTTATAGGTACGTAGGTATAGGTAAATTTGCTTTCGTAAGTTTAAGTAGATAGTTTGATGTTGTTATACTTTTCAACATCATCGAGGTGAAAATGTTTCTAATTCTAATTGTACGAGTAGGTAATACTCATGCACAGGTATCAGTTATGCCTATATGAGATACACTTACGTATTTGCTGTATGTAGGAGGTGGAAATTACATATTAGATTTCCCTCGACATTTACACTTCAATTTACATATTTACATAGGATTGATGTGATTGGGGGATTAACAATAATATAGGTAATTTAACTCGTAATATAAGTACTTGTATTGTACATAATAATATGTGACCGTGTGGAATAAAACCGATCTTCGGATTGAAAAAAGCATTTTCTATCTTTTTTTTTGCAGACTCTTGAAATTTATTTAAAACCTCTCGGAAACCCTCCATTCTTTCCTGAAGAAGTTTCTTGGTTTTTTACAAATACATATATTTTGAACAAATCATCCCACAGAAAAACTTTGTAGATTACGACAGAAAAATAATCTTATGCTCTACACTTTTCCTCCATGTCAATTTTTCCTGCGAAGATGCATTGTTGAACGACCACAACAAATTTTAGCCCAGGAGGTGCCCCGAAAGGGGAGATTTCAGCCCTCAAAGAGAAATCATTTTCGAAAAAATCATGTTATTGAAAATTATAGCCAAAATCAGCTTTTTTTGAGTCAAAACTTCCCAAAACAGAACGTGTTGTTTTTGGCTAAAATTGCAACAAAAAAAAACTCCTGATTTTTAAACAAAATTGCCAAGAATAATCTGTTAGCTGTCAGAATGAGCAAAATGACTGGTTGTTTTTTTATCAAAATGTTTTTTTTTTGTCAAAGTTGCAGAAAAACTTTTTTTAGTCAACATTTCCAG